>NW_026596166.1:8223402-8240513 GCF_907164565.1 Psammomys obesus | reverse complement strand
ACACACACACACACACACACACACACACACACACACACACACACACACATGTGCGGGAGGCTCAGAATACTAAAGTAATCTTCCCAGATTTACAGAACTAGCCTATACTAGAATTGGACAGAACTCAAAACTTTGTACTCTTCCTACTAAACATGCTAATCATATCAGCTGTTTTGGGGGCACAGTAAATGTCCAACTGACACGTTCTAAAGACCTCATCTTTTCTCTCTCATCACATATCTTTGTTACTAGCACTCAGTAAGGTCAAACACACACAAAGGTAATTTTAAGAATTTTAAAAATAAATCTCTACTTCTAAAACTTAAACCAAGAAAAAACGATTTAAAGTAATTTTTGCATTTATTGAATTTTTTGCCTGCACATAAGAATATGCACCGTTTGCACAGCTGGTGCCCTGTGAGGTCATAATTCCCTGGGACTGGAGTTAGGACGGTCTTGAGCTGTAATGCTGATTCTGGAAATTGAACCCAGGTAGTTCAAAACAGCAATAAGCTGACTCTTAAACAGTGAGTCATCTCTCAGCCCCAGAGAAAAAAATAAAATAAAATATGTTGTAAAATTATGCCCTAATAACTAACTGAATAGCTCATTGAGAACCCCGTTATTTGTAGCTGGGGAGATGGCTCAGTGGTTAAGAGTACTGACTGCTCTTCTGGAGGACCCAGGTTCACTTCCCAGCAGCCACATGGTGGTTCATAACCACCCATAACTCCAGTTCTAGGGGACCTGACTTCCTCTTCTGGACTCTAAGGGCATCAGGCATGAAGGCGATGCACACACACACACATGGGCAAACACATACCAAAAAAATCCAAAAATAATTAAATCATAAACAAATGTTTTTAAAAGAGAGAACCCTGTTTTGATTATGTATTGTAGTATTGTGTAAATGCAATAAATTCAAGTCAGTTCTTCTTGTTTCTTTTTTTTCTTTTTTCTTTTTTTTTTTTTTTTTTTTTGCTCGAACATCACATTTAAAGTTATACGCACGGTTCACATTGCATATGTGAACCACAGTGATCTAGAACGTGGAGACCAAGAACTACCTTCCTTTAAAGTTAAAAAGATAGAGAAAGCAAAGATCACATCATCTCAAATTTAGGTCAGCTGAAGGGGGACTGTCCTCCCAGGACAGATGCTCTACATAGGAATGGGTGATTGTTGGTGTGCCTTACACGAACGTATCTTTGCTGAGTTTAAATGTTGTGATGGCTCAAGACAAAAGGTGATTTAAACACGTGTTCAAGGTCTCTGAAGCATAGTAATTTTAAGGCGTCACCGTGAAACAAAACACACTATTTTAAATGAAATCCTCTGTAATATGCAAATACAGACATACACAAAGCATCCATCTTTCCATTACTCTTTCATAGTACATATTTACTGCCAGTGTTTTCAAAGACATAAGTGGCCATCCTATCTTTGATGTCATGAGTCTAAAGTTAATTACGTTTTAGTGCTGGCTTTAGAGAACTTGAACTTAACTTGCACAAGTTAATTTCTGCTTCTCCTCTCATGCTGGATTGAGCAGGTTGGCTCTTGTGGTGATGGCCCAAGAGAGTTAACAGGCGGGGGTGGTCATGGCTCTGTTCTGTCTCTGCGCTTTCTAAGTGTTTCCCAAGACCCCTGGTCAAGTGCACAGACATTCACATTAGCCATGGTGTGTAAACCACGATTCTATGTGGGCTGGCTCTAATTTGCACAGCCACTGTTATCTGTGAGCACCTGTGACTAACAGGTGGCTATGTATTAACAATCCAGAAATTTTTACTTTCCCAAAGTCAAGAGAGAGAGAGAGTGCTTTATTCTGGCTAACGGATTGCTGTAGACTTTTTGAATGCCAATTTGATCTTTCAGTTTCAAGGTCAGGATTATATAAAATTATACTTACCCCAAACTACAGTGTCAGGTTTTCAAAAGCAAATAATAGGCCTCTTCTTAACTTCCAATTTTGAGGCCAGCAAGACCAGAACTAAGACACAGAAACTTTTATAAAGAGTATTAGCTCTCAGTGACAATGCTAAACGTCCCACTGGAAAAATATGAGGGTAAATCCAAAAAGAAGGGGCTCCAGTTTGCATTTTTGTTTCTACTGGGCCTTGCAGCAGCCCTCTGAACCTCTGGAGCCAAAATAAGTTATTGCCCCCTTTAAGCTGTCCTCTTGGGGATTTCCATTGCAGTTATGGGGAACTAACCCACTGGGCTCCTGGAGCCCCACACTTCCGTCATTTTCTTCCCCTTTGTGGTTGAGTCTCTGCTGGCTTCCTCTCATGTCTCTAACCTCTAAATATTCAAACATCTGGAGTCCAGCTCTGTCTTCCACCCACACACATTCTTTTGGACTCTTCATTCAGTCTTATGGCCTTAAATATTCTCTTTAGAATGATGACACACAAATTTATACTTCCAGCCTGGACCTCTCCCCTGAACTCTAGATTCCCAACTCCGACCTATTGCTTACCATTTCTCCTCGTGTTTCTTGAATCCAGCATAGCAAACACTAAGCCCTCAATACTCTCCACTCGGAAGATCCCTCTGCTGCTTGCCTGTTTCAGAAAATATCACTTTCTTCTTCCAGCTGCTCCGGACCAAGTTTTGTTCCCTTTCCTGCACAGCTTACAGCCAATCTTTCACAAAACCTGAGTATTAAAATACACACTTCCTATCTTCTTTCTTTACTCTATTTTTCTTTCTAGCATTTGTCACTATCTAGCCTGATGTACATCCTACTCATTTATTATCTTCTCTCCATACTGCAAGCTACATAAATGCTCACATTTTTTCCTGTTTTCTCCACTGCCGTATCCCTATTATTGGGAAGGCCGTTTGACACGCTGTAGGTTTGCTGACTAGAGGGCTACACAGATAAACATACACATGGTTTATAGAAGGTATTCAGAGCATGTCATCCTGAGATCTGGTTTTCCTGACAATGTCCTGAAGCAAGCGGGACACGCTAATAAGAAGAGGTGTAGTTTACAGCAACGTTGCTCAACATGTGATTCATGTCCCCTCTGTGCAAAGACCTTCTCCTAGGAGTCACCTAAGACCATCAGAAATCACACATATTTGCGGTACTATTCATAACAGTAGCAAAACTACAGTTATGAAGTGGTGAGGGAAATACTTTTATAATTGCGGGTCATCACAACGTGAGGGACTATTAAAGGTTCTCAGCATTAGAAAGGTGGAGAAGCACTAGTTTAGAGGCTCTTGATAAGCACAATGTGCCCCAAACTGAGGCACTGCTGGCAAGAACCCAGTGAGACGGGTGGGTCACCTGAAATAGGGAGGAGGGATGACAGAGAGCATGTAGACTGGAATGGGTTGTTAAGCATACCTCGTACCAGGGATGACAGAAAAAATTGGCCAGTTAAGAGAGAATGAAGTGCCTAGACATGCCACTCAGACCCTATGCCATTTTGACTACCATCATGCTGTCTTCCTAGATGAAGCTATTGCTGACGAAGAAGAAAAGAGTGGCAGCTGGGTTCTGATCATCCCCGTAGACGTGGTTTCTGGTCATGAGTACTCTTCTACTTGCTGATCGCAACTGCAGTGTAGTGGGGGCCGTTTAATTGTCGGACACTGAAAGTTAGGTAAAATCAGTCTAGACCAATTGTGGAAGAAAGTTCTGATTGCCTTTGCCTGTTGCGTTGAAGAACAACACACACATCAAAGCACCTGCATTGTCTACTAATTCTTAAGGAAAATATGAGATTTGTGAAAAGAGGAACTCTGTAAAGCATTATGGGAGCTCAAATCAGATTCCAACAGCAGTCTGTTGGTTGCCATGGATGCTAGCCTTCTATACCTTTACTCCCTCTTCTACTCTCGAATCCCATTGAAAGAGTCTAGTGTGGTAAGCCCTGTGAATTCTGGGCTTACCTCTGGCCTCAGCTGTTCCACTCCAGGCCTCTCCTAGGCAAGATTTTAGTTTGGTAGAAACATAGATGGGCCCTTTATTATTTGCTTTTTCCTCCTTGCTATGACAACATACCTGATAAATGCAACTTAGAAAAGAAGCATTTATTAGGGTAAGCTAGCTGGTCAAATTAAACCCACAGTCAAACAGAAAGCTGTCTCCATCTAATTCAGTCTAGGACTTCCCAGTCCAAGAAATGACATTTTCCATATTTAGGGTGGCTTTCCCTTTTCTGAAAGGGAATTTTTTTTCCTTTTAATTTTTTTGGACACCAGTTCATCACTATGCCTAGAAGTATGTTTCCATTGTGATTCAAAAGCCAGTCAAAGGAGCTCCACAAGGAGAGCAACAGAACCAAAATATCTGGGCACAGGGGGCTTTTCTGAGACTGATACTCCAACCAAGGACCATTCATGGAGATAACCTAGAACCCCTGCTCAGATGTGGCCCATGGCAGCTCAGTATCCAAGTGGGTTCCCTAGTAAGGGGAACAGAGACTGTCTCTGACATGAACTCAGTGGCTAGCTCTTTGACCGCCTCCCCCTGAGTGGGGAGCAGCCTTTCCAGGCCACAGAGGACAATGCAGTCAGTTCTGATGAGACCTGATAAGCTAGGGTCAGATGGAAGGGGAGGAGGACCTCTCCTATCAGTGGACTTGGAGAGGGGCATGGGAGGAGATGAGGGAGGGATGGTGGGATTGGGAGGGAAAGAGGAGGGAGCTACATCTGGAATACAAAGTGAATAAACTGTAATTAATATAAAAAATAAAAATTTAATTTAAAAAAACCAGTCAAGTTGAGAGTGAGGTTAGCAGTAGTTACCTCCTCCTGAGGAGGAGGAGTGCAAGGGCACTGGCAGAGGGAGGCCAGCTTCGGCTGCTCTCCACACACAATGGTCTTTTCCAGAAAGAAGGGCCTCCTTTTCCTTTGTTCAAAGGTGCTATCACTAAGTTATGTCTTTCCCAGGTATAGCCTTTGCTGTTCCCCAAAAGGTGCTCTGTGTGTTACTGTGAACAAGGTAAGGTCCTTCCTAACAGCCCCTGCAATAAATCTCTAGGGCTGCTGTGACAAATTACTACTAACCGCAAACATTTGTATTCTCCCACTTTTGGAATCCGAAAGTCCCAAATCAAGGTGATAGCAGTGCCATGCTCCCTCTAGTGGCTTTCAGTGATTTTTTTTCTTGCCTTCTGGAGGTAGCCGGCCATCTGGTCACCCTTGGCACGTGACTGTCCCCTCCAAACCCTGATTCATCTTCTCATTACCGTCCTTCCTTCCTTCTATCATGTCTGCTGCACAAAACCTTCTTTGCCAGACACCAGGCATTAAATCCAGGTGGTGCCTATCCTAAGGTAATATTATCGTGTTTCCAAACTAGTTGACGTTTAATCAGCTTATTCTCATGGTGGTACATGTGTAGAACTTGGGAAGCAAAAGTAGGAGGATTTGCCACAAGCCAAAGGCCATCTTGGCCTGCACAATAGGTCTTAGTTTACTAAGCCAGGTAACTTTCAGAGGTTCCATTGTGAATTTTAGGGGAGATAGTATTCAATCCGATAGAGAGTGCAAAATGCCCCATAGGAACCCATATGCTCTCCTGCTAGAATAATGTCAGTAGGTCTTTTTTTTTTTTTTCCTCAATCAGTATCTTAGTCGGGGTTCTCTAAAGGAACAGAGTTTACAGAACTTACATCCATTCACCCTGAGTGTGGAGGCTGGGAACAAATGTTTGAAAATGAAGCAGTTTCCCTCAACAGAATAGCATGTCCAAGAGGGCAGAGAATTTGTTTTTGTTCACTGATGTGTGCTCTGGCTCAAAAACAGCAAATGGCAGGACAGCAAGTGGATGGATCAAGTATTCTGAGGATGTCTCTGAATTCGGGACTTTAGAATCCTTAGTCGCCCTTCTTAGTTAAAAACTCATAAAATAGCCATGGTTCCACATTCTGTGCTGCTGAGATCTGATCTGAAATGTTGCCAAAGCTTCTGCAAATATTAGGCTTTGCAGGTAACATGGTGTCAGTTGTGTGACCAGTCAATTCTGCCACTGCAATGAGTAAACAAATGGGTGTGGCTGTGTTCCAATGAAAACTCACTTTACAAAAAGGTGGAGCAAGCTGGACTTGGTCCAAAGGCCAGTTTGCCAACTCTTTCTCTAAACAAACAGAATTCTGTACAATTCCTTTTCTATTATTCTCCGTTTGCCGCCAACCTTTGTTGTCCCCAGTCACCAGAACCTCAGGAAAAATGACATGTTTTCTTGTCAAGGATGTACAGAAACTACAGCTGCGCTGGGAATACAATCTGTTATTTCCTGAACGTGTGGATTAGCTCTTGAGATCTGTAGAGTATGCACTTCTAGAGATGCATGGAGCTTGACCGAAGCAATGCAGAAGACACATGAAAGGAGAGTCACCTCTAGGAGCGCACACTGAAGACTGATATAACCACGAATACTCAAATCCATCCTGATAGAACTACAAGCATACCATCTAACCTGTGAGAACTAAAATTAGGGCTACACCCAGCAAAGCTGGGCTTCCTAGAGTTCTGGGGGCTTAACCTTTGCTCCAGTGTCAAAGGTTAAACTTGTACCTGAAATTTTGATATTTTCCTTGTCTGGTCTTGGATATAAATGGCGCATATAATTATTCTTCTTTCCTATGTCTGCCTGTAGGAATGGGAAGGTCTTCTTTTGCCTGCCTCACTATTTCATTTGAGAATTTCATTTCTTAGCTTATTTTACAGATTTACAGCCGGCCAAGAATTTGCCTTGCAATTCACTTATGTTCGATTTGGATAATATTAATATTCTTGGCTTTAGCTCTGAGTTGAAACTTGACTCTGGGGCGTACTGGGATGGGAGTGAACATGCAAAGAAGATACAAACTGTGTCAATTTTATTGCATCAAGTTAAAAAGCTTCTAACTCTGTGGGTAAAGATACCTGCTGCCAAATCCAGTGACCTGAGTTCATGACACAAGAAAAGAACTGACTCTTGAAAGTTGTCCTCTGACCTGCAAATATATACCACACACATACATACACATGCTTAATGTCACCAAAATATATCTTAGAATGACTACCTACAAAATGAGAGAATATCGTTGACAGCCATTCTTCCAGCAGAGGAATAGCATCCATAATATAGAAAGCATTTAAATTTTGCCAGTCAGTGCTGCTGCACTCAGGAGGCATAGGCAGGTGGAGCCCTTTGAGTTTGAGGCCATCTTGGTCTACAGAGAGAGTTCCAGGATGGCTAGGAATACATGCTGAAAAGCAAAGCGAACAAACAAACATACTTTAAATTTAACACCAGAAGAATAAATAATCCAATCAATACATATACAAATAACCTGAAGACGTTACTCAAAAGAAGTACAGACAGCCAGTATGTGTTTGACAAAAATCTTAGATGTTTTTAGCCATCAGACAAAGCTACACTGAGATTTCTTTCTTGCTCTAGGTAAGATGGCTATGGTCAAGAATACAAAATAAATAAATAAATGACAGAGAAGATTTAGGCAGGAGGAACCCTTGTGTTATTAGTAGAATGTAAATTGGTGCAGCCTCCATGGAAGTAAGTAGGAAGCGTGCTCAAAAGACTAGAAAAGAGCTGCCATGTGACCCAGCTAGACCAGCCCTGGGTATCAAAGGCAGCACTCAGCCACGTTTGTAAGTCACTATTCACAACAGGCGGTTTACATAATGAACTTAGGTATTCATCAGTGAGTCAGTAGATGAAGAAAACTACACATCACACACAAACACAAACACACACACACACAGGAATACTATTTGTCCATAAAGGTAAAAATTATGCCATTGATAAGAAAATGGATAGAACTTCATGTCACTATGTTAAGTGAAATAAACTAGACTCAGGAAAGCAAGCATGTTTTCTCTTATATATGGACTCTGCAGAAGGGACAGGGACAAGGAACAACATGAAAGTGTACAGAGAACTACTTGAGAAAGAAGGAGTGCCAGAGGATGAACACAATCAAAATATGTAACACGTGTGTATGAAAACGTCACAAAGAAACCCACTGCTGTGTGTAATTAACATGCATTAACGTCAACAAGAAACCATAGCTGGGACGGGGGGTCGAATACAGACAAAAGCTGGAGAAGAAATGAAAACGGAGAAGCGCTTTGTATGTGCGGTTGGTAGTGTGCTCAGGTCTAAGAATATGATCAAGTCCTAAGTACAGAAAAAGTGGAGACAGGGTTCTCCCTCACAGAGAACCAACCCTCTCTGCCTTAAATCTGCTCTCCTTGGACTGCTGCCTAGAGCTAACTACAGATTTCACCCCGGAATGGTTAAATGAGGAGGTGAAGTTATCTGAGACAGAGGAAGCTCCTTTTCACATCCATTAATTATGTATCAACAAATCATAGCCAAAGGCTCTCTCTTCTAGGTAGGAACCTCAGAAATAGAGTTATGTCGACCTATTTAAAAGCTTGCCTGGAACAGCTTCTAAAAATTGTATCTTAATGTATTTGAATTTGAGTAGTCATTGCTAGACATTAATAAAAAAACCTCCGATGACGACTTTATAAGAGCCACGTAATTACTCCTTCCACTGCCTGAGTAACTCTTCAGCTGTTCTTCATTTATGGGGTTTGTGACATGTAAAATTCAAGCATGAGGCAGTGAACTTTCACAGACAATCTGATAGAATCATTAGCTGGGAAGCAGTCGTTTGCATAAAGATGAAGTTTCTACAAAATCCAAACGATCACTTAAGGTCTCCAGACTTTTCATTCTTCAGACTTACGTTTGGTGGAAGAGCGAAGCAGAGTTGTAACTAGCTGTCATTGCCATTCTTCTTTCTTAATGATGGGTTTCTTGAATAAATAAATTCAATAGCCAATCTAAAAGATTTAATTAATGATTACACCATTCAGGCTTTTCTGTTCTTTTGATTTTTTTTTCCTTTTTTGAAAATAGATTCTTTTCCCTCACATAATATATACTGATTATGGTTTCCCCTCCCTCTTCTCCTCCCAGTTCCTTCCTACTTCCCCTCCCATCCAGATCCACCCCCTTTAGGTCTCTAACTAGAAAACAAACAGGCTTTTAAGGGATAATAATAAGATAGACTGCAATAAGATAAAACAAAAACTAACGCATCAAAATAGGACAAACAGAAGAAAAGGAGCCAAAGAAAAGAAAGGCACCAGAGACAGACACAGATGCAGAGGCCCACTCGTTCGTAGACTCAGGAACCCCATGAAAATACTAAACTAGAAGTCATAATATATATGCAAAGGATCTGCAGGGGAAAAATAGTAATAAAATAAAAAGTAAAATGGGGGAGGGAGGGAAAGCCCAGACAGAATTATGAGACAAGGAACCTCCAAAGACAATGTTGAGTCTGTTTTCTACTGGCCGTCTCCTGCTTGTGTGCAGTCTACTCTTAACGGTACTTTGTTTCCTCAGTGTGACTCCCTTGAAGAAAACTAAATTTTCATTTACAAGTGGTTACCAATTGGAGGCAGCTTCTGGGTCAGGGCTAGGGGTGTGTGTCCACTTCTCCTTCAGCTCTACTGGCCACTTCACTTACACTTACAGCCACAGGAAAAAAGTATCATAAATCAACTTCAAAGTGCGAAGAGATTAAAACTGGTCCTCTGGCTTTGAACTGCAAGCATCTTTTCAGTTTAAATAACATCTGGAGTTTTGGAACAAACAAGCAATTGTCTAAAATTTTGATTCAGACAGGGGCCTTAATTTGGCAAATCACTGAAGTTTTTTACTCCAAACCTGTAGAGGATACTTACACAACTCCTGTTGGCAAAGCCCTTGAGTTTTCCCTAGAGAAAAAGGGTACTTTTTCTTCACACTGTGGGCCGGGATGGGGAGATGGCTCAGTAGGAAAAGTGCTTAGTTTGCTAGTTTGAGGACCCGAGTTCAAGGGTCAGAACCCAGATGCAGATTCTGTCAGGTAGTGCCTGCCTGTGACCCCAGCTGGGGAGGTCGAAACAGGTAGACCTCAGAAGCTCGCTGGCCAGCCAGCCTACAAAACTCCAGGAGCTCTGGGTTCCAATGAGAGACCCTGTATCAGAAAACAAGATGGATGGCTCCTGAAAAATGACTGGAGTTTGGACTCCTCGTCTGCGCACTCCCATGCAAATTGTTTTCTATAATACAAAGTGTATGTTAGCACTTTCTCTCGTAGGGGGAATCACAACAGATTCCTACGCTTCCGAGCAAAATAATGTATTCTGATAATCCCTGTTCTTCTGTCCCCACGTACAACATTCTTCCTGATCTAGCTTGTTTTCTATTGCTATGATCAGCATCAGGACTGAAAAGCAATTAAGTTAGAAAAGGGTTTATTTCACCTTACAGCTCCATCACTGAAGAAAAATCAGAAAAGTCAAAGAAGAAATTTGGAGGCAGGAGCTGGAGCAGAACCATGGAGAAATTCTGCCTACTGGCTTCCTCTCCGTGGCTTCCCCACCCCCCCCCCCCCCCCCGCCTCCCCACAATCCAGGACCACCTACCCAAGGGTGGAGCCATGCACAGTGATGTGGGGGTCTCCCACATGGATCATTAATAAGAAGATGCCCCACAGACCTGCCTTCAGGCCAATCTGATCGAGGCATTTTCTCAATTAAGGTGTCCTCCAGATGACTTCAGTTTCTATCAAGGTGACAAAAAAACAAACAAAACAAGCAAACAAATCTAACTAGCATACTCCAAAGTGAAAATACGATGCATCAGTAGATAATTTTATCTAACTGGTCTATGGTGGATGTTCTTAAAGTGTAGAAATTGAAACTAACCCTTTCAAGTTAATCTATATTCTTAAAAAAAAAAAAAAAAACAGAGGGGAGAATAGTAGAAATAAAACATGAATCAGATTTTTTTTTTTTTTTTTTTTGACCAGGAGTTAGTTTTACCTTTAAGCCACCAATAATTTAACTGGCTCACTTTTAATCCGTTGCTGATAGGAGGGAAGCAATGTTCAGTGAAATGAAAAATACGGAGGAAAACTTAATTTACCTGCTTCTGCAGAGTTTGTTTACAAACAATATTACAGATAATGAAGGCGTCGAATGAGTCGCACGCTTAGATTGTTAAATAGAAATATTTATCATCTGAATTTTCTTTTTTTTTTCTTTTTTCTTTTTTTTTTTTTTCCTGAGAAGGCAATTTAAAACTAGTCTGAGCAAAGCAGCCATCTGGTGACGGAAAAGAGCATTGCAGACGCCTTTTTGCGAGAAGACCCGAAAATCAAACGCAGCCCTACTGATCAAAATAAGTAAAGTGCCGTCAGAGCTTTTGCCAAACCTAGGCAGAATGAGGGAGGAACCGCCCCTGTCAGATTGTCCTGAGGGCGTGTTTATGGGATGTTTTCTTGATCGATGACTGGTAAGAGGGAGTCCAGCCCGCTGAGGACAAGGCCGGTGCCGAGCAGGTGGACGTTTCGCTGTGGTTCCAGCCTCTTCTCCAGCTTGAGCTGACCCCTGGCGAAGGACTGTGATCTGGCCGCATCAGCCACATAAACCCTCTCCTCAAGTGGCGTTCGTTCGGTCACGGTGTTTATCTTGCAATGGACAGCGAACAACCAACACGCTCCGTCCAAAATAACCTGAGGCAACGATAAACTGTTCTGACAGCCACATTTTCAATGTGAACAAACAAACGAACAAACGAAACGAAACGTTTTTATTTAACCCGATGAACCCCAAGCATTTCAACATAAAAACCGCGACGGAAACCGTTTGCCTTGCGTCTCGGCAGCTTAAGCGTTAGAGGTCTGAAGTGTGTTTTATGGCGTACTTTGGTTCCGACCACCGCATTTAAAGGGCACATACGCGGCTGTGCTTGCTGGCTAACTCTGGTGGACCCTGCGCTTCTCAAGAACGCAGAGGGCTGGCTGGGGTTGATCTCCTTTGTTTCCTGAAGTCGCTGCCTTTTCAGCCAGTCTCCCTGTCCTTCTTACGCTCTCCCGTAAACGATTATTGCCCCCCCCCCCCCGAGCATTTTGGCAAACTCGGGAGACGTCCAAAAGCCTGCCCGAGGACTCCTAATAAGACCCATGAGGGTCGGTGGTTGGGAGAGGGTGGCGTCTAGACAGTCCTCTGTCTCGCACTTGCCCTCGGAGAGGGGGAGGGGGTGCTCACAGGGCTGCTGGCGACTGCAGGGGCCAAGATCACCAACGGCAGGAAGGGGCAGATCTGGAAACCGTCTTGTGACATCACCGCTTCATGCCATGTTGGGGACCAAGACCTAGCATGCTCACTTCGAGGCTCCAAGTGTCAGAAACTGTCACCGTGAAAATGCCGGGACCAGGTCCCCGCCGCCTAGCCCACAAACTTCCGCTGGCTCCTCGGAAGCAGACAAGGTGAAAAGATACACCCCAGGAGAACTAGTGAGCAACCGGCTCCCACCGCTCCCCCGGGAGCCCAGGCTGAGGTAGGAGTGGGGGGGGTGGGCGAGTAGGGGGGGGGGCAGTCTTCCCTGATTGTGTCGATGGGTTGGAGGTTGCAGACAAAGATGAGCGGCTCATTTCCCCGCCCTCTTCATCCCCTTCGCGACTGGGAGGTCAGGGGAGGCGGAGAATGGGTTTCCTAGGCAACCTCAGTGGGCGGGCAG
Organism: Psammomys obesus; assembly: GCF_907164565.1. Lineage (NCBI taxonomy): Eukaryota > Metazoa > Chordata > Mammalia > Rodentia > Muridae > Psammomys > Psammomys obesus. Next base: position 8,227,957 of record NW_026596166.1, on the reverse strand, counting down.
TACACAGCAGGCCCTGGGCTGGAAAGCGTGTGGTGTGAGCTGCACACAGTGATTGGGAGGTCGGAGTGCACTCTGGCCTGTCTTGGACAGCCCCGGAAACCATTCCCTCTCTTGAAAAAGGTGAGTACCTGTCCGCTAGTGGCCTCCGGACGTCCCTCTCCTGTAGGAAGGACCAGGGAGCCCGCTTTTCTCACACCACATGGAGGAAATCTACCAGCAGCACACAGGTCAAGGGACCTACGTGATGGTGCAATGGAGGTTATAATAATATTGTGATGATAATTATAATAATAAAGAAAGAATGATAATAATTTAAAGGAGGACCCCAGCAAAGAGAAGGAGGAAGGAAAGGTGTGACCCAGCCTCAGGGGGGTACCACGCTGGAAGACTCAAGTGCTCACTGGTGAAGCTGATAGCCAGCATCTAGACATAGAGGGCGTTAACATGAGCCATCAGTAAGAACTGCTGGATCCTGACCCCCTTTACACTCAAGAGAGATAACAATTGGACCATTTAGGGCTTCTGCTTTGTAGAAAAGTGCAGTCTCCTAGAATAGATGTTTACTCAGCTCCTGGCGGGCAGAAACAGTTTTTGCAGGCCAGCTGAGCACCGCTTCGAATCGTCATGCAGGACAATGTTGAAAAGTATATTGGATAGGATCTGCGGGACGAGAGTTAAATTGACCACCCGCCGGGTGTCAGCTGTAGTTCCTGCCCTCAGTGAAAAGGTTAGGAGGAAAGACCTGCAAGTACCACAATACAGCGTGACAGACAGTCGCTGTACACGGGACACATGGTGCTAGCCTCACCCAGTCACATGAAAGAGAATGTTTATAGGAAGACCGAAGAGGGTCCAAGTCGTCGGAGAAGACTCTGTAATCTTTAAGGATGTGTGGGTATATAGTCAAGGAGACGAAAGGAGAGAGAGACACACACTCGAAGTGCAGCCGTGCTGGCCATCACAGAACCAGAGTTGTGGCCAGTCCTGGAGTGTTGTATGGCTATTTTGGTGGAGAGATTGGTACGAGTCTGAACATGGTGACCACGAGCAGCTTCCGATAGTAGCATAAGCAACTGTACCCCTCAGGAGGCTGGCTGCCTCAGTGATACAGGGAATGGGGTAAGCGGAGGTGAGACCAGAGGAAGGGCATCCAGTGAAGGGGGCATGATGACAGAGAGCAGAGAGGAAGCACGCAAACCTTGATAGACTCTATGATATACATGAAAAAAGAGACTAGAGGAGGAACGAACCTGAGGAAAACATGAGGGTAAGCCTCTGGTTTCCAGCTTGGATGAAGAGAAGATAGTGGTGTCCTTTGTCACGAGAAGGCATTCATTAAGGGAAAACACATTGGTTGGGAAACATGAGCTCAGTTTGGGGCATACTGAATATGAGATCCCCACATGGGCTTTTGAATTTATTGCACAGGAAAGAGGACAATAAAGAGGAGCAATTTTTAAATCTTTTTATTTTTATTTGTTTATTTTTAATTAGAGCAAAAAAAAGCAAGGAGAGGGCTAGGGAGACAGTTTAGACAGTAAAGCAAGCAAGAGGACCTGAGTTGCATCCTAGAATCCTTGTAAAGAAACATGACATGTAATTCTAGTACTGAAGAGGCAAGCCAGTTCCTGGGGCTCCCTGGCCAGCTAGCCTAGCCCAACAGTTGAGAGGCACTGTCTGGAAAGAACACCAAGGTGGAAGGTGCCTGAGGGATGACCTCTGAAACTGCCCTCCGGCCTCCACGCTTACATGCACAAACCAGCATGTATACCTGCGTGTGAACACACACGGAGGAGGGGGGAGAAGGGAGAGGGAGGGAAGGAGGAGATAGACGAAACTAATGGAGGGAGGGAAGGGATAGAGAGAACCCAAGGAAACTTAGGAGTCATTGGCATTGCTCAGTGTCACACTAAGGTCAAGGTGAGAGTCGAGACACGTCCATAGCCTTTGGCAATCTGAAGGTTACTGTTGGTCTTGTTTAACTGTTAAGCAGAGGCTGGGATGGCTTGAAGTGTTTTCTTTCACATGACAGTGGTTTGAGGACTGAATGGAGTTAGTGGATTGTTGCTGCTGATTGTTTGGAAAGTTCTTTGTGACAGTGTCAAATATAACTATTCGTTTTTTTAAAATGTAAGACAGAAAGGGCTTTTCTAAATAGGAAGACCTGGTACTCATACGCAGAGGAAAGGAGGACCCTATGGAAAGGAAGATGAACGATCAACAGCAATGCTCTGACAGAGGGAGGAAAGGGTGGAGCCGCGCACAGAGAGAGAGACTGATTTTAGACAAAAATGAAGACGACTTATTTATTCGCTTGTGTGTTTATTTATTGTATGTGATACATTTGCGAATGTCCGGGGGTGGTGCACACCCATTCAAGGGTGTGTGGAACTCAGAGACGGCTGATATGGAGCCTCTCCCTCCATTTGCTCTCCACCTTATTTTTTTGAGACAGTCTTTCAGTAAGCCTGGAGCTTACCAATTCAGCCACATCGCCTGACTCGGCAAGCCTTCCCCATTTCCACATCCCTACCCAACTTCTGGGGCTTTGTGTGTGTGTGTGTGTGTGTGTGTGTGTGTGTGTCCACCCCCAGGCTGGCATTACAGGTATTTCAGCTTTTATTTGATTTCACAGCAATTGCAAACACTTTACCCACTAAGCCAGCGCCAAAATGAATATTTCTACCGAGCCAAAAGTTCTAAGGGAGAAAAAAAATGTGTCTTTAAGAAGAAAGGAATTGAAGGGGGTACTTCCTACGACAGCCCTGTTGTCTGTGAAGATGAGGACAAGGACAAGTTCATCTGACGCAAGATGGAGGAGACAGGGAGGGGAGATAAACAGGGGAGGAAAGAAACAAGGGAGAGAAGGGGAAAGCTTAGGAATGTCTGTCGTGAATCTTGGGCTTTCATCCTCCTCTCATAGGAAAGGGCGCTGATGAGAAACACAGAAGCGCCCCCTCTGTAACTGGGACATGGCTTCTCATAGGTCAGATGAAGTTGTGCAATTTGGGGGGTTTTCATTGACTTTTGTTTTGTCAGTTAGCTACTGAGTTAGAATAAGATTATTTTTCCTGAGTGGGGCATTGATGAAGACTGAGTAGCATGAAGTCAAGAGATAATCCAAGTGTTTGTATACCCAGAAAATGGAGTCTTCTTGACTAAATGCAGAGATGTCAAAGACTCGGCTCTTCCTAAAGTAATTTTTGTAATGAACTTTCAATAAGAATCCCAACTGGACTTTTTTAAATTAAATTTTTATTTTTTATATTAATTATAGTTTATTCACTTTGTATCCCAGATGTAGCTACCTCCTCTTTCCCTCCCCATCCCTCCCTCCTTCCCTCATCTCCTCCCATTCCCCTCTCCAAGTCCACTGATAGGAGAGGTGGTCCTCCTTTTCCATCTGACCCTAGTATATCAGGTCTCACAGGACTGGCTGCATTGTCCTCCTCTGTGTCCTGGCAAGGTTGCTCCCCCCTCGGGGGGGGGGTCAAATAGCCTGCCACTGAGTTCATGTCAGAGACAGTCTCTTTTCCCCTTACTAGGGAACCCACTTGGATACTGAGCTGCCATGGGCTACATCTGAGCAGGGGTTCTAGGTTATCTCCATGAATGGTCCTTGGTTGGAGTATCAGTCTCAGAAAAGCCCCCATGCCCAGATATTTTGGTTCTGTTGCTCTCCTTGTGGAGCTCCTGACCTCTCCAGGTCTCAATATCTCCCCCTTCTTTCATAGGATTCCATGTATTCTGCCCAAAGTTTGGTTAAGAGTCTCAGCATCTGCTTTGATACACTGCTGGGTAGAGTCTTTCAGGGTAGGCTCCGGTCCTGTTTCCTGTTTTTCTCCTACTTCCAATGTCCATCCTGTTTGTCTTTCTGAGTGAGGGTTGACCATCTTACCCAGGGTTCCCTTCTTGCTTAGCTTCCTTAGGTGTACAGATTTTAGTATGTTTATCTTATCTTATAGGTCTAGTATCCACTTATGAGTGAGTATACACCGTGTGTGTCTTTCTGCTTCTGGGATACCTCACTCAGGATGATCCTTTCTAGATCCCACCATTTGCCTGCAAATTTCATGATTTTTAAAATTCCTTTTTAAGATTTACTTTTTAATGCCACTTATGTGTGCGGGTGTGTGCCAGGTGTACAGGTACTTACAGAGGCTGGAGGAATGGGATCTGTGGAGCAGGGATAGTCTATTAGCCCGCTGACATGGGTGCTGGGAATGGAGCTCGGGTGCTCTGGACAAACAGCGAATGCCTTTAACCTCTGAATGATCTCTCTAGGCCCCACAACGACAACAACGAATCATAAGTCTTGGTCATAAAAATGAATCTGAAAGACTAACCAAGAAACTTTTAAAAAATGAGAAGGGAATTGTTAGTAACTTTTCAAACACTATGACCAAGGCAAATACAGAAGTACAAAGGGAAGGCTTTACATTAGGGCTGTGGTTCCAGAAGGCAAGGGTCTGTATTGGACAGGGTTCTCCAGAAGAGAACTGATACTCTGTGTGTGTGTGTGTGTGTGTGTGTGTGTGTGTGTGTGTGTGTGTGT
>NW_026596166.1:8221945-8223392 GCF_907164565.1 Psammomys obesus | reverse complement strand
TGTGTGTGTGTGTGTGTGTGTGTGTGTGTGTGTGTGTGTGTGTGTGTGTGTGTAATATGTGGTGTGTTTTTGGACATCCTAAGGATTGGCTCTGACCTTTGCTAGCCTTCCCTCTCACTCCACAGACATTAAACCAAAATGTAAGGGCATTTTTCTGATGGTAAAGAGGCTACAAACCCTTCCTTTGCTTGGTCTTCCTTCTGAGTGAACCTAGGGAAAGGAGAGTATGACCCATATCTACATAACGGCCTTTGAGGGAGCATTTAAATGCTTTCAAGTGTTTTCTTTCTGAATTCCTTTACCCGGTCGCTCCAGCACTGCTGTTTTCTGGATGTGAAGATGAAGTTGCCAGTGGGAAGCAGAGAAGGAATGAGCAGCTCTTTTGTCCAGACTGATCCGCCATGTACTCAGTATTGTCTTTCGCTTATAACTGTCCTGAACTGTCCTGTTTGTGCCCTTATCTCTACAGTGTTTATATGTTCAGTGGAGTGGCCACAGGAACCCTTTTCAATAGTGACAAAGCTGATGCCACTCTGCCACTCAAAATCCTCCAGTTTCTCGTTGCCTAAAGAGCCAAGACCTCAGAAAGGGCAATGAGGCAGCAGGGGTCCTGGCCTCTGACTACAAATCCTATCAGTCTGTGTTTTCTTCAGTGTGGTCCATCGCACCATTCGGCCTTGTTGTCCTGCAAATATGCCAAGCATATCTTCACCCGTTGGTCTGACTGCCAGTCCCTCTGCCTAGATGTGACCCAGATTCCCTCATGGCTCATCTCCTTTTTTCAGTTCTCTGCTCAGATTCCTCCAGATCAGAAACTGGCTTCTCTTTCCCCTCCCCTGCCATTTTCTCTGGTACCTATTAGATCCTTGATACATAGGTTGGTGGCTGGGTAAATGGTTGAACTGAGGCAAGACATCAGTGCAATAAGGTAATTTTCTGGTTGCATCCTGCTCTATGGCACTCACTGGGGCTCCTCCCCTCTTCTTTGGCTCAAGACCTGAGTCTATTTCCTGCTGCTCTAACGACATAACCAGAGTCAGATAGTTAGAAACAGTAGACATTTGTTTTCTACAGTTCTGTATGCTGGGAAGTCCAAGAATGAAGGCACTGGCATCAGGTAGCTGGTGAGATCTTCGTGCGGCAGAAGGTGGAAGAGGAAAAAGAGAACAAACTCCCTCCATCAGGGTACAGGGAAGGAACCCTCTGACCCTTTAAAGACCTTACCACTTAATGACATTATACTGACGACACCTGAACTTTGGAGGGGCCTCAGCCAAGCCATAGCTTCCTCAGGATGGGACAGTGTCTCCAGTTCACACAGCCCGAGTACAAATACACACTGCTGCGCTGTGCTGTAAAAACTGCAGATTGTGAACGCCCTGCAGCTGCCTCTTCCCAGCACTCGTTGCTCTGAGTTTAAAAATAGCTTTACATATATATATATATA
>NW_026596166.1:8148595-8221845 GCF_907164565.1 Psammomys obesus | reverse complement strand
ATATATATATATATATATGTTAGTAAAAACTTCTTGTTCTGGTGTCATAAACTTTGGTGTGGTTTCTACAAATGACTTTTCTCCCAATCTGATGTCTGGCTCATCTTGAAATACCTTCATTAGTGTTTCTAGAGGTAAACCTTTCCCTGGAGCGGGTATACATTTCTTTATTCTCGTCTTGCGGTAGACCTTCTAGTTGTAATCAGGGAACAAAGGTAGGCACACACCGGATCCAAAGCTCCACTTTGTTAAAATGTTAATTTGTGTATCTTCCTGAACATGGATGTAAACATAATTGAATGGGTGTCCTTGATGAAATATAAGTATAACTTTCTTCAAGTAAATATATATACAAGCTATCACACAAACTCTTCTCCAATACCTTTGTCCCTATCCCCAAAGCCCCTCTTTGCTTCTGCTGCTTACTCATCTGTGACTGAACCGTGGTTATTCGGAGTTCTGATTGCATCATTTGTTTCTGACTTGCATATGAATTTATGCAGAGAGCATACAATCATCATTGTTTTGCTTCAAATTATGCCTGTGAAAATCAACATTACGTATAAAAACCGTTGTCTGTCGTTTCTGCTGCATAGAGCCAGCAGAAATGTTTAACCTTGTCAAGCATGACAAGGCGCTCAGAGGAGTACTTACATCCCTGGCCTGCCATGGAAAACAGTCCATATGTGTGCATCAAGAGTTCAATAAATTAAAATACAATTAGGCACTCATACTCCATAATAATAAACATTTTGAAAAAAAACACATTCTTTTCTTTCTTTTTTGCCTCTATTCTCATCTTTCCTTTTATTCCTAATCTACTCACATTGGCTTTGTCTACAGTCATAGAGACTCATGCTAACAACTTAAAATGTGTATTTCCACATTTTCTCTTTACATAATCCGACACACATTTATTCACAGCTGTACACTTCTAAGAGGGAGTTGGAATGAGTGAAATTATACAGTGTTTCCTATACCTTGTCATATCATTGTATTAAAAACAAGAATTCTTAACGTATGCATCACATAATGAAAATATTTAAAATTATGAACATGAGATTAAAGCCATTTTGAAATTAATTGGTTCATATCATCTGTGACAAAAGAGAAATCAGGGAATTCATTTTAATAAATAGTTATTGCCATGCCAGATAAGCCCCAGTAATTCTTCTTTTTTAATTATTTTTTATTAATTACAGTTTATTCACTTTGAATCCCCCCTGTAGCTCCCTCCCACCTCTCCTCCTAATCCCATCCTCCCTCCCTCTTCCCCCCATACCTCTCCCCCAGTCCACTGATAAGGGAAGTCCTCCTCCCCTTCCCTCTGATCCTAGTCTATCAGGTCTCATCAGGAGTGGCTGGCTGCATTGTCTTCCTCTGTGGCCTGGTAAGGCTGCTCCCTCCTCACAGGGAGGTGACCAAAGAGCAGGCCAATTAGTTCCTGTCAGAGACAGTTCCTATCCCCATTACTATGGAACCCACTTGGACACTAACTTCCATGGGCTACATCTGTGCAGGGGTTCCAGGTCATCTCCATGAGTGGTCCTTGGCTGGAGTATCAGTCTCAGAAAAGACCGCTGTGTCCAGACTTTTTGGATCTGTTGCTCTCCTCGTGGAGCTCCTGCCCTCTCTAGGTCTTACTATCTCCCGCTTCTTTCATAAGATTCCCTGCACTCTGCTCAAAGGTTGGCTATGAGTCTCAGCATCTGCCTTGATACCCTGCAGGGTAGAGCCTTTCAGAGGCCCTCTGTGGTAGGCTCCTGTCCTGTTTGCTGTTTTCTCCCTCTTCCAATGTCTATCCTCTTTGACTTTCTGAATGGAGATTGAGGATCTTAGCCAGTGTCCTCCTTCTTGATTAGCTTCCTTAGGTGTACAGATTTTAGTATGTTTATCCTAGATTATATGTCTAATATCTACTTATGAGTGAGTATATACCCTGTGTGTCTTTCTGCTTCTAGGATACCTCACTCAGGATGATCTTTTCCAATTCCCACCATTTACCTGCAAATTTCATGATTTCCTTGTTTTTTATTGCTGAGTAACATTCCATTGTGTAGATGTACCACAATTTCAGTATCCATTCCTCAACTGAGGGGCATCTGGGCTGTTTCCAGCTTCTGGCCATTACAAATAAAGCTGCTACAAACATGGTTGAGCAGATGTCCTTGTTGTATATTTGAGCGTCTTTTGGATATATGCCTAGCTGAATCTTGAGGAAGCGCTATTCCTAACTGTCTGGGAAAGCGCCAGACGGATTTCCAGAGTGGTTGTACAAGTTTACATTCCCACCAGCAATGGAGGAGGGTTCCCCTTTCTCCACATCCCCTCCAGCATGTGTTGTCACTTGAGTTTTTCATCTTAGCCATTCTGATGGGTGTAAGGTGAAATCTCAGGGTTGTTTTGATTAGCATTTCCCTGATGACTAAGGGCATTGAACATTTCTTTAAGTGTTTCTCTGCCATTTGATATTCCTCTGCAGAGAATTCTCTGTTTAGCTCTGTACCCCATTTTTTAATTGGATTACTTGATTTGTTGCTGTTTAACTTATTGAGTTCTTTACATATTCTGGACATTAACCCTCTGTCAGATATAGGGTTGGTGAAGATCCTTTCCCAATCTGTAGGCGTTCCTTTTGTTCTGATGACAGTGTCCTTTGCTTTACAGAAGCTTTTCAGTTTCATGAGGTCCCATTTATTGATTGTTGCTCTTAGAGCCTGTGCTGTTGGTGTTCTGTTCAGGAAGTTGTCTCCTGTGCCAATGAGTTCAAAGCTCTTCCCCACTTTTTCTTCCAACAGGTTTAGTGTGTCTGGTTTTATACTGAGGTCTTTGATCCACTTGGACTTTAGTTTTGTTCAGGGTGATAAGTATGGGTCTATTTTCATTTTTCTACATGTAGATATCCAGTTAGAACAGTATCATTTGTTGAAGATGCTATCTTTTTTCCACTGTATGGTTTCGGCATCATTGTCAAAGATCAGGTGTCCATAAGTGTGTGGATTTATTTCAGGGTCCTCTATTCAATTCCATTGATCCACCAGTCTGTTTCTATGCCAGTACCATGCAGTTTCTATTACTGTTGCTCTATAGTACAGCTTGAGATCAGGGATGGAGATACCTCCAGAAGATCTTTTATTGTAGAGGATTGTTTTGGCAATTCTGGGTTTCTTGTTATCCCATATGAAGTTGAGAATTTTTCTTTCAAGGTCTGTAAAGAATTGAGTTGGTAATTTGATGGGTATTGCATTGAATCTGTAGATTGCTTTTGGTAAGATGGCCATTTTTACTATGTTAATCCTGCCAAGCCATGAGCATCGGAGATCTTTCCATCTTCTGATATCTTCTTCTAATTCTTTCTTTAGAAACTTGAAATTTTTTTCATACAAGTCTTTGACTTGCTTGGTTAGGGTCACACCAAGGTACTTTATGTCCTTTGTGGCAATTGTGAAGAGTGTCATTTCCCTAATTTCTTTCTCAGCCTTTTTGTCTTTTGTATACAGGAGGGCTACTGATTTTTTTTAGTTAATTTTGTATCCAGCCACTTTGTTGATGGTGTTTATCAGCTGTAGGAGTTCCCTGGTAGAATTTTTGGGGTTGCTCAGGTATACTATCATATCATCTGCAAATAGTGATACTTTGACTACTTCCTTTCCAATTTGTATTCCCTTGATCTCTTTTAATTGTCTTATTACTCTAGCAAGGACTTCAAGAGCTATGTTGCAGAGATATGGAGAGAGTGGGCAGCCTTGCCTTGTCCCTGATTTCAGTGGGATTGCTTTAAGTTTCTCTCCATTTAGTTTGATGTTAGCTATAGGCATGCTGTATATCGCCTTTACTATGTTTAGTTATGTGCCTTGTATCCCTGATCTCTCCAACACTTTAAACATGAATGGATGTTGGATTTTGTCAAATGCTTTTTCAGCATCTAAGGAGATTATCATGTGGTTTTTTTTCTTTCAGTTTGTTAATATGGTGGATCACATTGATGGATTTCCATATATTGAACCACCCCTGAATACCTGGGATGAAGCCCATTTGGTCATGGTGGATGATATCTTTGATGTATGTGTTCTTGTATTCGGTTTGCAAGTATTTTGTTGACAATTTTTGCATCAGTGTTCATAAGGGAGATTGGCCTGAAATTCTCTTTCTTTGTTGGGTCTTTGTGAGGTTTAGGTACCAAGGTGACTGTGGCTTCATAGAATGAGTTTGGTAGTGTTCCTTCTGTTTCTATTTTGTAGAATAGTTTGAAAGAATTGGAGTTAGCTCTTCTTTTAAGGTCTGGTAGAATTCTGTGCGGAAACCATCTAGCCCTGGGCTTTTTTTGGATAGGAGACTTTTGATGACTGCTTCTATTTCCTTAGGGTATGGACTATTTAATTGATTCAGCTTTGGTAAGTGGAATTGATCAAGAAAATTGTCCATTTCATTTACATTTTCAAATTTTGTGACATACAGACTTTTGAAGTAAGTCCTAATGATTGTTTGGATTTCCTCAGTGTCTGTTGTTATGTCCCCCTTTTCATTTCTTATTTTGTTAATTTGGATAGGGTCTCTCTGCCTTTTAGTTTGGTTAAGAGTTTGTCTATCTTGTTGATTTTCTCAAAGAACCAGCTCTTGGTTTCAGTGATTCTTTGAATTGTTTTATTTGTTTCTAATTTATTGATTTCAGCCCTGAGTTTGATTATTTCCAGCCATCAACTCCTCTTTGGTGTGTCTGCTTCTTTTTTCTCTAGGGCTTTAGGTGAGCCATTAAGTTGCTTGAATGAGATGTTTCTAATTTCTTCTTGAAGGCACTTACTGCTATGAAATTTCCTCTTAGCACTGCTTTCATTGTGTCCCATAAGATTGAGTATGTTGTGCCTTCATTTTCATTGAATTCTAGGAAGTCTTTAATTTCTTTCTTTCTTTATTCTCTGACCTGGCTGTCATTGAGTAGCGAGTTGTTCAGTTTCCATGTGCTTGTAGGCTTTTTGCTATTTCTATTGTTGTTGAGGTCCAGCTTTAGTCCACGGTGATCAGATAGGATACAAGGGATAATTTCAGTCTTCTTGTATCTGTTGAGGCTTGCTTTGTGACCAACTATGTAGTCTATTTTGGAGAAGATTCCATGAGGTGCTGAGAAGAAGGTAAATTCTTTTGCGTTTGGGTGAAAGGTTCTGTAGATGTCTGTTAGGTCCATTTGATTCATGACCTCTGTTAGAGTTATTGTTTCTTTGCTGAATTTCTGTTTTGTTGACCTGTCCTTTGTTGAGAGTGGAGTGTTGAAGTCTCCCACTATTAACGTGTGGGGATTTATGTGTGGTTTAAGTTTTATTAATGTTTCTTTTACAAATATGGGTGCCCTGGTATTTGGGGCATAGATGTTCAGGATTGTAATGTCTTCCTGGTGGAATTTTCCCTTGATGAGTATGAAGTGTCCTTCCCCATCTCTTTTTATTAATTTTGGTTGAAAGTCTATTTTATTAGATATTAGAATGGCTACTCCTACTTGCTTCCTGGGTCCATTTGCTTGGAAAACCATCTTCCAGCCCTTTTCTCTCAGATAATGTCTATCTTTGTGACTTAGGTGTGTTTCTTGTATGCAACACATTGTTGGGGCTTGTTTGTACGTCCATTCTGTTAGTATTTGTCTTTTTATTGGAGAATTGAGTCCATTGATATTGAGAGAGATTAATGACCAGTGGCTATTAGATCCTTTGATATTAATGTTGGCTGTGATAGTGTGTTTGTGTGCTTGGCTTCTTTTTGTTTTGCTGTAGTAAGGTTATTTATTTTCTGTGTTTTCTTGAAAGTAGTTAGTTTTCTTAGGTTGTACTTTTTCTTCTAGTATCTGCTGTAATTCTGGATTTGTGTGTAGGTATTGTTGAAATTTGTTTTTGTCCTTGAAAATCTTGTTTTCTCCATCTATGAGGACTGAGAGTTTTGCTGGGTATAGTAGCCTGGGTTGACATCTGTGTTTTCTTAGGGTCTGCATGATATCCATCCAGGCCATTCTGGTTTTCATAGTCACTGTTGAGAAGCCAGGTATGATTCTGATGGGTTTTGCTATTATATGTTACTTGGCCTTTTTCCCTTGCAGCTTTTAGTATTTTTTCTCTGTTCTGTATACTTACTGTTTTGATTATTATGTGGCAGGAGGATTTTCTTTTCTGGTCTAATTTATTAGGTGTTCTGTAGGCCTCTTGTATGCCTATAGGTCTCTCCTTTAAGTTGGGGAAATTTTCTTCTATTATTTTGTTGAAAATATTTTCTGGGCCTTGGAGACGGGAATCTTCTTTTTCCTCTATTTCTGTTATTCTTAGGTTTTGTCTTTTTATGTTGTCTTGGATTTCTTGGATGGTTTGTGTCAGGAATTTTTTAGATTTATTATTTTCTTTGATGGATATAGCGATTTCTTCCATTGTATCTTCCACACCTGAGATTCTTTCTTCCATCTCTTGTAGCCTGTTGGTTATGCTTACCTCTGTAGTTCCTGTTTTCTTTCCTAGGTTATCCCTCTCCATGATTTTCTCCATTTGTGTTTTCTTTAATTTTTCCAATTCTATCTTCAGATCTTGAACCGTTTTGTTGATTTCCTTCACCTGTCTGACTGTATTTTCCTTCAATTCCTTCACCTGTTTGTTTGAACATTCCTCTGTTTCTTTTATTTCTTTCAGTGATTTAGTCATTTCCTCTCTGAAAGCCACAAACTGTTTGGCTGCATCTTCCTGTATTTCTTTACAGATGGCCATAAGCTGTTTTACTATATCTTCCTCTATTTTTTTTACACATTTTATTTGCTTCCTCCATTAACCTCTTCTTAAGCATAGATGTAAGGTCATCTTCTTGAAAATTCACTTATATTAGGGTGTCCAGGGCTACTTGCCCCTGGATACCTGGGTCCTGGGGATGCCATACTGCTTTGCCTTTTGTTGGTTGTGCTTTTATGCTGGTCTCTACCCATCTGGCTGTCTCAGGTGTCATCTGTTAATTTCTGGTGCCTGCTGGAGTCCTGGGGTGGGAGAATCCCCTTGGCAGTTCTAAAGGACATCCTCAGTTTTTTTAGTATGGTCAACTGAATGGTGGTGCTTCTCAGGAACTGTCACAGTTCACCTCAGGCCTATGGACCTGTGTGGTTACTGTGGTGTTCGGAAGGCTCTCCGCTCATCAAAAGAATTCCTGGAGATGGCTGCCCTGCTGCTGTGTTTCTTGTTCTGAATTTAGAGAACTACAGCTGCTATTAAACTGTACTTTCTGGGTGCAGCCTTCGTGAAAAACCACGGAGTTCGGTGGTTTTGTCAGTTTAGCTATAGATAACTGGTCACACCTCGGAGCAGTATCTGAGGGCTGCTCCAAGGGCTCTCAGGCTTTTGTAGGTCTGAGGTTGGAGCGGTGTGCCCCCAGTACCCTAGCTTAATCAGTGGCAGGTGAGCACAGCACTCCTGTGTGCAGTAGAAGGCCAGAGCTTAGGGCCTGTGGGAACCTAGAAACTTTTCCGGAGCTGGGTAGGTCCTGAGGGTTGGAACCGATGTTTTCTCCGAGTCTGTGATGTTTCAGGGTCTGCAGGTTTGTCTGGGATGGCGAGTAGAGCAAGCAGGCACAGGCACGTGGCTCCGCCTTGCTGGCGACTGGACAACTGGGTACCTGGGCGCCTGGGTGCTTGCAGCCAGAACTTTTTTTTTTGGGGGGGGGGTGTCAGCTGAGTGCTCCGAGGTCAGACCTGCTCTTCCCCTCACTGTGGGCTTCCACCCAACAGAGAAACTCAGTCTCTGGTGCCCTGGGGCCCTCAGTTCTGTCTGGGATGGTGAGTCGAGAGCAGGCAGGACTCTGTGCCAGCGGCTAAGCAATCCACTTTGGGCTGGCACCTGGGCACCCGCTGGACCTGGGTCTTTTCCAGGGGATGTCTGAGTGACCTGAGGTTGGTCCCGATCGTTTCCTGCACCATGGGGTTTTCTCTCGACTGGAAATCCCAGTCTCTGGTTTTGTGGGGCCCACAGTTCAGTCTGGGACAGTGATCAGAGCACACTGGCCTGTGGCTCTGGGCTGGCGGGACCTAGGAACTGTTTGGCGGTTTAGCTGGGTGACCTGAATCTGATTGAATCTCACACCATGGGGTTTCCTCTCACCTGGGAATCACAATCACTGGTGCTTTAGGGCCCAGAGTTCAGCCTGCTGGTCACTGTGCAGATCCTGCTGTGCTGCTGGTCATAGTGTTCTCTGGGCGCTGCCATCTTGGATCCCCGCCCCCAGTAATTCTTTCATATCCATTCTTACATATGGAAATCACGCACATCTTATGTATCTAATTTTATTTTCCCAGTGTGAATGAAGCTCTTTAGCCAGCATATAGATTAAAAATTATATGTTTATCCACATTTGAGGCACTTTTTTTTTTTTTTTTTTTTTGTAGTTCAGAGAACTGGGTTCAGCTTGGGGCACCGCACCACAGCCTGATTAGAAAGCAAAGCTACAGCCTGTGTGTGAGAAAAAAGCAGGACTGTCCTGTGAAAACTAAATATCTTGACTGGGAGCAAAGTAACAGGAAGGTGAAAGACGACTTCTTCCATGTATTTTCAAGGTTTACTGCTTAGAAGAAAAACTACATTTATTTTATTTGGGACAAATAGGCTGATGACGAAATAGGAGCAAGTGTGGAGAGGCAGACTTACCTTCAGAACACTGAAAACGTTTTCTAAATGAAAACCACAGAGATGAAAGGAAGTGTCAGGCAGAGACCTGATAATGCTGCCGTTGGTAGCTCCAAGGTGATTCTCCACTTGGACGGAGATGACTCTAGGGCTAATGTCAATCTTTCACTTTCTTTAACAGACACATTGATATGACCATTGATTTTAATGAAAGATGATTGAAAGTGAAAATTTAAATCGAACAGAAATCATTAAAGAACTGGTGAGTCCAAGCCCAATTTTTTAAAGATAATATTTGTAAGATAATGTTCTGCAGATAATATTTTGGTCCTCCTCCCTGGAGCTGGGAGGGTGAATGGGAAGGATGTTTCTTCTATCTCATAACTCTTGGAGTCACAGAAGTCACACGTGTGAGCTAACTTCATCCTTCCTGGGAGTATGAGAACGGCATCAGTTCAATGCACACTCCATGGTTTGTGGCATCCAAAGGCAGTTTCTTAACTGTTTAGAACAGATAACAATGCAAATTCTTTCTTTTAAAACAGTGTCTGTGCAATGGTTTAAATTACGAGGCGGTTGGACAAGAAGGATCCGACGCGTCAAAGCTAGAGATGTTTTTCTCGGGTTACCCCCGCATAGTCGGATTATCACTGTTTCATAATTTATTAAGTCTCACGATTGTTGCTCAAGAGATAAAGGAGATCTCAGGGTTGGAGACCTGCTCACAGCTTAAAGAACTCTGGATTGCTGAGTGCTGCATAGAGGTGGGTTGAAACAGAGAGTCTGGCAAGGTGCAGCTAATCCCGAACTCTTGGCTTTGGAAAAATAAGTCATTAAAATGTGTGCAGTACATACGGATCAAAACCGATAAATGGGCAGAGATAAAAATTCGTACAAAGTGAAAACAGAGTAAGGAGTCAAAACAGAAATATATTATTTTTTTGCAAATATATCAAATCAGATCACAGCCAGCGTGACTTAGTAGTAACATCGATTCACTTAGGTGTTAAATAGTTAGGAATGTACTTTAGAAAGTAACACCAAAAAATGTATCATGAGCAATAGAAATGTACACACTTTTTAACTCAGAAACCACTACCCCAAGAATTTTATACTAAAGAAGTAATTGAGCCACAGAGAACAGGTACATGCATGAAAGTATTTGTTGCAGCGTCTTCACAATACGTAAAATGATCCGATGTGAGTATTCTGCACATAGGGTAATTTTAAAGAAACCTGTTATGACCTTCATAAGATATTTTCTAATTATTAAGTACTATAATTTGAAAAATTATAAAAATCTGTTAGATGGTCTTAAGCAAAAAATACCACTACTCATAAAATTATACATTTATTATATTAACATAAAACAGATATAGTTGATTAAATTTTTCAAAAACATAGAAAATTAAGTATAGCTGCATTTGGGTGGAGATATTATGTGTTTATTCTAAATGTTTGCTTGATTTCTCTGGGTCCTGATATTACAATAGGTGATATTAAAAGAAAAAAGTTTTAGAACCCTACTTTATTTGATACGGCAGCGACAAGTAATACTCTTCAATCTCCTTTTCAACAGAAAATTGAAGGCCTTCACGAATGTAAAAATTTGGAAAAATTATATTTATATTACAATAAAATTTCAAAAATAGAGAATTTAGAGAAATTGGTAAAACTGGAAGTTCTCTGGCTGAACCACAACATGATAGGAAATATTGAGGTGAGATAATTTTTATAATTTGCCTGTAAGATCAGCCTACTGCCATGGCATTAAAACCGCAGTATCTAAGATCATACAGCAGAAAGGTCAAAATATTTATGACTAGCAGAGTTATTATTGCCAAGAAGAACTACTGTGGGGCTGGAGAGATGGGTCAGGGGTTAAGCACACTGGCTGTTCTTCCAGAGGACCTGGATTCCATTCCCAGCACCCACACGGCAGCTCACAAGCATCTGTCACTCCAGTCCCAGGGGATCCAACACCCCTCTTCTGTTCTCTGTGCACGGGCACACATGCGGACAAAATGCTCACACACATAACCTCTATAATGAAGTAGAAAAAGAACCAGCGTGCAGGTAACAGCTTATAAGGGGTCATGGTCTCCGTCTTCACAACAGGCCTGAGAAGTGCTTGGTGTTAGAAGGTTTTCAAAAGGGAGGTTTACCAAAGCTATGGGATATGTTGTTTCTCCAGTGGCTGCACTTTTCCCCTCCACTCCTTTCTGTTTCTTATTATAATTCTCTCCAGGTTCCATTAGAGTGGGGGTGGAGAGACTTCATTATACCCATTTTTCTCCGGGCCAGAGAAGCACACAGTATCTACTGTCAGAGCTCCCACGGAAATAACAAGATTGATCAACACTGATAATTTTTGTTGTTGTTGTTTTGAGGCAGGGTTTCTCTGTGTAGCCTTGGCTGTTCCGGAACTTACTCTGTAGTCCAGGCTGGCCTCAAACCCACAGAGATCTGCCCACCTCTGCCTCCCTAGTGCTGGGTTTAAAGGAGTGTAAAATTACAAGTTTTCCTGTCAACATAAAAGGTTGGAAACTTATCAGACCACTAGACAGAGAAGTATAGGACACTAAGAGATGCTGTGAGTGAGAAAAACAGTCTTCCGCGATGGGTTGATTGTCCACAGTTGATTATCTAATAACGAGTGGTCAACCCTGAAATCACGTACACATAACTTTGAATGGATTTAGTAGGTTGTGTCTATATATTCGTGTGTGTGTGTGTTTGTGTGGTTTTTACGCATGTGTGTATGTGTGTTACAGTTGTGGAGGAGGAAGACAGGAGTGGGAGTGAGGTATGGAGGCAGTTGAAGGAAGGAAAGTAAATGGAAGAAAATGATATAATTTTATTTTAACAAAAATGTTATTTTACAAAAAAATAAATAAAAATGAAATGAAATGACACGGTGTCTCTACACTTTCAGGGCCTGCAGACGCTGAAGAACCTAACTGATCTCAACCTTGCAGGAAACCAAATAAGCAGCATTGGTATGTAGTGTTTCCTTGGGAAGCTGAGCTAACGCATTTTGAAAGTGTGTGCTTGGATTCACACACACACACACGTGTGTGTGTGTGTGTATATATATATATATATATATATATCCACTTTGTCATTAAAAAAGCATTTCTATTTTTCATACGTTTTTACCTTAGATTAAGGTTCTTTCTATTGAGCTGTGAAGAAATTTGAAAATATTACTGGCTCTTTGAGAGTTTCTCACAATGTGTTTTGATCATGTTCAGACCCACAACTCCTCTTGCTTCCCTACCTGTTTTTAAATCTACTGTTCAAACGTGTAACTGTCAGTCACTAGTCGCTATTACTAACCACACAGTGGTGCCCTTCATCCTACTGATACACAGGAAATAATGGCCATCTGTAACTCCCAAGTATGCCAGGATATATCGTAAAGGTAGAGCTAGAAATTTAATTGTTTTTGCGATGCTGAGGACTGACCTCATGGCCTTGGGCGCTCTACATCTTCATCCCTAATGGCACTTTAATCTTGTTTTTAAATGAAAGGTCGATGTCTTGATCCCAATGAACAACTGGAAAAACTAAACCTGTCTGGAAATCAAATTACTTCTTTCAAGGTAAGTTCAACTAAATACTTGGTTTTGTTTATCAACTTGAATTACAAACTGTATAGACCAGAAAATATAGCCAACAACCCTCCTGCAAGGGGTAATTGCATTGAGTCCATCGCTCTGTGCTTCCTGGTGCTTTAGGGAAGGGGTTCCCAACCTGTGGGCCGTGATCCTTTTGAAGGCCTCATATCAGATATTCACCTTTCAATTCATAACAGTAACAAAATTGCAGTTATGATGCAGCAATGAAATAACTTTTATGGCGCGGGTCACCACAGCAGGAGGAAAGCTATTAAAGGATTGCAGCCTTGGGAAGGTTGAGAACCTCTGCTCTGGGGGAGTTCAGGAGGCATCTGATCAAGCAGCCATAAGGATTTGGTCCTTTTAGAACCAAAAACGAACTACTTAGTTGGCTGGTAGGCTGATACTCTCTCTTAACTTTCTCCGAGTCTTTCTGGCTACAGCTGTTTCTGTGGGGGTTCATCCTCTAATAGCATCTGAAAAAGTGGACTGCCCTTTCTCAGTCCTGAGGTCTCTTCCTCATCTCCGTCCATACTCATTCTCTAATAATCCCATCACATCTTTTGACTGTAAGTGCACCTACTCTAATCACAGCTAAATTGGTCCCTCTACTTATCCTGATGACTCCTCTCAACTACCGACCTCAAAGTGATGTCCACTCCCCAAACCTCTCCCTGCAGGCGTCTCTGACTCCCCAAGTGGTATTTCCACTTTTCCAGTTAATTAAGCCAACATCCTTACGGCCATTTCTTTTCACTCCTATTCTTTCTTCATATCCCATCCTCAATCCGTGAGCAAATCTTATCAGTGTCCATGCAGAATATGCCCAAAGCCTTACCACCCGGGTCACCGTCAACCTGGCTGACAACACTGTCTCTACCATTCTGCATTACTGAGGGGAAAAATTAAAACCCACCTTCTCACAACTCTCCCTATTTTTATTTATTTGTTTATTGTGTGTGTGTGTGTGTGTTAATGTGTATGCATCCATTGCACACATGTGGAGATAGAGGACAGCCTGTAGAAGGAATAGTCCCCCTCATTCCTCCACACGGGCCCTGGGGACCAAGCTCAAGCTGTCAGGCACGGCGGCAGGCGCCCTTACCTGTTGAGTCTCCTCGCCAACCCCCATTTTCTTTTCTCTGTCCTCAATCTGTTCTCCACACAGCAAAGCTTGCCGGCGTCCTTTCAAACATGCTACAATAAGTCTCTCTTGTCAAAACTTCCCTTGCTTTCTCATCTTGTCCACGACATAATTCTGACAGTGTGAGATTGAAGTTATGCGTCCAAGCACACTTTATGATTATAGTAGAGAAAGAGGCGTAAGGAATGATTTTAAATCAGTCAATGTAAATAGATACTCTTTAGCTCAGATTAAAAGCAAAAGGGTGTTGCGAAGCAGTAGAATGAGTATTTTAAAAAGAAATTTGAGCAAAATGTTGCCCGATCAGTCCAACGGCAAAGGAATTAATCAACAGGAAAGGCTAGGAGCATTTTAACAGGCGTTGGAGGAGGCTCTTCTTGGCAGTGGACATTCTGAGAGGGCGAGATGAATATTCACAAGGGCTTGGAGAAACCCCGGGTCTGTCTGAGTAATGTCAGCACTGCCATTTGGCTCAACTACAGCATGCACGTGAGAGCACAGGGAGGAGGGACTAAAAGGTTAATCAGATCTTCAGTGTGGAGTGCGTTGGACAGACAGCGGAGCTGCCACTGCTTCTTCCGCAAGGGGCTATTCTAATGCGACCCCAGATGCCCCTGGGGCACAGTGAACCAGAATTCGTGTACATTGGCCAGGAGCAGCTGGGCACCCAGGAAATGCGTAGCTGGGTGTCCTCCATTTAGCAAAGCTTGCTCTTTTCTTCTGGCAGTTAACCTGTGCTCTCGCTAGAGACAAACATCTTCAACGCATGTATGTAAGCGTGCAATCAGAGCGTGTTCCGTCAGATGGCGGGTGATCTTAAGCGTTCACGGTGAGCCTTCCTAGCTGACTGAACACCATCGTTGATGTTGTAGGACCTTACTAACTTGACCAGGCTGCTCCACCTAAAGGATTTATCTCTGAACGATCCTCAGTATAAAACCAACCCAGTGTGCCAGCTCTGTAATTACTCCACGCACGTGCTGTACCACTTGCCGACGCTTAAGCGACTCGACACATTCGATGTATCAGCCAAGCAGATCAAGGATCTAGCAGACGTAAGTGCGCTCACCATCAGGTAACTGTGACTCACGTTTGCCTGGCTGACGGCCCTTCTCTGGCCGGGTCCCTTCTCTGGCCGAGACCCTCAGGTCTCGTCTCTGCTTGCTCTTGCTTGGTAAGCAGGATGTTTCGCCTGAAATCACAAAGATAACAGCGTTGCTGGAATTCGGTGGGGAGACGAAAAGTGGGAAACGGAGGTTGGAGATGGATTTTCTTAAACCTGATTATTAAAACCTGTTTTAGAACAAAGCAAATGTATACATTTTAAGCCTTTTCCCCCACATGGAAGAGATCTAAGTTACATTTGAATTTCATTTGAATACTAAAGCATGTCTTGGTATATCTAAATAAGTGCAAGTAAGTTTCGTGAACAGCTTGCTGCTTGTTTGAAATTTAACTCAGCGTCCACCATTTTGTCTGGCAAAATAAATCATGTGCTCCACAACACATGGTTTTGTTTTAGTTTTAAGAATTTATTTGAGATCCTTTTACCTCTCAGTGACTCACATATTTTTTTTTTGTACTGGATTTTTCCATTTATGCCAAATATTCAAAATAATAAGAAACATCATCAAACAATTACATAGAATTATATATTAATATGTAACCATATAATTATTTATTATATTATAATATTATATTAAAGAAAATACAATCATTTTTAATTTTGAACAAATACTTGCATGTTATAAATGTATAATTTTAAATAAAATAAAGCAATTATTTTATTATTAATATATAATTATATTACTGTATAAAATAATATGTGATATAATTATACGATGTGATGATATTGTTACAATCGTATAGTAATATAATATATATAGCGTGAGTGTGTCTAGTGTGTACCTGTGTGTGTATGTGTGGGTGCACTCACCTGCGTGTGCTCACATGGAGGCCGAAGGTAGATGACGGGTGTTTGGCTCTGTGCTCTCTATCTTGTTTTTCAAGAAGGAATCTCTCACTGAAGCTGGAACTCATCCTCTTGGGTAGCCTGGATGGTCAGTTCTCTTTGGCTACTCAAATTCTCAGGCGCCATTTAGCTTGTGTATTTTGAAGTGGGCTATTTAATCAATTTATTGTTATTAGCTGATTGATAACTGGATGGTACACTGGCATTCAATTTAAGGTTGGAGAAAATCGCACTAGGGTGACAATCTAACGAATGGCAGGCTTAGTCTGAAATAAGTTCACTTAGAGCATCTTTTTGCAGAATGGTAGACGAAGGTGTATCTTCTGTTGTCAGCCTTTTTAAAAAGGTGAATTATACTCAATTTTACATTTCGTTTTAACCCTTCCTTATGTGTTTGTTTTCCATGAGTTAAAAATTAGGACTATTGTGCTGCAATCCTATGTCTTTTTAGCTAAGTATACTCTTTAGTATACAAATTATACTATAGTATACAAAGTATACAAATTAAATTACGCCTGCAATTTTTTATTGGAAATCCTGAAAATAGACATGCATAAGCCACATGCTCACATATTAAAAACGAAGAGGCCTTTTGAGATTTTCTATCTTACGTAATAAATTGAATACAAGCTCCTGTGAGCCTCGTCATGCCTGCTGTCATCATCAGCGTTTCTGGTGGAGCTAGCAGACGTCCACATTAACAAAGCACTTAGGCTCTTATGCCTGTGACCAAAAGCTCTTAGGGAGGAAAGAGTTTATTTCAACTTACTCCTTGCGATAGGACATCTAGAAAAGCCAGGGCTGGACCTCAGGCAGGGCAGGAACCTGGAGGCAGGAGCTGATGAGGAGGCCGTGGAAGGGTGCTGCTTACTGGCTTGCTCCTCGTGGCTTGCTCAGCTAGGACCGCTGTTCACAGAGATCCAGGCCCTCTCATATCACTCCCTAATCAAGAGAGTGTACCACAGGCCAGTCTCACTGGGCATTTTCTCAACAGAAGTTCACTCTTCCAAAATGACTCTAGCTTGTGTCATGGTGACCTAAAACTAGCCAGCACGGCTACCTGTAATGTGTTTTACCTAATTCTTTGTCATTTCCTCTTACCTTCAGGCCACAGCAATAAAAAAAATAATGTATTATAACATGCGAATAAAAACTGTTCAGAGACATCTGAATGAAGAACTCGAAAAACTGAATGACAGGAAAAGCAAGTTGCAGAAGCTACCAGAAGAACGGATAAAAATATTCAGCTATGCAAAAAAAAACGTAAGACTTAATCACGTAAAATTTCGGTGTCTGCAACGTAGGAAAACTATCTGACGAAATAGTAAACCCTTAATTCTCCTCCTCCCTGCCACCCAATGTGGTGTGTGTGGGTGTGTGTGGTGTGGTATGTTTGTGTTTTATGCGTGTGCGTGCAGAAGTATTCATCATTAAAGGTCAGAACATGAGCTAGGGACATGGTGGGGACCAGTGAACCCTTGGTGCTCACTGGCCAGCCTAGGCTACCGAGCAGACTTCCAGGTTGAGATACCCTATATCAAAAATCAATGTGGCCGGCACCTGAGGAATGACACCCGTGCCTGACCTCTGGCCTCCACACAAAAGCATATGCCCCCACATACACACTAAACAAAAATAAAGTCTGCAAAGTCAAATTATCCTCAAGAGACATGATGAAAAGATTTTATCCTTTGCACAAATGTGTCCATAAGTAAGGTAAGGTTAAAAGTAGATGTACAAATAGCAAAATTGAAGGAACC
Organism: Psammomys obesus; assembly: GCF_907164565.1. Lineage (NCBI taxonomy): Eukaryota > Metazoa > Chordata > Mammalia > Rodentia > Muridae > Psammomys > Psammomys obesus. Next base: position 8,204,719 of record NW_026596166.1, on the reverse strand, counting down.
ATGTAAATCAGCACTTTACAAATGAATAAATTACAATGGCTGATAAACACCTGAATGTAGCTCTCTCCCCACGAATTTTGAAATGTTCACAGAGTGTGAAACCACTTTTGCCTGTGAAACTATTGAAGCGCAGCACGCAACGGCCTTATGTGATACAGATGAGCATAATGCCATCTGCGATGCTCCTCACAGTGAGCTGTGGCCACACGGCCTCAGAGAGCTCCCAGACTTCAGCTAGGCAAGCCCACTTGTCTACTTTATTCTATGGATACCTCTCACCACCACTGATCATTTTTACAGTAGGTTCCTGGGTCATCATTTAAGAACAAAGCTGGAGGGCTGGAGACACAAAAAAAAGAGGCTGGCTCTGCTGCTCTTGCAGAAGGCTCACCTTGGTTCCTCGAACCCATACCAGGCTCTGCAAAGTCACCTGTCACTGTGGCTTCAGGAGAGCCAATACATTTTTCTTTGGCCTTCATAGGCACCTTCATTAATTACACAAACCCACATAGCCATATATTTAAAAGTTAAAAAAATGAAATTTTTATGAACTAGAAGTTTGACATGTAAATTAAATTAATAAATAAGTAAATAAATTAGCATGATTACATTTCATAATCAAAATGGTAGTCTTAAAGTACAATGTCAATAAATTTAAATATTTGATTAAAAACCACAGAAGGATTAAAAAATCGAAATCCATTTTATAATGTGCTATTTTTAGGTATATAGGTTGAGAATCCCTTACCTACAATGCTTTACAATCAAATGGATTTTAGCATTTGGAGTTTTTCACATTTTGGGGTGTTCACATGGACTATACCAGCTGAGCACTCCTTAATTAAATATCTAAAGCATGGCCAACATTTCAAATTTGAGTATGCTTCAAATTTCAGATTAAAGGTACCCAACCATATTAATTAAAATCGCAAGGAAGAAAGGGAATATATGTTACATAGGCTGTACACATTGTAAGTATGTAATTGGCTATAGCAGTTAGTTATAGCTATAGAAGTGAAGAAATATAGCTAACTACTATTAAGTTTCTTTTTTTTAAATTTTGTGCAATATAGCTTATCTTTAAATCCTACAGAGATTTGCCCTGGACCCAAACTTTAAGGGAGTGACCGAAAAGCTAAGTAATCAAGATAAAAAATATTTAAGGCAATATTTTAAATATCCCAATTAATACCAAAAAGCCCAATACGGACAACAAGCCTCCCAAAATATTAAAATCTAATGCAATGCGTGCTTTTGAGCTAGTTGGATACTGAAACAAAGGAAATTATTGCCTCCCCTTTGGGTATTTTCTATACTTTATATCTCTTCAGACATAATTGAAAAAAACACTGAAAAGTTAGCATGTTAAAAAAATTACATTATTAGAAGTTTAAGGTTTTATTCACAACCAAACCAGCACTGATTGTAATTTTACTTTGGCCTTAAATATACAAACTCAGCATTTCATGGCCTGTTTTTTTAATGTTCTTTCTTGTTTTCAGTTAAGAGACTGTCAAGCTCTGTCTTTTTAACCTGTCACTTGTTGAATAAGTACTAGTTGGATTTGCACCAGAGTGAAGTTCTTATTTGACTTCTATAAAGCTTGAACTACCTAGGTTTCTACTTCGATCATCTAAACTGACTAATAAATCTCACCACAAAGTGAATATCCGAGTTGAGGCTTTGCCTTAACCACGCTTTATCTTTAATTTGCTCTCTGGTACATTGTTTTCAACAGTTAGAACAGGAATTGTCTGAACTCCAGGGATCTGGTAAAGAGCCAAATGAGAACGCACCAGAGGCTGAGAAGCCCAGGAATAACGAGACACAGGAATCAGTTATGCATCAGAAGATGCTGGCCAAACTGAGCGCTCTGGATGAGAGGATCACGTTCTGGAACAAGAAACTACATGAGTACGTTCTGTGAACCTTCTGGTCATTCAGATAGGAAACATGGAAGAATGCTGGGGGCCAACAGTTGAGCGACAAAATATGAACTGCTCAGGCACTCATAGTTCCCAGGGGCCCCACCCGGGTACCTAATGCCGGGCTCTGGCTGAAGCCATTTTCAGTTAAGCACAGTGAATGAGAGCCACTCAGTTCAGCACCTCAGCAGGTAGACAGGACCCCAGCAAGGCACACCCACGGTCCTGGCTTGGTTCACACTGCTCTTGCATTCACTGGGACACTGGGTAAATGAGTTAATCGGTCCCTGTAATAATATTAACAACGGGATTGATAAACGTAATGAAACCTATACACCTAAAAAAGATAATCAAGAGAGCGGACATGGGGTAAGATGATCAATCCTCGTTTAGAAAGACAGATGGGATGTGCATTGAACGTATGACAGGAGTCTACTGAGCGCATCTGAAAGACTCTAACTAGCAGTGTTTTCAAAGCAGATACAAAGACTCATGACCAAACGTTCGGCAGAGTACAGGGAATCATATGAAAGAAGGGGAGTTAGTATGATGGGGAAAGGATAGGAGCTCCACAAGGACCAAATATATCTGGGCACAGGGTCTTCTCAGAGACTGTCATTCAACCAAGGACAATGTATGGATATAACCTAGAACCTCTGCTCAGATGTAGCCTGTGGTAGCTCAGTAACCAATTGGTTTCCCATAGTGAGGGGAACAAGGACTATTTCTAACAGGAACTCAATGACTGGCTCTTTGACCTCCCCACCCCCCAAGGGAGGAGCAGTCCTGCTAGGCCACAGAGGAGGGCTTTGCAGCCAGTCCTGAAGATACCTGATAAAACAAGATCGGATGAATGGGGAGGAGGTCCTCCCCTATCAGTGGACTTGGAAAGGGGCACGGTGGAGATGAGGGAGGGAGGGTGGGATTGGGAGGAAATGAGGGAGCGGGATACAGCTGGGATACAGAGTTAATAAAATGTAACTGATAAGAAAAAAAATAAAATTAAAAAAAAAAAGCAATGGGATTGTAACAGTTGGAGGTGGGGAGCTTACTCCACGCCCAGTGACCCTCAAACTAGCCATTTAGACGCAAGAACTCTTAGTATCGGCACACCACTGAGAACACTAAGGTGTAAGAAGACAAAGCGACTTGTTGGGGGTTTGGCAGCCATGTTTTTAGACCAGGGAAGTTTTCTCAGCTTTTCACACTCTGAGTGAAGGGTAACAAAGTCAGTGGGGATTTTCAAACCAGGGTGTCTGGTTCCTGGTTCAATTGCTAACACTAAGCTCGCTAGTCCACTAAAAGCAGAAAGTGGCTGATGTTACAAATACACGCGACCTGTTACAGAGCACGCGTGGGGCAGACCGCTGTGATTGAATAGTGTGACTTTCACACCATACGGACATTCACCTGTGTGCTTTGTCGTTGGTAGAATTGAAACCATTTATCACATTGAAGTCAAACAAACGAAGAAGAGGCGTGGCTTACTGATCCTGTTTTTGCTCACGGAGCTGGAGACGGTGGGGAATATCCATTTTGAAGAAGGCACTCGATCTGATGACTGGTAAGCCTGAACTCTGCATATGGCTTTGAAAACGATTGTTCTTAGGGTCCCACGCCAGATGATCAACCTATGAAGTGTCTCATTTTTCAAGACAGTTTTTAACAAAATATCTATCTGTTGAAAATTTGCTATTTCCCATCCGTAACTGCCTAGTAGCTTATATGCCACGAGCTTAGCTCTGGTCACCTCAGCAGTGTTATTCTTTGCCCATTTTCTTTCTCAGACAGACAACGAAAAAAAAAAGCGTTTATGAGAAGTTTATAAAAACTTTAAGAAAAAAAGTTTATGTTCCACTATTGTCCTCATGCATGTTTATACAGTGGCTGGGTAGATACATCCCTGGATTCTGAATACTGGCTGGAAACCAGAACAGAGCAGAAAGCACAGCTCAGTTGGCAACAGCAGGTTGGCACCAGGGAAGGCCATCTCATGGCTGTCCCGCAGGCTTCCCGTGGGAAGCTAAGCTGTCAGTGAGCACATGGCCACTGAGTCGTGAGAGAAGGTGTGACAAAGCCTGACGCCAGGCCGTGGGGGTTCCCAGCGAGGATCACAGCCAGCAGGGAAATGGTCTGGGTGCGATAAGAGTGCAGCTCAGCTCAGCCCGATGTTGTCAGCCTGTTCAAACGTCCGGGGTCTGGAGTCCGACACCAGGTTGTGTATTGTAAGCATATTTAAACCCAGCACAGCGTGGAAAAAAAAAGTTTCTTTGTGTCATACAATCCCTGATGCACAAGAAGGCATAATTAACATCAAAACCTAATTCAAAATACATGTCATTTCTGGCAAGAAAGTGAGTTCTAGAGATAGGCTGCATGTTTTAGGTTAAGGGCTGAGGGAAGGATATGCCATGATTTCTGTAATACATAGGACATTGAGGTCACTTGGGCTGTTAGGCACTTCTGGCCTTGTCTGTGGGAGCTTGGGCAAGAACCCTGGAGCTACAGATAGTATAAGGGTTGTCTAGACTATTAAATATGGCTCTGGTGCTAATTGTGGGAACTTGACATGGCCTGGCCCCTCAGATAACCCAAAGGTCCCTAGACTCTTAGTCACCTCCATTTCCTATCCTTCTGGGTGGGAGAACAGATTAGACATCTTTCCTCTGAAAAGACAACCCTTTGTGCTTAACATCCCTGGGTCCCCCAGTGATCTGTGGGTGCAAGGATTTCTGTGCTCCCAACATCAAGCAAAACTCCCATGCTGGCAAAGATGGAGAGGACCACGAGACACAGAAGTAGAGCCTGGCCATTCAGATCTCAGAACCGTGGCCTTCCTGCCAGTGAGCTGAGCAAGCAGATGTGTGCTCTCAACTAGAGGATATAATTAGAAACAATCCTTAAAGTAAAAGAAAGCCTTGAAAAAAAAATCTGAGTTTCACATTTTTGAAGTCGTTTTCTTAAACTGAGAAAGCCTTTCACGCAGCTGAAGGTCTCCCTAGAGCCATGTTGTTGACCTAGGTGTGTGGAGGGTCAAACGATGTGCGGAAGGACAGGATGGGCTCACACCTCACCCTGGAGCGCATGTGTGTGACATCAGCAGCAAGGCAGAGACTTCTGTACATAGAACACATGCCAAATTCTCATGAACTTTCAGAAATGAAGTGTGGTTGTGAGGTTCCCCTTAGATGCATGGCTGCTTTCTGAAGAGGTGTCCAGTCCCTAGTGAGTAAAACCTTGGGTCCTTTTGTGGAGAAGTGGGAGGAACCCTCCCCAGGGAGAGACCTTTTAAAATATGTTCTTTTACTGCAGCAAATCCATTTGTCCAGCCATTGCCGTGTTCTTTGAATCACAATATTTGGCTCTTATGTACCAGGCCATGAAAAATGTTCATGACACTTTTCATGTAGACAAGGCCTTGGTTTTTCAAATGCACAAACTGAAAGGTGTCTGCAGGTTGAAATTTATATTCACTCATATTCAGCTTTTGAAATTTATATTCAGCTTTTGGATGAGTTTTTATTAGAATAAATTTGGATAGGATTTTTATTAGACATAATAATGTATTTCTGGTTAACCTCTTAATGAAACAGGACAATCTGCAAAAAAATATTTAAAAATAAAATTATAAAATATGATTTCTACAACTATGTCAGCCTGGTAATAATAAGTTGGATGGTTTGACGGCTTCTAATAGGTATCTACAAAGCATTAATTTGGATGTAACAAGAATAAGCTTGACCTGTTTTAAGGAGGTAATCAAATGTATATTGGCAGAATTTCAAAGTCAGTTGCTTACTTTAAACATTCTGCATGCAGTAATCCCAGCACTTGGGAGGCAGAGGCAGGCAGATCTCTGTGAGTTTGAGGTCCACAAAGTGAGTCCAGGACAGACAAAGCTGTCACACCGAGCAACCCAGTCTTGAAAAATTAAAAATCAAAAACAAAACAAGAAACCTTTCACATGCTTGGCCACTTGAGGACTGCTCTCTTATGTATAATTTAAAAAAATACAACTAAAATGCTTTAAATAGGCAGGCACCTCATTTCTGGCTGTTTTGTTTGAACATTTAAACATTTCATCAATATTTTAAAGGCCAAGGCTATGCCCTTTAAATAGGAAGTGCTTGAGATTGTTTATTAGAATAATTTTTCTTTCTTCAGCAAAAGAAAAAAAAATCCCCAGAGATTTCTAATTGCTATTCACTATTTCTCAGCATCTTTTCGTTCATGAAATATATTCAGTTTTTTTAAGCATCTTATTTTACAGATACTTGTTTGTCAAATGGCTGGTTGCTGTTAGCTCTGTCCTTTCAGAAGCAAATCATTCCTCTTCGTATTGCCCATTGAGTAACTAGTTGGTTTCACATGGCGTTCAACAAGTGGGGACTGGAAAGCAGGAAAGATGTGGTCCTTGCCCTTGACAGGCTTTCAACATCACTGCAGATATAGTCTATTTAAAGCAAAAATAACCTCAAAGCACCATAAAGCAACGGATAACTGATTCTGTGACCTCCTTGAGGGAAGTCAGATGCTTCATGTGCCTTAAGTAAAGATGGCTGCCACAGGCTGGGTTCGAGGACCAGTACGTAATTAGCAACTGAGGTTTTCCTATCACTCGGCAGGTGCTCACTCAACAATTTAACTTTTAACATGCAATGCTTCTCAGTAACTGATCTCTTTAAATTCACTTCTAGTAAAGTATACTATTAATGCAAAATAATGAGTTTCTTCGTACTTTTCCACGTGTGTATGAAGTGCGCTTTGATCATACCTGCATCTCACATCACCCTCCCGCTTTTCCCTTCTACTCCCCATATCTGTATTAAGATTTTAGCTATAACACTTTATGGAAGCATGGCAGTGACGTGATGTGCTTCACACTCTTAAATCTGCCATACGCTAAAGTTTTTTTCGTTATTATTATTATTTATTATAATTTATTCACTTTGTATCCCAGCTGTAGCCCTCTCCCTCATCTCCTTTCAATCTCACCCTCCTTTCTTTCCTTCCATGTCCCTCCCCTAGTCCACTGATAGGGGAGGTCCTCCTCCCCTTCTATCTGACCCTTTCCTATCAGATCTCATTAGGACTGTCTGGATCCTCTTTCTTTGTGGCCCAGCTAGGCCACCTTACCTAGGGGAGGTGATCAGAGAGCCAGCCACTGAGTAATGTCAGAGACAGTCCCTTTTCCCCTTACTAGGAAACCCACATGGAGACTGGGCTGCCATGGGCTATATCTGAGCAGGGGTCTAGGTCCTCTCCATGCATGGTCCTTGGTTGATTCATCAGTCTCTGCAGGTCCCCTTGAGCCCAGATTTTTTGGCTCTGTTGGTCTCCTTGTGGAGCTCCTATCTCCTCTAGGTCTTCTTATCTCTCCCTTCTTCATAAGATTCCCTGCACTCTACCCAAAGTTTGACTATGCATCTCAGTATCTCCTTCAATACTATGGTAGGTAGAGTCTTTCAGAGGCCCTCTGTGGAAGGCTCATGTCCTGTTCTGTTTTCTCCTATTTCCAATGTCTGTCCTGTTTTCCCTTCTGAATGAGGATTAAGCATCTTCCCTAGGGTCTTCCTCCTTGCATAGCTTCTTTGGTACTATAGATTTTAATATGTGTATCCTATATTATATGACTAATATCCACTTATAAGTGGGTATATACCATGAGTTCCTTTCTGTTTCTGGGTTACCGCAGGATGATATTTCCTAGTTCTAGGATCATGAAGTGAGTTTTCCTAGATGAGGCTGAGTTTCTTTTGACCATTTAAATGAAAGTGTTTTACATCTGTTTTTAAAAAATGGCCACGTGTATTTTAAAGGAACATCTTAGTCTGTGGTGTGTATTACTATGGACCACATTCAGACCACATTGAATGAGTGATGGTTGTGGAGTAGTGAGAAGTTCTGTTTCCTCTGTACTGATGTACTTGACGTACCATTCTCTGTTCTTTCCATGAGCTTTGCTTTCCCTTGATTCTCTCTAAATGGACTTTCACAAATTATTCATAGCTTCAAGAGTACTCTCTCTATCTCTCTCTCTCTCAGACTTGTGCTATGCTTTCCTGTCTGTGGGACATTTCTCTTTGAGTGTTCAATTGGAGAGGCAAACAACAAATTCAAAAGGGAATTTGAGATAATAGAATAGAGAGGACTTTCATCCAAACTGTGTGTATGATCTTGACATACCACTCGGCCCCTTGAGCCTTGTATGGGAAATGAGAAAAACAAATTGATAGGAGTAGACAAATTAATATGAAAATGCTTAGCTTTCAATGTTAGGGTGTTGTTTCCAGCATTTTCCTGTTAATCCAGGCTTCACAAATACTGAAGCCATCCTTAACTTCATTCTTTTGCTCACTTTGTGATATCCAATCACACACACTCGTTGTTATCCACGATCTTTAATCCAAGGCACCTGCCTGGACCCGCAGGGCCCAGCATAAAGCCTGCCAACAATGCAGGTGTCGACCAATCTGTAAGGCTCAAAGCGGTCTCAGACGATCCTTGCTAGCTCGCTTTTACTCAGAACACACCTTATTAAAGAGAAAGCCAAATGAATACCCTTGCCTGAAAGCTTTCAGTTTTCAATCTTTCTCCTCCGATGGAGGATTGAATATCTCTCAACTACTGTCACACTCTGATAAAACGGTGAGGCTGATTTATGTGCCCCCCTGTTGTGAGAGAATGACCAGGGGCTGAGATTTGCTTGTTCTGCTTCCTTTGCCAAAGATGAATGCCTTTGGGTCCCTCAGCCTTGCTTTATCCTTCACACACACACACACACACACACACACATGGACTGACCTAGGAGGTTGCCTGTCTGTCACTGCTGTGATTCCTGAGGACCCCTGGCCCTCTGGTAACATGCCCACTGAATAACAGGAACGTCTGTACAAAGCCTGGAGCACCAGCTCCTTTGGAGTGCAGGAAGTGAACTACTGAGAGTCAGGTCAACTTCTGACGTATTATTTAGAGGAGACTTGGGTAGCATGAACCCAGCAAATGGCCCTTTTATAGGAAGGGGCAGTGTCTCACCACAGACGTTCACCTGGATGGTTAGTGGGATCTTGGAACTTTGAGCAGACTTTGTGCTTGACTTTAACAGTTTATAGCTGTCTGCCTTAACAGATCCAAACTCTCCTGGATCAGCTAGAGTTGGGAGGCAGGAACTCTACCGCCGAACTATCAATGCCCCTACAGGATTAGCTAGACTCAGCAAGTTCCATTTTTTACTTCATGATAGAGAGTGTGCGCCGGCCCCTGTCTGTGAGAAAGCCAGGTCCTGTAAGCTAGGAGTTCAGTTACTGGGCTCACAGACCGCCCATCAAGAAGCTTCCTCTGTGGCTGTGACGGCTGTGGGGTAAATGTGTCCCACTTAGGATCACTTGCTTTCTCGATAAATTGTCTTTCAATCTCATCTTACTCTCTGCTCCGTTCAACTTTAAGACAAGATTGTAATTCCACATGAATGGCCAGATGAGGACAGCAGAGAGCCAGCCAGTCCTTGGCGGCTCCTTCTTGTGAGTTTCACAATGCAGCCACATCTTCCTCTTCTTGGTTCTCAGACTGCGTTTCTTCCTGGAGGATCTTCCCTAAGGCTTCAAGAAGTCTCCCTCTGCACGCCTCACCCCAGGCTTCTCTTCCGAGTCTTTATCCGTCTATCATTTGATATGTTTGTGGCTTTATACAATACTGTATATCTACTTCCTTTGGAACACAGGCCTTAGGGGAGAGAACAAAGACACTGTTCCTTTTACTGTGTGTCCTAGGTTCTTGGGATAGACACGGAGATAACGATGATTCTGACGAAGGCAGGGCTAGTGTGATGACGACCCAGGGCCTGATTCAGCATCCATTTGAGCCGTGGTACAGCCTGCTGGAGGCTTAGCTGCCAGGGTGGAGATAGACACTACTGCAGCTTTAACCACAGGTTTGGGGCCAGGTGCAGAGTAAGGTAAAAGTCCCTTTACATACTAGCAAGGGCATTTTAGAAAGCAACTGGCTATTCAAATCTGGGTACGACAGCGAAGTCTGCATAGAAATGGATAATTGCATATGAGTGCGTACACACACATATGCCTGCGCACATACGTTCCAGGTGAAATCACCTAAGGTGTGTGAAAACAAGAGGGCCATAGTCTGGTTCCTGAAGAAATACAAGCTTCCCAAGTCTATCAGAGGCCGGGGTGTAGCTCAGTGGCAAAGGGCTTCCCTGAATGCAGAAGGTCCTGTGTTCAATCCTTAACACCATTAAAAAAAAATTTTTTTAAGTAAAATAAATGAAAAAAAAATTTAAAGTATCATTTCAGAGAACCAGAAAAAAAAAAAAAAAAAAACTATTAAGGCCACAGTCAAGAGAAAAGTAGGCAGGAATATGTGATCACACCAGGCCAATAAAACAATCTTGGAATAAAGGACTAGTCAGTTAACACAACCTTTAAGAAGATGAACTAGATAATAGATAATAAAAAAAACATTTTTTACTGTGTTTCAAATTTTAGCATCTTTTATTGATTAAATATGCCGTTAGGAGCCAAAATACAGTTACCGTGATCTGATGAAGCATGCCTAGAAAAAAAAAAATCACAGAATAGGAGCTATGGCTTTTCGGATTCGCCCTTCAGCACCCTGAGGGGCTCTGTCGTGTTCTGTGTGTGTGTTGTGTCTCCACACAGGTTTAATTCCTGCTATGAGCTCATCCTCTCACGTTTCTGCACCTGGGACTTCAGAGCGTACGGCATCACGGGCGTGAAGGTCAAACGTGTCATCAAAGTTAACAACCGCATTCTGAGACTGAAATTTGAAGAGAAATTCCAAAAGTGTTTGGATCAAGAAGACGTACATGATTCGGAGTAAGCTCCCGCTCTGTGTCGGGTGGCCCGGAAGAAGCCTGCCTTTGTTTTGTTTTGTTTTGTTTTGTTTTGTTTTGTTTTGTTTTGTTTTGTTTTGTTTTGTTTTGTGAAGACTGCACCCTGCTGGTAAATCCTGAGCCTGCGTCTCCCATGTCTGAGATGCCTTCCTGGTCTGTTTGCACTAAGCTTCCTCTTGAGAGTGAGGTAGCAGCCCTGGGGTTTTAGTGACACCGGTATCTCCACCGCAAACAGGGGTACCCTCACCACAGGGTACGGTTCACTTACCAACGGTCACACTTCCGAGAAATCAACTCTCACCCTTTTTCTGTCTCCGTTATTCCCAAGGACCTATCAAAAGATGCTTGAGTGCCTTTTCTATGTTTTTGATCCTGAAATGACGGTAAAGAAAAAGGATCTGCTACAGATACTTGAAAGGGGATTCAGAGAATGCGAAGCCAACAAGGTAGTGTACCCCGTCCTGCTAGAAAGTAAGGTCTGCTTCTGATCCAGTGTATCTCCCACCCCACCCCACCCCCCACCCGCCCCATCCCTGCATCCGTGTTTAGAGCGAACTTCTGCTCCTGTTTCACTGGAAGCTTGGTGACATGGTAGACGGAAGGAATCTTAGAGACAAAAAGAACAGTATAGGAAGTCCACCATGCTGTTTGCCTGACTGGACCTTGTTCCTCTTGGAGCCCTGCTTCTATTGGTGACTTTGAAATCCCCTTCTTTAATTTGCTCTAAACTTAGAGCAAACTCCACCTGTTACAAATACTCCACTCGCTCGCTTCAGCCGTGCTTTCTAGCTGTCACCCAGCTTTCTTTTTCCTTTTTTCTGCCACAGTTTTTTTCCTCCCTTTCTACTTCTCTGTCCTCACCTTTCCACTGATGCTGCTTCACCACTGGGCCCCTGAGGGCCAACACAGCTAGCCCACTTTCTCCACGCTCCTGATGAGGCAGCTGTAGCCCACCATTACACAATCCAGTTCACGCCGTGACCCCCACTAAGGAGAGGACTGCTGTGTTTAAACCCTGGTGTTTTGCTTCCCCTGCATTCCGCCTGCTTCTTTTTTCTCTGTGTAGTGGCTTTGAACCCCTGACTTCCACGTCCGCTTCCCACGTGCTGGAGTGAAATGCATCCACCACCACACGTAGCTCATACAGTGCTGGGGATCAAATCCGGGGCAACGGAGCTGCATCCCCACCCCTGTGCCGGTTTCTTTCTACCCTGTAAAATGAAACTGATGGTGACATGCATTTTGCAATAGGACCTAGCTAAATAATGTCTTGAAATGTTCTTGGGTGTTCACATGGTAGTATTCATGCATCACTATTAAACATCCAAGGAGTAGAAATAACCCGAATGCACATCAATCAATAGATGAAAGGTTAGATTAAAAGCTACCATTCATTCTTAAAGAGAGCTACAAAGAGAAATGAAATTCTGCCATATGATTCCATATAGCATGGAATAACCATGAAATCACCACGTTAAGTGAAACAAGGCAAGGGTAAAATATTGTGTAAGTGCTTATAGAATTTGCGAAGCCAGGGGTGGAATAACGAGCAGAGATCACCAGGGCCTAGGGGAGGTGGAGAATGAAAAACATACTTTTTATATTATATTTCAGGTCAAGTTAATGAAAGATTTTGGCAATGAGCTCTTTCCCTATGCTGTGGGTTAAAGAGAGAGAGTGGAAAACACTGGCTAATCACTCCAAACTGTTAAGCACTGGCTTCATTAAGGAGCAGTCACTTGAGAATTGTTTTCACAGAACTCTCATTATGCTGAAGTACAGTGTTTGTAAACCTCTCTCTGCTAGTGCGTAACAGTAGGGACTATAGCTATGGACTAGATTCTGAATAAAATCTGGGGAATGAGTGGATGGTGGCCATAAGCAACCCCCACGTCTGCACCTTAGTATATCTGCTCCTCTGTCCCCTGAGGGCCAAGGAAGCTTCACAATGTCACCCACAGAGGCTGTAACTGAGTGAGGGATGCTCTCTGAGGGGTAGAAAGGTCACTTGCTGAAGCGTGCAATTTGTAATCACAGGAAGCACATTTTGTTTTGTTTTTTAAAAACTTCTTTGGGTAACTTTGAGTTTCAATTAGTTTCAAAAAGAAATAATTCTGAATGGGATATATACATAATATATATGGGATCTATACACATATTATGTATATTATATATTACGTATATATGCATATATGTTATAGATATGTATATATAATATATACATATATTATGCATATATACATATATGTACATGTACATATATACATATATATTGTATACATATATTATGTATGTACACACATATATATGATATATTATATACATATACATACATAATCCTAACTAATTTGGCTGCTAATTGAAAACCAATGATAAGTTTAAAACTCTGAGGTTGTGACAAGGACAAACAGATCTGAGTTCAGCTCGTGACTTTGCCACTTTCTACTCCCATCCTTGGCTGCTCATAGACACTCTCTCATAGCTCTAGTTTCCTTGCTCAGAATGATGATTCTGTTTGCCCTTTGTATGTTATTGATACAATATGGAAGAAGCGAAGTTAGTCACAACCAAAGCCGAGATGTCCATGCACAACTGGAAATGTTTGGTTTCCGGAAAGTGACGTAGACCGTATGGCACACACCCGCGATGAACAGATCCGTTGCCCACATAATACCACACCCCTACAGGGCCTTCCTTTTGGATTTAACAAGATTTTCCCACAAGTCTTGACCTGGGATGGTTTTCTGGGAACGATCCCAGAAAATACACAAAATGTGTATTTTGTTCCTTATCACTTTCTTGTAAAGACCTATTTGCATCCGAATTTTGAATACGTCAATGACTTTGCATCATGAAGCTGCTCCTGGAGGCTATCTCCTCAGCAGACACCAGGGCGTAAAATAATAGGCTGTCTGCGCTGAAGCAGGGCTGCTGCCCTCACATCATTGTTCTTCCGCTTTGCAGTCCCCTTTCAGGAAAGAAGCCGTTGCCCTCGTGAACAGTCTGAGCATGTGTGAGTGCCCCCGAATTGAGTTCCTCAAGCAGAAGTGTAAGGATGAGATGAAGAGCCCGCTTGATTGTGACCTCTTCAGACATGGTAACACAGATGGCTGGCGCTTCTCAAATTGCAAGTCCCTCAGTCACTCCGCCTCTTCCAGATCATTTTCATTCTTGGTCTTATCCATCAAAGAGATTCTGTCCAAACTGTCGTGTGAGGTTCTCACCAGTATACTGACACCATTATTGTTTCTAGGTTCAGCTGCACATTAATTTATTCCATTCAGCTGCACGCTCAGCTAATTCTCCTTGTGTAGGGTGGATCAGCCTTAGGAACGAGAGAGCCCTTGTTGCTCAAGATATTTCATCCAACTTAACACATGCCTTTCAGAGTCCGCTTTTGCTCATGTCATGTTGTGTCCTAAGAATAAACTGAGAAGTATGCACGTGTATATTTTCACATGCACTAACTTCACAAGAAAGAGAAAAGAACTGGCTTGAAATAATCCGTTAGAGCAGCCAGGGAGGTTGGATGTATTTGTTCTGAGCCATCACGACGGAAGGTGGGAAGGAAACCTGTTTGAACTGTCAGCAGGATACAAGCTGGGAAGCTTGAGGGTTAGACACTGTCCTACAGAAGGCAAGCTGCGTGTTAATGTATCCAGTAGCTAAATACCATCCTTCCAGCTTAGAGGTGTCAGTATAAGTACAAGAACCAACCTGTAAGACACCCATGGAACAGTATACTTACAGGCTGAGGGAAATGGTCAGCTCACCATGCCTGCTCTTCCCTCCCCATCCACTCTTCATTCCTCAGTTCCTCGTGTACTGATTAAATGCTTATTGAGTGTTGGGCACTGTTTGGTTTGTGGAAGAGAGTTTCTCCTACATAGTGCCTACAAATACCAATAACCACACAGTTAAATTAGTTAAATATAAATCACAGTTACTACCATAAGCATAAATATGAAGTACGAATGCATACAATGAAGAGAATAATCAGGCTGCGGATTAGGGTGCCTATTCAATTACCTTATCAACTTACTGAGCACTGGGCAGGCAGATCTTCAGTTTGTCCTCAGCCAGGACACCTGCTGTGGTAGGAGAATGCATGCCTGGCATGCCCAAAGCCTCGGGCTGAAGGCCTGGCCAAGCAGCACTCAAGCATGTACCGCTTCTTCCAGAATAGCGTTGCAGGATCCAGACCACACTTCTGCTGGGATGGTTCATGGCAAGTGTAAGCTATGCGTCGCTTACAACCTTTGTGTAGTTAAATACCACCAGAAACCGAGCTAATTGCTAAGCCAGGGGAAAAAAAATCAGCCTCGTGCTTTTTAAACTGTTCCTTTCCATTGCCATTATTACAAACCCTCATATTTACTATGTTCTGAAATCTGCTTCCTAAAATAGGTTTGCCTGATTGTCATTTCATATCTTGTGTATAGTGGAAGTAGAGAATCAGGACTAGAGAGACGGCTTAATGGGGGAAGCCCTGCTGCCGGTCCAGAGGACCATCGTGCAGTGCCAGCCTCCACATGGGCGGTTCATGACCACCTCGAAACTCCAGTTTTAGGGGTTCCAACACCCTCTTCCGGACCCCACAGGCACTGATCTCATGTGCACAAACCCGCACTCAGGCACACGTACACATACATAAATAAAAACAAAATACTGAAAAATAATCATTAGTTATATGTGATGATTAGAGTTTTTTCAGCTTTTCTGACTCATTGGAATCTTCAGGAGTCAGCAGATGATAAGGCTCTCAAGAATCTGTGAAGAAAGAAATGCCCTTCCATTCAGTAGATATATATATATTTAGTACCTGTTAGATCTCAGGTGGAGGAGATGCCAAGATGTCTCAGCAGGTACCTGAGTTCAGTCCCTGGGACCTACAGAATAGAAGAGAACACACAAACACACACACACACACACACACACACACACACGAATGCACACACTCACACACACACCAGAGGCATTGCTAAATTACTGTGTTCATTCCTAGTCTCCTTATAGTTTTATTTGTTTGTTTATGGGGGTTCTTTTCTATCCAATATTCCAGTAGTCTGTATGTAGCTACAGCTCAGTATGTAGTGGAAGTCTGGTCTAAAAGTTGTAAGGATCCTGCTTCTGCCACCTAAGTGCCGGGATTCTAAGTGTGAGCCAGCATGCCCAGCCCTTAAAATTTGTTCACTGCGATTACCGTATTTCTTTTAGGACCAGTAAATCTCTTCAACAGATATGTCCTACCTCTTATTTTGAATCAAGTTATGTGTTGAGCTCTATACAGTAGCAAGAAAGAGAGCCATGGCCTCTGCCTTTACAGAGCACTGAGGGTAATAAACATTATGTTGGAAATCTGTTAAGACCATATTTGTTAAAATCACCTCTGTTTTGTTTTGTTTTGTTTTTTCATATTTAGGCACCATCATCATTGCAAAGGTTTTTCTTGGCCAGAGTGTCCAGGCTCGTGACGAGGAGCCCATCAGTAAAGCCAACTATCCCATGGTCAACTCTGTGTTCATTCCTCAGAGGCACGTCTTAAGTATGTCTGCTGGAAAGAAAACATGCCATTTCTTACCCTCAATGCAAAACATCCCCACCTACTACAACACTTATAGCTAATGGTCTAACCTCTACCTAACCAGACCTATAAACTTCTCTATGAAAACCTACTTCTGAATGTTAATGACTTTTCTGTTATTCATATCAATGGTATATGTACGTACTTTATTTCACCAGTTAACTATTATTTATGGGAGGGGTGTATTTGTATATACTAACCTACACACTTAACTCTCAGTATCTGTGGGGAATTGTTTTTAGAGTACACACACACACACACACACACACACACACACACACACCTATAGATATCAAACTTCCCGGATTCCCAAGTCCTTTATATTAAATAGCATGGCATCCACATGGCATCTACACGTCTTTCCCGGTACATGACACCATCTCCATATTGCTTTAAGACCTAATGTACTAACAATGAAATGCTCAAAATGATAGATGTATTTATTGTTTCAGGAACAGTGACAAGAAAAATCTGTACATGTTAAATTAGTTAAATATAGTTACAGTTACTACAGACATTTCACTACAGACATTTTTCTTAAAAAAAAGAAAAACCCACCTTCTGCTCTGCAGAAGCCATGGGAATGGAGGGTTTCATGTGTGAGTGTGTACTTACAAACGTATCAATGTATTGGTTTCCAAATGATTTTAAAAAGAACCTTATTAAAGCTCTTAGAGCACTCAATCTATCCAGACTCCACGGCGATTTATTCACTGGTAAAATGAAAAGAGAAGAGGAAAATGGTGAGCCTAAGAGTCAAGCCTGCTCTGCAGGGACAGGGGCTGTGACTGTCCTGACATCCGGGTCAGGGCACAGGAAGCTTTTTATGGTTGTGGGAAGTTGTTAGGAAGGGTTTGCGGTTACTTCATCTATGTTGGAGTAATAAAGGTTTACTGTATTTTGTGTTTTTGTCTTGTTTGATTTTGTTTGTTTGTTTGTTTACTCTAGATTCTATGATAGGACAAAGAAATTGCGATTGCAGCTTTCGGCAGTACAAGTGGTTTGTCTTTGACCATGACCTTGTTTTGCCAGAGTACATTGTTGAATTTGAGTATACCACAATGGTATGCATTGTTTTACAACTTTTAAAAACAACGAATGTCTTAACTTGGAGTGGAATAACTTGAAATCCAGTAATGTTATGTCCAGCTTGTAATTATATACGCTTATTGGTACTGTGCGTGCATGTGTGTGCAGGTACAATGGCTGTTCTGTGAAGGAATGAACTTTCAAAGCATGGCATCGTGGCATCTGAATGCATTTATTATGTGAGCACCTCATAAGATTATACAGCTGCAGTCTCCCTGGGAAAGAGTCAAAGCCTATGGATGCCTATAGAATGAACCTGGAAAGCTACCACCATCGTAACCTCCCGCCCCTAGCTTTTACCGATGCGCCCACCTAAGAGTTTTGTGGGTTTGTTTTCAATCCTTTCCTAGTGACACAAATGACAACACACACAGCCTTAGCTAGCAGAATCAAGCTCCAAGTCCTGCTTTTCACACTACATTGTGAACATATTTTGTTTCGCTGCACAGAGATGTATAATTTCTGCTTTCTGTGGCTGTATACTATTTGGAAAAACTGATTAAGTTCTCCTGTGCTGGTAACAATTACAGGTTGTACGTAGTTTTAACGATTTAAAATACTATCTGAGTGAACATTATTATAAAGGTGTCTATATGACCATAAATGTTCCCATGCAAGAGAGAGCTATAGAGAAAATTAGAAAGTCCACAAATAAATGCATTTTTCATTTTGGCATTATCCGTTTCTTTCACAAAGGTTTGGCCATTTTACGTGTTTCCAGCAGAGAGTGGTAGGCCTTGTTTATTTAAATGCTGTGTGTGTGTGTGTGTGTGTGTGTGTGTGTGTGTGTGTGTGTGTGTGTATGTGTGACCTTACCTTGCCAGCATGGTACACTTATCAATTTTTTTCCATTCCCTTAAGCAAAATGCAAAATATTCCAAATTTCATATGCTTAGAATTACAACATTACAAGTTACAGTTATATTCTTGGATTACTTCTATAAAACTTTTTTTTCATGCTGGTTTTTTAAATTATGTATTGTGGATATTAATACTTTATTTCATAGTGCAATTATTTTCTTTTAATTTTAATTGTAACAAAAGTTACCATTTTAATGTGTAACTTATACATTTCATCTCTCTCAATCTTTCCCAGTGTGGATTCTGAATTCTACATCTCTTTTCAAAAGTCTTATAATAAATATTGTTTTTTTTTTTCAATACTTATTTAGCTTATTTTGAAACTTTCAGATTTTTAAATTACATTATGTGAATTGGGGATTAATCCATTTGTTTTATTGGATACTATTTACTCATCCTTTTTGCTGTGTTTTGAAATACTATCTTTCTTCTTAAAATTATTTTAACATTTAAGGAAGCTATGTATAAATTCCTAGTCTGTTCCACTGAGTGATTTGTCTAGCTTTGGGTTCTGACCACATTTGTTTTGCTTAAATACAATCTTAATAATGTGTCTTAATATATAATAGGATAAATTCTCTTGCCCCATCTTTTAAAAAAACTGTCCTCATCTATTCTTGAACATTTTTATTCCTAAAAAAATTAGAATCTGCTCATCAGTTTCTAATTAAAAACCTTGTAAGAAATTCTTGAGTGATTTTTCTCAAACTCTATAATCAGTTTACCAGTTCTGTTTTAAAATTCCCACTAAGGTTTGATTGAAATGTTATTGAATTTGAAACTTCATTTAGGGTGAATTGTTTGTGGGTTTGGGGTGTGTGCGTGATATGCATGTCTAGTTTGTGCACATGAATGTGAGGCCAGCACAGGACATCATCAGGTGTCTTCTTCTATTAAATCCACCTTATTGCTTTGAGACAGGATCTCTCCCTGAACCAGAAACTCACTCACCATTTGAGCTAGCTCCTGGGTACCCCTGTCCCAGCCTCCCAGTGCTGGCGTTGCAGGCATACGTAGCCACGCTCAGCTTTTTTACAGTGTGCTGGGTATTTTAACTCAGGTTCCTGAGCAAAGCAAGTGCTCTTACCCAATGAACTATTTCTTGTCTAGCATCATAATGTCTTACTTCATTTATTCGAGTATGACCTCATACTTTCCTCTACATACAGTTCTTTAATATTTTTGCATAAAGCATAATCCTGAGCTTTGCTTTTCTTTTCTTTTTTTTTTTTTACCATTCTTATAATGGTAAAAAAAGCTCAGATATAACAAAGAAGCCAACAGGAGGGCAGTCCAGACAGTTTAGTGATGACAGCCAGACATCATGCTTACTGTTCACCATCCTGAGCTCTTTAAATTTGATGGTTTAGTTTATCTTCCCTTCTGGGAAGTTTTCTTCTCTTAGTTCCTTCAATTACTCTTTTCAGCTCTCCATTAAGTCTTTTGAAATCCATACTGGGGTTGGGGGGTCTGAACTGATGTTTAAAGGTTGTGGAAATTACTTTCTTTCTTTCTTTTCTTATATTGCATCTCTTAATTGTTTGCTCTTGAATATTTCTTCCAGAAATATACTGGCTTCCAGGATCAGGATGATAATTTAATCTGCGGTTACATTCATTTGGCTTCTTAGTACTTATTAAACATTTTTATTTTAGTAGTTTTTATATTTATGATAGTATTTATCCTATTCTTTTCTATAGTGTCTTATATTTTATTGAAGATTCCGTATTCTCCCAGATTAAAATTTTTTCCTCTGGTTAATTATTTTGTTTTCTTCTAGGGTCAGTTCCTTTTGTACTCATTCATTCATTCACAGTTCCTGCTATAGTTACTTTTCACCTGATAACTACAAAGGGTAGGCTTCTGCTTTTATCTATTTACTCCAAACATCAGACTTCTTTGAATCTGGTCTTAAATGTTATCACCTGCATATGTGTTTGTTTGTTTGTTTGTTTGTTTGTTTTTGTAGAAGTCACATTTCCACTCTTACATGCCACCTCAATCCCTTCTGCTCTATGTCTGATAATTTCTAGACCCTTGTTTCTGTTCTATGTCATAAAATATTTTAAATATATTTCTTGCCAGTTTTGAAAAATCTTTATGGGTGAGAATAGGCTCATTCATGCATAGCTCACAATCTGAATATATACTTAATAAAGTTGTTTTTATTATTCTAGATATAGTTTCATAACTGCAAAAGTCAATTATTTTCTATATAGCCTATTTGATTTTCAAAATAACAAATTTCAAAATAACAAATAACTGAATTTTTTATTTGAATTTGAATTATGTTTTAGGTCAAAGTTCACTCTTTATTTTCTACCTTAAACAACGTTATTCTAGAAGATGGCAAAAAATATTCTGAAGGATCAGTGCTATCACAAGATTTGAAATTTGATGAAGAAGTTCTGAAGATGGAGCCCAGGATTAAGCCCCGCTCAAAACTCATTAGTTTGGATGATAAGACTATCATTTCCCTTGCTAAGACTAACATTTACAGCCATATTGTGGTGAGTATTGTGGGAATAAAACTGGAAAGAGGAAACTTGAACTTGAAATTTGAATCTAGTATGTGGAGTCTAAAGTTACTGCCTGATGTTGCCAAGAATCATATAATTTGATTGAAAAGCACCCAGTCCCTTCTTTGTATGTAGCCTAGACCAGTGTTCTCCAGTGAGAACCAGGTGAGGACCACATCTGTAATTCTGAGTCTTCCAATCACTTTTTCACAGTTTTGTTAAGGCAAAACTCATTTTAATGATACGCTTTACTTAACCCAAACATGTAAAATATTTCAACATTCAATCATTAAGATAATTAAGAAGACATATTAGCATAAGTCTTAATTTTAGAGTGTACTGTCTACCGATGTCATGTCTTAATTCACTCTAGCCATGTGTTGGGTGTTCAATAGTCACTTGAGGTTATCTCCATGCATGGTCCTTGGTTAGAATATGAGTCTCTGGAAAGACCCCTGTGTTCAAATTTTTTGGTTCTGTTGCTCTCCTTGTGGAGTTCCTGTCCTCTCCAGATCTTACTATTTCTCACTTCTTTCATAAGATTCCCTGCACTCTGCCCAACAGTTGGCCATAAGTCTCAGCGTCTGCTTTGATAGTATGCAGGGCAGAGCCTTTCAGAGGCCCTCTGTGGCAGGTTCCTAACTTGTTTCCTGTTTTCTTCTTCTTCTGATGTCCATCCTCTTTGCCTTTCGGGATGGGGATTGAGCATATTAGTCAGAGTCCTCCCTCTTGGTTAGTTTCTTTAGGTGTACAGATTTTAGTTTGAAGTGGCTTTCCAGTAAGCAAGCAATTTTATTCTGAATGATCATTAATTTCTCTTTAAATGATTAAGGTGAAAGCAAAAAGCTCCAAGTCCATTTCTAGTATTAATAATCAGGTATATGGGTTTTATTTTTATCAATGTATCAACAGAATTTGAACTACTCATTTGAGTGACATATTATACCCTGGTTAGAGTGATATATTGTACAAGAGTCAGCTCTACTTGAGATAGTAACCTACCTGCATCTCTGACTTTAAGACTTGCCAGTTCAGATGTGCTGCTACCACAATTTCCAAACTGCCATCATCTCTGACCTACACTACTGTCATAGCCTCCTAACCAGGGCTCCTTTACCTACCAGGACAGTTCTGAAACTCCAGAAACTCACATTGTAATTTGCTAATCAACATATAACTAAATAAAATTCAGGGCGGGAAAGGTGGCTCAGCCAGCCAGGCACTTGCCACCAAGCCTGATGACTCTTGTTCGATCTCCCAGACCCACATATGGAAGAACAGAACCAGAGGAAGCACAGTCTTCCTTGAAAATAACTAAGAGTATGGATAGGTAATCCAGAGGGCAACAAAGCCCAGACCTCATGTCCACTCCACTCAAGATCTTCTCAAGATGCACATCTGACCGTCTGACCAGTCCCCCCTCAGACAATCCTACTTAAGCTCCTCAATGTGTTAACGTTCCTAACACATTGTAGCGTTCTACCGTAGCGTTCCTACAGTAGACACAGAGGTATCTTAGGAAAGGATGGATATGGCTTCTTAAATTACCCATAAGAACTCCATGGATGACCATCAACTCCAATACACAACACAGTGTGAGGGACACACTAGATGTTCTTTAGTTACTAGTTCAAAATGTGTGTGTGTGTGTGTGTGTGTGTGTGTGTGTGTGTGTGTGTGCACGCACATAAGCCAGAGACACTGGGTTGCTGCTTGAACTTCCAGGAGTAGTAGGTGGATGTACCTTGAGAAACCAGGTTTTTCTTTCCCTACGTAGCATTATCCCACTGTAGGCACTATGAGTGCTAAAACACAGATAAAGATGCAGAAATGACTTCGATCTTTGAACTTAATTACATGACTGCCATGACATGTCTCTAGATTCATTGTTCAAGAAGAAAACCCTAAAGTGACAGCTCCAAGTTGAAAAGGAGGGAATCTGGCAGTTCTATTCCCAAAATGACTAATTTCAGAATACATGTCTCTCAGACTGTTAGGAAACTGTGTTCATGTTCATTGTGCCACCGTCCGCTGGACCTTTAAATATAGTTGAGGTTAAGTGGGTTTCTACTGGTTATCACTTCAGGGGCTTTCATCATCTACTGTGTTGTCAAATCGCAGAATGGTAATTACGGAAGTGGCCTTCTCAGTCAACGTGTTGAGAAAACTATCTTGAACTACAATGCTGAGATTTCCATGAGAGTGGTGCATTTTTATGATAAAGTTTAGTAACGAAAAGTTTCTAAAAAGACGAATGCACCTGGCTGGACTGAGCCCCTGCAGCGTGGCTCTCTACACTTAAAGGGATTAAATAAACACCAAGAAAACAGAAAGCGGCTGCTGTAAATGAAAAACAGAAAATAGGAGCAAATAAACTTGATAGCATGTGGCCTGCTGGGGATTTCTTTGCATTTGATTGACATTTGTAACAAATATGGATAGGCTTTTTAGCTTTGAATTTAACCATACTGCACAAAACCAGTAATTTCTGGGGCTTCTAAAAAGAGTCCTCACTATCATAGTAAGAATTTCTAGACATTTTGTCTTTTCTGTCCTTTTGGGGTATGTGCCAATACAAAAAAAAAAAAAAAATCAGAGTGCATTTTCCTGTTAATCTACTAATTTTATTATCATCAGAAAACTAAATAAAATTTATAAAAATAAACTTAAATATACCCCTATAACTTATGACACTGAATTATATATTTTTTAGTGGACAGTCAAGTGCCAAAATTAGAGCTGTCTGTTGTAAACCTGGCTTTTATATTTACTTTTTCACCTACAGTTTGCTCTGAATTGGCTATACCTAAATCAGTGAATTAACCATTAGTTACTTGTTCTAGTTAGAGTTCTGTTGTTTTGACAAACACTATAACCAAAAGCCACCTGGGAAGAAACAGTTAATTTCCACTTACAGCTTTACAGTCCAACCTGAAGAAGCCGTGACAGGAAGCTGGAGGCAAGAGCTGATGCAGAAGCCATGAAGGAGTGCTGCCTACTGGCTTGCTCTCCATGACTCACTTAGCCACTTTCTTACACCGCCCAGAACGACCAGTTCAGGGTGGTCCCCTCTGCCCTGGAAATGACATGGGCCCTCTTACATCAATAATTAATCAAGAAAACACTTCATAGACCTGCCTACAGGCAATCTGATGGAAGCATTTTTCCCAACTGAGGTTCCTTTTTCCAGATAACTCCAGTGTGTGTCAAATTGACAAAAAGTAACCTGGACAGTATTAAAAATTAATAAGCTATTTTCCATACCTCAACAACATCAGTCTAGTTTAGTGAATATGTATATAAGCGAATGTAGGAAGGTGGGAATCCTGGGACAGCTTTTAGAGATGAGTTGAATGTGCATTGTTTAAGGATATGAGAAATCCACTTGTTTATAGCTATCAGACTTTCTTACAGGAACATAGTTTTAAAAGATGCTTGTATCTGTGGGAACACTGGGAGCTTCGTTCTGACTCAAATACAGTGTTTGTGACGGTGGAAGACAAATATGTATGTCGGAATTCAAGAAAGATGAATGAACCCGAGGCATAAAATTTAGGAGGCTGGAGCCACGTTAAGATGAGTTTTGAAAGCCAAATTCAGAAGTTTTTAGTTTTCAAGGAACAGAATCTTTCTTCTAAAGGTCCTAACTTCTGTTTCTTGTGGGCAAACTTAACGGCAGTCAGGCTGGTGGTCTAAAGATCCAGTAGGAACTGTAGGAGTGGGCCAAAGAGGCATCATTCAGTCTGAGGCACTGGTGTGGGTGAAGACATGAACGGCTGGCATGAGAAATATTTCTATAGTCAAATCTATATGGAAAAGAAGGGAAGGGGTGCTCAGTAATGGTGACTCTCCTAAGCCAGGCAGACTTAAAAAAAAAAAAGATGATGAATTCCATTGTTGATAAATTAACTATGATGCATCTATACCCTCTATCATTGACTTTCAGAAAAGTGTGCACAAACCTCACCTTTCATCCCAAGGTTAGCTTATTTTTAATGCTATTAGGAATGCAGTTGCTTCTCCCCGTGAGGAACTCAGTTGTCCCCACAATGTGTGACCACGGCTGACATCATTCCACAATGTCACTTGTGACTACTGTGGTTGTACTGGACACTTTCCTGTGCCGTTGCTCACTTTGTAGTCTATCCTTAAATACCTCTTCGCTTTAAGCCACTCATAACAGTGACCCCTGAAGACAGAGAAGCCTTCAGGCACCATGAGCAGTTCTAAACATAAAACTGGAGTAACATTTGTTCTGTGCATCTGAGGATGAGATGAAGAG
The DNA here is from genome assembly GCF_907164565.1 of Psammomys obesus. NCBI lineage: Eukaryota > Metazoa > Chordata > Mammalia > Rodentia > Muridae > Psammomys > Psammomys obesus. Next base: position 8,179,590 of record NW_026596166.1, on the reverse strand, counting down.
GGGAGGGCTGGACCAACCTCTGATGTAGACATGGTCTTAGATGTCCCCTCATCTCCTTCTCTCATGTTCTGTCTGCCTGTTTCAAGACCCTCAGATGCTCTCCCTTGGTCCAGTGGCTCGGTCATGGTGCACATTTGTCACCTCTTTCCTGTGAGGTTTTCTGTCTAATGTCTAAAATTGTGTGAGCCTCCGTCGTTCACTGGCTAGCCTGAGAATCAGGTCTTCCCTAACAAATACCCTAACCAATATATTTATTCACTAAAAAGAATTTCTTGCTAGTTATTAACAAACTTAGAGCAAGTAGGAAGTCATTTGATCACATACCAGGCCCTGTCGTGTTGCTACAAACTATTTTTAGCTTTCAGCATGACATAGCATATCTACTAGGCATTCTCTGAAGGTTATTCAAAACTGCCATGGTCTCATGTTTGCGTTGTTGTAGGTGCTTTACTTATTCTACACTTGATCTTACCCAAATGGCCAAAAAGCATTGATAGTTATTCTGAATATGTTAGACAGTAACGCCTAGACTGTGTCACACGAAGTAATGTATTTTATTTTTCAATTTACATTTTATTTTGCTTCCAGAATCTGAATCTGCATGGGAACAGCTTGAGTAGACTGAGAGAGCTTTCCAAGTTGACTGGACTCCGAAAGCTGAACATTAGCTTTAATGAGTTTACTTGCTTAGATGATGTGTACCATTTGGTAAGAGCTCCTGACATGTAAATACAAACCCAAACACACAGAAGTAGGGTGACAGCCTGGACCTAGAGGAGGAGAAAGTGTTGGTCAAAAGAGAGAACTGTTCAGTTATGAGATGAATGTGTTCTAGGGACTCTAATGCGTGGTATGAGGGGTCACTGTGTTAATTAGAAGGTCTTATTGTTTACAGCGAAATGAAATTAAGATATATTAAAGTAAACAATGCAAATGTAAGGGTTAGAGCCTCTTAAGGAGCCCTCACAGAAAGAGGGGTGTTTGCTATCTAGGGCCAAAGCCCCACTGTGCTGCTCCCCCTACCCGTCCTCTCACTGCCCTTTTCCCAAGTATACTGTCATTGAGGTGTACTTCCTATTACAATCATTTGGCTTTACCATTTTAAGAAAGGTTCATTTTTATTGTTGGCAATCAGTTATTTTATTTCTAATAATCTATCATTATTTCAGAGACAGTGTACAAACAGTCTAGGAAAATAGAAAGCATGTTATCTCGTTGTAGAAATCCCATCTTTATACCTTTTAAGTTTCTTTTAAAGATTTTTCTGTGTATCCTGTATCATTCCCCATTGTTCATCTGGAAAAATTTCAGTTCTAAGAAGTCGCAGCGTAGAAGCTGTCTGTTGCACTGTTGACAACAATTAGAAATGTAAAACATCCTAGTGTAATGCTTAAGACAATTAGAAATAGCAATGGTCTAAATATTATGACATGCAGTTATGAAAATTTATTTTGGATAATACAAAATGATATGTGAAAATCTTAAATACATACAAAATGATAGTGAAGTATATACATGCAAATAAAAAAATTTCAGTTCTTCGTAGCAATAGATTTACAAATGTTTTCCAGTTATTTATTTATTTATTAATTTTTCAAACGTTCAATAGATATGTTAATTTTATTATTAAAAACTTGTTTAAAGCCGTTCACATTTTTTAATATAGTGTTGGGGGTTGAGCTCAGGGCCTTTCACATACTAAGTAAACACTCCACCTTGGACCCTCCTTTTCACTTCTTATTTCAGACAGGTTCTCAACAAATTTCCTCTGTTAGCCCTGAGTGTCCTCTGCAGAGCGCTGGGGCCTTGAACTTCTTATCTTCCTGCCTTGCCACCCAAGGAGCAGAATCATGGGCCTATACCATTAGGCCCAGCTTTAGAAAATTGCATCTCTGAAATAGAAAATTACAGAATAAAATTAAAATTGTCTCTTAAGATGTACTCTATAAGTGAAGCCATTTCAACAATATAACCAGATGCCTAGGTGTAAAGACATATGGGGTTTTGTTTTGTGTTGTTTTGTTTTGTTGTGGCCAACAAAGTTTAGCTTGCAAGTCGCTGTCTGCCTGCCCTCTTGCAAACAAGACCCAGCGGCTCTGTGTTCAGAGAGGTCAGAGAACCTATGCTCGTCTCTAAGGAGGATTTGCTTTGTGTGTGTGTGTGTGTGTGTGACGGAGATGTTGATTCCCTCACTGTCAAAGCTGCAGTCGAACTGAACAGCTAACTCATCCACGGCCCCTGTCTTCTCCCAAATTCATAATCCGCCCTGGGGGTCTTTCATGCTCCATGAGTAAAGGCTGAACTGAGAATGACTGGAATGGCTACCCCAGTGTGTTGCCACCACTTTGGCAGCGTGACTCTGGCGTAGGTTTTCTGTGAGTGTTAAAAATAGTAATAATAATGTGTGATGTGTTTAAAGAAGCGAAGAGAAGCACTCGGTAAACACAAACCCTGAGTCAGCCTCGCTCCTGTTTGTATGTGCCGCAGTACAACCTTGAGTATTTGGACGCCAGTCACAACCACGTGATAACGCTCGAGGGATTCAGGGGCCTGATGAAACTGAAGCACTTGGACCTGAGCTGGAACCAGCTGAAGAAGACCGGCGATGAGATCAACGTGCTGTGCAAGCACACCACCAGCCTCCTCACCCTCGACATCCAGCACAACCCCTGGCAAAAGGTATGCAGCCGCGGGCGCACTCTCTGCCACGCCGGCCGCTCGGTGGTAGCCAGGACAGGCTCCTTCCTGTGCTTCCGTTAGTCCCTGATGGGCGTGTTTGGAGTGGCGGTCTAATGACTCACACGTTCCTGTAAGAAAAGGCTGTGCTGTCATGCCAGATAGCCTGTAACCTGTGACAGTTCGAAAGCATTCTTGCCATTTGCAAATTTGCAGAGAATTCCTATGTTGGTGTGTTAGAATGTTTTTACAATGACGCAGGAGCCAAGACTAAAATGATACAGTGAGGGAAGCATACCTTTAAGAAGGGAACAGCATTCTAAACTCTGGATAATAAACATATGGGTTTACTTTGCAATCTCCGTTACTTATTCTCTCTAAAATGTACAGATCATGTATCTTCATAAACTTGAATCATAAAATCAAACTGTTATAGAAGGAGATTTGAATATTTTTAAATTATTATTCATGTTAATAATATGACTGAGGCTAATGCCAATTACGTTAAATGAGTCCCAATTTATACTTTTAAGAACCTTCTTCATGTCTTCTAAAATGTTCATGGAGCCAGGTTCTGCACTTGAGAAGCAGAAGCAAGAAGGTTGCGAATTCAAGGCCAACCTAGGTTCTGTAGTGAGACTACATCTCAAGAATAAATAGTTAAATAACATTGTAAGACTGTCTTTATTGTGTTAAAAGTCCTAGTAAAATGACTGGTTCAATTAAGTGTACCATATCACTAAATTTATACCATTAAATTTGTTCTTTTAAGCTAAGTAAAACAATAACAATTTGGTTTGGTGTGGTCTGGTTTTTTGCCAAAGCAGACTTCTCAAATGGTCACTATCTCCCTGTAGTCAAGTTGGACGTCAGAAAGAGGAGACCCATTCTGAGTCCAGCACAAGCTCCCTGGCTTACTGTCCATTCCATAAGCAAGAATCACCACTGTGGTTCCCATAATCCTTTTCACCAGACACTTTCCAATAGCGCCTGGGATCTCCCTGCCAGAGCGGTACACTCACACTTTGAAAAAGAAAGATTTGTCTTTACATAATTTAATTCCAACTATTATTTAGGAAAGTAAATTAAGTCTTTAGTTTTGGAAATATAACAAGAAAAGAGAGGTACAGTTTTCAGTTATGTGGAAAGAAAGGAAGAGCTACTTTCCCCTATCATAACACATGTGATGTTTTATGAAAATTAACTTTTTGATATTTTTTCCCAAGCCAGCCACATTGAGGCTGAGTGTTATTGGCAGACTAAAGACGCTCACGCACTTAGATGGACTCCTCATCTCTGAAGAAGAAACCAGAGCAGCTCTGAAGTTCATTAGTGGAACAAAGATTACTCAGGTTGGAGGCCATAGGCTACTATTCCCTGTGTTAGGTGGAAAAATACAAATAATACTCTTCATGCTCTTTTTCTTTCATTAAGTATGGTATTCTCTCCAGCACATCGTTAAAAATCAGCATACACTGATCTTACCACTTGCCAGTGTTTCTGCTTCAATGTACCTCCCATACTCACCCCCCATAAATGCCCACGGGCCTTATGAATTCTCTTGGAACAGCCCCAAATGTCACCACCACCACCCCACTATCTCTAGGGTGACTTTTTTTCTACTCACGTGAACTTACTGAGTCCTTTCTAGAGGCTGGGAGAAAACAAGCAGTATTTGTGTACAGAGTAAGGTTAGGAGGCTTTGAGAGAGCATTTAGCACCGGATCGACTTAGACTCGGTATTATATATACCTGGCTAAATACAAAGCTAACATGTCAGCCTGTGGGGACAGAAACACCTACGTTATACAGACAGAGAACCCTGCACTTTGGGTATCGGGGATGTAGATTAGTGGCAAGCACTCAGCTTGGGTTAGAGCCTGGGTTTGATCCCAACACTCAGAAATAGTTCTATCTCAATCTCTTTTTTTTCTTTCTTTTTTTTCTTTTTCTTTATTCTCTTATACAATACAACTGAAGGCACCTTCTTCTCCCTCTCTTTTTCCCAGTCTCCTTACCCCCCAAGTCTCCTCTATCCCATATCCTGGGATACTTGAATGTTAATTCCTTAAACGACATAACAATTGGTTTTTGATCTAATCAAAATGAAGGGAAGAAAACATTTGTTGATAAAAAAATATAATTAATGTATTAAGAAAGACTTAGAGATTTGTACCAATAGAAATAGAGAACTAAAATGTTTAAGCTGTGATACTGGTACCAAATTAGAAGACAGACAACAGCCCAGAACAAAGACTCAACAGAGACCCGAACCTCTGGGAGAGCTTGATAGACAAACAGATCCGCCTTTGCAGAACGAAGCAGCCGTTCAGTTCAAAGTGCTTGGGCAAATGCATTAAGACTTCACTGGAAGCATCATTTTTTGATTCGTTAGAAAGTAAGATCATTTAGGAGATCAGAATCAGCCTCATGGGGGCAAGATGGCGGCGCCAGGAGGACTCTCATTCTGAGGAGCAGCACAGCAGGATTGGCACAGTGACCAGCAATCAGAACTCACGGCCATAAAACACAAGTGATTGTGTTTCACAGGTGAGAGGATACCCCACGGTGGGGGATTCAATCAGCTTTAACTCACCCGGCTAAACTGCGGAAGAGATCCCGGTTCCACCAAGCGCTTGGTCGTCAGCCCGGGGCTATACGCCAGCGCGATCTGGTCACGGTCCCAGACTGAACTGTGGGCCCACAGCACCATAGACTGGATTTCCCAGTCAAGAGATAACCCCACGGAGCAGGAAACAATTGGGACCGACCCCAGGTTACCCAGACATCCCCTGGAAAAGACTCGGGTTCCGTGGTACCCCAAGAGCCAGCGCGGACCCAGAGCCGGGACACAGGCGCCTGCAGGGAGCCCTGCCTGCGCGCCTGATTCACCGCCTCAGATAGAACTGTGGGCACCAGGGCACCAGGGCACCAGACTGCGTGTCTCTGGCAGGAAGAAACCCCCAGCGGAGGGGGTCAGCAGCTCTAATGCTTAGGAGACCCAGCACCAAAACACTTTCTGGACTCACGCAGACTCTAGTGCAGGCAGGAGCGCTGTGCTCTGCCGCCATTGTTGAGTTCCCCTGGGGCACTGGGACACACAGCTGCATCCTCGGACCTGCAGGAGCCGGAGAGCCATTACAGCAGCCCTTGGATACTGTGCCAGGGATCAGCCAGTTGTCCCTGGCTGGACTGTCAAAACTGTGGGAATCCCTGGTCCTTCAGGGGAGCTGCACCCACAGCGTCTGGACCAGAGCAGTACCTGCAGCCGCCATCCCAGACAGAGACACACAGCTTCTGGTCCAGAGTGAGGCACCCAGCCTCCAGACCAGAGCAGTGCCCCCAGGCGCCAACTCAACCTAGGTGCACATTCTCCAGGTCCAGAGCGGAGCAATCAGCCTCTGGCCCAGAGACTTGCTGAGTGCACCTCCCACTTTCCCAGACAGAACTGTGTGCCCCAGGATAACAGACTGAGTTTCCCTGTTGGGAGAAAACCCCACAGCTAGGGAATCAGCAGTTTCTTCAAGAGGACTGTACATGGAAATTTAGTGAGCAGCAGCACACTAAATTTATAACAAGAAACCCAGCAGTGGGGCAGCTGTCTTGAGAAATTCTATGGGTAAGAGGAGATCCCCCCCTGCCTAACATAGACCACAGCTACTACTCAGGGCTATAAACCTGAGGTGAGCAGTGGCAACTCCTGAGAAACACTGGCCATACAGTGACCATAACCAAAAAGCAGAGAAGGACTCCTTCAGGAAAAATCATCTTCCGGCCAAGGGGATACTCCCTACCTCAGGACTCCAGGAAGCACAGAAACTAACAGCCAACACCTAAATCAGCCCAATGGGTAGAGGTCAGCGTAAAGGCTCAACCAACAAAAGACAGAGCAATATGGCATCTCCAGAACCCAGCCATCGAGGGGCGAACAGCCCTGAACAATGAAGCATAATAGAAAATCAAGAAGATGACCTTACATCTATGTTGATGAAGAGAATAATAGAGGAAACAAATAAAATATGTAAAGAATTAGAGGAAGATAAAACCAAACAGATCATGGCTATCCATAAAGAAATGGAGGAAGATAAAGACAAGCAGATTAGGGCCATTCGTGAAGAAATACGGAAAGATGCAGCCAAACAACTTGTGGCCTTCAGAGAAGAAATAATTAAATCACTGAAAGAAATAAAAGAGACAGAGTTGAAGGAACTAAAAGAGAAAGAGGAAAATACAAGCAGACAGGTGAAGGAAGTAAACAAAACAACTCAAGACCTGAAGATAGAACTAGAAAAATTAAAGAAAACACAAATGGAGGAAATAATGGAGAGGAAGAATTTAGGGAAGAAAACAGGAACTACAGAGGTAAGCATAACCAACAGAATACAAGAAATGGAAGAAAGAATCTCAGGTGTAGAAGATACAATGGAAGAAATCGATGTATCTGTCAAAGAAAATGTTAAATCCAAAAAATTCCTGACACAGACCGTCCAAGAAATCCAAGACAACATGAAAAGACAAAACCTAAGAATAATAGGAATACAGGAAAAAGAAGACTCCCTTCTCCAAGGCCCAGAAAATATTTTCAACAAAATCATTGAAGAAATTTTCCCCAAGTTAAAGGAGAAGCCAATAAGGATATATGAGGCCTACAGAACACCCAACAAATTTGACCAGAAAAGAAAATCCTCCCTCCACATAATAAATAAAACAGTAAGTATACAGAACAAAGAAAAAATACTAAAAGCTGCAAGGGAAAAAGGCCAAGTAACATATAACGGCAAACCCATTAGAATCACACCTGACTTTTCAACAGAAACTATGAAAGCCAGAAGGGCCTGGACAGATATCATGCAGACCCTAAGAGAACACAGATGTCAACCCAGGCTACTATACCCTGCAAAACTCTCAGTCCTCATAGACGGAGAAAACAAGATATTCAATGACAAAAACAAATTTCAACAATACCTACACACAAATCCAGCATTACAGAAGATACTGGAAGGGAAAATACAACCCAAGAAAATTAGCTTCTGTCAAGAAAACACAGGAAATAATTAACCTTACTGCAGCAAAACAAAAAGCAACCAAGCACACAACCTTATGAACACAGCCAACATCAAAATCAAAGGATCTAACAGCCACTGGTCATTAATCTCTCTCAACATCAATGGACTCAACTCTCCAGTAAAAAGACACAGATTAACAGAATGGATACATAAACAAAACCCAGCAATCTGTTGCATACAAGAAACACACCTAAGACACAAAGATAGACATTACCTGAGGGTAAAAGGTTGGAAGACGACTTTCCAAGCAAATGGACCCAAGAAACAAGCAGGAGTAGCCATTCTAATATCTGATAAAATAGACTTTCAACCAAAATTAATAGAAAGAGATGAGGAAGGACACTTCATACTCATCAAGGGAAAATTCCAACAGGAAGACATCACAATCCTGAACATCTATGCCCCAAATACAAGAGCACCCACATTTGTAAAAGAAATATTGATAAAATTTAAACCACATATAGATCCCCACACATTAATAGTGGGAGACTTCAACACCCCACTCTCAACAAAGGACAGGTCAACAAAACAGAAATTAAACAAAGAAACAATATCTCTGACAGAGGTCATGAATCAAATGGACCTCACAGACATTTACAGAACTTTACACCCAAACACAAAAGAATTTACCTTCTTCTCAGCACCTCATGGAACCTTCTCCAAAATAGACCATATAGTTGGTCACAAAGCAAGCCTCAACAGATACAAGAAGACTGAAATAATCCCTTGTATCCTGTCTGATCACCATGGAATAAAGCTGGACTTCAACAACAACAGAAATAGCAAAAAGCCTACACACACATGGAAACTGAACAACATGTTACTAAATGACAGCTGGGTCAGGGAAGAAATAAAGAAAGAAATTAAAGTCTTCCTAGAACTCAATGAAAATGAAGACACAACATACCCTAACTTGTGGGACACAATGAAAGCAGTGCTAAGAGGAAAGTTCATAGCACTAAGTGCCTTCAAGAAGAAATTCGAGACAGCTCATTCAAGCAACTTAATGGCCCACTTAAAAACCCTAGAAAAAGAAGAAGAGAAGAAGCAGACACACCAAAAAGGAGTAGATGGCTGGAAATAATCAAACTCAGGGCTGAAATCAATAAATTAGAAACAAATAAAACAATTCAAAGAATCAATGAAACCAAGAGCTGGTTCTTTGAGAAAATCAACAAGATCAACAAACCCTTAGCCAAGCTAACTAAAAGGAAGAGAGACACCACCCAAATCAACAAAATCAGAAATGAAAAGGGGGACATAACTACAGACACTGAGGAAATCCAAACAATCATTAGGACTTACTTCCAAAGTCTATACTCAACAAAATTTGAAAATCTAAATGAAATGGACAATTTTCTTGATCGATTTGACTCACCACAGCTGAATCAGGACCAGGTAAATCAATTAAATTGTCCTATATCCCCCAAAGAAATAGAAGCAGTCATCAAAAGTCTCCTATTCAAAAAAAGCCCAGGACCAGATGGCTTCAGCGCAGATTTCTACCAGACCTTCAAAGAAGAGCTAACTCCAATTCTCTTCAAACTATTCCACAAAATAGAAACAGAAGAAACATTACCAAACTCATTCTATGAAGCCACAATCACCTTGGTACCTAAACCTCACAAAGACTCAACAAAGAAAGAGAATTTCAGGCCAATCTCCCTTATGAACACTGATGCAAAAATTGTCAACAAAATACTTGCAAACCGGATCCAAGAACACATCAAAGATATTATCCACTATGACCAAGTAGGCTTCATCCCAGGTATGCAGGGATGGTTCAATATACGGAAATCCATCAATGTGATCCACCATATTAACAAACTGAAAGAAAAAAAACACATGATAATCTCCCTAGATGCTGAAAAAGCATTTGACAAAATCCACCATCCATTCATGTTTAAAGTACTGGAGAGATCAGGGATACAAGGCACATATCTAAACATAGTAAAGGCGATATACAGCAAGCCTATAACAAACATCAAACTGAATGGAGAGAAACTTAAAGCAATCCCACTGAAATCAGGGACAAGACAAGGCTGCCCACTCTCTCCATATCTCTTCAACATAGTGCTGGAAGTCCTTGCTAGAGCAATAAGACAGTCGAAGGAGACCAAGGGGATACAGATAGGAAAGGAAGAAGTCAAATTATCACTATTTGCAGATGATATGATAGTATATATGAGTGACCCCAAAAACTCTACCAGGGAACTCCTACAGCTGATAAACACCTTCAGCAAAGTGGCCGGATACAAAATTAACTCAAAAAAATCAGTAGCACTCCTGTATACAAAAGACAAAAGGGCTGAGAAAGAAATTAGAGAAACAACACCATCCACAATAGCCACAGATGACATAAAGTACCTTGGTGTAACCCTAACCAAGCAAGTCAAAGACTTGTATGAAAAAAATTTCAAGTCTCTGAAGAAAGAATTAGAGGAAGATATGAGAAGATGGAAAGATCTCCCATGCTCATGGCTTGGCAGGATTAACATAGTAAAAATGGCCATCTTACCAAAAGCAATCTACAGATTTAATGCAATTCCCATCAAATTGCCAACACAATTCTTTACAGACCTGGAAAGAAAAATTCTCAACTTCGTATGGAATAACAAGAAACCAAGAATTGCTAAAACAATCCTCTACAATAAAAGATCTTCTGGAGGTATCTCCATCCCTGATCTCGAGCTGTACTATAGAGCAACAATTATAAAAACTACATGGTACTGGCATAGAAACAGAATGGTGGATCAATGGAATCGAACAGAAGACCCAGAAATAAACCCACACACTTATGGACACCTGATTTTTGACAAAGATGCCAAAACCATACAATGGAAAAAAGATAGCATCTTCAACAAATGGTGCTGGTCCAACTGGATGTCTACATGTAGAAAAATGAAAATAGACCCATACTTATCACCCTGCACAAAACTGAAGTCCAAGTGGATCAAAGACCTCAACATAAAACCAGACACATTAAATCAGCTAGAAAAAAAAGTGGGGAATACCCTAGAACTCATTGGTACAGGAGAAAACTTCCTGAACAGAACACCAACAGCACAGGCTCTAAGAGCAACAATCAATAAATGGGACCTCATGAAATTGAAAAGCTTCTGTAAAGCAAAGGACACCGTCATCAAAACAAAGCGACTGCCTACAGATTGAGAAAGAATCATCACCAACCCTTTATCTGACAGAGGACTCATATCCAATATATATAAAGAACTAAACAAGCTGAAAAGCAATAAACCAAGTAATCCACTTAAAAAATGGGGAACAGAGCTAAAGAGAGAATTCTCTGTAGAGGAATATCGAATGGCAGAGAAGCACTTAAAGAAATGCTCAACCTCATTAGCCATTAGGGAAATGCAAATCAAAACAACCCTGAGATTTCACCTTACACCCATCAGAATGGCCAAGATGAAAAACTCAAGGGACAACACATGCTGGAGAGGTTGTGGAGAAAGGGGAACCCTTCTCCACTGCTGGTGGGAATGTAAACTGGTACAACCACTCTGGAAACCAATCTGGCGCTTTCTCAGACAACTAGGAATAGCACTTCCTCAAGATCCAGCCATACCACTCCTAGGCATATACCCAAAAGAGGCGCAAGTACACAAAAAGGACATTTGCTCAACCATGTTTGTAGCAGCTTTATTTGTAATAGCCAGAAGCTGGAAACAACCCAGATGCCCCTCAACTGAAGAATGGATGCAGAAACTGTGGTACATCTATACAATGGAGTATTACTCAGCAATGAAAAATAAGGAAATCATGAAATTTGCAGGTAAATGGTGGGACCTGGAAAGGATCATCCTGAGTGAGTTGTCCCAGAAGCAAAAAGACACGCATGGTAGATACTCACTCATATAAACATACAATATAGAATAAACCCACTAAAACCTGTACATCTAAACAAACTAAGCAAAAGAGAGGACCCTAACTAAAATGTTCAATCCCCATCCTGAAAGGCAAAGAGGATGGACATCAGAAGAAAAAGAAAATAGGAAACAACCTCGGAACCTGCTTCAGAGGACCTCTGAAAGCCAGAAGAAAACAGGAAACAACCTTGAAACCTGCCACAGAGGGCCTCTGAAAGCTTCTGCAGTATAGACTGTCAAAGCAGATGCTGAGCCTGATGGCCAACTGATGGGCAGAGTGAATGGAATTTTATGTAAGAAGTGGGAAATAGTAAGAGCTGGAGGGGACGGGAACTCCACAAGGAGAGCAACAGAACAAGATAATTTGAACACAGGGAACTTCCCAGAAAATCATACTCCAACCAAGGACTATTCGTGGAGATGACCTGGAACCCCTGCACAGGTGTAGCCCATGGCAGTTCAGTGTCCAAGTGGGTTTCATAGTAATGGGAAGAGGGACTGCCTCTGATATAATCTGATTGGCCTGCTCGTTGATCACTTCCCCCTGAGGGGGGAGCAGCCTTACCAGGCCACAGTAGAGGACAATGCAGCCACTTTTGATGAGAACTGACAGACTAAGATCAGAAAGAAGAGGAGAACCTCCCCTATCAGTGGACTTGGGGAGTGGCATGCATGCAGAAAGGTGAGGGAGGGTGGGATCAGCAGGGGAGGAGGGGGAGGAGCTTATGGGGGGATACAAAATGAATAAAGTGTAATTAATAAAAAATTAAAAAAAAAAAACTTCACTGAAAGGGGCTAGAGAGATGGCTCAGTGGTTAAGAGCGCAGGCTGCTCTTCCAGAGGCTCAGTTTCCAGCATCCACATGACAGCTCACAAATGTCTGTAACTCCAGTTCCAGGGTCTCTGGCACCCTCACACAGACGTGTTTGCAGATAGAACACCAATGCACACAAAATAAATAAATCTTTAAAAAGGCTTCACCGCAAAAGGCAAAAACCGAGAATGTTTTAGAAGAAAATGCCCATGTGATTTATCCTTGTGTCCATGGATTAAGAAAGTACTCATAAGGAAGGAAACAACAAGCAAAACTATATGAAAGATAGGGCTTGTGTACAATAAAATTGACACAGACTTTCCTTAAAGGACACTATAAAGGAAAGAAAGAGAAAGGTAAGTAATACTCCAGGGAAGGAAATTTACAACACAAATGTCAAAATATAGTCTCTCTCAATAGCCAGAATATGTACAGAAAAAGATAGCCAACTGAGGGGGAAACTAAGGAAGAAGGGGTTTGAAAAGGCATTTTGCTGGATAGGATATCAGAGCCACCAACTACTTTAGAAAACGATGCTTTATCATATTAACATTCAAAAAAATGAAGGTTCAAACACAATGATATGCTAATTATCCTTAATCTTAGCAGTTGGCAAAAAGTTTAAGTTTCAGCCAAAATACGATATAGTAATTACAATTGTTACAATTACTTTGGAAAAGTGATTTGACTCTTCGCCTCTCTTCACTTCCCCCTTCGTTCCCCTCCCCTCCACCCCCATACACACTTCCGTAACTTCACATACTCTGAAGAAACCCTTGTGTATGTGCAGGAGTCATGAACAAGAGCACAAGGGCATCCACGGTGGCAGTGTTCTTAATAACAAAAGCCTTGGTTCATGGTTGTCAGAATCGTTAAGAGAAGCCTATACAAGGCTGGAGCTGTCTGTAGCTCCCTTAGCCCAAGTGCTTGCCTAGCATGCAAAGAGCCTGTTTAATTCTCAGCTCGACGTAAACAAACCATGGCCTGAACATCTCTATCTCCAGCACTTGGGGGGTGAAAGCAGGAGTCCCAGAAATTCAAGGTCATCCTAAGCTACACAGAAAATTCGAGGACCCTAGAAGGAGTCCATAAAGAGGGAATTTTCACGCCCACTGGTTACAAATGAACAGTGAAATGTTGAAGCATAGATGAATTCCATAATGTTAAAAAGGAGCAAGTCAACGGAATACAGTTTGGTTCCCAAAAAGTTTAAGGAAAGTAAGGCTTAATGATGTGTTGTGTATGAACACAAACAGGGCTAGAGAGAAGAAGTGGACAGTAGACAAAATGTAACAGGGATCTTTTCTGAAGGGAGGGTGGGCAGAGCCTTGAGATGGGACCATAGGAGCTTGCGGGATAGATTGTACTGTTCTAGATTGTAAATGTCTCATGGGGGCATTAAATGGATGTTTAGAGTATGAGAATTCTTGAAGCTTTGTGTGGGAAACAAGAAAAAGTAAAAATCAAAATTTATCTAGATTTGGAGGCTGTTTTAAGGGAAAGAACATGTTTTAAAACCATTTATTGAGTTTTCATTCTGCCTGGGAAACATCTTAGCTATAAATAAATGAACATCAATATGCTATTCCTTTTATTCATCCTATGTTTTTGTTTTATTAGTTAACTCTCTTACAGCACTCTAGTTCTAAAGAAGAAAGACCTCGGATGCTTACTGTATGGCCTTCTGCCAAAATCCTGACACAGATTTCAAAGTTAGGACCACATTTTCATCTGACTGGAAACTGGCACCTGAAGGTAGCAGCTCATTCTATTAAAACCTGTATCATCTTCAATTGATCTATGCATTCAACATTGGTGTGAGCCATGAAGAGGGCACAGATAGATAAGGAACAGAAAATTTAAGAAATCAACTGGAAAAGGAAAACTTGAGATGTGCTTTCTTTGCAAATGTCAGTTACACAATACAGTGTTTTTTAACTGGAGACATAATATCATAATTTAGCCCCTCAGAACTCAATTTTTTTAAAGTGGGAACTTTATACCCTTTGACCCCCGTCTCACTGCCCTCCCACCTCCATCCCCAGAAACCATCTCTGACTCGGTGAGTTTGGCTATTTAGATTCCACATCTAATTGAGATCACAGCGTTAACTTTATGGCTATCAAATTAAATGACATACCTTAAATATTTACCATTTTAAGTAGACAAATTATGCTTCAATAAAGTTGAGAAAATACATAGGGCAATTTATTGCTTTTAAGGTAATAAATGTACCGTATCTTTTTTTTTTTAAAGATGAAATGATACAGCTAAGTTATAGGTAGATGTTTCAGAGGCTCATCTTCAGCTACGGTTATTATGGACTTGGAGAGTTAGAATAAAGGTTGGCTATAAACTGGAGGGTAGATTTTGATACTTAACGCTCAGAGCCAGAGATCAAGCCAACATGTTGATGGCAAGGGATCAGGAATTTTGGCAAGAAAATGAGGGGATTATCCAGGGGTCGTGAGGCAGGTACCAGTTACAGCGCCAGCAGCTTCTTGCTGCGTAAAGTCACCTGACCATATCAGAGTCCTTTCTAGTGCTGACAGGAAAGATGCCCTTGAAAAGGAGAGACGCTGGTGACATTTTTATTATATGAGGAAGGCTGAGACTGTCCGGACTCTGTAGTGCTAAGTCCTGGAATCCAAATGATGCTTTAAATGAGTTCCAAGTAGGGCTGAGATGGCCAGACTTTGGTACCCGCCACTAACATTGAGCCAAACCGGGAAGGGGTGTGCCCTGAGGGACTGACAGCTCTTGGCCAGCAGCTGTCCCCGTAGCTTCAGTGAGAACCCAACTGCCACACCCCTGTGTCCATAACACAGTAAACACCCTCCTAGAGCCCTGTCAAGCCGTAGCTTTATTGTAAGCTACAACTTTTCAGTATCATTAGCTCCTGAAGGAATTCTAGTGTTTCCTTATCACATTTGGGTTGCTTTGTTAGCTTTTTAAATCTAGTAATTTTGAATTTGTTTGCAAGATTCAGAAGTAACATGTAACATAAATTATTGTATAGATAACTGCCTTAAATTTAGATGGACAACATCTCTTTGAAATCACAAATCTAGAAAAATTGGAGAATTTGAAATGGGCATCGTTCAGCAACAATAACCTCTCCAAGATGGAAGGCTTGGAGTCCTGCGTCAACCTGGAGGAGCTGACATTGGACGGCAACTGCATCTCAAAGATAGAAGGTAAAGTGCCACAGCCACCGCGACTCGGTAACACCGAGGGCGGAGCTTCCCGAGGGGAATACGTCCAGGGAAGGTCTGCCTCGGGATACCTGCCGCCTACAGGATTGACGTTGAGCTTCTGAGCACAACGAGCCCGGGCAGCTGACTGTCAACCCCCACTCCTCCTTCCTTTCCAATGCGGGGAATTGCCTCATCTTACCAGACCTAGTGTGCAGAAATGTAGAGGCGAGGTGGTCATTAACACGGGTAACACTGAAGGAGTGTACGGATGAAACTTACTCTGGAAAAAAAAAAAAAATCAACCAGTCCACTTCCTTTTGCAAGATGTGGAATTAAGGTTAGCTTTAGAAATGTGAAGACTAACAAAAATGAAAATTATACTTACCAGAAATTTTAAAATGGAAAATCTTGTATACATTTTTCTATGGCTCCACTTCCAAACCAATTAGTCTCTTTTAATAAGGTCTCGGTCATGGCGAGATGAGCATATTTGACTGCTTAAAGTTTAATATCGAAACATTGATTTTATGCCAGAGAGTAAAGTAATATCCACCCCCCCCACACACACACCAGGTATTCTAGATTCTTCAGATCACTTTGGTCTGAGCTTATCTACAGGTAAAACCCAACATTTAGACTTTGTGTTCTGAAATATGCTAAATTAATACTCTGCGCTCTGCCTCAGCTTCTGTCCTGACCCTCACTTGACGCCTTTAATGAAAGTAAATGGATAGAAACCTTCTGAGACCTGCTGCAAATGGTCTCATAGTCTCCCTTCCTAAAAACCGTTCTATTTACTATTTGGAAGTAGGTTTCCACTTGCTCCTCTTACAGATGAGGAAATGGAGGAGTCATTATATCATTTACCTGTAGCCCCATGGAATGTATTTGAAGGCAACTATGACTCCAAAATTCTTATCTTTCAGCCAGGTGAATGGCGACACATGCCAGTAACCCCAACACTCAGGTGCCGGAGACGGGAGGACTGTGAGCTGTGAATATGAGACCGGCCCGAGCCACATATTGAGACCCTGTCTTTAAAAAGGAAAAAAAAACCAAAAGTCCCTCCTTTTCAACTGTTCTCTCCCACCTGGATGCTCCCCCACTCACTGCCTGCAGGACAGGGTGACCATTCTGCTGGGAGTGGCCAGCCTCTGAATTCTAAAAACCACTTTAGGCATGTAATGTGAGAATTGGGCCAAATGGTTGTCGATAACATGATTTCCAGAGTGTTATACTCTGATTTCTAATCTTTAGTGACTTAATATGAGAGCTGGTGGCTGTTCTATTTTTATTCCGGGAAGGAGAAATTGCTACCTACAGAGCGTCTTCCTTTAACCTTTGACTCTGTCCTTCTGAAACACAAAGGAAGAAATGACTGGAATGGTGGTTATTGTCAGTGATCCCCGACAGTGGTGTGGCTTTGCACCACTCTACAGCGTCAGGGCAGTGGCTAGCTTGTTCTGTTTGAAACCAACCTGCCGTCTGAGCCTGTTCTTGACTTTGCTGGTTTTCTAGGCATCTCCAAATTGACTAAATTAAGCCGCCTCAGCATGAACAACAACCTCCTCACTGGCCTGGAAAAGCATACCTTTGATAACATGCTTCACCTCCACTCCCTCTCCCTTGAGAACAACAGGATCACATCGCTGAGCGCCTTACAAAAGACGTTCACTCTGGTGGAGTTGTACGTCAGCAATAACTACATAGCTGTGAACCAAGAGATCAACTGCTTGAAGGTGACCGCCCGGGCTAACCGTTTTCCACTCTTAAAAGCAGTTACTGTTTCTTTGTGCTATGGAAGCCATGCTCACTGCACAGAGTTTGTTGGAAACTATAAAGAAAAGAAAGTGAGACAGCAGAATTTATTAAAACACACTTGCATGACTTTCACATGAATATACAAGTGACACCAGTGTGACAGCAACCTGACGCACTTATGGGGTAACTTTTTACCTACACGTATTAACTGTGCCAAGTAATTTGTTTCATTATGGTATTTTCATGGCACATATAACCTTGGTCATATTCAGCCCTCCCTCCTGCACCTCTTACTTTTCCTCTTCTCATCCATGGCATTCCCTTCCTACCCCCGTGTCCTTTCTCGCCACTAACTCCACATATGTGCAAAAGAACACAATACTCGTGTTTCTGAGACTATCTTTTTTTTTCCCTGAACATAACGTTGTCCCTGTAAGTGGCATGTATTTGTTCTTTATTATGGCTGAATACCACATAATATATACACAGCACACTTTCTTTATCTTTTCATCCACTGATGGGCAGGGAAGCAGGTTCTGTAGCTTGGCTACGTAGTAACTAGTGCTGCAGTGAGCATGGTGTTCAGTCATCTACCTGATCAGCTGACCTCACTGGGGAGGCTGTCCTCTCAGAAGCAGGGTATATATTTATGTTTTATTTCATAAGGACCCCCTATACTAATTTCCATAGTGGCTCGGATAATTTACATCCCTATCAATCAAACATAAGTGTTTCTTTTCCCTCACATCGCTGCCAGTGCTCTGTTGGGTTTATTCTTTCTTGTCTTTGTTTTCTTGCTGACAACATTTTAGCCAGGGATAAAATGGAATCTCAGTGTAGTTTTGATTTGCATTTTCCTAGTGTGTGTGTATCTCTGTGTGTGTTGTCCATTTGGACTTTCTCACTGTGTGTGTTCAACTTATGTACCCTTTTATTGACTGGATTAGTTGCCCTTTGATTTTTAGTGTTTTTGAGATGTGTACATTTTTTGCTGTTAAACCAGAGTTTCTCCCGTTCTGTCTCTTCATGCTGGCAAATGTTCCTTTTGCTGAGAAGAAGCCTGCTTTAACTCATGGCATCCTGGATGTCAGTCCTTGCTGTGGTTTTTCTGGGCTTCTAGAATCCTATTAGCTAACCACTACTTTTGCTGACATTTCTAAACATTCCCTCGATCTTTACCTTTGGCATTTTCTAAGTTTTAGGTATTACACTGAGACTTTTGACCCTTTTTGGGTTGATGTCATTTTGTTTGGGGTTCTAGGCTTGTTCAATTGTATGTGCGAGTGTTTTGCCTGCATGTTTATATGTGCGCTATGTGCATGCCTGATGCTGGCAGTGGAAGCCAGAAAAGGGACATTGGATCACCCGGAACTGAAATCGGAAATGACTGTGAGCTGCCCTGTGGGTACTAGCTATTAAGCCTGGGTCCTCTGTAAAAACAAGTGTTCTTAACAATTGTGACTTCTCTCCTACCGTTGAGTTGATGCTTTTATGGGGTGAGGAGGAGGATCGGTTTTGTGGGTATCCAGGCTTGCCAGCAATAAATATTAAAGAAGCTGTTCTGCCCGGTGTATATTTTTACTATAAAAGGCTCCATCTGCATGGGTGTATCTGGGTCTTCTGTTCTATTCCACTTGTCTACATGTCTGTTTTGTCTTGAGAATCCACGCTGGCTTTTTGTTCTGTTGATTGCTTTCATTCTGACTCTGAGGAAGTAAGGCACCCTATTTTCATGCTCAAATGTAAGAACCCAAATCTTCTATGCTGGCTAGCTTTATGTCAACTTGACACAAGCTATAGTTATCTGAGGAGAGAGGACTTGAATTGAGAAATTTACTCCATATGATCAGGCTGTAGGCAAGCCTGTAGGACATTTTCTCAATTAATGATCAACATAGGCGGGCCTACCCCGTTGTAGGGAAGGCCACCCATGAAGTTGGTGGTCCTGGGTGCTATAAGAAAGCAGGCTGAGAAAACCATGATAAGCAAGCCACTAAGCAGCACTCCTCCATGGCCTCTGCATCAGTTCCTGCCTCCTGTTTGAATTCCTGCCTTGGCTTCCCCCAATAGAGGATGACTTGGAATATATAAGCCAATTAACCATTTCCTCCCCAAGTTGCTTTGGGTCATGGTGTTTCCTAACAGCAATAGTAACCCTAACTCACACACCTTCCTTCTATGAAAAAAAGAAATGCTTTCTTCAACAGTTCTAAAGATTCCCAACCTGGCATTCTTTAACAGTTCTGTTCTCAGGATGAGTTTTCCACAATCATCAATTGTATTTTGTCGGTTTCTCTGACTCTTTTTGGTCACGGACAACCTAGGTATGAACAGTGTCAGCAGAAAATAAACCAGTTGTGGTATTGAGAAACTTGATCCCTCATCTGAACAGCTCCTCCCCACACCTGCTCAGGGCCAGCCATGCCTCTACCGTGGAGGCAAATACTCCCATAAAACTGGTTGTCCTAACTTTTCAGAAAGATAGAGCACTTCAGGTTTGTCTCTTTTCAAATATTATCGTTTTCCATCCCCTTTAAGTCATGTAGACACAAACATACCACCTAACAAGCCATTACTCCATCGTTAAGGAATATACCTCTAAGTGTACAAACCTTTTCTCTAAACCTTTGCCCCTGAGAATACATTTAATGCCAGCATCCTAGAAGGGATAATAATCATATAACAGAGAATATTGTGTATAGTTATATCTTACTGCTCTGAAGGGAAACCCTTGTACTTAAAGTATAGTTAAAAGCACTAAGAAATTATAAATAATTCATATATTAAAATTCAAGTTTGTCTAACCTTTGGAAAAAGAACATGCAGGAGTATGATTTGCATATATAGGTAAATTGAATGTATTTTCATTCTGCAGGGTTTATGCAACTTGATCATCCTAGACATGTATGGGAACATTATTATTTGGAACCAAGAAAACTACCGGTTGTTTGTAATATTTCATCTTACAGAACTGAAGGCCTTGGATGGCATCTCAATTGTAAGTTGTTTATATGACTCCTAAAATGTGATCCACAGTGCACATATTTGCACACTCACATAAGCACTTTGAGTATTGCTTTATATCTAGCTATCAATCTGAGCCCTGCCCCCTCCCCTCCACACTCATTAAACCTCCTTCTCCAGAGCACTCTTGGGATCTGCAGTTCACAGCCCTCTCACCAGGCCAATTCTTAATAGTCTAACAGGAGACGGGGAGGGAAGACGGAATCTATGTTTTCTTACAGTGGACTCAGGGCCTTCACGGTGACGAGTGGTCTCGGCAGGTGAGGAGCCCGAGGCCCAAGCATGACACACTCACTGACCTGGGATCTCTGGATCTCAGGCAAAGCCAGGCAAGGTAGTCCAGAACTGTAACCCCAATGCTCCCACACAGAGATGGAGGCAGAGATCAAAGAATTCTCAGAAGCCTATGGGCCAGGTAGCCGGGTGTACTCAGCAGTGAACACCAGATATAAGGGAAGGACGGACCAGTGCCCAAGATTGCCCTCTGACTTCCACATGCACATACCATAGCACAAACACACACTCAAAAAAAAAAAAAAAAAAAAAAAAAAAGCCCTTTTAAGTGAAGAGCAGAGGTTGGAGGTGTAGCTTAGTGATGAGTAACTTCCTAATGTGTGAAGGCCCAGGTCGAGTCTCTAATAAGCACTGTGACAGACAAGGCACAGCTCCATGAGGAGAAGAGAAACGGTCACACCAGAGGGCCATCACCCTATTAAGCTTAAGAAATCTTTCTTAGCTCCCGGGAAAATACAACTGTTGACAATTACGAAAAACACATGTGAGTCCACAAATGTAGTACTTGCAAGATTTCTTTAAAACAGCCAATGGAGAACACAGGACTCGAGGATGAACACAAAACCCTCATCGAGTAAGGTTCTGTATCAAGTAAGTTTATGCAGGACCCCCAAGCTCCATGGAGCAGACTAAGTGCCAGACAAATGTCTGAAAGATGCACTTTCCTCACGTGGTGTCATCTAGCGCTCAACGCTAGGACAAATGTGCACGCCAGAAAGCTGAAAAACAGCTCTTGATGGTTTAATGCTCTGAGGCACTTTGAAAAGATTACTAACCCCAGTGCCACATTTCTCAGGGTCTCACCGAGTAAAACATCCTTATCCCAATACATGCAAATTCTCCAGGATGTTGGGCTCATTCGGGCACGGGCTTCCGCTAAGGGTGGCTTTTGATGCATACTCTTATATAACTATATCACATCTGCTTTAAATGTGTTGGAGTTCTTATCCTGCTTATGTGCTCTCTTTCATTTGAAAGGCGTCATGAGAAAATACTTTTAGAGATAAATGCAGGGGGGAAAGTCTTGTTCTATTCAGTGACAATGAGTATTATATAAGTATTTCCCATTTCATTTTAGCATCCCAAAAGCATAGGGCCAATTTTATGATTCAATAATAGAAACTCTATAGGATATTATATTCTCTCTGTCCCTAATCCTAGTTTAATTTTCCTGATCCTAGTTTTTATCTGTTCAAACGTATATTGTTCTTGTTGGGGTTTTCTTGTTGTTGTTTGCTTTGGTTTTGGTTTTGGTTTCTGAGATGGTATTTCTCTGTGTAACAGCCTCAGCTGTCTAAGAACCCCCGCTGTAGACCTGGCTGACTCCCAAAGATCTACCTGCCCCTGCCTGCCTCCTGAGTGCTGGGCCCGCAGGCTTGTGCCATCACTGCCCCGCCCCCACTCAGCGTGTGTTGTGCTTAGTCTTGACCTTCATTCATTTCTTACATGTCCTCTGTAAGCAGCTCTAAGTCCTTCGTACAGGGGGCTGTGTTACAAATCTGTGAATCAATAATGGGACATGAAGACTAAGCTAAAGAATTGGATTGCAGATTAAAGGGAATGGGACTGAGCTGAATGTTTTTCAGAAGGCCAATTATGTATTCAGAACCATGTATTAAAAATTTTCATCTTAATAGCAGGATTTATGGCAGTAGAGAAAATAAGAGCAAAAAAATTATTAAAATATTCCAGGACCAATTAATGAGAAAATGAACCAGAAGGAGGTGACTTTAAAAATAAAAAGCTGGCCAGGTGCCTATGCCTCTAATGCTGGCACTCAGGAGGCAGAGAAAACCATGTCTTTTGAGTTGAGGGAACATGTTCAGCCATGGAGGTAGCTTCAGAGAAGGATTAAGAAGACCCAAAGTGCTAGAGAAAATATGTCTTGGCTTAGGTTAGCAAACGAACGTGATAGAAAGGGAAAAGAGAAAGTCACGCTTTTCCAGTGGATCCATGAGTGACTACACTGACAATGTATTTTCTAAAGAAAAAGCGCATTAACTCATGAAGGGGACAGTTATTCCTCCCAACATTTTAGCACAGCTTTGCATGAGTAAACCTTCCCAGAGGGGTGATTCCCTGAAAAGGTAATTGACAGGTCCAGGTGACCTAACTCTTAAGGGAGGAAACAATGGCATATCTGCAGAAATTGGTTCCATGCTTTTGACCAGGAGGAAATAGCTTTCCCTTAATGAGCCTCAACAAAGACCCCCTGTTCTCCAAGACTACTGTAACAAAAGGCTCCATAAAATAATACGAGTAAAAGAAAGGCACCATTGTGAGTCGAGATGGCCGCTCTCAGTTTCTCATATGAGACATTAGGTTAACAGACTAGAAATATCAAGCAGGCGGTTGAAATCATGCGACTAAATTTGTATACGGAAATTTCATCCACAGCTCTTTAGGTTTAGAAATAGTTTGAAGAGAGCTGATAGTTAAGCTGAATGCATATATGAGGCTGCCGAGAGAGAGAGAGAGAGAGAGAGAGAGAGAGAGAGAGAGAGTAAAGAATGCAGGGAAGTCTATGTAAGGCTTTAATGTTTTGCTTAGGAAACCTAAAGTGGAAAAAAGAAAAGAAAGAAAAGCAGTGAGAAGTGGGAGCAGAGAGGAGTAAAGGCAGTCCATCCTAGAGCCTTTTGAGATGTAAATAGATCAGAATAACACAGCTCAAAGCACTAATGCTCACAAGGAACTCAGAGGCTTTGCCTGACTTGTCGTTTCATGATTTGCTGTCCCTTGACTTGTTTCCAGTTAGACAGGTCTTTATTTATAGATCTTTGGCTCAGGGAAGGCATGGTCTATGAAGTGCTAAAAAGCTGTCTATTTAGTTGCAACTTCATTTTATTTTATACATAAAATTTTATTTATTACGTCTTTTCCACATACTTTTGAAAAATGTAAGAAATGTAAAAACCGTTCTGCATGAAGAGTATATACTCTCATTTCAAACATGAAGTCTTTGTGAATTAGAAATGTAAGAAGGGAGGATAAGTAAATGTTGGTCAAAAGACTCCAGTTTCATCTAACACAGACCAATAAATCACTGCCCTTAGGATAACTGCCTAGCCATAATATTTTTCAGGATTAAAATTGTTTTCATTCTTTTTCATATCTTTTATCTCTTTCCTTGTGTTTGTTTTATTTCCTTGCTGGTAATTTATCTTTCCATTTGACTCAGGTACATTCATAATTGCTGAAGCATTTTTGTGAGACGTGGTTGTTAGTAATTTACTCATATCTATGCCATTTCAGAGGCTCTGTTGATTGTCTTTTCCCACTGAGTTTTTGTTTGTTTATTTTTTTTCTTGATGAGAGACTTTTCTACTTTTCCCTGGACAATTTTTGGTATGTTGCAGAGCAGGGGTGACCTCTCTCAGCAGCCCTCCCTCAACCCCAAGTAACCCTCCCCTGACCATGCAGTGTCAGCATTATCCCAACCTATTTAGATCTGTGTCTGGTGGACCTGGGATCTGGGGCCTTGAAAGAAAGTGGTGGGCTGCAGTCCAGCGCTAGAGACAGCCTTACTTCTGTTTCAGTGTACTTTTATACATGAAGGCAACAAAGAAAGCAATAACCCAAGGAAGGTCATTTTGAGTTCAGAAAAACATGACAAGAAAAAAAAAAAAACAAAAAAAACAACAAACCATGATCAGAAAAACACGTAAATAACTGTCAGTAAATACATACTAAGTATTAACAGAGCAGCCCTTTCCCAGCACTCTCTCAAGACAGTCCAATTTAAACACAGTTGCCTGTCACCCACTATAGATTATATCTGGGAAAGCACAAGAGCAAGTCGGAAGGCCATACCCAGAGTCAGGTTCGCTAAGGACAGCCCTCAGCATGAGCTTTTACCAGATTGGGTTCTATAGCTGTGTTCTGGCCTCCAACAAGGATAAGCATGTCTTACAAAGCAAATGCAAATATTTGTCGCAGGAGGCAAGAAATCATGTCCCAGGAGCAAAATGCACCTGAGGGAAAAGGCCCTCTGCCTTTACTCCCAGAGCCTCCTCCTCTGTTCCGCAAAGCGTTGCTCACTGTGTGTCATTCTTTTGACTGTGTTCTGACCATGCACCAGCGAGGAGATGTCGCCGTCAGGCAGGAGTCAGAGATCTAGCCTGAAGAGTGCTTAGTTCTTAATGCCAACGCCAGGGTTCTTACTTTCCAAAACGATACCGATTCTGTGTGGCTAAAAGAGCCTCCTCCTTCCGGTCCCCATGGACCGCCATTGATTCATCCTGGCTGTGAGAGACAGGACTGCGTCATTAATTCTCCACAGGCCCCTTATTATGAGAGAAAGAAGTCACTGCCCAGTCCCCTCAACCCCGCTATGCGGTCTCCAGTAACCAACGCTTTGTGGTGAGAGTCAGTTTGGTTTGGGGTTGTTATTTTTCAGGGTAGCACTGTGCCGGGAGGGAATGTCAGTGCCGTCTCTCCTTTGACAGGGGAAGGCTAAGTGTCTTGCTGTAGGCTGGCAATACAGAGCAGCCCATTCTGCTCTTGGTGGTAGGGCCCGAGGATACTGTCTGATGCTTACATAAACTGATTATTATCTGAAAGTTTAACCATTGCTGTATTGCTAGCCTTCCTTGTTGCCCGTCCACTAACTAGAGACAATTGGATTATGGTAGGCTTTTTGTTTTCTGACTCCCCAGCACCCAGTCTGGCATATATGAGGCAAAAATTCAAATCAGGAGTGTGGTTCCGCAGGCCCCAAAGTCCCTAGAGCCCTGGTATTGTCTTGTGTTTGTTTTACCTATCCAATGTGCAAGTGGGTGGGTAGTGGAAAGGAGAAAGAGAAGTGTGTCTATTTTATTTGCATCTGTAACGAGAAGAGTGGTCATCTGTAATAGAGCTCATCATTTTCTAAATTTCCTCATAGGACTCACTAGAAATTGAGTGTGCAAAAGACCTGTTTGGTGGTAGGCTCACCTCTGACATGATTGCCGAGCGACAGGGACACTCAAACTTTGTCCAAATGCAGGAACTAAACTGGACTTCATCATCTATCAGGTACTTTAGAGTGTGTATTTGTCGTTATAGCTGCATGTATAACTACCACGTTTTCTGACTCTTTTCCAAGCATACCCAATAATTATCCTACTCTATCTCAGATACCCCTTGAAATGATGCCATAATTTGTACAATCAGAAACTGTGATTTAAAAGTTACCAAAGGGTTTTTTTTCCCCCACCTGGTTTTCCTTCTCCCATTTCTTTTACAACTAGTCATATTAGGTTTACTACTTATACTTAGAGTTTTGTGGTTTTTCTAAGGAATAGCAAAAGTACTTACGTCTTAAATACATGAACATCAAAGTTAGTAAAAAAAAAAAAAACTTTTGTACCTTATTAATTCTAATGGGATTCTTAGATGCAAGGTAGAATGTAAATGTGGAAATATTATGTCCAGGCTCCTGACTTGTCTGGCATGTCAATGCCCAGAGCTTCTCCAATGACCCCGAAGGCCCCAATTGCTGCTCACAGCATTGAACCCAAGGCTGTGAAAGTTTTCCACAGAACTCAAAAAAGTCCTGGTCCAAAGCCCTCACTGCTCTCTCCTTCCTTTCTACCCCTTTCATTTCTTGTCACTTTGGAAACAACCTACTTCACATGTGTCCATGTAAGTTTAGGGCCTGATTATCTTATGACTTACTGTTTCAAGTCTGTTGTGAGTTCATGAACTTGTATGTCAATATGGAAATAAATTGGAGATGTTTATTGGGTAAGTGACTTGTACACTATTTGTTTAATGGCAATAGATATGGGTGTTTTTTAAGCAACCAAATGGTACGCTCATTTTCTTTTTATTTATTTATTTTTTTAATTTATTACAATTTATTCACTTTGTGTCCCAGCTGTAGCCCCTTCCCTCTTCTCCTCTAAATTCTATTTTATTTGGGGTATTTAAGCCTCTACCTCCCTTCCACCAACCTTTTAACCCTAGACAACAGAAAGGTTAGTGGGGGGGCGCAGACCCCTTTACTTCTTCTGTCTGTTTAGGGTCTATGGGTTATTTTGGGGCTATACCAATCTCCGTCAACAGCAAACGCAGCAAGCTGTCTCCTCCAAGCCGCTGTGCTGAAATGTGTCTCTCTGTTCGTTTCCTCCAAGCCGCCACACCATCCATCTCTTGTCTCTCCAAACTGCCACACCTTCTCTTTCTGAACTCTATTTATATTCCCTCAGAGTCCTAGACCACACCCCTGTCTGTGCTGCACAAGGCAGGCCGTTACCAGCTGGCAAAGACCAGGCCCCACAAGAGACAATTATCAGCTGTGGACAAACTAAAGCCCAAACTAAAATCCCATATTTGGGATTAAAACAAAAACAAAAACATTTTTACATAACATACCCGAGTTTCTAAAGAAGCCAAAACTTTCACTACAATCGACTTCAATGTCATTTCCTTCATAGCAGAGCAACAAGAACATACACATAGCATAGACATTGCAGAGAAGCTGTTCGGTGAGACTCCTGAATGGCTTCGGGAGTCATGTGTGGAGGAATTCACCCTGTCCCATTGAAATAATAGCTGTATTTGCTTTCTGATTCAGGGCTGTGGATCTGATTCCCGTTGACCACTTCAGGAACATAAGCAGTGTGAATCTCCAGAACAACAACCTCACCTCATTCAGCGGCCTCATCTACCTGCCCAACGTGAAGGCACGTGGCTGCCCTCACAGACTTCAGCACAAGTTTTAATCTTCACTTTACACTAAAATGTATTTCCTTATTAAGGTGGCAAAATTATTCCCTAAATTGTATTTTTATTTGTTTTTCACTGAGAAGAGAGAATCTTTGTCTTGCCCTCTGATGTTTTTAATTTTGTCCTTCTATCTCGTGTCCTTGACTTACATGCACATCTTACTCTTCAATGGGAGATGGGATGAGAGGCAGAATCTGTAGTGAGCAGATATGAAACAAAATTGAGAATGAGGTGGTTCTCAAAGTAGTCTCATTGCTTCAACTCAATCAGCAATTAAAAGCATGTAAACACAGAAACAACTTTCTAAGTAATTTTCTCATCTGTATCAGGCCTAAACAAGTCAAGAATGCAAACTGAGAAAGCTGAGCAGCTTCCTAGTATCTTGCATCTTTTATTTTTGGTGGTTTTCCAACATGTGAGAGCACTAAAAATCATATTCCAACCTCAATCTAAACACTTTGGGATAAACTATTTTATTTTTCACAGTAAGATGATATTGCTAATTGTGTTCTCTCCCCAGGTATTAGTCACAGGACATTTGATTAATAAGATGTTCTTTCTGTAGGTCTTATGCCTCAACTACAATCACATTGAATCAATCATGCCGAGGGTAAAACCTCAAACTCACTTAAGCAACAGGCAGCTGCTGTACCAGAAAGTCCCTTCAAGTGGCTATGGACAGCAAGGAATCTCTAAACTAAACAGGTACTTTAAAAAATTCTTTCATTTTTCACACTTAAAAACAACCAAAGAAATGACACATCCTGTACATGTTTGGCTAATTTTAAGAATTATTTTATTTAACAAGCTAAATGTCAAAAATAAACCTCACAAATAAAAAGATGAAGTATGTCTTTGTCATTGTCCCCTACCTCTTCCAGTAATGGAAAAGACAGAATTTGTGAAGATGAAGACACAGCTCCTACTCTCCTACACATTTATGAAAGGATGGATGGATGGCTAGACAGATTGACAGACAGACAGATGGATAGACAGGTGTGTGTGTGTGTGTGTGTGTGTGTCACCAAGTCAAAATATTTTCAGTTTTCTCAAAGAAAAACATTCCTCTGTTACTATTTCTGTTGAGAGACAATTTGCCTATATCAAAGTTACCAACTTCAGTTTTAACACTTAACGATTTCTAACAAATGTGCTTGGTCCTGTGACTACCACAAAGACCACAGTGTGAAATAGCTGCCCCCTCGAACCGCTGTCATTTTTCTTTGCAATCCCCTCACCCCACGTCCCAGCCCTCGGCAAAGCCACCGATCAGCTTTCTTTTCCAATATAGTTTCCCTCTTTTTAGAATTGTGTAAGATTGGAATTACACAGCAAGGACTGTCTTCATTTTTTATTAGCATCTACTAACTGTACAAAGTGGTGGGGTTTGTTGCAGGATTTCATGCCTGTATATGATAGTCTTTGTTCATCTTCAGTCCCCTGTCGTCATATCCTGCTTCCCCTCCCGCTGCTCCTCCTCTTCTACCTCCAAGTCCTACTTCTAGTTTCATTTTGTGTCATTTTTCACTTAGCTTACTTTGTGAAACACATACCGTGTCATCTCAAGAACCAGTAATTAATTTCACTGCACTGCTATGTACTCTTTCAATATATAGAATATACAAATGTAAGTTACCCAGCTTATTTTCTTTTCAAATATTGTTTTGGATGTTCAGAGTCCTTTGAATTCTTTATAAATTTTAAGACAGTTCATTTTCTCCTAATGAGCTTTTCATAGAGATTGTATTGAATCTACTCATCAGTTTGAAGCAATTGCCATCTTAATATTCAGAATTCTAATCCACAAACATGAAATAATTTTTCAGTTACTGATAACTCTGTTGGCTTCGTTCAGTTATGTGTAGCTATCTGGATATAAATATTGTGCTTCTTTTTTGGAATTTATTCTAAAGTGTTTTGAAATTATTTCCTTTTCACTGTTGTAAAAAGCGTAAGAATTGTTTTCTTAATTTTATTTTTACATTTTTTTAATTACTGGCTCTGGATTTTCAGGCAATTTTTATTTTGTGACTTTGATGAATTAATTTACTAGCTCAATTAGTTTTTTTTTAGTTGATCAGTTACAGTTTAATACATACAGGCATGTGTCTTTTTAGAATAAAGGTAACTATTTGTTCCCTTCTAATGAAATACATTTTTCTCTTGCTTGCTGATTCAGTTTTCACTGTGGCTTCCTGTACTTTATTCTTTTCTTATAAAGCATTTTTAAGAGATAAAAGTTATTGTTGTTATTTAAAGTGCTACATAACTATCATATATCAAAAGCTCATATACATTTTTATCTTACTTTCACTTTATAATGAATACACTTCAGACTGCCTTTTATGATAGAGTTGCTTTTAAATCAAGTTTATGGTGTCAAACTTACCTGTGTGTTTCAGAGATCTAGGAAACAATGAAAATTTGCCTCCAATAATGCAAAGTTTAGAGGTTCTTCATTTGGGATACAATGGAATTTGTAACTTGCTTCAGCTACAGCTTAACAGATTAAGAAACTTAAAGTTCCTCTTTCTGCAGGGTGAGTAGGCATGCTCCTTATAAATCCTGTACGATGACTCGATCCGCATCTTTCTTTGCCAAACAAGTGTAGCATCAAAATTTATTTTACCGGTCACTGACAACAAAAACTTAATAATCACAAATGTTTTTCTTTATTTTAGCTGCTTATTATCAGATATTTTAAGTTGCTTGTAGGCACTCGTTGTACCTGGTACTATCATATAAGGACATTTCATCATAGAAATATGTATTTTGTGTTGAGTGCATTTTGTGCCTCATTTGTCTCCTCTTTCTGCCCTCGTTAGTCAATCCCCTTTGTTCTCTTAGTTTCGTTTCCAAATATGGAATTTGTTTTTCTGAGAGTACCTTGTTTTGCTTAATGTATCTCCAATTACATGCATTCTCTTGCAAAGAATATAATCTTGTTCTTCTTTACGACTGAAAAATCTATTACATATTTATCTATCTTATTTTCTTAGCCATTTTTCTGCTGTTGTAAGAGAAGAAGAAATAATTGAGGTTCAATATGGATAAATAACGTACCCAAGTTTGCACTAGTGTTTTATAGTAATCGAGTCTGTCTGACTCTAAAACATTTATGCATTCTTTCATCCAGAGTGAATACTATAACATACATTAATGTACATAATATTTTATACACAATGCTATAATTATACATTATGTTATAATATGTTTTACATTATATATTAATGCATAGTATATATACATATATGATATGTAACAATGGCCTGGTCCACAGTGCTATCAATAGAAGGGATCAGTCTAAAAGGCAGCTGTAAGGTAGGAACTAGGAAGATTAAGTAGCTAATTACATATATCTAAAGGATAGGAAAACTAGTCCAAGACTATTCCGTAACTGAATTAACAGAGTAACAAGATGGGTTGCTAAGGCTAGATAAAGTTGTTTAGGGAAGGGCTGCTCATTAGAGGTTAGGGAAAGATCAGTTTCTGTATTACAATTTTAAAATACAAGAGTATATTGTGTGTGTGTGTGTGTGTGTGTGTGTGTGTGTGTGTGTGTGTGTGT
>NW_026596166.1:8134315-8148585 GCF_907164565.1 Psammomys obesus | reverse complement strand
TGTGTGTGTGTGTGTGTGTGTGTGTGTGTGTGTGTGTGTGTGTGTGTGTTAGCGTTAAAGGTCAACTGATGCGTATTTAAACTTGGGTTCTGGAAGTCGGGGCTCACAGCATGTATAACTGTTTAGGAAATGAGATCAGTCAGGTGGAAGGGCTGGACAACCTGGTCGTCCTGCAGGAGCTGGTGATCGACCATAACCGCATCCGAGCGTTTACGGACAGTGCTTTCGCCAAGCCAAGTGCCCTGCTGACCCTTCATCTAGAGGAAAACCGGCTCCGCGAGCTGGGCAAGCTGCAGCCGCTGGCGAAACTGGAGAAACTCTTCCTGGGCTACAACAAAATCCAGGTAATTTTATCTGAGGCTGTTATCGCTTTTGAGGTCTTACACGCTTGGGGTCCTCTATGACCTGAACATAAAGCTCCCAAACACATCAGTTAGAGCACGGTATATATACATATATGTATATATGTGAGTGCCGCTTACCCACTCTCTATCAGGCACATCACAAGGCGTGTACTGTATGTACTCTTTTAAGGTACAGCACCAACTGGGCTCTCTTAGCGTGTCTCCTGAGGTGGTACGTAGGTACGAGCGAGGGTGGATACAACCTGACAGAGCTTGTGCTTGTGTCCGCATTTTGCTAATGACCTAGAAACCTACTCTTACCAATGTTGCTTCCGCCATCCATTCTTACAATCCTCCTGCAAGAGCAGGACAGGTGTCCATCTTATCCATAGTTATATTAGGATATCACACCGTACATGGTAGACACTAGACAGGTATACAACCGAGGCTCTATTTGCTACAATTCATAGTCTTTTCTGTGATGATAGAAAATCTCTTTCCAAAGTTAGAAGGCAATCATGAGTAATATCCCTTCTAACTTAACAAGTAGGAGACATACATACGGAGGAAAAAATAGCATGTACATGACTTAGCAAGATTCAGGCCCCAGTCTGAGGAAAGCCTAGCCAAACGGACAGTGATCTTTCCAAAACTTGACTCAATTGGAAAAATGGGTATCCCACAGGGCCATGTTTCTTGCAACTGTAAGTGAGCTTAATCAGTGAGACCTAGAGCTGGGGGAGGGGCTGTGTGATGGAGAATGTGGCCAGCGTGCCCAAAGCCTGAGTATAAACCAGCTCAGTAAAAACAAATAAAACCTCCATACATTCATCAATGACCGTATCTGGTATCAAGGTTTGTTTACCATTCCAATAACTAATATTTGAGGTCTTGGACATTTCATGGGTTCCTTGGTTACCTTCTTTCCACAGCACATGGGCTTATCTAGCTCAAGAAAGATTTTGTAGAGTGCTCTCAGAACAGGGGAGTGGTTCCTGAGACATTTCCATTCTATGCGTAAGCCTGTGCTGCATCCTTTTAGAGGCCATGCCTTGTAATTCCATAGATTCCGGGTGAACTGAAAGCAGTTTTTATCCAGACAGATCTGTTAAGAGATTGCCATAGGTAAGGACCTTCCTAGAAAAATGTCATTTCTGTTTGCCAGGTCTCCTAGGAGAGGCATAGTCCTAGTAGTAGGTGCTTAGACGGAGAAACCAGCTTTCCCCCAGGATGTCCTTGCCCACCGGTCAACACCTTAGTCCTTAGAGAGGATGGAGGGGCCGGTAGATCAGCTTGGTATGACAGCGGTCTCCTCATCAACATGAACAGAGTCATGTTTACGGGGGGTTTACTATCAAACCTGAACACAGCTATATAAGAACCTTTGTGACAACTCAAAGATCTTGCATTCATCATCAAAAACATGACTGAGTTGTGTCGGCTGTTAAATGGCTTTAGCCTTTTATTCTTGTCCTTGAAACGGTACTCTTCATCGGGTTAGATGGATTGTCTTACCGATGAACTCAGGCCGGCTGCTGATGCTACTGTACCTTAGTGTGACCACATACAGAAACTCTGGGGATTAAAAGTGAGTTTGAATTCTTCTAAAAACCATGTTCTTTCAAAACCTCAGCTGTCCATTCAGAATTTTCTGTCAGGGAGAGATTTTAGTCTCTGGATTCATATCAACTTGGGCAATCTGATGGCAAGATTAATTCTACAAGTGAAAATAGAACCTCTGGGTTAGCCAAGAACAATAAGATGAGAGAAAATTATTAAAAATTAGCAAAACACTAGTACTTCAGATCAAGGTAGATGCGGCCTCTGACTGACCCACCGTGGTGCAGCCCCTTCGACATCCCCAATGTATCCATTAATGTGGACTGAGAAAAAGGTGGCCCTATTGCCTGGCTGCTAAGAATCACTGTAAAACAGTGATTTCAGCTTATCCCCATGGCGAGGTGATTCTTCTGTCCAACATTCAGATTCTCCATGTACTTCTCCATGTAACATCTGAACACACAATGAAGGCAAAACACATACGGATTAAACACAAATAAATATTTTTCGAAATTTTGCAAAAACTACAATATCGAAAACTTAAACTGATGCTAAGTGGATAATAATAAATAGCCCCATGCAGGGTGAAGAGCAGAACATATAACCAGAAAAATCATTTTTATCCGTCTTTCCCAGCTAGTGGAACAGAGCATAGTCAACATTGTTCCTCTGTTATTAAGGTTATCGTCTAAGTCTTAGGGTGGCTCAGAACTCTTCTAGAAAAGGTTTGCTGTTGCCTTGCAAGTTCTGCTCATTGCCGTGACAGTGTTATCTTTGTGAGTCATGTAGTAGGAGTCCACAGTCTTCACTCAGGTTCGCCTTAGATCCAATTGTGAGCTACCTGAAATCGAACACTTGCATAAAATGACTTTGGAGTAGTTTATGCTGGGAAATGTTAGCTAACCAAATGATTATCCATTACCTTTTACATAGGAAATGTCAGAACTGGAAAAGCTTGATGGTATCCCTTCTCTCAGAGAGCTTACTATTTATGGTAACCCGGTGAGTATTTATTTACCTTTATAACTTACTAATTTCCCAATAGTCATATGCAATTTACTTTCTATGCTATAAGAAAGGGATTCGACTTTTCTATTTCTACATACATTGCTAATTAAGCCAGCACAATTGTTGGCTTAGTGGTGCAAACCATCACTACCAAATGTAAGCATGTGTGTTTCACATTCCGCATTGTGCCCTTTGGCTTACCTGTTTATTGCTGTGCCAATAATATTAGACTGTGTTAACTTGCAACATTTTATATTGTCTTAATCCTTGTTAGAGCAAGTGTTTCTCCTTATTGTCCTCTTCATCTCTTCTTTCTACTTCGCTTTCCTCACTGTCTTTGCTATTCTTGGCACCTTACACTTTCCTGTGACTTTTAGGAAGCAAATTAAGTTGAAGAAGAATCCTGTTGGTGTTTTAATTAAAATTGCATTTATTTTAAGTTAATTTGGGAGTCATTTGACACTTTTCTTATTGGAGTCTTTGAAAGGATCCAAAAATACAGCACCCATTGCCCACTTAATATCTAAGCAAACTGAAAAACATGATAATGGAGAGAAGGCCCTCTGTTTAGTGAGCTGAGTGTCCAGGGAAGTCCAGCATAAAAGAACTGACAACAGAAGATGGAAGACTGGAAAGGCCATGAGGCAGACAGGTCCACAACTTCACAGAAACATGCCAAGGGCAACAAGACCTGTGAGTCAGAGAGCGAGGGTCATATGATGGTAGGACCGAGGGTCTTTCATCTAAGCCAGAACAGTTCGCTTCAAGCTAATAACCGAAGAGGTCAGGTTCATGGCCTGGTGGTGGCGGCATTCAGCTGGAAAGCCTCAGATGTTGCTCTCAAGGTTTTGTTCATGTATAGTGCTGAGCAACGGGTCAGGACTGCTTGGGAACTGTTGCTTGGGTTACAACACAGGGTGACAGGGATCGGGTCACCCTGGATGTCTACCTTGAAAATGCCAAGTAGGCATGCTGGTAGATTAGAGAAATATGCAATGCAATTACAAAGGGCCAGGAAACTCATTTGGGTTTCCCTTTGGGAGGGAATGCAGGGAGGTATCTTGGAAGAGTTGAACACTCCCCCATTTATGACCTTATTTCTAGGAAGGAAGGCAAGAGCCAGGCATGTACTTGCTCGCCCGAGTAGAGAGAGGCAGAGAAGTCGGGGTGGCCATAGTGCTAGGTGGCAGTGGTTTGGGTCTTCCATCAAGAAGAACATGGCGATAAGCAGTCCTCCATAACTTGTCATGTTCATCATTTCTACTCAGAAATACTTATCTTTTATTCCCTTCAGTCAAAATTTGGAAATTTCTTGACATTGGGAAGGTTCTCAATGAGCTGTAGATGGCAGGAACAATAAACTATTATGCTGCTGAACAAGGTGATAACTACAGACAATGACTGGTTACTGTGTGTCTCAAAAAGCAAGAAAAAAGTAATATTTTTTCCATAAACAGTGATAAATGGAGGTGTCTTCACCTGATTAAATAAAGTACACATTTATCCAAATGTATGGTTACTATGTCACATAGTACTCATTAGTATGTATAATTACCATTTCTATGTCTATTTTAGAAATTAATATAAAACATTAGAGATATTAGATATTACTTTTATACAGAAAAAGATTTCTAATTGTCCATAAAGATTTAAATCATCTTTGATAAGTCCTATTCTGTTGTTTTAAATAATTTCTTTTTTATGTTCTTTTGATCATTTATTGTAGGAGTAAAGAAATAACAGCTTTTGTATAGTTTTCTTTTTCTAGGCAGCTTACCAAGCCCTGTTTTCTAATGGTTTGCAAAATCTTTTGTATTTTTTTTGTATACTATCATGCTATCTATAAATAATACCTAGTATTTTTAATCTACACACACTTACTTCTTATGCTTCTCTTAGTGTGTTGATTAACACTTCTCATGCAGTGTTGAATAGAATAGATTACTCAATAGTAATCTAATGATTTCAAAAGAGTACATCCAAGTTATCTCTAAGAGATGATGTTTGCAATGAATTGTGGGACAGTAACTCCCAATAGTTTGAGGAAGTACCTTGCCAGTCCCAGATGGATGTTTAAACCGAATAGACATTGGGTTTTGACTGATGGAAAATATAGCCTTTTTTCTAATTTGTTGGTATAGTAAATCACATTGACAGACTCAGTAGAGTAAAACTATCCCTAACTTCCTGGTGTGAATATTATTTGTTTCTGTTTTATGTTTTACTGAATTCAGTCTGATAATATTTAATATAGCATATCTGCATCTGCAGATTAAAAACATAACTCTATCTTTTCATACAGTATAGCATAAGATAGTATATCTTCATCTGCAGATAAAAAATATAATTCTATCTTCTCATACAGTACCCTTAAATCTGGCACAATGTCTTGTTGTCAAAGGTTAAAGTTTCATATTGATTTATCTTTTAGTTAAACAGTGGTTATTCCTAATCCAGCTGCACACCCAAATCACCACACAGAGCCTAGGATTTATTTAATTTACCTAGAGCACAATGCTGGGCAATAGTTACTCCATCCTAAACCTCCAGCCCCTCATAGTTTCCTCCCATTCAGATTTCCCACATTATACTTGCATTTAGTCATATCTTAGGTCCGGTTCATCTCTCCTCGTGGTTCCAAGTTCTCTCCTGCCAATCTCTGATCCCCTTCTTCCCCCTACCCCTGACTCTCCTACTCACTTCTCTCTCCTCCTTTCAGGACCAGGATGTCCCACCCTATTATTTCCATTGCTCAGCATTGGCTGGTTGTTTTATTGAAGTGAGCTATCCCAGAAGCAGAAAGACACACACAGTACATACTGACTGATATAGACACATAATATAGGATAAACCTACTAAAATCTGTACACCTAAAGAAACTAATCAAGAGGGAGGACTCTGGCTAAAATGCTCAATCCCCATCCAGAAAGGCAAAGAAGATGAACATCAGAAGGAGAAAACAGGAAACAAGTCAGGAGCCTGCCACAGAGGGCCTCTGAAAGGCTCTGCCCTCCAGACTATCAAAGCAGATATTGAGACTTATGGCCAACCTTTGAGCAGAATGCAGGGAATCTTATGAAAGAAGTGGGAAATAGTAAGATCTGGAGAGGACAGAAGCTCCACAAGGAGAGCAACGGAACCAAAAAATCTGAGCACAGGGGTCTTCCCTGAGACTGCTATTCCAACAAAGTAGCATGCATGAAGATAACCTAGAACCCCTGCACAGATGTAGCCCATGGCAATTCAGTCTCCAAGTGGGTTTCCTAGTAAGGGGAACAGGGACTGTCTCTGACATGAACTGATTGGCCTGCTCTTTGATCACCTTCCCCTGAGGGGAGCAGCCTTACCAGGCCACAGAGGAAGACAATGCAGCCACTCCTGATGAGACCTAACAGACTAGGATCAGAAGGAAGGAAAAGAAGACCTCCCCTATTAGTGGACTTGGGGAGGGGCATGCGTGGAGAAGGAGGAAGAGAGGGAATGGGAGGGGAGGAGGGAGGGAGCTACAGGGGGAATACAAAGTGAATAAAGTGTAATTAATAAAAATATTTTTAAAATATCATGACAAACCAAAAAAAGAAAAAAGAAAGAAAGAAAAAAGAAAAGAAAATACAGAGAACAAACAAATGGTGGCATGTTTATACAAACTTGAGACAGGTGATGCTTAGAATAAACATCACAATGAAACGTCCGGATTAAAACCAGATAGTGGGGTAGAGAAATCAGATTTGAATGAACAAGGGTAAATTGTATACATTCCACAAGAACATTATACCAACAACGTCTTTTACTTTTTAAGACTAATTTGGGAGTATTCCTTCTCTTCCTACTCTATAGATTAGCTTAAAGACTCATATGGTCCTTGAAAACTAATGAGACCTTATCTCTAAACCCCTATGGCCTATTTTATAAGCTAAACTTTAACTTGCTTACTCAAATTCCTTCATGAATATAAATCCCATCATATTTTTTACTTCCTCGGAAACATTTTGAGAAGCCATTTTTTCCTAATCTTCTTTTATCTAATCTCTTACTGTATCACTATCATGCTCAGAATGTTCTTTCTATTCTCCATTATATCTCTATTTGTCACCCCTCCATGTCTAAGAGTGTCGATTTTGCTTTTGTGTTTTATCCTTGATAAATCTTGCTGGAGCCTTGTTTATAGTGCTTCTCTAGAGCACCATAATTTTCTTCATCAAGGGCATTGATTTTTATTTCATCAACACATATTCTTTATCATTTCCTCCTTTTAGTTCCTTACAAGTTTTCAAAGAAATTCTTTGTTGTGTGATGTCTCCCTCCATCCTTCAATCCCTCCATCCATTTATTTGCATTTTTATTTTATGTGTGTGGCTGTTTCGACTACATGTATGTTTGTGCACTATGGCCAGAAGAGGGCAGCAGATCCCCTGAGAATGGAGTTACAAATGGTTATACGCTACCATGTGGGTGCTGGGACTAGAACCTGAGGTGGTCTGGAATGGCAGCCAGTGCTCTTAACTGATAAGACAGATCTCCAGCCTCTTCCACTTCTTTTGAGACTGGCTGTCTCAAAGAAATGCTTAATTTTTATATTTCTTAATCTTAATCTTTTAAGCTTAATATTAATTAACATTTTGGAATCAATAAATTCTAGGTTATATTGTACTGCTCTCACAATGTCCTGAAAGTTTTTACATGGGTTGCTTTTATTAATCTTCATGTCTTAGAATGTTTCACTCTTCAAAGGATTTTGTTTTCATTTGTAAATTATTGAGGACTGCACATACATTTTTATTCATTTTAAATCTACGGTGTGGTTTTTATTGTGTCCTCATCATTTTCCTCCAGTGCTGGAGCATTTTAATCAGAGAAAGGAAGCAGACTCTACGTTGTTTGCTGTTTAAGAAAATTGTTTTGTAACCTAGAATGTGGTCAGTGATTTCTTTGGCTGTTATATGTGTTAAGGTCTTTCTTCATCACTAGACATGCCCCTACCATATTTATTTCAGAAAGTTTGCTTATTTTTATTTTTCTTTCTTTCTTTTTTTTTTTTTTTTTTTTTAAATTTCAGCCTGCTCTGGGACTCACTATATAAACCAGGCTGGCCTATAACTCATAGCAATCTTCCTTCTTTAACCTCCAGAGTTCTGGTATTATAGGTGTGAGCCACCAGGCCCAACTTGCTCATTTGTCTCCTAGAGTTTGTTGCTCTTTGCCTTACCGATAGTGCTGTATAGTTTCTATATTAGGAGTCCCCAAGATTCAGAGATTTGCTAGAGAGGCGCAGTCAGCATAATGTTTTCCTGTGGCTAAGATTAATTTCAATGGCATAGTAAGGATACGCAGTCACAGGCTATGAGGGAGAGAAAGGTATAGTCTGGAGGAATCTGTATGCATGCTTCCTCATGTTTTCTCCCCCATGGCAGGAACACAGGGCACACTCTTCATTTGGCCACAAAAATGGCACCTCTTTTGTGTTGTTTTTTTTTAGTCAAGGAAGTATGCATGTCGCTTTAATCTCCTCAAATGTTGGGAAATGTGACAAGAGCCTTACCCAAGCTTTATGAATACATGGCTTGGGCTGAGCCCAGAGTGTTTCTATCTCTGTTCTAACTATCGTTAGGCCTAGGCCTGGAAACTTCTGGCTTCCATACAGTCTAATCTTCTGCAAGCCCAGACCTTGAAGACCTCAGCTTCCAGCCTCAGTCTGCTAACTTGGGCATTACTGCTGAATAAGCTCACCCTTTCTAGTTCTTTCTGAACCCTGCCTGGCTGGTTCAACTCAGCTGCTCTGGCTCAAAACTCCTCTCCAAGCTGATTAATTCAAACAGGCTTCTTTCAACTTCTCCCTGAATTGCTCTGCTTGGAAAAACTGCCTCTGAACTCCACGAACTGAATGGAACTGCACAAACTCAACTGAACTTACTTGCACTTAATTGAACGGCACCAAACTGAACTGTACAGCCAAACCCTACTGTGCTGTACACCCAAACTCTACTGTACTGTCTCCACAAACTTCCCTCTACTCTGTCTGCACTGCTTTTAAGTAACTTTTCATTCCTGTCTGTTCTCATGAGAGTTGGGCATATCTTATCTCTGACTCATTCTGTCAAAAGTCTTTCTCTGATTCATCACTTTGTCTGTCCTTAAATTAGACATCATTGTTTGGGATGAAAAGATGTGTACTAACTTCTAGTCAGAGGAAGTGAGGGTGTATATTCCAGCCAGAGTGACTAAAGGTGTTTACTCTGGGCGTGTCTGTATTGCAGCCAGATCATGCAAACTTGACAGAGCAGCCATGTTGCTGGATTGAAATTCCTCTCCGAGAGAACCCCTCCAAGACTTAGCACTCAAAAAGTTGGAAGTCGATTACACAGCCACCCTTTCCTAATCAGGAACTGAAATTAGAAATTCCAGGTGGAAAAGACATTGATTATAAATCCTACTGATTTTTAATAATTATCAAGATGTAGTCAACTACCTTTATCAACCAAGGAATGATAAGAACATTCCCAAGTGCCAAACACCAGGAAAGTATCATCCTTTCAAGCCAGACCTTATGAAAGTCGACACCCTTAGGCCTCTCTAGTTGTCTTCCTTCCCACTTTTTAATGCACATACACAAACATTTTTAGAGCAGGTTAACAAATATGAAGAGATGGATCATACAGACCAGAAAATGTTGAATTAAAGTAAATAGGGCATTTTGGAAACTCTCACATAAACTAGCTACATATAAATGAACTTTCATATCATTCTACCCACGAGTTGAGATTTTTGCCAGCTACCGGGCAACGCTATGGTGGCACACACCTGTGATTCCAGCCCTGAGGAGGCTGAGGAAAGAGGATTATTTGTTCAGACCATACTCAGATACATGGAAATGGAGGAAAGACAAAAAGAAGGGAG
This sequence comes from Psammomys obesus, assembly GCF_907164565.1. NCBI lineage: Eukaryota > Metazoa > Chordata > Mammalia > Rodentia > Muridae > Psammomys > Psammomys obesus. Next base: position 8,138,779 of record NW_026596166.1, on the reverse strand, counting down.
AGAAGCGAATGAAAAAAGAAAAGGAAAAGGAAGGGAAAAGCAAAAGAGAAAGACTAAAGCTCTGAATGCTAGCCTCAGTTTTAAAATATGTCCCATTTTTATTTCACATTATAGAAGACTGAGAAAAGGTTTCCGCCTGTGGCAGCCAGTATTATAAAGTAGCTGCTGTGCATCGTCTCTGTGTCGTTCCCAAACTGTCTTCTTTTGAAGGTTTTTTTTTTTATAATGACAGTGATTTTGGGAATAAACTATTATTTTTACCTTTCTTTAGATTTGTAGAAAAATGGTGCATCGTCATGTGCTCATATTCCGCCTGCCTAATTTACATATGTTGGATGGGATTCCTGTAAATTCTGAGGATAGGGCAAAGGCTGAGTTTCATTTCTCTGAACTACAAGCAAGGAGAAATCTAGTAAGTGTACTGTTTGCACTTTTCTTTTTATTGTAGATTATTACAAATGAGCATTAAGCCATATACACCTTGACTTAAATGTTTATGCGCAGATTGTTTTGTAAATTGTAGTATTTACATGGTGACAACTACCAAAGAAGCTCTTTTTCTTAATAGTACATTGATATAAGGCAAATTATTTAACATTTGTTTGTTCAGTACTTCAGATAATGCTAGAAGGGAAGAAACTTAGACATGCCATTTTTTATAAATTCTAATCATAGAATTGCTTTGATTTTGGCAGAGAGGAAGGAGGGGAATTTTCATCTCAACTTTCTGGACTGCATAGTTTGTGTAACAGGATGTATGCTGCCATTCTTAGAGATTTGCAGGGTTGCTGCGCTCTTTACCCAGGAGCCATAAAATGTACCTGACCATGATATGAACAAAATCATAGAGTGAAGAAATAGCAGAAACAGGCTTTTAGAAATTTTATCACTAACCACTTTTGTTTCTTCACGATCATCCTCTAAAAGCTACATTTAACATGGAAAGACAATGGCTTTAACAGAAATGGAGAATTATTGGAGTTGAGCCTTTGGGAAGTTTGAAGAGATGGGAGTAGAGAGGGAAGCCAGTTGAAACTTTCAAGGTAATCCAGGAGATGCTGCAAAGACCTGGAGCAGCAGGGAGGGGGGGCGTACTTGAACCTTTAACAAAACCAGGAGCCAAAAATCCAAGGACATTAGTGGTAAGAATCCAGGATCATGTAAGAACAGGATTTTCACGGCAGGCAGATCACTGAGCTTGAAGCCAACCTGGTGTACAAGTGAGTTCCAGGATAGCCAGGGCCACACAGAGAAACCCTGTCTTGATCAACAAAAGAAAACAAAACAAAAAACAGCATCTTGAAGGAAAAACAGGTGAGGTTGCTCCAGACAGATGCCTTCCTACTGGGCTTTCGCTCATGCTGATGAACAGGCTCTGACCAGGCCCCTCATAAAACACGTAGTACTCATGGTCCCGGTCAGCTTTTCTTGCTTTACTTCTCTCTTCAGCAACACAGTCACAATATTCATGCAGAGATGGCTCTGTTTCCTCAAAAACTTCCTTCTGGTTTGTCAACAGATGAAACATAAATTCAAATTTTAAATTATGATTTCTATGTTAGCAGCATGAAAACCAAACTCAATACTTTAGAAAGTCTGGATAAAGAGTAATCACATACACAATGTCACACGGGATGTGGAATTAAAAACCTATAACATAAAGGAGAAAAGATACAAATTTAGAGAAACCATATATGAAAACTAATTTTTTTTTAATCTAGACAACTTATTGTCTCTAAATTTCCTTCATATCTTTAAATGGATGCTGTTTCAAAGAAACCAGCGGAAGGAAATGTAGGTAAAATCTTAAGGAATAGTCAGATAAAATATCAGTCAGAGACCCGTGCTTAGCAATGGCCTTGAGCGGGCACGGCAGCCCACACACCGTGCGTAGCACTTGGACGACAGGAAGATCAGAAGTTCAGTGTCATCCTTGGTAGGGGATATCTGAGCTCTTGCCTCAAAAGGGGTAAGGGGTAGGGGCGAGGGGGGTCTTTATCAAATACATGCAATTTGAAATTCTGTGAAAAGGTAAATATGCTATATTTGCATTTTTGCTCTTTTCTGTGATGGTGAAGGGCAAACATAGGTCACACTGGGCAAGTGACCTACCACTCAGAATCAATTTTATCTCTCCTTACGTTTTTCTTTATTTTTGTATTATCTCTTTATTTTACATCCTGACCACGGTCCCCGCCCCGCCTCCTCTTATCCCCCCCCCCACACACACACACCCACACACCCACAATCAACTCCTCCTCAGTTTCTCTTCAGAAGAGGCCAGGCCAGCCCCGGCATATCCAGTTGCGGTAACACAAGGCACATCCTCTCCTGCTAAGGCTAGACAAGGCAGCCCGGTGGGAGGAGAGGGTCCCAAAGGCAGGTGACAGAGCTGGAGATGGCCCTTGGATCCACTGTTAGGATTTTCCCATGAAGACCAGTCTGCACAACTGTTACATACGTACAGAGGGCCTAGGTGAGCCCCAGGCACGCTCCCTGTTTGGCAGTTCAGCAGTTCAGGCTCTGTGAGCCCCTATCAGCCAGGTTATTTGATTTTGTGGTTTTATTTCTACTTACGACTTATAATGATTCCTCGACATTTTAACTAACTACAATTTTTAAGAGTTAATCTTGACATGTTTTGATAAAGGCACTTCTAGAGTAAGTTATATTGTCTACAGAGACTTTTATGCTTACAGTTTGTTCGATGTTGATAAAAAAAATTAAAAGAGATTGATCTATAGGCTGGAAAATTAAGTTCTAACCAGTGATGTAGCCAAGAGTACTGATAGCATGTACTCAAATTCTTAAATTCAGTTCTGTGGCTAAGCCTTCTTTCCCTTTCTTGATCTTTAAACAAAACAAAACAAACAAAACCTCAGGCCCCATGAAGCAGTTTTCTGTTGCTCCTGCATCAAATTATCCTGCACTCACTGGCTTGACAGAGCCCATGACGGTTGTCTTAGAGTCCTGGAAGTCAGGAGCCTGAAACCGGGTCCCAGGAGGAAGCACGGGCCGAACCGCATTCCCTCTGGAAGCTCCGGAAAGGAACTCAGTCTGTGTGCTTTCCAGCCTCCAGGCCCCTCCCGGCTCTCGGCCCCCAGCCAGCCGTAGAGTCAGTCCCAGCCCCTGCTCCGGTCATCAAAGCTCCCACCCCCACTCTGACCCTCTGCCTCCCTCTTTCTAGATAACCCAGAGTACTCTTCCCACTTCCAAGTCCCTACCGCAGTCACACCTGCAGACGCCTTTGCCCTGTAAGGTAAGGCCCTCGTTGGGTTAGAGGCCAGGCTGGTAGGCAGCTCTGGGGGAAGATGGGTCTACCAAACTGCATGTGTGAGCTTCCATAGAGGCTCTTATAAGAACCCTTGTTTAATTAAAATGTAGAAGTTCTATTTTAAGGTAATACTGCCAAACTTTAAAGCAAACAGTCACTTACAATAACTTCAAAACACTATTTTTCATATATAACTTTTAAACTGGTTTAATTTATCAACCTCTAGCATCATATTTTATTAGTGTTTAATTGTTTATTTTTTTCTCATGAATTCCTACTTTTCCATTTCTCTACTATAACAGTATAATGATTTATTCAATCTAACTATAATACTTTCCTTTTGAATAAATAAAAGAATTTAACTATCTACTTTTATTATATAAGCAAACATATTTAAGTTTATTTTTATCCACCTATCCACAGTAAAATAAATGAAGTATTTAAAGTCTTTGTTTCATAAAAAAATGTATTTTAAGGTTCAATAATAACTCTTATTTATATGCTAGAAGAAAACTGAGCCATCATTTCTTTTAGCTATTCAAAAGAAACAAGAATAGAAATGACTTCAAGTTTCTCTATTCAGATTTCTTTATTTTGGTTTTGGCTGTTGTTTTTTTTTTTTTTTTTTTTTTTTTTTTTTTTTTTTTTTTTGATAGCGGTAGGGCAAAGTGAACTCCAAATATTTACACATAAACGTGTTAGGGGTTTGGCTTTAAGAGAAAAATTGACAGCATGCCGTATCAGTGACAGAAAGAAACTCTCGAACACGAACTGTTGGGCAACTTGGGATTACACAGCATTAGTTTCAGAACCTTGGTGCCCACCAAGAGCTCTGTTCTTAGCAACGCTTACTGAAGTCAAATTGGTTGCTCTACACAAACCACAAAGGCCTGCATCTGGAAATAAGAGGAAACATATGTTCAGAATTCATATCTTTAAGAAACTCACAGTCTTGATGAATGTGGAGCAGGCATACATGTAGGCAGAAAGCAGTCCAGTTTCCAGCACATACGTGGTAGTTTACACACCTGTAATTCCCAAGGGCCCAACACTCTCTTGACCTCTGCTGGCACAGGGCATGCTTGTGGGGCACATATATACATGGAAACAGGCAAGGCACACAAAGGAAAAAATATATATATGAAGAAAGAAAGAAAGAAAGAAAGAAAGAAAGAAAGAAAGAAAGAAAG
>NW_026596166.1:8089748-8134305 GCF_907164565.1 Psammomys obesus | reverse complement strand
GAAAGAAAGAAAGAAAGAAAGAAAGAAAGAAAGAAAGAAAGAAAGAAGCATTCTACAGGAAACATGTTCTTGTGTCCACAGTTTTGCTCTTCCCTACTAAGAGCTTTTGGAAGTAGGATGAGCCACCAACCTGTGGCTTCTAGTGATTGAGTGCAGTCTAGTGTGAAAAAGCAAACCAGAAATAAGACTGAGGGATGCCACGCCTGTGCCTGCAAGGGCCCAGTTCTGTCCACATTTCAGAGGTAACAATCCCAAGCTTAGGCGGGTATGTAAAAGTACTTTTCTAAGTTTATTGTGCCTTGGGGCTTGTGATAAAGACTAAACCTGTTTAAATCCGTCTTGGTGTTCTTAACTGTTTTCTTGTGTTGTGTAGTTAGTTCCTGTTACCAGCTCTCCTACTGATGCTGGGTCGTTCTGCCACGTTAAAGCCTCTGCCATTAAAATAACAAATGTTATTCTGCCTGCTGGATTTAGCCATTTCTTGGGACCTGACTTCACCTTAGCTCCTGAAGCTGAAGGTATTTTTTTCTTTCTTTTTTCTTTTTTTTTTAATTTTTTTATTATTATCATTTATTACAATTTATTCAATATGTATCCTGGCTGTGTCCCCTTCTACAGTCTCCTCCCAATCCCACCCTCACTCCCTCTTTTTCCCCTGGGCCCCTCTCCTGGTCCTAGTGAAGTCCTCCTCCCCTTCTATTTGACCCTAGCCTATCAGGTCTCATGAGGACTGGTTGCATTGTCTTCCTCTGTGGCCTGGCAAGGCTGCTATCCCCTCAGGTGATCAGAGAGCCAGCCACTAAGTTCATTCCAGAGAAAGCCCCTGCTGCCCTTCTTAGGGAACCAACTTAGAGACTGAGTGACTGAATCTATGGGCTACATCTCTGCAAGGGTTCTAGGTTATCTCTGTGCATGGTCCTTGGTTGAGGTATCAGTCTCTGCAGAGCCCCCAGGGCTGTTTTTTGGGTGGGTTTTTTTTTTGTTGTTTTTTTTTTTTTTTTGGCTCTCTTGTTCTCCTTTTGGAGCTCCTGTCCCCTCCAGGTCTTTCTGTCTCCCCCTTCTTTCATAAGATTCCCTGCACTCTGCCCAAAGTTTAGCTATGAGTCTCAGTATTTACCTTGATATCTCGATCAGTAAAGCAGAGAAAATGTAAAAACAAACAACAGCAGCAGCAACAATAAAAACAAAAGCAAAACCAAAAAAAAAAAAAAAAAAAAAAAAAAAAACCTCATTTGAAACAGCCATCTCATTTGACTTCTAAGGTTACTTAAAATTGCACGGTTTAATTTGCATTATATGTTTTGTCAGCTTGACTGTGGCCATGCCAATTTCAAAAACTGTAGTACTATTTGTATGCTACTTAACTGCTCATGGGTTGTGACTGATCACTCTCAGTGTGGACAAGAATTTCCTGACTTCTTTCAAAGATTTTACATTTCCTACATGTCATAGTGAATAACCAAAACTAGTTCAGTGTTGAATTCTGCTAAAAGAAGAAATCAGAAAATTTAAAAGACAAACAAACAAAAAAAACAAACAAAAAAAACACAGAATCTTGTCATCACAGAGAGTATCTTCCAAAGAGACAACAGGTTTTCCTCAGGATTATCAGTGAAAGCTAGCATGAGGGAAGAGTATAAGAAGCAGGCCTTTAAGGCATGGAGTTTAGTAAACAAATAAGAGCAGGGATAGCATTTGACTTTGTGTGTTCATTTTAATTACGGTTTAGAAGAAACCTCCTCTCTAACTACAGATCCACGCCAGCTCTGTTTGGGCACAGCCAGAGATGCTGTTCCTGCCTAAGAGCATATCTTTTGCATTCCTTCCCTCTTTGTTCAAAATCACCACGACAATTCTAAAAGTATCTAGGAGCCTAGTAAAAATAGGAGATTACCAGACATGCCGGCTATATTTAAAGGAAAAGCCTGTCAAGAGAAACCAGGAGCCAGTGAGGAGGCTCAAAAGGTAAAGGCACCAGCTGTCAAGCCTGAGGGCTTGAGTGGGATCACCAGAACTCAGGTGAAGGAAGGAGGAAACCACTCCTGAATGCACCACTCACAACCCCTACCTCCACCTCAGCCCTGACACACACCACACACACACACACACACACACAAATAGATGTAATTAATAGACACAGATGAAATTAATAGACTTTATTGTTGTGGTATTTTATTTTTCACATTTCTACAGTAAGATTTTAATAACAGTAAGATTTTAATCATAATGAGGATTATTATGTTTTCATTCAAAAGGTTCAACTATCCAAACCAATTGAACCTCTCAAATTGTTTTTAGTCTTCTTGAGAGTGATGTGTCTTTAGAGGTGTTGGTTTGGTTTGGTTTGTTTGGTTTGGTTTGGTTTGGTTTGGTTTGGTTTGGTTTGGTTGGTTTGGTTTGATTTGGTTTGGTTTGGTTTTTTCACTCCCCCAACCTGTCTCTTTCTCATGGTTTCATCTTTGTAACTTTCTTTTCATATACATACATCCTCCTTTAAATTTTGTTAGCACTTCTTTATGATTTTCGGGGCCGGGGGGAATCCTTACTCTGCTATGTTCTGATTATACCGCTCAAATTTTAGTTTGACATGTCTGGTCCCTTTCACACAGGTCTGGACATCTACAGTTTTTGAACAGCTATTATGAATGAAATTGATTAGTTTACAGAAATTTAAATATTAGTGGCAATTTTATAACCTTTTATTTTTCTTTGGTGGGGGTATTTGGTTTTTGAAACGGTGCCTTGTTACACAGCTCTGGCTCTCCTGGAACTCACTCTGTAGACTTGGCTGGCCTCAAACTAACAAAGATCCAACTGCTTCTGCCTCCCAAATGCTGTGGTCAAAGGCGTGTGTCACCACACCTAGCTTGTGTGTGTGTTTTTGAAGCAAGCTCTTGCTGTGTAGTCCAACGTGGCCCCCAATCTCTCCACCCTCCTGCCTTGCTGTGTCTCCATTTCTAAACTAATTTTATATTTTACTTGAAAGTTGTAATTCATACTGTAAAACATGTGTTGAGCTTAAGGGCAACCTGACTTTTTACTCCTTGATGCTCCTTACTATTTTATAATTTGTAACTATGTGAATTCCTAATTTCAGACAAAAAAGAAAAAGAATAGAGCCATTCTTAAAAATAATCCTGGAGCATCCATAAAGAAACAGCTTTTTGGCAGCTCGGAGGAGTCGTCTGTCTCCTCCTCTTTTATCGCACCAGACCATTACATCTCCAACTGCACAAATGTACCAGAGCCAGCAACACGAAGGAAGGTAACAGCGATCCGTGTGCTGTTAGCATTCTTCTCCACTTAAAAGCTCTCCAAAGTTTCTCACGGCGTATAAAAATAGTGACTTTTACCATATACTGTTATTGCGTACTTTGCTCGCTGGAAAAAAAGCTCTTAACGTAACAACTTTCTTTCCCGCATACACGAAACCTTTGCCAAATCTCATAGACTTGTATAATAAATCAAAGGGTTTAAAGTGACAATTAAGGTTGAACAGTGTTCCAACAATAGAAAGCACTCCCTAGTGAGAAACACCAAACTTAACCACAGAGCAACCACCTTCGCGTTTCCTCCGACACACACGGGCGTGTGGTGCCGTTCACCTGTATCTTGAACAGCAAATAAATTCAGCATTCTGAAATCGTAAAGTCAGAGAACTTTGTAAACGTTCCAGGCTTTCTTCAGGGTACCCTCTTACCTTGCCTCCAGCGTAGGGCTACCCCGAGCCGCCCAGCCCAACCGGAAGAGCCTACCCCCTTAGGGCTCGCTGTGCAGCGCCTCCCCCGCTGTGCAGCACCTCCCCGCCTGACTTTCCGGGAGCTGGCCGCCCTCCAGCTTCCCCGCGGCCCCACTGTCGCAGGTCCAGCTTCCTGCGCGGACCCCCTCACTGTAACGGGCTGTTCCGGTGGATCTCGAGGCCGACCTCCTCCTGCACAGTCCTGAGGTTACATCCTCCCTGTGGTCTTTCGGGAACTGAATGCACATGCAATTCAGACGCCACACACCGCACAGCTGCTTCCAGGCATCACCGACACTAGCATTAACATAATCTCACTTAAACTTTATGGTTGTTATAGTTACTTGCCCCAATTTCTGTGGCAGTCACGGGCCACTCGTTATACTCTCTGAGAAGATGAAAGTGGAAGGACATGAATCAAATGCCAGAAATGCAATTGCTTGCCTCCGGTATTTGAAGCAGTCGGTTATGAGATCTCCCCGTGGCCTGTCTTTGAAGACTCACTTGGGTTGGTTGAATAACTACGCCTTTAGAACTGGATGAAACTCCATTTCATCGGTATTTCAATTCGTGACTACAGGTCAAAACTCAGCCTCAGACCGCTTGCAAAATCACATCACTGCAGGCACAGTTGTTTGATTAGGAAGTGAGACTGCTCTATTATTTTATTATTATTCTCTTATTTTTCTGAGAGTAGGAAGCAGCAGATCAACACAACTATTGCTAAAGCACGGTGAGTTTCGCTGGCCGAGTTTTGCCGCAGATTACTTTTTAGGGCTATACTTTGCAGTGGGAGAAAAGCACCCCAGGACAACTGTCAACTTGCCTAGAGATCAGTGCAGAAAGCAGGTATCGATCTCGTTCCTCAATATACTCAACTACGGACACTGCTGCTTCCTCTTCTTTAAGTTGATGACTAGTGGGCTGGGGACGTGACTCAGGTGAGAGAGTACCTGCCCAGCCTAGCATGCACAAAGCCCTGGGTTGAATAGCTATCCCTGTGTAAGTCAGGCAATGGTGGCCCACAGTTATCAGGGGACAGAGGCAGGAACAGTTTGATGTTCTGAGCTACAAGAGTCCCTGTCTCAGAAAAAAAAAAAAAAAAAAGATGACTAAGTTGCCATTCATATTTCGATATCAGGAAAGTATTTTTTCCACATTGCATGTTGTTTTCATACTATTAAAATCTTCCTAGTGTAAACATAAGCAGTTTTTAATCTGACTGTTCATACCTTATAATCTACCTGAAAATAGTTCCAAAGGTATTTCAGAAACTGTCATTTCAATGTGCATGCAATAACTTCGTGCTTTTTATTCTTTAAATGCTGGCTTTTATAATTTAATCATGTGATATTTTAGTTTTCAAACCTAATTATAGATTGATTTTACACTTCTTAGTGTGTGGTCTTTCAATAGCCAGTACATTGTGGACCTTTGTTCAGAGAACAACTGTGCAGTTCTCAAGCTGTCCAGAAGGTGTCTGGGTTGCTCTGCGGTTCCAACTCTTGGTGTCTGACAGTGTGTACCTAGCATGAAATTAGGACTCTTGAGCTCTTTGTTTCCTGTTACAATTGTAAATGAATATCAAACTTTAAAATACTAGGATAAAAAAGTGTAATATGTTTTCCCTGGGGAGATGTGTTCAAGAGCAAAATAATAATAAGAATAACTTACACACCATGCAAACTGGACACTTGGGGATATTTTTTTTCTCCTATGAATTTTTCATAAATGTTATGTTTTATTTTTTATGTTCATTTTTTAAAATTCGGGGACATTTTATAAATATTCTTTTTAGCTACATCTAAATTTCTTCTTGAGCATAAAATAACTTAAATACATAATTTGATAGTGACACAAGGAATAATCCTAATCATGGGCTTAGGCATTGGTTGAGGCTGTGCAGAACACACTGAACACAGAACCAGCCTTCAGTAGCCTTTTCATATAAATCATGGTGCATTTACATAAAAACAGTAAGGGAGTGATTCTGAGCATGATTTGGCACAACGGATTTACAATTCTTTTTCTGCCATGACAGCAGATGTCCCTGACATGTTCAACTCCCCTGGGACTATCAAATGGGTTAAGCTAAATGTTATTCCTAGTCGATATTTTTGTCTCCGTCCATTCCTATTTAACAAAACAAACGAAATATCACACAATGCAAGTGATGTTCTTATAGGAGTGATTTTAGATGTCCTCTTTTCCTGGCAGACGTTTTGAGTGACTTGTTCTAATACACCCCATAGATAAGCATGGCATGGACTGTCTCCCTAAAGAAAGTGTGGCTTACAAAAAGGATGCCATATAACATATCTAATACTAGATATTTTCCACTCCAAATTCATTGCTTTTTCAGTACACGAATTAGCAATTAATAATTTTGTGCTATTTAGCCAGCAGTTTGTGTTAGCTTATTATATAGCCAGTGAACATAAAGACTGTAAACTATTTCATTTTCTTCCAATATATTTAACATAGAAATTCTACAATGCACGTAGTGTCGCTTTATTCTCAGTAAAAATTGTATTTTGCATGCAATTAATTAAAAGCATTATCACTTGATTTTCAAGTCCACACACAACCTGAAATATGAGAATCCAACATGCTTTAATTACAGAGTAAGAGCCTACAATGCTGAGCTGAAAGTACGTGATGGGAAGCTAACCTTCTGATATCCACATATGACAATTAACTGTAATTATAATTACCCAGTAATTATACAGCCCTATTTCTAAAGCCCTAGATTCTTCTATTGAATTAACTATGGTTGTGAATATTTTTTTTCTAAAATGTACATGGTACCTAGTATGTGCAGGTGTACCCTACATATATGTTTATAGGCACTAATGATATTCAACATGCATGTTGTTAATCACCCATAAGCTGTCATACATTATGAGAAGCATTCAATGTTTTGAAATGTTAGATCTCCATTAGAGCTTCAGTTAAATATTACTGACATAATAGGAAATAAATTCTCCTTAGTACTCTATGAGTAGAGGCAGAACCTATGGTTGAATTCCTTTGGTTATTAAGGGAATCTAATTAAGTCCATTTGTTTATGGATTAAGTCCATATGTTTATGAAAATGGTTTTTCATCAGAATAAGTTGTTTCTGTAAAAACCCTATAGACTTCAGACAGCCTTGAAGCACTTAACTGTTTTCTTGTTCATCTTCCTACACTTTGCTTCATTACTAAAATATTTCTAAAGAAAACCAACACTAAATTGCTATTTAAGTTCACAGCTGTTTTTTATGACTAGATCGGCCAAGAACACACTGCCATTTTACTAGAAACTGTCTGCTTCTCCATATTTTTATTTTACAAAAATATTAATTATGTCATGATAGCATTAATCTTTTAACTCACTTTGTAAACTGTTCAAAAGACAGATCTTAGATTCAACTAATGCACTTTATCTTAAAATGTTGGTTTTGTACTGCCATTTGCTTACAACTAATTAATGATTTAATAGGAAAAAAAACTATAAGAATTTGTAACCCAAAAATAAAATAGCTAATCAAAGAAATGTAGAAATATATCTGAAACTATTGTGTACCTGAAATGAAATTATTTACCTTTTATGTTTATTGGGCCTCACCTTAAGTATACATTCTTTTGATTCAACATAAGCCACAGTTATTAACAATCTCCTTTTGCACATATGGTTGCCCATAGGCTGGCGATGTGATGGGAGCTCCATGAAAGATAGAGGGAGGGTGAAAATTAGAACACACTTTACTTCAGGTCCATCCTATACTGGGACAATATTTCCATGTGTCCTGAGTTAAAGATGCATCAGGATAACACATTTTGGTACATTTTTTGAATGAGTTACATTTTTACCAAGCACAAGCCTGTAAACAAAGTGTGGGGTGGTTTTCACAAGTATGAAAATGTATGATTTTACAGTTATGTAAATATAAACCCATCATTCTACATTTTCTTCTAGTTTTTAGTTTTACGTTTATAAATGTGTAAAAGTATTTACACATTTATAAATGTGTAAAAGTATTCTTTATAAATGTTTATAAATGTGTAAAAGCATTCTATACCAGGATTTGTTTAAAACAAGAAAAATAGAAATATTACTATTGTATATAAATCATAAATACAACAGCTTTACTTTACTTTAAAAATCCAGTTGGTGACATTTAAACCCTGTAGCTAGTGTGTTCACAGCCTATGTGCTGTACATCTTCCTTGCTGTGAAATGAGCTTATTTTCTTTTTCCAGAAATTCTCTGTGATACTTTTACTGATTTGGCTTTACTGTTTGCACCATCTTTAACTGTAACTCGATGGTCCCTCTCTCTTCCCTCCAAAATGTTTCACAACTGTCTTTCTCTATGAACAACCCCAAAAGACCACTCTGCTAATATATATCATTTTTAAATTTCCAGTTATTTCTCATTTCTTTCTCTCAGTTTGGCTCAAGCAGGTATTTGCAAACACTGTGGCATAGTCTCTCATCGCCTTTCACGCTTTACGGAGGACTTTGCGAGAGCTCAATCGACGTTAATGGTACATTTTTATTTAAGGACACAGAACAGGGAGAAGTCAATATGAGGCCTCAGATGAACAAGTGTCTTCAGAAAGAATGGGCATAAGTGTGTTTAGAAAACAGAAAGCACAAGTGAAACGCTGTCCATGGAGCACTCAGGGGAGCCAGACACAATGGGAGACCGGAGCACTGTGGAGCTTTTTAAGCTCCATACAATTGGAGCAATGGACTTGATCCAACCAATCTATGTGAAACTGTTAAAAGACAGGTGAAAGGCAGAGCAAGCTGGAATTCTATAGAGAGTGCTGAGGAACAGCAAATGGAGAGCTAAATCTAAGAAGAATGAATGCGGTCTTTGAACAGTGAAGTCAAAACTGGCACATTTCCCTGGTTAATTTACCTTGGAAAGGCACTTTAGGTACTGAGCCATTAGAAACAACAAAAAAGTATTTAAACTGCCACCAATAGAATTTTGAAAGAACCTAGTTTATACCTGGTATCTCATGAACATATTCATATGCATTTATGTGTATGTGTGAAAACATAACATAGCTCATATAATTATAATAAATTCTCACAACCTTATAATCATCATCATTATGCCGAGCCACTTCCACTCAAAAAAGGATGCTAATTTATATTAATGGCAAAGGTACAAATGTGTAGTTATACAAACTTGAAACAGAGCCTCAAACTAGATGTCACACATTGCCTTTAGAACATAGAACTATTAATAACAAATGGCTTCAATTACTTGAAAGAGGAGTTGTATGTTTTTGAAAAGTGTTCCTTAAATGTATTAATATGTTTGTGGCTTTAATAAGTTTAATATCATCATACAAGAGGGGCAAAGGAATAATAAAATTCTAGAATTTTAGAATTTGAAACTGTTAAGTAAATGAAAAAGACGAATCATACCTTAATTTATCCATCACTAGCAACTTGGAGACATTAATTATTCTTCAAAGTAATTACTAAGATATTAGCCATATACCAATCAGTGGTTTGGGCTGAAAGAAAAATATTACTTTATATATGTCATATTAGATAGCTCACTTAGCAGAACGACTGGAAATCGGTTTTTAGAATGAGACCTCAAGTAACTGAGTGACATGCTCAGGATTCAGTTGTTAATAGGTTGCCAGAGCCTTTGATGCTGTCCCAGCCCAGGAGCAGTGGGTACCGCATGAGTGCTCCTGACCCCAGCAGTACTGGCTGCCATCAGAATGAACTGGAACTGTTTCTGGCTCCATGCTTCCTAGCCTGTCTACACTGAAAGCCCAGGAAGATGGCCAAGCTTAAGGCCACCGACCAGAACCTTGATTGTACCAAAGAAGAGCATTTGAAATTTTCAACTTCCCTAACAGGGGTTGTGGCCTGCCTTCCCACTAAGGTTCTCCTGGTAGCAAGTTCCATAAAAGAAAGACTTCAAATGATAGGAGGACAACTCTGCAGGCCATGAAATGATATGAAGTACTCTAGTGGCTTGGACAGATGCAGTAGTCATCTATTGGTCTGAATAAAGTAAGATGACACTGGTTCTGTGGACTGTGGAACTCTTCTTTTGTTGTGCCTGATTTCCCAGCCTCTTTCTTCAGATTCGTTGTCTGAAAGTCTGACTCTGGTCTATCAGTTAACATTGGGATCAGTAGTCGTGGGAGTGGGCACACACAGCCTGCAGTTGGGAGATGGAGTTGGGCAATGATTTCTTTTTTTTTTTTTTTTTTATTTTTTTTCTTTTTAGGGGCAATGATTTCTTTAGTTTACATCCTTCGTGACAATTAATAAGCAGGAGGCTGTGACACAAGTCTCTGGCAGCCATTTGCCTGCCAGTAGAAGAGCTTGTTTGAAGGAGAAGGCAATGAAAACAAAGTGATATTATTGACAGTAATATTTAGAGTCTCCAGATGATGTCTTAAGATGTACCCTTTGACTTCTCAATTAAATAGCCAGTAGGCTCCTGGGGGCAATAACATTGCTGCCATTTGCAACCAAAAATGTTCCTCGTATGATCCTTAACCTCAGTCTGGGGTAAGAAGGACAGTATCACTTTTATTTTGAGTTTCATTTACAGTAATTTGGAGAATATTGTTTAAGATAGAGTGTGGTAATAGAGATGTAAAACAAATTTATAAAGTATATTATTCTGAAAAGTAAAGAAAATAAATCTTAGGATCAAAAGGATGAGAAAAGAAACTTATGAGAATATAAAAAAAATATCCCCAAACAGAGCCATAGATACAAGCAACTATACAAAAGCTTTATGTTTGATAAAGTAAAGTTTCATGATAAGAAAGAACTGAATGTTTCATATGATTTTTAAGAGTGATATGGCAGAGAGTCTAAATAGCATTGTAATGAAAATCAAGGGACCGATATAGACAGGCCTATTAATGTGTATTGATATAATCTTTACTTCTCTGGACCCCCAGTTTCTTACTTCTCATGCAAGCATCTTTTACTTCTCAAGCTGTGATTAACTACCCAAAGTTTATTTTAGTCTCACAATTACATTTTTTTTGCTACAACCTATTGACAGTTGCATTTTCTGCTATTACCTAGGGACCAAGAAAAACAAAAGCACAGAAAATACGCAAGTAGTACATATTTTTAATCACAAATTTCAGTTTAATACAGAATATAATTTAGTGACATTAAAGATTCTTTATTGGGCTGGAGAGATGGCTCAGTGGTTAAGAGCACTGTCTGCTCTTCCAAAAATACCGGGGTTCAATTCCCAGCACCCACATGGCAGCTCACAACTGTCTGTAACTCCAGCTCCCAATCCCAAGGGATCTGAAACCTTCACACTAATGCACATAAAAAAAAAAAAAAAGATTCTTTATCAAGCTGCTCTCTGAATTCAAATCTTTAAAATAGTGGTGTACTCTTATTTTGTAAACTAGAAACCCTTTTTTATTTCTAAGACAGAAAAAAAAATAAAAAAATAAAAAGACACACGGCTTCCTGATTCCTTTCTAAAACTATTGCAATGGAATACATAGAACAATTTTTAATTTTTTTTGATACAGATTATATATAATTTACATGTTATATAGTGTATGCATGTATTTTGAGATAGGGCCTTAAGAAGCCTAGGCTGGCCTCCGACTCCTGAGGTAGAGAATGACCTTGACCTTCTGTCCCCGCTGCCTCTACCTCCTGGGTGTTAGGATTATAAGGAACTGTGTGCTGCTGTCTGGTTTACGGAATCCAGGTCCTCCTCAGTGCAAGCTAAGCCCTGAGCCAAATGGGCCACATCTCTCCTCCCACCGCAGCCATTCTGGTTTTGTAGGTTGTGATGAACTGCACATATGTTTACCATTTTACACATCTAAGTGTTCGGTTCACTTACAACCATCATCTTCATGAATCTTTAAAATCATTTTAGCCAAACGCTCAAAACCTTGTCCCCATAAAATAACTTCCCTTTCCTCCATCCAAAGCATCTGCCGTATCTGCCGTTTCACTTTTTTGGCTTTATGGATCTGACTACTATAGATAACTCACATACATATAATTATATCAGTATAATAAATTTGTGAGTGGACAATTTCACCAGACATGCTTTCAAGATTTATCCATATTGTAGTTTGTGTCGCAATTTTCTTTCTTCTTAAAGCTGACTAAGACGCTATTGTATGTAGACATCATACTTGAATTAGCAATTCATCCACCTTTGGGCTATCTTAAGTGCCTTCCTATGAACATATGTGTACAAACATTCACTTGAATCCTTGCTTTCAGAGCAGAATTGCTAGATCATATGGTAGCTCTAAGCAACTGTTTTTTGAAGAACCACCGTACTTTCCACAGCAATGCACAAAAAGGCTGCTACACATTAAAATAGTTTACCATATATCTCAAAATAATATGGTAATACTTAGAAAACAGACATAAAATTGCTGTCCAAAGCGGCATCAAAACATCATCATGATATTAATAAAATTGTCAGTTAAAAATGTTCCAAGTTTCCTCACTTTTCATATTTTTACAGAATTGGAATATCTCATATATCTTTTTATTCTGTATACCTAAGTCCTCCTATGATATTACAAAGACAATATAATCATTGTGTGTGTGTGTGTGTGTGTGTGAGAGAGAGAGAGAGAGAGAGAGAGAGAGCAGGGTCTTAGTATAGCCCTGGGTGTTCTGGAACTAGCTGTGTAGACAAGACTGGCCTCAAACTCACAGACATCAACCTGATTCTGCCTCCCAAATGCTGGGATTAAAAAAGTGCACCACCACACCTGACCATAACCACAACTTCAATGTGTGTGTTATGTTCAACCAAGAAACGTACTGTAATTTTCTCAATCAAAAAAAAGCATGCATCATTTAAGTTGCTAAAGATTTTTCTTCTGGCCTTATAAATATATATTAAACACATGTAAAATGGATAAGTACTTCCTTTTAATAATTTCCATGGGAAAATATTACTCAGTTAAAAGGTGTGCATTTTGACAGTTGCCAATATTAAATTTGTTTCCAAAGTGGTTTCATAGATTTGTCTAATTCCACCATTCTCTAACCAGTTATCTTCCACCTAATAAACACAAATAAGTGGGCATGCAATGAACTTCCCAGGTTGTCTGGCATCAGTCCAGTTTAATCTCTATTTACATACAGCACCGATAAACAAATGAGGTAGTGTGGGGAATATTCAACACAACCGAAGTGCAATTGCTGGAAAGTTTTCCTCTTTGCTGTTGTTGCTGTTGAAAATAATTTTCACACAATATCAGTTTCCCCTTCTCTAACTCCTCCAGCTGCTCCCCCTCCCAACCCATCCAACGCCACACCTCTCTCTCTCTCAAGTGAGTTTTTAAAAATCCAGAATTTAAGAAAAAGGAAAAAAAGGTACAAGAAACACACACACAAAAGCACAGACTCATACACACAAAGAACCCATAAAAACACAAAAGTGCTAAGTTTTTCTTAACTCATTTTGTTCATTTCTTTTTCTATTTTGTAAATTTTAGTCACTAAACCACAACCTCTTTAAGTTAAATGTAGCTGTCAAACTGTTTAGCACAGATTTTTTTTTTTCACGTAATTGTCATCACTTGGGTTAAATTTATTCCACTGTATGTTTACTTTTTATTGACTGGGAATAATTTTTTAAATCACAATTAAACAGCAAATTATCTATGCATTAACACATTATGTTAAAGCTTATGTTAAAATAAATTTATGTGGAATAAAATTAGCAAATAAAGAGGGACCCTTATAATACTGTCGTGAGACTCCATGTAGTATTCAATTCTACCCAGACTGTAAATGATAATAGACATGTTACTGGGACTGTCAAACTCTTCCCAAAGCAATCTTAAAGGCTAATCACACAGACAATCGCTCTTTTCATTTCTGTCGCAGTAACAAAAATTTAAGCAATATCTCTTGATTGAAGTTGTCTTGAAAATTGCTGAATTTGAGACCTTACTTTAAAATGCAACAAGCCTGCCATATTAAATGCAATTTGCCATGCAGCCAGGAGAAAGAAATGCAGCGTTTGCTACGTTGTTTCCTAATTGTTTGTGATTGCTGCCTGTGTAGCCTGAGCACGTCATCTTCAGAATCACTTCTAAGGGCCTTGTCATCTTTGACCACTAGTTTTAATCAAAAGGAGGCTAAAAATAAAACCGCTCCACTTTTGTAAGACACAAACCTTCACAATGGCAGCTTTAACATTTTTTTTTATTTAACTGACCTTCAAGAAAAAGCTCTCAATGGGCAAACTGTTGGTTGGCTCTTAATGAATTCTAATTGATTAATGAAATCTAATTCACAATTACTCAATGTTAATCATGACAAAAACCGCTCTCTCAGAGAAAGCAGTTATAAATGAATCGTGTTTTTGTGTTAGTCTATACAGGAATAAGTAAAGCTCATATTTAACTGTTATTTAGAAAGTATGCAATTAAAAAGATTTCTTGTATTAAAAGTCTTATAAATTTGTCTTTATTTATAGCCCATAAATGTGATCAGTTTAACTAGAAAGTAAGAGCAGAAACAGTTATCTGGAAATCCAGGGCTGTAGCCCAACCTCTCGCCATCCCTGAAGGTGACCCTGGTGGCTGGCCCAGTGTTGAATTACCAAATCTGCTGTAGACACTTAGTTCTAATTCAGATGTCGGCACTGACCTAATAGTTTTCCAAAGCTCTGTGAAAATCAGTTCTTCCACAATGGAGAACAATGTTTTTCTAAATTTGTCATTATTTTAATACTTAATAAAGGTCTCATGCGCATTTATTTAACACACAGTTACTTAGTTCGTGCTTGATAAGAAGTGAGGAAAATGCTAGCCTGGTAAGTGAGGATTATGCAGGGAAATGAGGTGTTCCAAGGTGCTGTTAGGTAGGGAGGCTTCTGTGCAAAAACGGTAGAAGCCATTTTCCTAAAAGAGGAAGAAAGGCGGCTGAATCTCTCTTGTTCTTAGAGATTCCTCAGTACCTCCGGAAGCAAAAGCTTTTTGCTCTGCGCATCAATAGGAAAGGAGTTAAAAACTCCCTCTGCACGAGCTCTCATGACATTTAAGCATTTTTAAGACTTTCTACTTGTTTTTGCTTATTGAGAAGGAGCTCAACTAAACAGAGTTTTCATAAGAAGAAATATAATCAATGTTTTCACAGCCTTTTCTAGAGTAGGGTTGAGCATACCAACCGCATGGTAACAAGCTGACTTGGGAGTAAACTGAAATTCAGAGGATATGCCTCAATACTGGATTAAGAGACTAAAATTTTTTATTTGATATTTGTGGTATGGAAATAAGTATATTTATTATATTTGTTAAGCAAGGCATATATACCTTAAAAGAAACTTTGTTTCTAAAATGTTCTTCATTTCATTATTATAAGAAAAATAGGGAAATAAATCCATGGGCTGGTTTTATATAAAAGCCAAAAAGAAAAATAATCCATTATTTCTTAATACACAGTCAACTGTATAAGTAAATGTATTTTTGTACATGTTCCTTTTTTTTAATTGTATATGCAATTTCTACTAAATAGTAGGAAGCAAATTTCTATATAAAAACACGTATCTAGTGTCTATCTTGGGATTAATAAAGGTTTTCTTGAGTTTAAGAAAATAAATTTTTAACTAGTGAATTAATTTTTTAAATTACATGTGACTGAGGCGGATCGAAGCCACTGTTTAGGGAAATGTGCTGAGATTAGTACGTTTTTAAAGTGGCTTTCAGGTGTGCACTCGCTCCGACAGGCAGGGCAGCACGGGGAGCAGGTGCCACGGAGAATGTCCATCAGGTGCCCACGGCTCTCGGTGTGCTGGAGGAGGTGGAGGTTAGGCGCCTGCAGAACCCCTGTGGCAAGGTCCATGACTGAAATGCTACCCCAGATAAGCTTGAGGACTGCATCAACCGTGTTTTGGAGATCTTGTACATTGGGATCAATAAAGGAGTCACTGACGACAGACAGCAGACACATTTATGAATGGTGAATATTGCTATAACCTCCGTTTCCAAAATGGCTAAGGATTTTTTAGAGAACGAGTTCTGTCTGGTCAGAAAGGCCTTGGAAGACTCCAAACCTGGCTCTGCTTCTTCTGCAAACCTTTTGTGATTTAATGCTTGCAAACTTTTGGTTAAAACTGTTAGGAACAACACAGAAGGGATTAAAATACATGTCCTCTTCCAGGTCCGCTTACCCCCTTGAGGCTGCAGTCTATCCCAGTTTCATAGCTGTCCTGCAGAAATAAACACACACCAAGCATACACTGGCTTATAGCCAGTTTTACTAGATCTAAACATATTATACAAATTGCTTTTTTGTTGTTGTTTTTAACTTAACACAAGCTGGATATTTCTGTGTGGGACTCCCTGAAGGTATCCTTTCAGGAAAGATCTAGTTTAACCTATTTTCTACTGAAGGAACGTCTGTGCTTTTTGTCTACAGATGCTTTAAGTGTATCTTTGTGAAAGTATTGCTAAGTAGTTATGTGAGATAGCTGACACACAGGTTTCCAGAGGTAAAATTTCCACATGGAAAGGTATTTTCAATTTTGTTGCAGCCAAGATAAATTTCAAAAACTGATCCTCTGAACTACAACTTATATTTTATGTATAAAACTTCTTTGCCAAGTGTGGCTTACTTCCTCTAAATAACTATATGAACAACCTCTAATTTTTAATGTCTGTATTATCCTGAAGGCAGCATCAGCATATAAATTATAAGACGTAATTTAAACTAATGTGGGCTTTTCTAGGCAAGTGATGATCTTAAAGAAAAGGAAAGATTATGTTTCCAGGATTTTAATGGCTAACACGTTAATAATTGGATTTTAGAAGGCAGACATCAAGAAAAGGATAGCTACTTCTGTAAGACCTGGGGTCTCACAGCTCAGGAGTTCAAGATCGTGCCCTTCCCAGAAACTCCCCCAGACCAAGACCCGTTGCAAAAGCAAGAGGTTTATTAAGCATTGCGCAATGGGGTCACCCCTGCCGGTCAGCAAAGCGTGGCACCGGGAGACAAAGGCCTTTAGGTTTTTAAAAGAAAAATTGCGGGAGATTTGAAGTTGCAGTTTTGGCAATTTAGGATTGGATGAGGAAGCTATAAAGTAAGATAATTGGTTAGTCTTAGATGCTCAAGCTTGGCCAGTCCTGCCAAGTGTGGATGCAGCTGCAATTGAAGGTGGGGGTGGTTAGCTCATCCTTGAAGATTAGGGGCTGCAGACTTTTGGCTGGAGGTCAAAAGCTACTCAGAAGAAGTCTAGGTTTGTTGCTAAGAAATGCTATCTCAAAGACAGGAGTTTTTCTTTTTGCTGAGTGAAGGTCATTGCTTGTTTGCCTTTTTTTCTATCTGTCCTCATAGATAGGGTCACATTTTTCCATTCTCTGGAAAGGTACTAAGAGGCTTTAGCTTAACCTGAACCTAAAACTCAAAACTATAGGCTTTAGAAGACATACAGGTTACAAAGTTAGTCTAACCCTTTCACTTCCAGTTACTGAGTTCTAACTTTAGAAACTATTCTTAATAACATGACAAGATAAAAGGGTATCTTTGTAATTCAGATGTAACTTAAATTTATAGACAAATTTAAATTTATAGCTTACAAATATGTAGATATTTACAAAAAATAGTATACTTTTAAAATTTGGACTTCCAGTGAAATTACCTTCACATTTTTAAAAAAAATTAAATGTACCCCAATTTAAAAGGGAAACAACACTGGCCAGGCATGGTGGAGCACAACTTTAAATTCCAGCATGTGGAAGGCAGAGGCAAATGGATCTCTGTGAGTATGAGGCCAGCCAGTCTACATAGTGAATTCCAGACCAGCCAGAGCTACACAGTGAGACACTCTTAAGTAGGTAAATAATTCCTTTTGTTATGAGTTCAGGAATAGCCACTCACTGACCACTCAGACACCAGACTGAGCTCAATAGATGTTTATAGAACGCCAAACAGAAACTGACTGGCCAGGGCTATAATCTGGGCTCGGGAGCCAGGCTATGAAGTTAGTGTGCTCTTAAAGCAGGGGTTTTTTTGTTTGTTTGTTTGTTTTAATACAAAAAAAATGTATCCAGGTAGCAACCAGGTTAAAAAAAACAAAACAACAAACAAACAAACTGTACCCAGATTTAGGAAACAAACTAGGTAACAACCAGGTAACAAAAACACAACCAGGTATCCAGGTGTGGAAAGCAACATTATATCATTTTGGCAAGCTAGACAGAGCAGATCTAACTGACCTTTAATTTGATTGGTTCTACATTGGGAGACTTCATAGTGTGTCCAGGTAACAAAGTATGCAAAGTTTGAGAAATGAAACCATAGAGACATACTTAGAGACAAAATGGCTTCTAATATGCTAAAGGCTACAGTGGGTGTTACAGAGGAGCCATTGTTTTGCTAAGAAATAAGGTAGGTCTCAACAGAGGGGCTATAGAGTTTAAGCAGGCTACAAGACTTTGAGCCTGCAAATAGTTCTGTCTCCTCTTTAGGAACAACTATATCCCTCAAATTTTAATTTCCAGTAACGATAGTTCTTAAATAATAAATTCCCTTAAAAACTGAACTGCATGTGTGGCTCACACCTGTAACCTGAGCACCTGAGAGGCTGACCCAGGCAGACTGCTAAGAGCTCAAGACCAGCAGAACCACAGCCTATCCTTAAAAACAAGAACAACAACAAAGAGACACCTCTGAAAATTAGAACTTCAATATGGGACGTTATGACAAATGACAGTGAAATTTGAGAGCTAGCCAAGAAAAATTTTAATTCCTTAAAAAAAAAAAAAAAAAAGGCTCATTGTAAAACTCTCTGTATAGACCAGCCTAATTTCAAACTCACAAAGATCTGCCTGCCTCAACCTCCCAAATTCTGGAATTAAAGGTGTGTGCCACCAGCCCTGAGGAAAAATTTCAATTCTTGATAACAAAATCAGAAAACTATCTTTTTAATCCCGTAACACTCCCCACCAAGAATTACTGTAAAAAAAATTTAGAACTATAAAATATATCTTACAAGCAAGCATAACACCAACTAGGTCAAGGCTATGATTATGTTAGTCACTGTTTTTTTTCAGTCATATGTATGCCTGTGGGACACAAAATGTTTTCTTTTGAAAGGTGTCACACCCTGTCATTTAACGTCCTATCTGAGTCACACAGCACACATGCCTGTCAGCATAAGGAGACGATCTGAAGTTCCCCCTGCCACATGATCTGAAGTTCCACCTGCCATGTCAGGGATGTGGCTCAGGTGGGAATGTGCTTACCTAGCATGCACAAAATCCTGGAATATGGCCTTTGTCACAGCTTCATCCCACTAATTCTACTGGCCTTTTATAAGTGGACTACAGCTGTCCTTCATTTTCTCAAAATACTTTGCATCCTACTTCTGCATTCCTGTAATCATCAATGTCCTCGTTCATCTCCCAAGTCACACTTTGCTAAGTCCCTCGAGAATCATGTTACTTTATTTGACCTTTTGCTAAAAGAATCCGTGTTGTTACTGGTAAGTAAGAACCACAATATCAGTCACCGTTGGTGGGCCATTGTGTACACAAATAGCAGCTAACAGCTTTATACCACATAGCAGATATTTCAACAAGAACAGGTTAATTCTGCTGTGTCACAACGAGTGCTCCTGAGAATAAAGAGCATTTTAAAGCCTCGTACACACACACACACACACACACACACACACACACACACACACACACACCAGGAGTTCATCCTTAATAAGCATGTAAATTTTGCCAGTTATCATGCTAGCTGATTTAGGATCACTTGCTTTAATTCAATTTTCTTAATCCTCTGTGGGTTAAATTACCTTATTAGCTCTATTTTATAAGACATGGAGACTGGTGACCAAAAGAGATGAAGCAATGAATGGTGAAAGCGGACTTTCGACCTAGGCTTCCAAACTCTGGAGTATCCCCTCTTAACCACTTTGTGCTCGGACTTCTCGGCGTAACTGCAATTTCAAAAATACTCAATGTGGTACTCTAACCCAGGGTAATGGAGTTTGTCTTCATCAACAAAGAGGGGTGCCTGAGGGTAGGCCAGAAGCACATTCCCTCATAATCTCTCAAACCGTGAAGACAATGAAATATGAGTCTATATGCAGATTGTGTCTTTAATTTGAGCATCATTGCTACCTCAGTTTTTTCCATATGCTTTCAGTAAACTGCAATTTACATCTAAAAACATTTTATCTTTTTAAAGTGAATATTTTTTTTTCTGTTAACACAAAATTATCCCATTATGTTCTGAAAGCCCAAAGGCTCTGATGAACCCTCACTTACTGTATATAAGCTACAGGAAAAAAAATTAGTTTCCATTTGTAATGTTGGGTTAAGATCCAAATAAGTCAGTTCTCAAGCTATTTAAGGCTGTCAAGTGTATAAAAGTGGCAGAATATCACTCACACAAGGAAACACAAATGCCCGTACCTCAACAGTTTGCCTTCAGAGCTCCCTTGCATGAGACAGCTGAGGTGAATCGTTCTTGGACTTCTGAGAAGTTACTTTGAGGACTTCCAGAGTCCATGGCAACCTGGAATGTGTCCAGAACTTGAAATAAAGATGAAAAATCAGGGCAGTGGTTGTTGAGGTATGGGTGGGTGTTGAGGTATGGGTAAGTTCTTAGCAAGAATGGTGGGTCCTGCGCTGAAGATTCTTGGACCTAGAATGAACGGTGCGCTGAAAAATTATCCTCTGCTTTTGAGAGTTGGAACATAAGAGCGTTTCCTTTATTAGCAAAACACATATCTTAGTAACTGTCTCGGCGACTGCCATTTTGGTTCTCCATACCTAAGAATGCGGCCACAAATCTACCGAAGGAAAAAGGACACAAAGAGATGATTCCACATAGAAAGCATATCGTGCCCTTTACCTTGAGTTCTGGACCATCTCAGTAAATCAAAAGTCAAAAGAGAGTCACAGTGTTTTCATATAAACGTTTTTACCTGTTTATATTGCAGTTTATTAAGTATATGGTAGTATGGTATCTAAAAACAACACACATACCTTAATTACAAAATGCGTCATTGGGGGACCAGAGAGATGGCTCGGCAGTTAAGAGTGCTTGCTGACCTTCTAGAGGACCTGAGATTAATTTTTCATAAGTAGGTCTTCACACTTAGTAGCCACCTTGGACAGCTGACAAACACCTGTTGCTCTAGTGCCAGGGGACAGGTCACCCTCCTCTGGTTTCAGCAGGCACTCAAAATGCAGAAATCCACATTCAGAAATACACATAAACACGTAATTAAAATAAGATGTAAAATACTTTCCTGGTAGTACGTTGCTAATCGTCTGGTCCTTCAGAGTTATCTCTGGGAGTGAAAAGCCTTGTCTCGATGCAAATGGCTGCTGATTGGTTACTAAAGCTTTGGGGTGGCCGAGACAATTTCTTAAGACAATGTTTTCTGCACTGAGTCTTTCTTCCTTTCATAAACGATTTCCAGAGTTGGAGTAGATTCTTTCGAACCTTGCTCCTACTAATTTTATCAAGCACACTTAAGTATTATAAATCCTTTGTTGTCATTTCAACACTACTGTTAGCATCTTTTCCAGGAGCAGATCCCATCGTATAAAATCATTTTCTTTGCTCATTCCTAAGATGCAGCTACTCCTCACCGAAATGAGTACCATGGAATTAAAGAAACTCAATCACGTCTCCACGCTATTATTCTATACTTAACATCAGCTGTGTAGTGCGACCACCTTCAATGCCTGTGAGAGTCCGTGTGACTCGCTGTAGCTGCTTTATTAGTGAGCACAGCCTTCCCCTGCCATGCAATGTTATGCAAACAGCTTCTTTCTCTACACATCACGAGCCATCCTATTTTAGCTTCAAACATTGCTTCTGTGGCTTCATTACCTCCATCTGCCTCCACGGCATTGAAGAGAGTGTGACTGGTTTGCTCTTCAATCCAGACCATGGAGACTTTCTCCACATCAGCAGTGATTCTTTTTATCTGTATGTTCACTTTTAATTTCCTTTAAGGATTTTTCATTTAAAACTTAGTTGGTTGGTCTAGGAGGCCTAGCTTTCAGCCTGTCTCGGCTGTTGCCATGCCTGCCTTTACCAAGCTTAGTCATTCTGGCTTTTGATTTAAAGCGAGAGACACGCACCTCTTCCCTTCACTTGAACACTTAGAGATTTGCCTCAAGAAATAGAGAGGCTGGAGAAGTGAAAGAAAAATGAAATCAATGAATCTGTAGAACTGTCGGAACACATTTATCACTTAGGTTTGAGACAGCTTCGAAAGTGAAAAATAAGGGTTCCTAGGAAGGGAAAGAAGCCTTTCATTCCAGAGTCTGGTTGAAGTTCACTAGCTGGGAGTCGAGAATTCTGCGGATCCACCTCCCCAGGCCCCTAAAGGTGTGTTTTGTAATTAAGATATGCACATTGTTTTTAGCTATAACGCTATTGTACACTTAGTAATCCACAGTACAAACCTTTGTATGTGTTGAGAAGCTGAAAGAACTGTAACTGTTTTGACTCTTGAGGTGAGATAGCCCAGCCAGTTAAGAATCCCAGCAGTTAACTTTCTGTGATGATTGCCCACATATATTATGTAGAAGCATTTGAAATAAGAATGCTAAAATATCTACAAGCCCAAACAAGACTAAAAAGTATTTCTTAAAACAGCCTTTTTACCGTATCAGCTGTAATCAGATCCAACAAACTCCAGGAAACTCCTGATATCACTCAACTTACTTAGCATAGTTTTTATGAAACCTCAGATGCCACCAAAATCCTGTATGTGATTATGTAAAGAAAGTCCCCACACTTTGGCATGCCTTACCCTGTCATTGAGCGCATCTATTAACCCCTGTGCTTTATATTATAATCACTAGTAAACTCCAACTCTGCTTCAGACAGACTCACCCTGGAATTTTTTCACCTGAATAGAGATTTCTGAAAAGAACTCCTGTTGCCGTGGCAATCTGCAACCTGTTTTCCTGGCCCCTGGACCGCTGCCACTGACAAGTTCACTAGTACACAGATGTAGTTTATAATGTCCCCAAAATATTATACTATTTAAGAGCGAAAACATTTGAGCTCAGATCACTATAGCAAATTTACACGTGAAGTTTAAAATATTTTGAGAATCACGAAGATGTGACACAAAAGTAGCCACACGTATCTGGAAAGATGGTACCAAGACTCGCTAGAGCCAGGGTGGCCATGAACTTTCATTTTGGAAACAGGAAAAGGTATCATGTAGTCGCGCAAGAAAACAAGGTATTTGGTTTCAAATCTAAGTAGAAAGGGGCGCATGTCGCCATTTAAAAGCAGTCACACCCCTGAGGCTGTTGAATGGCCTTAGTTTCGTGGTCATTACTGGCTTTCTCAGGACCCTAGGGGATTGGGCTCCTGTTACACTCCTAAGTCTCGGGTCGGCTAATCTTGGAGACTCTAGGCTCCCAAGATGGCGGCCAAGCATCTATCTATCCAGCCTTGAGGCTCCCAGGGGAGGAACGTCTCGTCACCAAGGCAACCACGTTCTTGCTTCTCCGCGTAGCTCGACTGAGAGGTCAAAGGGTGGTGCTTAGGCAGCTCGAGCCACAGGGCCAGCGTCGGGTCGTGGAGACCGCCTCTCCACCCCGCCCCGCCCCTCTCCTCCATCCGCCCGCCCCTCTCCTCCACCGCCCCGCCCCTCTCCTCCGCCCGCCCCGCCCCTCGCCGAGGAAACTCCTCCCACCCTGCGCCCCGCGTCGGCGCACACGAACCCGCCTCCAGCAGAGCCATGGAGGAGGGAGGCGGAGCGAGACTCACAGCCCCGCCTCCCAGGGCCCCGCCTCCGAGCGCGCGTGCGCACTGCCCCCTGGGAGGCGCGAGCGCAGTTGATGTTAGCCATGGAAACGGGAGCGGTCCTGGAGGCCCCGGGTCAGCTGCTGATGCGACCGCCAGCATCGTCGGGCGGGAGCTCCCAACCGCCTTCACCAGGGGAGATGTGGTCCCGGGACGCCCTCGCGTCGCCTCTCTCCTCCGGTGACTCCAGGTATGTCCGTCTGCCGACACCCCTGCGACTTCGTTAGTGCCTTAGTTTCCACGCCTGGGTACTGCCCCGTTCCCTCAGCTTTTACTACCACGAGAAACATCCTCCATTCCGTTAGAAAGCCTTTCAATGCAATCATAGCTCTTCTTTCATGTACAGGCTGAACTGAATTGGTAGAGGTAATGATCCAGCGCGGTTTTAGCTTGACTGAGAATACCTTTGCAGCCCTTGGAGTTGCGTTTTATTTCTTTGAGGCCTTCGTGAAATGGAAAATGGCCTTTTGGCCCAGATGAGAGAGGACATGTTGTCCTAATCAAGTTTACGGCCTGTGCCCCTTAAATAGAGTTCATTCTTTCTTAGTTTATCTCCATCTCAGGCCCTCTTGCCCCAAGTTTGTTCGTTTTTGGCCTCCTGGATATGTATAGCTCGTTTCTCAGGTTTCTCATTCTCTGTATAATCTTTTGCGTGTCAAAGACCAGAATTTATTTAAATGAATCCCATTCCCGTTATTTATTAGGCCTCTGAATTATATGCTCTGTGCCTCTCATTTTTCCCTTACTCGTTTTTCTTCACTATGGCTTTACCTTCTCATTAAGTTCCTGTATTTATTTATTTTATTTAAAAATTTTTTTTATTAATTACAGTTTATTCACTTTGTATCCCCCCCCCCGTAGATCCCTCCCTCCTCCCCTTTCAATCCTTCTTCCCTTCCCCCTCCCCCCATGTTCCTCCCCAAGTCCACTGACAGGGGAGGTCCTCCTCTGATCCCAGTCTATCAGATCTCATCAGGAGTGGCTGCACTGTCTTCTTCTGTGGCCTGGTAAGGGTGCTCCTCCCTCAGGGGAATGTGATCAAAGAGCAGGCCAATCAGTTCATGTTAGAGACAGTCCCTATTGCTATGGAACCCACTTGGACACTGAACTGCCGTGGGCTACATCTCTGCAGGGGTTCTAGGTTATCTCTATGCATGGTCCTTGGTTGGAGTATCAGTCTCAGAAAAGACCCCTGGGCCCAGATTTTTTGGTTCTGTTGCTCCCTTATGGAGCTTCTGTCCTCTCCAGTTCTTACTATCTCCCCCTTCTTTCAATAAGATTCCCCGCACTCTGCCCAAAGTTTGACTATAAGTCTCAGCATCTGCTTTAAGTTCCTGTATTTAGAGAAAACATTCATATTTCTTTATATCTGTTTCCATCCACACCTATTCACCCACAATTTCTCACAGCATCCAGTTCAGATATTACCATTTTACTAATTTAACTGTATGGATCCCATGCTAGCTGCAAGTTTTACCTTTCCTACCTAAAGAAATAACTGTTAGTTATTAAAATCTTGGGCAAGGAACCTTTTCATCTTCCTCTGTAAGAGCTTTCTTGAGGTACACACAATTCATTTTCTGAAAGTATACAACTTGTTTTCAAGCATATCAACAGAATTGCACAACCATCACTACAGTCAATTTTAGAACAATTTAATTACCTCCGAAAGAACCCTTATATTTTAACTGTTTTTCTCTCCTTCCCCAGTATTCCTGCACACATTAATTGTAGTCAACCACTAATCTATTTTTGCCTCTACAGAACTATTTTAGATGTTCTGTATAAACAGAACCTTAAAATACATGAGTTGTGTGCATGCGTCTAGCTCTTTCCATGTTAGAGTAATATTTTCCAACTGCACTCATGTTGGAGCTCATATTATTTCTAGTTATTTATATGAATATAAGACTCTACTCCAATGATACCTTATTTTGAGAGAAAAGGTTGTCAGCCCAATTGAATTACTAGAGTGGTAGAGATATGGGAGGGTAATTTGAATCTTCAACCACTTGTTTTCATTTTAATTTTCCATGAATAGTAGAATGCTGTTGTCCTGAGCTAGTCTATGTCAGCTTGACACAGGCTGGAGTCATCAGAGAGGAGTGGTCTCCAAATGCTCTGTAAGACTGGACTGCAGACAAATTTGCAGAGCATTTCCTGAGTAAGTGATCGATGGGTGTAGTTTTATCCCTGCCCTGGTAGTCCTGGGTTCAGGTTCCATAAGAAAGCAGGCTGAGCAAGCTAGTAAGCAGCACCCCTCCATGGCCTGTGCATCAGCTCCTGCCTCCAGGTCTCTGTCCTGTTTGAGTTCCTGGCCTGATTTCCTTCCGTGATGAACAGTGACATGGAAATATAAGCCATAGAAATTCTTTCTTCCCCCAGTTTCTTTGGTCATGGTGTTTCATCACCACAATAGTAACCCTAAGACAGCTGTTAGTTTATATCCTGGTATTGTGCATTGGGAAAAGTGAAGCAGAAGGAATAGCCCATTGGCCTGCTTGTGAAGCATTGCCAATTTGAACTGTCCCATCTCCCTCGAATCATTTTAGATTTTTCTTTTTCTTTTGGCGAAGGAGCTGTGGTCCTAAGGGTTAAACCTAAGGCTTCATACATGCTTGCAAGATCTCTGTCACTGAGCTCTGTTGGAAGACCTCTTTACCTTTCAGAAATTTGAAGGAAGGTTCCAGTAAGTTATACAAGCTGCCCTGAACCTGAGATCCACCTGAGTGGCTGAGATTAGAGACCTATGCCACTTGGCTTATAGTTGTTTATTTTTACAGATTGCGCTGATAGATTTATGGGGGCGGGGGGAGTAAAAAGCGAAATAACAACAGCAACTCTTCAAAAGACCTTCCCAAAGTCTTAATAGGTGCAGTTTTATAGGTTCAAAGAGATATGACAGTTCTTTGCAGGTGCGTGGACCTGTTTTCTTTCTGTGGTGGAGGAGGAAGCTGCGCATGCTCTGTGAGCCACAGGATGCGCTATGTGGAGTATACGCTTACCTAAGAAGTAGAGAACTGAGTTGGTTCATAGTTTTTGTATACAATGGTATGGGCCATTTTGCTTCTGTAACTTGTCATAAAGGATTTGTTTTGAAAAACAGTAAATCCAGGGATGCTTGGAATGTAAAACTGGTATATTTTCTTTCAGATTTTATGAAATACATTGTAGGAGCATGGCTGTTGTTTTTATAGAATAATAACATGATGCGGTTTTAAAAACAAACCTGAATAAAATCCAGACATTGCCAAAAGTGCTAGTTATGAATTTGTTTGTTTCTTCTGCGAAATGTATGTGTGTGCGTGCATGTCTGCATGCATGTATTCAACTACTTTTTGTTGTATTTGTCTTTGTTTCAAGTGATTTTAGTCAGTATCATATGGTTGATGAGTTGTAGTTTTGGTAACTAAGAATTCCCTCAGAGCAGATTGCCAGTTGGAACTGTTTCTTACCCCTGTGGGAATTTCATGACTCAGATTCCAAATACAGCAACATTGCAGAGTCTGTTCTGTTGGCTCACTTTCAGAGAGCATATGAAGACAGCACATGGCCCACAGCAGTGTTGTGGTGCCATCTTCTTCACAGCTTTTGTTTCCTCAGACTTGTGCTATTTTCATTTGAACATACTAAGGGCGGGTCTATATAAATGTTGTCTGCCCTTCCAGGAACTAACAGGCCTTAAAAATGCCAAGTTGTTACTCGGGGAATGAGTTTAGCTGTTCTGATTCTATTTCTACAAATAATCCAGGTTAGCTTTTAGAATACTTCTCCACATAAATGTGTTTGGTAGTACCTCAAAAATGATTTTAAATTATTAAATATTTTTAAACGTTTATGGTCCAGAATGAAAATTAGAAGTTAACTGGTACTGGCTTATTAATATCCTTTTTGCCCTATTGATCAATAATGAATTGTTAGGAAACAGACATCAAAACATTTATGATTTAAATCAGTTTTTACATCTGACATTCTAGCTATCAGATTTCATAATTTTGTGTGTGTGTGTATTTGCATGCCATTCCTCCTTGATTTGTATGCTTATTCTGCATCTTCCGGTTTTAACTCTTAAAGGTTCTGGTCAGTGTAGGCCATTATTTCTCAAAGTAATTTCTATAAAATATGAAGTGCATTTTTTGTTACTAAGATAGCATGAGAAAAGTAGGCTCTGTGGCCAAACAAGTTTAGACAACTTGAGTGATACATTTTAAGGAGGCTTATTGTCATGGTCTTTAATGTCAAAGCTCTCTCTAAGTTATTGGCTTGCTGACAACCATTGTGACACTCTAAGGTGACCGTCTATTGCAAAGTTTCTCTTTGACTTCTTTGGCTGTACGCTTCTTTTCAAGAAACACTGAGACAAACAGTCCTCTGTGTCCTTCAACCTTTTATCTAAAAATCCCACTAAGATAACTAAAATCCTGATGATCCAATGAAGTTTGTCTAATGGCATCTGCCGTAGATAACTCATATTGGCATGTTTACCCCCATCCGCAGAAACAGGACCTTCTGACCTTGTAACACTAGGAGACTATTTCAGAAGACTAAATGTAAATCACTGAGGCAGATAAGCTTTTACAGAGAGGAAGGGAAAAGACCCAAAAAACAAAAAACTTAAGAGTTAAGATTCCAGTCTTAGTTGGTGAGGAGATTCCATGATTATGGCACCTCTTATAAAGGAAAGCATTCAGTTGAGGCTGGCTTACAGTTAAGAGGTTTAGTTCATTATCATAGCAGGAAGCATAGTGGCATGCAGGCAGACATGGTGCTGGAGAGGAAATGAGAGAGCTACCTGAGAATCAGAAGGCCACAGAAAGAAATAGTGAGAGACACTGGGCCTAGCTTGAACATCTGAAACCTGAAAGCCCACCCCCACTGACACACTTCCTGCAACAAGGCCACACCTCCTAATTGTGCCACTCTCTGTGGGCCTTTGGGGCCATTTTCATTCAAATCACAATTCCCTGTGCTGCTCTGTTATCTTGCGAATGTACATGGCTGCTACTTAAGTGAAAGCTGCCCTTGGTTCTACACAGAACTAAAGACAATTGACGAAAGGTGTAAAAACACAGATGTTTATAGTTTAAAGAGCATCCTAACATGAAGCAAACAGGTATTGCCTGGTTAGATATAACAGACTAGCTGAAGGACTAATTTAAAGGACTATTTTAAGGTATTAAATTGTTTAACCTAACAAATGATCCACTGAATAATACTCTTCTGATCTTGTATCAGGCAACTGGGTTTTGTTGTTTGGTTTTTATTTTCAGAATAAGCTGTTTAGGAAAAGTAAAAAGAGTCCACTGCACTTGATACTTAAGATTTTCATGACCTGTGAGTAGAAAAAAACCTCTAAGAAAAGATATAAAGGTTGCACAGGTTTATTTATGGCAATTGTGTAAACTGACAGCAGAGACAGAAAAGTGAATTTTTAAGTAGCTTGCCTGTGATGGTGCAGCTATTAAAAATACACATCTACTCTGAATTCTTTTACTGCTAGCTTATTTTTCCTTCTGCATCTTACAGGTGGATGATGAGAATCTTGAGACAAGTTCTCACTTTTACCCCTAGCTGATCAAATTGTCCTTGAACTCAGAGATCCGCATGTCTCTGCCTCTGCTCCTGCCTCCTGAATTCTGGGATTAGAGATCTGGCTCCCTATTGTATTCGAGCTCCCGGTTTACAGTGGGTTTTCATTGAAATACTACAAATTTTATATAATAAGATTCGACAAATTATTTGAAAATCCTGAATTTATTGTAATTGTTAAATGATATGCATAACATTTAGTTGTATTTTTTACTTTGTTCTCCAAAGAATTATAGAGAAATATCCTTATTTAGACAGCAGTGATTGATAGTCTCTTTGGAAAACTACTGTGCATTTTACAAAATACAACCACTCGTATTAATGTATATGTTGTATTGTCTATGGTTGTGCTTTTATGGTACAGCAGCAAAATAGGATTGTTATAACAGAACTCACCAAGCTGAAAATAATTACTGTCTGTCCATTTACAGACAGTTTGCTGACCCTGTGATAGAAATAAAAGACCAATAACAAAACTCAGTGGGAAATAGAAGAACTACCAAAGATCTGAGTAGAGAGGCCTGGCTTCCTGTCCTCCTTTGTTCTCAGAATTTAAAGTATGAGTTAAAGATCTAATGGTAAGGATTATATGTGAGGTAGAGAATAAGGAATAAGATTCCTTTTTTAAAAAAGAATAATTATTTTGGAGACAGAACAAACAGTACCAATTCTGTTGTGAAGTACTGAGAACCAAGGTCAGAAATGCTGAAAATAGAAACATGGGCTGTGTCTCCTCCAAGTCTTCCATGCCGTATTTTCAAACAGTAATTAATTTTTTCCCTTTTCATAGATGTTGCTGATTATAAAAAGGATGTGATTCTCAGACCGATCCCGAAT
Organism: Psammomys obesus; assembly: GCF_907164565.1. Taxonomy (NCBI): domain Eukaryota; kingdom Metazoa; phylum Chordata; class Mammalia; order Rodentia; family Muridae; genus Psammomys; species Psammomys obesus. The sequence goes on along the minus strand of NW_026596166.1, from coordinate 8,104,338 downwards.
GGGAAGTATGAGTCCAGATGTCCCTCTGCTAAACGATTACAAACAGGACTTCCTGCTGAAGCGCTTTCCACAAACTGTTCTTGGAGGCCCTCGTCTCAAACTAGGCTACTGTGCCCCTCCCTACATCTACTTTAACCAGATTGTCCTCTTTCTGATGCCATGGGCTTTAGGTGGCACAGGAACACTTCTGTACCAGCTGGACCTCCTGAGGGACTACACAGCAGCAGCCCTTTCAGGAGGACTCATGGTGTTCACTGCATCTGTCATCCAGCTCACAAGTGTGTATGCCAAGAGCAAATCAGTGGTGGTTAAAAGGATGATAACCAGGGACATCTTAGCAGAGGAAGACGAGCACGAATTTATAAGTTGTGCCGGTGCTGAGACCGTCAAGTTTCTGATTCCTGGCAAAAAATACGTAGCTAATACGGTTTTTCATTCTGTTCTTGCCGGGTTGGTGTGTGGTCTGGGAACATGGTACCTGCTCCCAAACAGAGTGGCTCTGCTCTATGGCAGCCCCGGGGCAACGGCCACACTCTTCATCTTCGGGTGGATAACGCTTTGCATAGGCGAGTATTCACTCATTGTAAACACCCCCACAGAGACGGCCACATTTCAGACCCAGGATACTTACGAAATCACTCCTCTCCTGAGACCACTTTATGTCTTTTTCTTTGTTTCTGTGGACCTTGCACACAGGTAAAAACTTACAGAATACTTAATAATTTGCGTTGTTGTTCAGTGGACCTGGCAAGAGTGCTTTTCTTAGTCCTAACAAATGATCAATCAGCGAATTAAAAATTAAGACCAAACTATTGGGATACTTAGGTTGTTTTGATGATTAATCTGTTAGGAATGATCTCTATAAAATATTCGTATTATAAAGAAGTAGCAAATCTTACTGAAGAGTCAAAACATAACAAAAACACTTTAAGATATATAATTTCTGAGTCCTGTGTTTCATTTTAAATGAAGATTACTTAAAAAAAAAAAAAAGTCTGCAGGATAACCTGGGTAAAACCTGGGAAAAGACGTAGACCTTTCCAGCAGGGTGAGGATAATTTAAAATGTGTACACTTGCTATTATATAAAGAGCAAATCTAATAAATAGAAGATTTATAATTTTATAATACTAAAATGTAGATAGAATAATGGTTTTTAAATTAGTTGTAGAAGGAAAATGAAAAAGCTTTCAAAGCAGACAGATTTGCAAATCTGCTTGATACCTTTTTTTGTTTGTCTCTTCTAAATTTGGTTTCTATTTCTCTTTGTGTAGATTGAAGCTTTCTCTACCAGGTTGGCAGGTAGAAATAAATGTTGAGGCATGTAATGGAGCAAATATTTGTGTGTGACAAAGTTCCTTTATTTAAGCCCTAAACTGTGTGATGTCATTTCATGATGGAGCCTTTGAGAGATGATATCATGAAGGCAGGGTTTGGTCTGATGGAACTGGTGCCTTTAAAAGAGGAGAGGGCTTGATCTCCATCACATGAAAGACAGCAGCCATCAGCAAGCCAGGAAGGGGGTCCTCACCACATGATCATTCTGGCACATGGATGTTGGACTGCCAGCTCTAAAACTGAGAAAACACATTTCTCTTGTTTAGGTTGCCTGGGGTGTGATATTTTATTATGACAGCCCAGGCCAACAAGGGTAGCAGGGGATTGTTGTAACAAATACCTAAACGGGAAATGGAGCTAACATAACTGAGCAGCTGGTAGACAAAGATTTGGAGTGTACAGGCTAGAAATTGAGGCATTATAGGTAATAGGATCTGAGTTGGAAACCAGAAGAAAAGTAATCCTTTTTTATAAACTGACAAGAACTTGGCTAACTGCTCATGTTTCGTGGAAGGTAGAACTTGTAAATGATAAAATAGGATATCTGAGAAAGGACAATTTGAAACAAGTGTGTGAAGAAAAAATATTCATCTTGACTGCTTACATTAAAATACAAAGGAGTGAGGTGAAAATGTCAATCAGGAAAAAGAACTAGAACTTGAAATTTGGGAAATTCCCAATTTGTATTGTAAAAAATTCTTATGAGAGCCCACGGCTGAGGCTATGGTGCTGCTTCTTAAATCAGTACAGGATGGCATCCTGAGAAGTGGCCTGTTTGAATTAAGGGGGTGGAAAAATGATGACAAACGGAGGGAAAGCTACTGAACTCAGATCTTGAAGGATAGGTTGACAGAATTATCAACTGTGGATGTGTTAGAATAAGGAAGGGGAGAGTGGCACCCAGAGTGATTCTGAAATCATCAGCATCACTTCAGCTTTGGGCTGCATGGCCTCTGTCTATAGCCAAGAGGCAGGGTCATTCTTCAGAGCCAGGAGAATGGCCTCTGTCTGAAGCTGTGCTGGTCATAGCCACTCCAGGGTCTGAGAAAGCCAAGGACAGAACCAGAAAGAGTTACTCCAAAGCCAAAGGATTAATGCAGTTTGTCTTTCTGGATTACTTCTTTGGTAGCAATCAGTCACCTCCTCCCTCTTCACCACTTGGTACCTAGTGTTTGTCCTAGCCTGTATCATCATCAGTTTGGAAAGTACTTAGCCTAGTTCTTCAGGTTCGAGGTTGAAATGGAATTTTGCCCCAGGATTGTACCTTAAACTTCACCCAAAGCTAATTTAGGTGGCATATAAACAAGATTAGGCACATTTAGGACAGTCATTTGGGTGATAACCTAGATGAAGCTTTAGCATTAATGCTGGAAAAGTTAAGACTTTGGGAACCATTGGGACAAAAATGTATTTTTATACTTGAGAAGTGTTAGGTCTTAAAGAAATTCAGGGTAAGTGGCTAACTGAGGTGCCACTGCTCACTAGATTCTCAGTGTCACAAGTACCTGTTACAGGGTCATCCTGGCTGGTATACCCCACCCCAGCCTAAGCCTCTCCAGCCCCTGAGCTTCGCTTCCCTTCCCCCAGCTTCTCTTTCCTATATAATTCAGCCATCTTGGTTAAGCGCCATCTTGGCCTCTTGGCTCCTGGTTCTTCTCTTGCCTTCTCTTCCTCTTTGTTCTACCCGCCCCCCCCCAAAAAACCCTTCCTTTCATGGGCCAGTTAGGTCTGTACCCTTCCAGATGCCACTGGCTGTTGTGAGAGCCAGAGTTAGTTTTTAAGTTTTAATTACTGTGCCTCAGAGATCTATGAAACAAAAATGTCTCTAACCTGTAAGCTCCTTGCCCAAGGACAGATACCTCCTGAAATGCTAGAGGCTGTCAGTTTATGAGAGGTAACAAGCCACTCATTTTCATTCCCAGACAAGTTTGTTTAATGCAGTGGCAGCAGAAGTGCTTGATCAATGTGGGCGGGAGGTTCATGAAGATACCTGCTTGCCCCTGATTGGTCCTGTTGGGAAATACGGTGGCCTTTCGGTGTTGCTTTCTAAAGCCTCTGCAGGGTATGACTCCTGGCCATTTTCTGAGAACCCAGAGGAGGACCTGGCCAGAGAGTTTATCACCCTGGGCAGTGCTTAACTACAGCTTCCTTCAAATTTGGCTGTAAACTGTTTTTATGGTCTTATTCTCATCTGGTGGGGTTAACACTGTTTACTCCCTCATATCTACAATAAACCTTCACCTCAACCGTACCCTGGAGCTGTCATGTCCTTGTTTTTTCATTCAAAAAGACCTACATTGTGTGTGCACTGGGCAGGAAAAAATGTGGACAAAGTTGTGTGTTGCACAACCCTGAATGTAATTAGAAGTAAAGCCTTTGAGGGTGACCAGGTCAAGAACATGCCACCTGGTGTGACGGAATGAGGCCCTTTCAAAGAAGGGACACAGCAGACGGGCTTCATCTGCAGCATTAGGAAGAGTTCTCATTCTCGTTTTCGCCATGATCTCTGTCTTCCACCATCCTCAACTTTCTCAGCTTTGAGAAATTTGATAGTGAGATAGTAACTTACAAATCTGTATCTGACTCGGGAGGCGTTAATCCCATAGAGGCGAGGAGAAAGACCGCCAAACCCAAGTCACAGTCAAATTAATTAAAGCAATCTTTATTCATGTACACGGGCTATTGCTCCCTCAGGCGGGTTCCAGAGATCAGCATTAGATATGGGCAAGATAAGCTTTTGATAGCTTTCCAAATGGGGGATTTGGCAAGTAAATAAGCAGGGGTCACAGAGGCAGAACATAAATACAGCAAGTTGGTCATAATCTGTTGAAACAAAGACATGGCTGCAAAGTTGATCCTAACAGCCTTATAAAACAAAGGCATCCTTGCCATTTCCCAGAACAGGCAGTATCATTTAGTAGTTAAGCTTCCAGGTGGGGTATAGTCCAGTCCATGAGAAACAGATTGATCATAAATAACCTAGTTTGTCTTTACCATAAGATGGCTTTCAAGCCCAAGGTATGGGCAGACTGGTTTATAAGCTTTAAGAATATAAATTTCTATTATTTTTAACTACCCAGTGTATTGTATTGTGTGATGAGGGTCCCAGTTGGGTTGACATTTGAAAATACAAGAACAGTTTGTGCTGAAATGGACCTCAGTTGTTCTTAACTCTTAATCTCTTCCAGCTGTGCTACATTTATAGATCAAGAGGACAGTGTGAGACCTATGCAATTCTTCACCTAACAATATATTTAAGAGGAAGATAAATGAGTAGTTTAGTTGGTTTCCTAATAGCGTCATCATTTACTAACAAGTTAAAATTAAATGCTTGGTTTTTAAAAGTTAGCCATACAATTGAATGCATGTATACAAACTTTTTTAAAAATCCAAGTTTATAAGACTCAGAATTTTCAGAATACCGTTTGTTGTTGTTGTTGTTATTGGTTTTGGGTTTTTTGTTTTGTTTTGAGAAGTAGTCCTGGCCTTCCTGGGACTTACTGAGGCCAGGCTGGCCTCAGACTCATAGAAATCTTCTTTTCTCTGCCTCTTTTAAACCAGCAACTAATTAATTAAATTTCTAAAGTCAGAAACTAATACCTACTGTACTACATATGCAAGTCCTGCGTTTTTTCACTAAGTTTATTTTCTTAAAAATAGGATTATTCTATGAATAAAAGCGCATGAAGTACTTCTAGATTCTTATCAGCTTTAAGGTACTATTTTAATGTTTAATGTGTCACTTGATGTTTGATTCTTTTTGTTAACTGGACATTTTTCTCAGAACCGAGTATGTTTTATTCCAGACTCCACTGCTGGAAAGCATGTCCTCTAATTTAGCAGCACATAGCAACCTTGTGCTTGCTGGTCTGCCCCGTGTAGACAAATTTGAAAGGCATACGGTGAGAAGCCATATGTCGACCGGCATAGGCCAGTCGTGCCCATGAGTGAGTGTGAGTATGAGTGATCATTGTTACACCATAGTGAATGTATGTTTGCATTCAGACCGTGCAAACTCTTAAAGTTGAAGTACCACAGTTGTCCTCGATTCTCAACAGCTTGGGTATTCAAGCACAATTCTGCCATGAGTATGAGCCTTGGCCTCTTCTCTTCAAAGTCTCTAATACCCCATTGGTACTCTGACTTTGTTAGCCCCCTGACACAGTGTTTGATTGAGTTCATTCTGAAAAAGTAGCAGTTTTCTTCTGTTTTAAATTTTTTTTAAACAATTTAAGTCAGTTTTGTTATGTTTAACTCGAAGTGTTTTACCAAGTACTAATTTCTCCAATTAAGGAGGGGCCACCCCGGTTCTGAGGAGATAGTATTGTACAAATATAACTTAAACCCATAACACTGCTTATCAAAAAATAGAAGAATGTTATTAACGCTAATTAAGTCTTTAGCAACCTAGTGAGACACAATCAAAGCCTCAGCTGTTCACTGCTGTTACCTATAGCAACTTAAGATTTGAGACCCAAGAGAAAGACAGTGTGAGAGAGAAAGAGAAGGGAGCGACTGATAGATATGTTGCTCCAGCTTTGACTGCAGAGTTGCTTGCAATTTTAAATTAGGAAATTACAAGATTAAAATAAAGAAGCCTAAAGAATCGTTGGTAGGATTTCAGCCAATCGAGATTTACGGGGAGAATATGTTTTGGCTCTTGTTTATTCAGTTTTAAGAATCTCTACAGTCAATGTTATAGGCGGCCTGTAATTATTTCTTTCTTTGCGTATTTGTTTTGTTTTGCTTTTTTTTTTTTTTTTGGTTTCTTTGTTTTTGAGGTATGTTTGGTTTGGTTTTTCAAGACAAACTTTCTCTGTGTAGCCTTGGCTGTCTTTGAACTCACAGAGATCCACCTGCCTCTGCCGAGCGCTGGGGTTAAAGGCGTGTGCCACTGCCAACCTGCTCCTTTGCATATTTGAATCCACATGTTGTGTAAAGCTTTGCACAACTGAGGTAATTACTATTTAAGGGCAAGTGTATGCAGATCATTTGGGGAGTAGGGCCTTTCGTGTAAGCTTTCTCTTGGGAGGGAGGTATGTGCTATTTGTGCGTTTATTAACTTGTACAATTTTTCTTGTAGGTTTGTTGTAAACATACCAGTTCTAGAGCAGATGAATCAGGTTTTACACATCCTCTTTGTGTTGTTGCCCTTCCTGTGGGCACTCGGCACGCTGCCCCCACCTGATGCGCTTTTCTTCTGGGCGGTTGAGCAGGTTTTAGAGTTTGGTCTTGGAGGCTCATCCATGTCAACTCCCCTACGGTAAGTTATTTTGCTCTGAGTTTTGAAGTCTGAGGTCACTTCCGCTCTTCGTCATGCTTCTTCTTTGGTGGGGTGGAAGGTGTCCGCGTGCTAGCACAGCACTCACAGGAGTGAGTTTTCTCCTTCCACCGGGCCGGCTCTCCAGATGGAGCTCTGTTTGGCGGCAAGCACCCTTACCACAGAGCCATCCTGCTGGCTCTAATGGAACAACCTTCCTCCCAAGTAAATCTGTCTTCTCTTCCCCCGTAGGTTGTTGGTGATGTTCGTCATTTCCACTGGAACACCTGTCGTGGCGTACTTCCTCCCCAGCACCGTCGGGGTGGTCCTTTTCATGACCGGACTTGGCTTCTTACTGAGTCTTAACCTCAGTGCCATGAGTGTGGTCTTGAGGCACAGAGTAGGAAGCAGGCACGAGGCTTTCACGGGCAGCCCGGGACAGAGGTTCGGGTGGAAGGAATGCTTTCTGTGCATCACTGTGCTCGCTGTGGCTCTCCTGGAGGCGGGGCTGCTGCATCGCTATGCCAGCTTTCCAGAGGTTTCCAGAAGCAGCTCGCAATCCGTCGTGGGCTATGTTCTGATGGCATTGCTTTCAGTACTGTGGATACTGAGAGAAACTCAAAGCATCTACATCTTTGGAATTTTCCGAAACCCTTTGTATCCGAAGGATGTACAAGCTGCGTCTGTATTCTTTGACAAGCAAAACAAGCTCCTGAGGATTGGCGCTGTCAGATGGATTTTACTAACTCTAGGTAGGAAGGTACAGACTGTTCACTCTTACAGACTGTAGTTAGGAAAGAGTCCTCACATTTACATAACGCACATAATGTTTGTTTGATTTTTTGTGGTGGTTGTTCATTAGCCTTTCAGTTAATTGCTCAAGTGTGCACATGAAAGCAATTTACCAAGATAAACTGTGGCAGGAGCAGTTTCTGTAGGCATGAAACTCACGTGGCATTTGTCTGTTTTGCTTCAGTGTCGCCTTTGGCTATGGTGGCCTTCCTTGCACTGGATAGCTCCTTACACAGGCTGCACTCTGTGTCTGTCTCCATTGGATTCACCAGGGCTTTCAGAACGGTAATCCCAGTATGCACTGCAGAGCGATTCCTGTGGCTGAGTGTGATTGTGGTTCTTATTTAACAGTTTGCTGAGACTGTTGAGTTCTACCTGAAGGTGGATCATTGTGTCCTGTAGGTGTGGCAGAGCACAGAAAATGCGTTACTAGAGACTGTGATTGTGACAGCAGTGCACCTGCTGTCTGACACAGAGTGCTGGTGGAACAGGAGCCTTGACACGGGAAGCAGACTGTTACTGGTAAGTGTGGTTTTAACAGCTCTGCCAAGAGCTTTAAACACAATAAAACCGATCCATCGGAAGGCTTCTCATTCAGTAGCACATACGCAGAGTGCTGCAGCCATCACTGCATTAACATTAGTACATTAGCAACATTCCAAATGTTGATCCCGCTCCCCCTATCAGCTGGATCTATTCCAGACCCAGCCACCACCCACCTGCTTTGTCTCTGTATAGATTTATACCTCATGGATAAATTACCTAATGGCATTATGGAATGTGTGGTCCTTCACATCTCTTTTCTTCAACTTTGTAATGTATTCTCAAAGTTCGTTCATATAGCATGTATCAGCACTTCTTTTTTGTTGTCAAGTAATAGTCCAGTGTGTCTATATACCACTTTTGGTTCATACACCTATCAGATGATATTTAGGTTTCTGTTTTTTATTGTTGACAGGAATATTACTGTGAACATTTGTATATGTATTTTTATACAAACATGTTTTCTATTTCTCAGATAGATAGATAGATAGATAGATATACAGATAGACAGACAGACACAGACAGAAAGAGTAGATGTATACATAGAAATCTGGTCATACAGTAATTCACATGTCATGCTTCCGGCTACTGGCACATTGCTGTCCAGCATGACTATACCATTTTAGAATATATGCGACTTTCCAGCTGTCCCGCATTCTCATCAGCACTTGTTACAGGACATTTTTATTATGACCACACTCATGATATAAACTGCCATCTTGCAGTGATTTTTTTTTTCATTGATGTTTTGTTTTGTGCTGTGTTGAGAGGCAGGGAAATGTTCAATCAAAGAGGGAAAGCAGGCATTTCAAATGAGAGAAGTGCTCAACCTTCACCAACATGTCAATCCTTTATCATTAATCATCCTGCATACATGCTCTCTATCTTACAAAGTACCCCTCCTTGCTCAGTAAGTGCTCTTACCATGAGCACTTTGATAAACTGGAGTTTATCAAAGGTTTTTTTTGTGTGTTTCCTACCATAGTGTGATGTGTTGAATTTTAATTGTTAAACCAGCTTTATTTTTCTAAATCCTACTTGGTCATGTTCAATACTTTTCATATCTTGTGGAATTGAATTGCCTAATATCTAACCTGTCTTCTGTGTTCTCAAGACATGTGTAAGACATGTGTATATGTGTTTTTATGGTTAGCTTTCCTTGTGTGTATGTGTGGGGGGGGAATTTATGGTTCCTTTCCTGTGTTTGTAAGCCTGTTGTGAATGTGTGTACTTTGGTTAGCTTTCCTTGTGTATGTATGTAGGCTTATGTTTAGCTCTCCTTGTGATAGTGTCTGGTTTACATATCAGGACCACCTGAAATGGATTCAAAAGTATTCCATATACATACATTCTCTGAAAGCGTTGGTAAAAGATCAGTATTGACCATTTCCTGTGATGTTTTATAATATCCAGTAAATATTAATATTTAAATGCTTTATAGTATTTTGTAATATTGAATCTCAACTGCTCTATATGAGTAGTTTGGGGGAGTTATTATTATACATTTCCAAACTCAGTGGCATGCAAATGCCCCTGATTAAACTCAGTAGGTCACAAAAACAAGTCATGAATGTGAGGGAAAGATTTGTAGGAAGAACGGAGTACTGACAATAGAAGAAAATAAGAGGATTGTGGGAGTATACTCAGGATGCATTGAAAACATGTATGAAATTGTCAAAGAGCAAAATTAATTAATTGAAAAAAAGAAAAATAGCAGTAACACAAAATACTACTTGAATACATAATATTGAGTCATAAATTTTAATTATTGCACTAATTTTAGAAATGAAGTATCTCTAACAAATCTATACTTCAAATACAAAAACACTAATTCAGTCTTAGTTAATTCAATGTAGTCTAAACTTTTGTTATATCTAATTTTTTCTTCCTTAGTTATCTTCAATAAATGTGCTTTCCTAGAGTTTCTCCTAGTCAACTAATTTAATAGGTGTGGTTAACTTAGATGTTAACCGTAACATTTAAGCGGTTTAGTATAACTTACTGTTTTGGAAAGTCCAAAGTTGGGGTGAGAGCATGGCCTGCTTGGTGGAGTGATGAGTTTACATGACATATCCCAGGAGTGCACAGACCCTGCCAGTGCAAGCACGGCTCCGTGTCCCTAACCCCTCAGGAGGTGGAGGCCAAGAGGGTCAGGGATTCAAGGTCATCTTCAACTTCCGAGGCCAGCCAGGACTACATGTGGTCCTTCCTCAAAAAAAAAAAAAAAAAAAAAAAAAAAAAAAGTAAAAATGATCAGACTTATTCATGCAGTTTATTAGTTTTGAGGTTGTAAAAAAATTATAACAAGGAATTGCATGCTAGGGCTGGTCCCTCAAAATACTGAGGCAGTAATGATTGGATTTTTGGAAACTCCGAAGACATTTGTTAAATAATCATTTTTATGTATCCACAGATTGGTATCATGCGAGACCGTTTGATTCAGTTCATCAATAAATTGCAGTTTGCCGTGACTGTACTTTTGGCATCATGGACAGAAAAGAAACAGCATAGGAAAACAACAACTACTTTGTGTGTCCTCAACAGTGTATTTGCTCCCTTCGTGTTATTTATTATAGTTTTCTCAACACTACTGTCATCTCCTTTACTGCCCCTCTTCACCCTTCCTGTTTTCTTCGTGGGGTTTCCTCGCCCGGTCCAGAGCTGGCCAGGAGTAGTGGGCACTGCAGCTTGCGTGTGCACAGACACAGTGTTCTACCACCAGATGGTCCCCAGGTTGGCTGTGGCACTGCAGACTGCAATGGCGGCTGGAAGTTTAGGTAAGTGATGGGGTACACTCAAAAGAAAAATCACTGATGTATTTGAGGTGCAAAAAGGAAAAGAAGGAAGGAGAGAAGAGGAAGGAATGAAAGGGAGGGAAAGAAGGAGGGAGGGAAGGAGGGAGGGAGGAGAAAACAAAATCCTTTTGATTGAACCATAAAACAGATTTCGGTACTTTGATGTATAGGCAGAGATTAAATATGAAATACAGTTTTTTCTCTGCTGCCTGTTTGGAGATAAAGTTATAAAATAAAAATACTTAGAGAAATTTTCACTAGGTGATTTGACAGTTTAAAATGGAAAACATTTTCCTAAATGAATTCAGACAGCAGTCTCACCATTGAAACATAGAAACACCTTTCTGTTCATGATTTCCTTGAACGTATAATGAATTTCTGTCAAGTTGATACAGTAGGTTCCACCCATAAGGAGGGAGAGCAGCTGCTTGTGGGGGTCACCCTGCCTAGCACATCCCAGTATGGAGACCTTTACAGGGCCAGCGAGAGACTCTCACCGGGTGCCCGCTCAGGGAATCCCTTGTAAGCAGCTGTTCCCAGGGATGGCCGCCAGCCCTGCTGAGTTAAGTCATCAGTGACACATGTTGAAGAGGGAGACTTACACAAAACAAACAAACAAACAAAACAAGTGTTACTTCTAATAGTGAAGGAATGGAAACACCTGAGTTGTCTGTGAGCCAGGAAAGGAGTGTTTAAATTCATGTGTTCGTACACTGAATTCTAACAGCTGTGAGTGAACCAGCAACAGCTGGTTGCGTTGACATGAATAAGTCTCAAAGGTACTGTGTTGAAAGAGGGGCCTAAGTTTTAAGAATATTCACACATCGCAGATTAATGTAAATTTCGCACAATCTCAAAACCAGAAAACATTTGTTAAGTAGTTATCTTTTAGATCAGCGTGAAATCAGCTTTCATACATTTCATACTTTTCCTAATATGCTTGATATGTGCGTAGCATTTTATTCAGTAGTTTCTACCTGGTCATTTTTCTGATAAACATAGTCTCAGTTTTTTCTGTATTATCACCTATATGTTGTCTCTTCCAAGTGCCCCTAAAGAACTTGACTTAATACCTCATGATATGCAATGGGTACTCATTTCTGCTCTTGACTTAATGATGGACAAAAGAATTGAAACTGAGTTCTAGATGATGAGAATTCAATTTCTTTTATAAAAATAAAAATATTTAACTAGTCACAATACAAAATAAAACAAGCTCAAAGAGTTATTTCTTTTTTCCCCTCCCTTTTAAAATTTCTTTTAGGCCTCCTCCTACCCGGCTCTCATTACTTGGGCCGTTTTGAGGATCGTTTAATATGGATAATGATTCTAGAGCGCGGTTATACTTACTGCTGCATTAACATTAAGGTCAGTACCACTTGAAATTTCTTCAGTCGTGTTTATCAAGCATATGTAAAACTTTATCTGTGTGTACATCAAACAGTTACTTGGCTTGAAAGAAGTAGATCTCAGTCGATGAAAACGCCTGATGATTTTTAAAAGTATCATTCAATAAGTACATATTGATAGCTGACAAGTGCTGATTGCACACTAGAGCATGGTAACAGAATGTACCTACGTTTTTTTAGTCTTCTTAGAATTTATTATTATTATTATTTTATAACATATATGGGTGTTTTACCTGATCCTTGTAGAGGCCAGAAGAGAGCATCAGATTCCCCAGACCTTGACTTAAAGATGGTGGTGAGCCACCATGTGGGTGCTGGTAATCAAACTGGGGTCCTCTGGAAGAGCAGCCAGTGCTCTTAAACTGTTGTGCATCTTTCCAGCCCCATCTTCTAGTCTTGTTCTTGTCGTCCATGTCTGATTGAACATCCCCAGAATGTTGCTCAGTAATCCCTTAAATTCCCATGTACTATATCAACATTTTCAGTTTACTAAAAACCATCTTCCTACCCCATTACCTATATGCTACACCATCCTTCTTTCTTTGAAGGGCAAAATGCCTTATTAGAATTGTTTATTCCAAATTCTTTCCATTTTTTCTAAACATCTTTACCTTACTTGGGTTTTTTTACTTGATTACTAACCCTGTGCTTGTCGAAGTCCTCAGTGACTCTCACCTTGCTAACTCCAGTGTTTGTTTTCAGACTCATCCCTCTTAGCCAGTCAGCAGCAGTTGACGAGATACTGTTGTCTCGTGAGTTGTCTTTACCATGCATGACCTCTTTACATCAGCGTCCCAGAGCCCAGCAGTCCTCAGAGACAACTCTGTCATTCCAGTTGCGCAGGTCAAAAGTCGTGGATACTTCTGAGCTTCCCCCATGCAAGCTAACAGGAACTCCTTAATCCTGTTAAACTGTATCTGTTCCCATCACTTTTCACCACCCTGCTCATCCTCATCTCTTACCTACCCCAGATAAATTTAGCCTCTTTATCTGTTAGCAACCAAAATGATCTTGAAAACGAGGTCGGGTCTGTGTAGAAGGAGAAGTATATATAGGAGACGGCACGGTGCAATGGTTCTCAACCTGCGGCTTGCAGCTTCTTCGGGGTATTGGACGACCCTTTCATGGGGTTATATATCAGCCATCCTACACATCAGATATTTACGTTACAGTCCATAACAGTAGCAAAAGTGCAGCTGTGAAGTAGCGACGAAAATCATGTTCTGATCAGGGGTCTCCACAGCATGGGGGAGTGTGTTAAAGGGTGGCGGCATCAGGAAGCTTGAGCACCACTGCTCTTGTGGGTCTCTTTCCTTCAAAACCAAGGTCCTAAACAGTTGGCTTTCTTTTACTCCTTTGACCTAGAGTCCTGCTTTAACGTCTATTCTAGCCTCCTGGCTACTCCCTCTCCCTTCAGGTAATCAACCATGCGGCTAAATTCCTTACCAAGTCTGTGCTCCAGTGTTGTCTTCAAGGCAGTATACTGGGTTTAAAAAGACAGCCACTCCCAGCCCTCGCTTTACCAGCACTTACACCTTCTAAAAGCTAATTAAATGATTGCTTTTTATTGATTGTCTGTGTCCTTCACTAATGTAATGTCACAGGGAACACAGTTCCCACGTTTTTATCCAAGAATGTTACCGAAGGCCCTGGAAGAGTGCCACACAGAGAAGGCCTTTAGTAACTAGTCCTGAGTCTATAGTGAATGGGTATGTACTTTGTTTCAAAAGAGACTGAATGAAAGACCAAAATATCATCCCTTTACAATGGTGGCTGTCAACATTCAGTCTCCGGTCTCGCTGTATTAACTGCACATGGAAATGCCTGAGTTCCACTTTGGAGCTACCAAATCAGACTGAGACTTGGTCCATTTGTCTGCTTTCAAATACCCTTCACATTTTTATAGCTCACCCAAAGTTTGCTCTAGTGTAACCTGTGTAAGTCTGAAAAGGAACATGCAAGCTATCATGGGTATTTCTATTTTATTATTTTTTTACTTTATTTTGAAATTATACAGGGTAGTATTGCCAAATGACATAAATCCTCTTAATATTCCTTTGTGGTTTTCACACTATTCATAGGTACCCTTCTGTTTTGTTTTGTTGTGTTTTTGTTTTTGTTTTTTTGACCAAGCTGACTTAGGATTTACCAGTTTCTAGCATTTGTATTTCTTTGGTGTTTACAACACCTAATCTTCATAAACCTATTTACTGGAGTTTTTTTTTTTTTTTTTTTTTTTTAATGGTTAATTTCCTACCTGCGGGCAGTGTGTTTAAATCATATCTGTGCCCACTTCACCCTCCAACTCCTTCCAGCCCCTCCCCCAAAAAGCTCCTCAAACAGCGTCACAGGTTTTGTTGTTACTGTTAGAACTCACTGAGCTGGACTAGTGCTGCCTGTGCTGAGCGTGTGTGTGTGTGTGTGTGTGTGTGTGTGTGTGTGTGTGTGTGTGTG
>NW_026596166.1:7959742-8089738 GCF_907164565.1 Psammomys obesus | reverse complement strand
GTGTGTGTGTGTGTGTGTGTGTGTGTGTGTGTGTGTGTGTGTGTGTGTGTGAAGGACAGCCTGGGTGGCCACACCCCTGACAGAAGCTGGCTTGCCCTCCCCTGACAGCCCTCCATTGCCAGAGCTTTTCAGCTAGGGATGGAGCGTCACGAGCCTCTCCCTGCTCCGTCCACACTGGGATGTCAGCTGGCTTGATCTTGGCAGGCAGCCACAACCTCTGTGGACTCCTGAGAGCAGCAGCTTTGTCGTGTCCAGAACACGCTGGTTTGCAGGGGTCCTCCCCGGATGGGCTCTTAGGATCTTTCTGCCCTCTCTAGCCGATTTTCTCTAAGCTGCGGGAGAAGTTGGTATGATGTGGATGCCCCCTTAGGGCTGAGCGCCCCAAACTCACTTAGCCTCCAGATTTTTAGTTTTCCTCTGAACTAAAAGGAAACCTCAGAGAAGACGGGAGATCTGTTGAGGTTGTACGTGGCCCATGATAGAACACTCGCTTAAAAATGGGTTACGAAACTACCTAGTGGTTTCGTAATATACATAACTTAACAACTGTAATAGTAAAGATTGAACTGATATGCCCTGTTCAAGAAGCAATCAGCACGTGTCTAAATTTTATATAGGAAATTTATTTACTCAACACTTACTTGTGCATGTCATCTGCTTGTAAGCACTGCTTAGACAGTGGGAAAATAGTCATAGCCAAAGACAGCTGCTTTGTGAAACTGCGCTTAGTCGAGGCAGACAGTAATCCCATAATCTCTATATCCAACATTGGATGACATAAGGCTTAAGAGGTAGCTGCTCTTGACTTTTCCCCGTATCTATGACGAGATTTAGTTGATTTCTGTTCCCTGGATAAGAGACGGTCATGAACCAAAGTGCTTCTCTTTCCTGTTTAGGGGTTAGAATTGCAGGAAACGTCCTGCCACACTGCTGAAGCCCAGAGAGTTGATGAGGTGTTTGACAGTGCTTTTCAGCGAGAACACCCACAAGTGTGTGCCCTGAATGAGCACCTGGGGAACATCTTGACACCATGTACTGTTTTGCCCGTGAAACTGTATTCTGATGCCAGGGGTGTCCTGTCTGGCATTATCGATTCTCACGAGAACCTGAGGGAATTTAAAGATGACCTTGTCAAAGTGCTTGTATGGGTGCTCATTCAGTATTGCTCTAAAAGGTCCAGCACTCAGGAGAATATTTACAAAACTGAAAATAACAGAGAAGCCCCACCAGCGCCTCTTCCTGCTTTGAACACTTCACCTTGCCCTGAATCCCTGGAAGACTCAGATAGTTTAAAATCAGATACTTTCCATGACTGGTCTGATGATAATCTTTTTGATGACGAACCAGCTAACAAAAACAGAAAAGAAAAACTTCAGTTCAGCGATCTGCCAGGTACAAATTTGCCTATTCCAGGGTCGGTAGATTCCCAGAGTGCAGATGATCACTATACAGGCACAGGCCCTAAAAACGATCTTTACAAGACAGTTTTGTTGGGATTCCCTGCTATTGACAAGGGACAGCGAGAAGACGTGACCTGTATCCCTCTGATGGAGTTCAGTTGTTCCCAGTCTCACCTGCTGAGTTTACCTGAAGAATGGAGGTCTAACTGTACACCCTATTCCAAAATAAAGGAGATGAGCCCCTTGTTTCCCGAAGACTGGTATCAGTTTGTTTTAAGGCAATTGGAATGTTTTCATTCAGAAGAAAAGTCAAGTGTACTAGAAGAAATTGCAAAGGATAAAGCTTTAAAAGACTTGTATGTCCACACTGTAATGGCTTGTTATATTGGTTTATTTGGAATAGACAACATGGTGCCTAGTCCTGGCCAGCTAGTAAGAGTCTACAATGGTGGTTTGCCCTGGTCTGGCACCTTGGATTGGCTCTCAGAAAAACCAGAACTGTTCCAACTAGTTCAGAAAGCATTCAGGTAACTCATTTTGATTATATACAAGTTGTTTTTTGTTTTTTTTTTTTTTTTAAATCACTAGAAGATTCCTTCATTTATAGTTTTTTGTCGTTGTTGGTGCTTTCATGATTTTTTAAAAGCTTGGTCTATAGTATAATTGTATTGGAAACGATTTAATTTCTACACTTTTGATTTCGTTTGTATAGAGGACTTTTTAAATAAGACTCATTGGATTTCTTGGTTCAGCTGCTTTCATTTTTTTTGTTTGTTTAGAGTTTTGTTGTTTCAGTTTTGAGGCTAGAACCTGGATACCTTGCCTCTACCTCCAGAGTGCTGGTGCTGTAGGCATGAGCCACCACCATCACATGGTTCTAGGGATCAACCCACAGCCTTGTTGTGCATGCTAAGCAGGTATACTGCCCACTGAGTACATCTTCAGCCTCGTCCCCCTCAATTTTTTTTTTTATTTGAAATGGATGACTTCATTTTAGTGGAGGTGGGCTGTTGAGACGTGATCCCAGACTGACCTTGAGCGCATTCTGGATCTCCAGGGATGGCCTGGGCACCTCCCTCCGCATCTTGAGTGCCCACCATCACGTGTGTGCCACTGTGCCGCTCTGCTTGGCTTGAGGTGGATGCTATCCCTCCCGAGTCTTAAAAATAGTGAACAGATAACTCTCATCTCTAAAGTTCATCTTAAATATTCTGAAATTGTTTGGGTTTCCATTTTCTTAGGTATACGCTGAAACTGATGGTTGATAAAGCAAGTTTGGGTCCAACAGAAGACTTTAAAGAGCTGGCCGACTGCCTCAGAGAATATGAGAGGGACTGGTACATTGGCTTAGCGTCTGAGGAGCAGTGGAAGGAAGCAATTCTAGAAGAAAAGCCGTGCTTGTTTTCCCTGGGCTATGAGTCTAGTACGGTAAGGCATTTTCATGTGGAAACCTTAAAGATTAAAAAATGTAAAATATTTGAGCTGATAAATGGTGTGACATTCTAGCTATTGATAATGGGTTAATGGCATTTGAAAGGTATTTATAATCATGGCCCTATGATCAGATAGTATAACCCAGAACAGCTGGTTCATTTCCTTCTGCCCGCTGAATAGGGAACAGTTAAAAACACTGATTACTATACAGCCGCTGTGAGGTAGTCAGCGCATGTAGTCCACCTCAGAGCTTCTGCCCTGTGAGAGAAGCAAGTCAGGGAAAAGATAAGTAAATATCAAGAAAAAGCTGAGCTCTGAAGCACTTCCCAAAAGAAATGATTCATTAGCCACAGTGTGGCTGCCTCAAGGTGAGCAGTAAGTGTGTCCTTGGCCTTGTAACAGAAGGTAATGTGCTTTTTAGGAACCACCCAGAAGAAATCCGCAAGACAGGCAGACTTGGCAGGGAGCTAACTCCGTCACTGTAGATGCAATCCTCAGCAAAATATTAGCTAACCAAGCCAGCAGCCTATAAAAACAACTTTTGTGTCAAAATAGTGTATAAAATCGGTTTAAAATATAAAAAGCCAATTAATGTAATACATAGTAACAATAGGGTAAGAAACAAACACCCCATAATTATCTCCATAGATAAAAAAGAAGAAAACCCCATTTAGTGAAATCCAACACCCTTTCATAGTAAAAACATTTTTTTTCCAGAAATTAAAATTGATATAAAAATGTATGTTACCATCATAGTACTGTGCTGGAAGTTCTGTCTGTGTGTAATGAACGGATTGTTTCTGACCTGAATTCACATTGAACTCCTTGCCTCAGTGTATTGGGAAGTAACTAGGATCTGATAAGATTCTAGGTGTTGAACTGTGTGGCAGGATTAAGGGCATTACAACATGAGGAAACATAACCCTCCTGTTATGTATACCACACAATGACAGAGGAGGAAGGCAGCCTTCTCCAAGCCAGGAAGAGGCCTTACCGCAGCCTAGCCATGTGTGCCCTCACTGCAGTCTCAGCCTCTGGAACAGTGAGAAAACAAACCTAGGCCAATCTCCCCCTTCCTCCCCTTCTCCTCTGCCTCTTCCTCCTCCCCCTCTCTTCTCTCTCCACCTTTCAACAAGGGTCTTGCTGTATGGGCCAGGCGAGTTGGGGGTTCGTGAAAACCTAGGCTCCATGATCACCCTGTCTCTGTCACCCAGGATGCAAAGACTAGAGGCCTGTGCCACCATACTTAGTATCAATGTCTATTGTGTCAGCAACAGAGTAATGAAGCAAAAGAAAAAGGCATAGGATTCAGAACCAAAAACAGAACACTATTTGCAGGCGGCACAATCTTTTCTTTAGAATGTGAGGAATCTATGTTAAAATTATTGAAAATAATTGTAGGATATAAGAAGATGGTCAACATAAAAATCTTCTGTATTTTTACATACCAGCAATAACCAAACCAAAATCAAATAAGGAAATCTGGTTTATATTACACCAAAAAGAATAAGGAACATTGAAATGGCTTAGCAGGTAAAGACCTCGCCACCAAATCTGATGGTGAAAGAAAACCAACTTCTAAAAGTTGTCTTCTATCTGTACACCATGTACATATGTCTCTGTACACACACATACTGAATAAAGTTTAAAGATTTTAAAAACAAAATAAAAGCCAGGCATAGCATCTCATGCCTCGAATCCCTGTGTGCAGAACACAGAAGCAGAGGGGCCAGGAATTCAGGGGTATCTGGGCTACATAGTAAGACCCTGGCTCAAAAGATAATGTACTTAGGTAGAAATTTAATAAGTATAAAACAGGTACCCTGAAAACTGTAAAACATTGTTGAAAGAAGGAATTAAAAATTTAAAGACAAGAAAACTCACAATAAAAATACCCATACTTGTGAATCAAACTATATTGTTAAAAATGTAGTACTTAGGACTATATTTTAGCAGTTAAGAGCACTGGCTGTTCTTCCAGAGGTCCTAAATTCAGTTCCCACCTCCCCCACCCCCCACAGCTCACAATCACCTGCAACTATAGTTCCAGGGGATCCAGTGCCCTCTTCTGACCTCCATGGACACTAGGCTTGCAAGTGGTACACAGACTTATGCACAAGCAAAATACACACTAAGTGTACTTTTTAAGTGGTAACACTCTTCAGATTAATCCATAGTTGTAACACTCTCATTCAAGGCCCATCTGCCTGTAGTAAAAAAAAATGGCAGGATGGCTTTCTAAAACTCATGGAATGTCAAGGAACTTAGAATAGCCAGAAAAGTCTTTTAAAAAGAAAATTGGTGACCTCATACTTGTGAGTTTCAAAATGTATCAGAAAGCACCCAGTGTCAGGTTCTGTGTGGTTCGGCATTAAGATAGCACTTAAGGGAGTGAAATGGAAATAAAAAGAAGGAGACCAAGAGCATCTAATGGAGAATCATTGTTTTCACAAGATGGTACTGAAATAGTTGAGTGTCCACGATTAAGAGACATCATGGATTATGGACATCATTTCCCCGTGGCTGCTACAAAACTCATCCTCACAAACTGGGTGACTGTAAAGAACAGATATGTTGTCTCCCATTTCTGGAGTTGGGAATCTACAGTCAGGGTTTGAGGAGGTCACACCCCCTCTGAGGGCTCCGGAGAAGAGCTCTTCCCTAATCTCTCCTACTTCTGCTTGCTCTTCACAGTCCACCTGTGGCTCTGTAGCACCAGTCTCCATTTTCACATGGCCTTCTCTTCTGTAGTGTGAGGGAGCTCTCCCACCCCTTTCTTTTACAGGGACACAAGACCTTGGTCGGCTTAGGATCTACTGAAACCCAGCATGATCTTATCTCAGAATCTTCAGTTACATCTTTAGGTACCCATCCCAGTAAAGGCCATGTTCACAAGTACCACGGTTAGGACTGACATTCCTTTCATTTGAAGATGCTGTTCAGCCCACTGAAGATTTCAGCTAACACCATATTAAGTAACTGACCTCCGTTGCATCAAATAACTAAACATTAAAACCATGGAAATTTCAGGAGAATATGTGGGAGTAATCTTCATGACCTCAAACTTAAAAATAAATTCTTAGATATGATAACAAAAGTATGAGAAACAAATGAAACCACATCATTAAAAATAAAATGTTTAAGGGCTAGAGCAATGGCTCAGCAATTAAAAGCACTGCTTGCTTTTCCAGAGTACCAGGATTGAATTCTTAGCATCCACATGGTACCTCGACCATCTGGAATTCCAGTCCTGAGAGATCCAACACCCTCTTCTGGCCTCAGACACTATATACACATGGTATACAGACATGCATTCAAGCAAAACACTCATACACATAAAAAAATGAAACTGAAAAAAAATTAAGTAAAACCTTGGAGCTAAGGATATAGCTCAGTTGCTAGAGTGCTTACGTAGGATGGAGGAAGCCCTTGGTTTGGTCACCGCGTAAAACCAGGGAAGGTAACCTAGGACTCCATCATTCAGGAGGTAAAAGCAAGAGGATCCAATGTTCAGAGTTATCCATGGCTGTAATGAAATTTCTCATTCATTCTAACTATGTGAGACCTGTGTCAAAAAATAGAAAAAAAAGTAAATAAATAGGTTAACCAGGACTGGGAAAGTGGCTCATTGATAAAATGTTTGCCTCATGCACAAAACCCTAGGTTGAATCAGAAGTATTAGAAAAGGAAAAACAAAAACAAAAAAAGAATATAGGTTCTATATTTGCTGGTCTGGTGCCTTACTAAACCCAGGACCTAGGATCCTGAGGATTGCCACAAGTTTGAGACCAATCTGGGCTACAAAGTAAGCCCTCAAAACAAAACAAACAAAAAACAAAAGCCAACCAACCAAAACTAAAGTTCTTTGCAAAGTCACACATCCATAATTGCAGGAGAAAGGTCAAGAGTTCAAGGTCATTCCTGGTTAACAGAGGATCCGTAGTGAGTTTACATCTGTGGCCTTCCCGGACCACGTAAGACCCTGTCTCAAAACAAAATAGAGGGTGGAGGGATGGCTCAATGGTTTAGAGTGCTATTGTTTTTGCAGAGAACTGCGGTTCAATTCCCAGCACCCATATGGTGGGTGAGTCTATCTGTAAGTCTAGGTCCAGGGGTCCAGTTCCCTCTTTTGGCCTTCTTGGGCACATGCAGGTAACACATATAAAATAATAGAACAAACTTTTTTTTTTTTTTTTTTTTTTTTTTTAATGAAAAGGAGGACAGAGAAGAAGGGCCAGCACACTTTCTAATCCCCAGGAAGATCAAGACTTCATGGTTATACTGCTGCACAGACTACAGAATTTTATTCTAGCCTGGGCTGTATGAGGCCCTGCCTCAAAACATACAGAATTGAAAAAAATAAACTTTGTGTGTCAAAGCATGCTGTCAAAAAGTGAAAACACTACGAGAATTTGGAAAAATAGATATATATATCAATCATAAAAAATCTGTTACTATAATATGTAAAGAACTTAGACTCTAATCAAAACAGGTGTCTGATTGATTGTGGACAACAGCCATCCGTATACACATTTCTCCAAAGGTACACAGTGACGAAGAAACACATATACACAAAATGCTGCGCCTCATAACATCAGGAGACAAGTCAAAACCATAATAAAATTAGGGCTGAGGTGTGTAGTTTAGCGGTGAAATTACTTGCCTAAGCATGTGCAAGGCGCCAAGCCTGACTCCCACACTACCCAAGAAACAAGCAAAAGCCATGACATTTTACTGTGCTGTGATGGCTCAGTTAAGAGTTAATAAGTCTGGGCAAGGATGTGAAGAGATTATATGCCAATTATAACCCTTATATGCCGATGTTTGGAATATACAGTCACTTTGGAAAACACTCGGGTCATTTCTCCAATAATGGGTCATGGAGCCACAACAGGATCCTGCAGTTGCACTGCAGAGGAGCAAAGGTGTAGGCTGGCGCAGAAACTTGCTGCACACAGCTGCTGGTAGTGTGCTGTTTATAATGGCCAAAAGGCAGAAGCCGTGCATCAAGAGACCATGGGCATTTTATAGTACACCGTACAAGGAAAGGAATGAGGATGGTCGAGGCTACGAGGGCCATGAGCGGGTGAGTCAGTTCAGGTAGCGTCATTGTGATTGCTGGGGGACATGGAATGACCACAGCGTTTCTTACTGAGGCCATGAGAACTGTTCTTAGATTAACTGGGCGGTCACTGCGCGTTCACTGTCTGCCCAGGGGCCATTGGATTATAAACGGACAATTGAAATGAGCGAACTATGCAGAAATCTAACTGTAACCCCGTAAAACTTTCTGAAAAGGAGCCTAGCTGAGGGATTGGCCACTGTGATGACTCTTGATTGTCAGCGAGATAGGACTTAAGAGTCACCGCGAAAACAAACTTCTGGCATGCCCCTAAGGGAATTCTAGATGGGGTTGAGGTGGGGAGGCCCACCCTCGGGTGAAGGGGCAGCATCGCCAGGGCCAGGGTGCCGGACCAACTGAAAGGGAGGAGGGGAGCTGAGCATTGCTCTCTCTGTGGACGCCACACGCTCGGCTCTCCCGTTCCTGCTGCCAAGACCTCCCTCACGGAGCGGACCGGACCCTTCCTTCACTAGGGTTGTTTTTGTCCAGTATTGCCTCAGCAGGGAGAGGACAACAGCCCCGTCCACTAACACTGTGCGCTGCCAAGGCTAAGCGAGTGGTCGGCCAGGGTCAGAAAAGACTAAGTTACTGAAATTCGGTCCTCACAGTAATCAAGTGATAAATGCTCTTCGCGGATTGATTTAGAGAGCTAGGAAAGAGAGGTGACCCCTGATTCCAAAGCCTGGCAGCTTGGGCGTATTTTAAACCACCAGGCTCTACTGTTGGTTGGCGCACACTCCTGCTGTATTTTTCGGTGATCTTCCCTGTCCCCTTTACACTTCCAGGGCGTCTACACCTCAAGGGTCCTGATGCTTCGGGAGCTGTCGGTGCACATCGGGCAGCTGAACGCCGAGGCCATTCGAGGTCAGTGGGCCAACCTCTCGTGGGAACTGCTTTATGCCACCAACGATGATGAGGAGCGCTACAGCATCCAAGCTCACCCGCTCCTTCTGCGGAACCTCACTGTGCAAGCCGCGGACCCTCCCTTGGGCTACCCAATTTTCTCTTCCAAACCTCTCCCTATACATTTGTGTTAGTCCATTTTTACATCCAAATGCAAGGGCGTCGCCAGAGGCGCTGCTGGAAAAGTGAGAGTCGCGGTTCTGGGATGTCGCTAGACTTCCTTGCCGCAGGGAACGATTTAAACAGAAGCTCCCCTGCATCTAACATGGGTAAAAGTAGTTGGCCAATATTTGTGCTGTATGAGTTGGGATCCATTTGGGTAGCTAGAGACATTTGTATACAATTACATGGTTTTTTACTGCTTTGTTAAATGTCTGAAAGGTGGTTTGTCTTTTAAAAAGTCAACAGGTGTGTCATTACATACTAAAAAACATGCATATCAGTGTTTTTTTAAATAATAATGGATCATTTTAATGCTTACCATGACATGTACATATATTTATTTGAAATGTAATTAATTTTTAGTATTTTCAAATGTTGTACTGTTTTAACATTTAACGTGGTATGAACAGTTCCACTCAATGTATTTATTTTTCATATACTTCAGTTTGGAAACCATAAGCACTTCAAATAAAATATCACCAGTTAAATCTTGTTCTTTTTTCTGGGGATGGTGGACATGTTTGTAGGTGCCTACCCATGCTTGTGGAGGCCAGAGGTCAGCCTCAGGCAGTATTTTTCACAGGGATTGGGGCTTGCTGAGTTGGCTAGGCTGGCCAGCCAATGAGCCCCGTATCAGTTTATTCACCTTACATCTAAAGAGTGTCCCCTCCCTCCTCTCTTCCCACCCTCCCCTTTTCCCTTCTTTCCCATCTCCCTTTCCCCCCAGAAAAGGGAAACCCCCTACCCCCATATCAACCCTCTCCAACACATCAAGTCCCATCAGGACTGAGCATATCTTCATCCCCTGAGGCCAGACAAGGCAGCCCTGCCAGGGGGGGAGTTAGCCAAAAGCAGGCAATAGAGTCCATGTTAGAAACAGCGCCCCCCTCCAGTCACCAGGCGCCCCATATGAAGACCAAGCTACCCATCAGCCACATATGTGCAGGGGCCTAGGTCCAGATCATGCATGCTCCTTAGCTGATGTCTCAGTCTCTGAAAGCCCCCATGGGACTGGGTTAGTTGTCCCTGTTGGTCTTCTTGTGAGGTTCCTGTCCCCTCCAGGTCCTTCCATCTTTCCCCCATCACTTCCACAGCACCCCCAGAGCTCTGCCCCGTGCTTGGCCTCGAGTCCCAGCATCTGTCTCCATCCGCTGCTACACGCCTGGCTCTTCACATGGGGGATGGAGACCAAACTCAGGGCATCATGCTTGGGTGGCAAGCACTTTACCAACTGAGATGTCGTCTCCAAGAAAACCTTACCCAGCTTTCCAACTGTTTGGTTAGATGTAAGTGAAACAGGGCTCTTCATTCACCATGGGTGTTCTCACAACCAGAGGCCATCCTATAGTCTTGACTCCTTACACAGTTCTTGCAGCTGATTTACCAGTGGGGTCACAGGTATATGAACTGAAACAGGAAGTAGAGGGAAGTTTCTATGAAGTGATTGGAATTTCGTGTTGGTTCTCTTGCTGCCTAGGAATGATTTACAGTCACTTAAAAGGAGAGAAAGATGGTGGATCCGAACCTCTTCAGATGGAACTTGCCTTATTCCTTACTTGACTTCCAGCTAAGTCTATGAGAACTCCCAGAATCCTAAGATAATAATGCATTATGTTTGAAAATGACTGAGCTTATTAAAGTGTGCTGGTTGTAGTTATTAGCCCAGTTACTGGATCAGTTTATTTTATCAATGCTAAAAAGATTATTTTGGAACTCGTTTCAGATAATAAATTAATGAGATTTCTGTGTTGAATTTCTGGAGGTGTGACAATATAATAAGATGGAGTTTTATGTTATACCCTAAACCAGTTTAGCTATCTGGCTGTGCTTTATCTGATTGGATTTATTAGATGGGCAACATTATATCTTCTTATGCAGAAAAAATGTTCTCTTTGTAGTGGTCAAATGGGGGTTGCATTAACATTATTGGACTTCCCCCCAAACAATTTAGTAATTTTAAATCGTTTGAAGGTTTTTATCATTAGCATAATATCAAGCCTTGCCTTCCCTTGGCCATGACCACATATTTCCCCATTTCATTATTTGGTTGTTTTTTTTTTTTTTTTTTGGGGGGGGGGGGTTGCTTTAGTAATTTAAATCTTTTATTCTTTAAAAACAGTTTTATTCTTTGAGAATTACCAATATGTATATATACAATGTATTCTGAGCATATACACCACCTGTACTCACACTCAAACACCCTCTGGACTCCATCTTTCCCTCTGCCCCACCCCTCATCCCTGCCAATATAATAGCTCCCAACTTCATGTTCTTGTTTGTTGTTTTTTTTTTTTTTTAATCCCACTGAGTCCATGAGCGCTGCCAATGTACACAGGGGTGTGGGCCTGCCTACTGGAGTGTGAGCCGCCTACCCAGTGGCCACATCCCCAGAGGAAAATTACTTTCTGCCCCTCCCCCGCCCCCAGCCAGCAACTGCCAACAGCTCCTCAGCTAGGCGCGGCCCCCGTGAGCCCCTCCTTGTCCATATGGAATTTTGACTGGCCTGATCTACTGCGGGTAGACACAGCCGGTGTGAGCCTATGAGTCGGATGGAGAGTCATGCCATGTCCAGAAGACAGCATGGCCTAGTACTCTTACCCATCCTAACGCTCTTACGTTCTTTTTCTTTTCATGATAGAAGTATATTTATAAAGCAAATAAGTAGCAACAGTCAAATCCAAAACCAGCCACCAACCCCCGGGCCTGAGAAACATCTGGACGGCTCCCTTGGGGTGCTCATCAGGAAGGGCATGGCATGCAACACACTTGACAGTGGTTAGTGACCTTATGGTCACTGCAGCAGGTGTCAGGGGTGTGGGATGCATGGCCAGTGGAGGAAGGAGTTCAGTGGCTATTGGGGCCTCAGTCAGGAGGGCTCTCGTCTTCCGGCAGAACCACTGGCCCCACGCTTGCACTCTTCCTGCTTCCTCTTCCTTAATGTTCCCTGAGCCTTGGGGACTGAGTTGACACAGATCTCCCACGTGGGGCTGAGTATTCACGGTGCCTTTTCCTTAGAACTTTGACCAGTCACAAGTCTCTACGTTAACCTCTGCTGACCCCACCACGAACTTCATCTGGACCAAGTTTGAGAGCAGCATATATCTACAGGCGTATAAGCATAAATATTTAGAAGTCAGTTTGACAACATGAACATTTTTGGCAAATAACAACAGGTTTCTCCGTAATGCCTATGACCTCACCAGCCATAGACTTTTTTTTTGACTATGTTTATAGTACCAGTTATAAATTTCCTCCTGTGTAACAGGCTTCAAATCTGATTTAAAAACATGTTAATTAGCCGTAAAACAGTCATGCAAATATTTCATCAGGAGGCACATCTTGCCTGGAAGATGGCTGCTGTAGCAGGTAGGGGTCAGACCATTGATGTCTCTTCTCCCTGACGGCCTGCATAGCACTTTCTGGCTCTCTGAAAGCTAGCCAGGAAGGAAGAAGTTTCTCCGTCACTTCAAGGTTGATTGCTCTTATTCTGCTACCAAGCTGTGTGGTGTCTTTAGCAGAAGGGTTTTAGCATGTAGTTAGGATAGGCAAGCAAAACCAATGACAGCAGTAGCCCACGTTGTTTTAGAGGCCTGTGGGACCAATAACTTGAAGGGAACTAATCCTGCCTGGCGCTGAGGTTTTCACTTAATAACCCTTGTCTTCCGGGAATAGCATCGTCTGCCCATTCGGGTTACCTCCGTTGAAACTCTCCTTTTATCTTTTAATTAGATTCTGTCATTAGCTTACAAAGTAGCAGAGCTCCATAAGAATTAGTAATACAGCCCTAGTTTTCCCCCATTTGTTTATTTATTTATTCACTTCACATCCTGATCACAGATCCCCCTTCTCTCCTCCCAGTCCTCCTCCCAATCCTTCCTCCATCCTCTCCTCTCCTCAGAGAAGGGAGAGGTCCCCCCCCCCTTGGGTACCAACCCACCATGGCACATTAAGTCACTGAAGGACTAGATGTATTCTCTCCCACTGAGGCCAGACAAGCCAGCCCATTAGGGGAACAGGATCCAAAGGCAGGCATCAGAGTCAGACAGGGCCACCCCTCCAGTTGCTGGTGGACCCACATGAAGACCAAGCTGCACATCTGCTACATACACGCAGGGGCTTAGGACCAGTCCATGTATGCTCTTTGGCTGGTGATTCAGTCTCTGTGAGGCCCCATGGGACCAGGTTGATTGACACTGTAGGCCTTCTTGTAGAGAACTTGATTCCTCCAGGTCCCTCAATTGTCCCCCAACTCTTTCATAATGACTCTCTGAGCTGTCTAATGTTTGGCTGTGGGTCTCTACATCTCTTTCCATCAGCTGCTGAGTGAAGCCTCCCAGAGGAGTTATGCTAAGCTCCTGTCTACAAGCACAGCAGAGTATCATTAATAGTGTCAGGGACTGGTTCTCTCTCATGGAACAGGTCTCAAGTAGGGCTAATTTTTGGTTGACCATTCCCTCAATCTTTGTACCATCTTTGTCCCTGCTCATCTTGTAGGTAGGATAAATTTCAGGTCAAAGGTTTTGTGGGTGAGTTGGTGTCTTTATTCCTCCCCTGGAAGCCACTTCAGGCTTCATCTCCCCTGCTGCTAGAAGTCTCAACTAGGGTGACCCCCACAGACTTCCTGGGGCCTCCCCTATGCCAGGTCTCTGGCATTTCCCAGAGATGTCCCCACCTCCACTTTCCATTCTCTCATCCAGCCCTCTTGCCTACTCCTAATCCCCCACCCTACCCTCCTATCCAGATACCCTCCCCCCTCCCATTTACCTCCCATTTATAGGAAATAAAATGCCTATTTTATTTCCTCTTAGGAGTGAAATTCAAGCACCTCCCTTGCCCTTCCTTGTTACTTACTTAGCCTCTTTGGTTCAGTGAACCACATACCTTAAGCTTCAGCCACATGGCTGAACAAAACCACACCATGAGAAAAGAACAGCATTTGCATGCAATGCTAAAACTGTTCTAGATTGAGCTCTACAAAGTCAACATTTATAAGTGAAAACATCTCATGCCTGTCTTTCTGGGTCAGAAACACAGAATAATCTCTAGTTCCATCCATTTGCCTGCAGATTTCATGATGCCCCTGCTTTTAATAGCTGAGTAGTATTCCATTGTGTAAATGTTGAGGGACATCTAGGTTGTTTCCAGTTTCTAGCTCTTACAAATAAGCTGCTATGAACATGGTTGAAAAAGTATCTTTGTGGTATGGTGTAGCATCTTTTGGATATATGCCCAAGAGTGGTATGGTATAATTGGGTCTATTCCCAATTTTCTGAGAAAGTGCCAGACTGATTTCCAAAGCAGTTGTACAAGTTTGCACTCCCATCAGCAATGGAGGAGTGTTCCCCTTTCTCCACAACCTTGCTAGCATGTGCTGTCACTTGAGGTTTGGATCAAGCCATTCTGGGGGATGTAAGATGTAATCTCAGAGTCATTCTGATTTGCATCTCTTTGATAAATAAGGATATTGAACATTTAAGTGTTTCTCTGCCATTAGAGATTACTTTGTTGAGAATTCTCTGTTTAGCTCTGTACCCCATTTTTAATTGGGTTATTTGGTTTGTTCATGTCTGGTTTCTTGAGTTCTTTATATATTTTGGATATTAGCACTCTATCTGAGGTAGGGCTTGGTGAAGATCTTTTCCCATTTTGTTGGTTGCCATTTTATCCTACTGACAGTGTCCTTTGCCTTACAGAAGCTTCTCAGTTTCATGAGGTCCCATTTATTAATTGTTGATTTTAGTGCCTGAACTGTTGGTGTTCTGTTCAGGAAGTTGTCTCCTGTGCCAATGAGTTCAATGCTATTCCCCACTTTCTCTTCTATTAGATTTAATGTATCTAGTTTTATGTTGAGGCCTTTGATCCACTTGGACTTGAATTTTGTGCAGGGTAATAAATACGGATCTATTTGCATTCTTCTATATGCAGATATCCAGTTAGACCAGCACTATTTGTTGAAGATGCTATCTCTTTTTTCCCCCATTGTATAGTTTTGGTTTCTTTGTCAAAAATCAAGTGTCCATAGGTGCATGGGTTTACCTCTGGGTCTTCAATTTGATTCCACTGAAACCTGTCTGTTTCTATGCCAGTACCATGCAGTTTTTATTACTGTTGCTCTATAGTACAGCTTGAGATCAGGGGTGGTGATATCTTCAGAAGTTCTTTTATAGTACAGGATTGTTTTAGCTATTCTGGATTTGTTTTTCCATATAAAGTTGAGAATGTTTTTCAAGGCCTGTAAAGAATTGTGTTACTATTTTTATGGGAATTGTATTGAATCTATAGATTGCTTTTGGCAAAAATGGCCATTTTTAGTAAGTTAATCCTACTGATCCATGAGCATGGGAGATCTTTCCATCTTCTCATACCTTCTTCAATTTCTTTCTTCAGAGATTTGAAATTCTTGTCATACAGGTCTTTCGCTTGCTTGGTTAGAGTTACATCAAGATATTTTATATTATTTGGTTATTATTATGTGGTTTTTTATTATATGTTTATTATGTGGTTATTGTGAAGGGTGTTGTTTCCTTCATTTCTTTCTCAACCCATTTATTGTTTGTATGCGCAAGAACTGATTTAACTTTTTAGTGATTCTTTATGAATTTCACATCATGCACCCCAATCCTACTCATCTCCTTGTCTCTCCGTATTTACCCTCCACCCTTGCAACCTATCCCCCAAAAGAAAAAAAAAATCTCACCATGAAAGTCATGGTATGTCACACAATGTACCCTTTTCCCAAACAGCTTTACCTACCAATGTTGATTGCAGTGAGTTATTGGTCTGGTTTGAGGCCTCTGGCTTCTGCCTCGCTATCAATACTGGATCCACAGGAACTCTTCTCAGATATCCTGTTGTTACCCTGTGTCATGGAGATCCTGTAGCTTTGGTTTTGCAGGACCAGCCCTTTCACGAGCTCGAGCATTTCATAAATGGTGTAGATGTTGGGGTAGACCAACTCAAAGCTCTGGGTCTGGCTCTGGGCCTGGTTGGTACCTGAGTTGGTCATCTTGCCAGCTCTCCTGTGCTCATGCCATTGTGGGTGGGGCAGCTCTTCCGTGTTGCCCAGGTTGGGGTGGGGAAGGCAGTAGGCCAAACCAGGGAAGTCCCAATCGCTTTTGGTGGCAACATGGGCCATAGACATCAATATAGTCCCCCGCTGCAGGGCTACAGACCCAGACATGGTCCCCAGCAGCAGCGCAGGCCAGGACTTCACCATGGTCTCAGGTGGCAGGGCAAGCTACTCACTTCAGGCTGTTCCTCACTCCCCTTTAGTTTCCACTTCTGCCTCTCCTCATAGAACACACACTGTTCTTGCACAGTCTTAGCTTGAGCCTCTGGGTGTCCTCTGCCCAGCCTTTGTCACTTAGTGACAGCCGAGGTTTGATTCCCATTGTCTGTTAATACCAGCACATCGATTCAGTTAAATAAAATCTGAAAGGGCCTTGTGGAAATGTTCTGTGGCATGATTGATAGACTTCTTAGGGATGCATAGTCACATTATTAACTTCATAGACCAATATTAACTTCTACAAGGCAATAATAAAAATATATAATAGAGTTGGGAAGATAGCTCAGTTGGTAAAGCACTTTATGTACAAGCAGGAAGACCTGAGTTCAGGTCTCCTACATCCACTTAAAAGCTGGGTGCAGCAGTATGTGTTTGTAACCTCAGAATTGGGGTAAAGTGGAGATGGGAAAGTCCCAGAATCTTGCTAGCTAGCTGGTCCAGGAAAAAAATCAAGCTCCAGGGTCAATGAGAGACCCTGCCTCAAACAATAGAGAGCAATGCAGAAAGACAGTGGACATTAACTTCTGACCTTCACCATACTCACTCACAGAGAAAAAAAAAAAAAAACAAAAACAGGCAGAGCCAAAGAAAATCAGAATTCATTTATGAAGGTTTTATTATTTTTAGTAACTTTTTCTTGAAAAAATACAACTGTCATGAAATAAAAGTAGCAAAAAAATTTTAGGATTTTTGTTCTACATTAAAGAATTACTTATAAGAGTATGAAAAATACTGATTACCTAACTGCAAAGACCCAAGTCATAGACCTCACATTACTGTATGCGCCGCTAAACCCCGTTGAGGGAGACAGGACAAATGAGACCCCAAGTTAGCTCAGACAAAGAAATACAATGTTCTATTCATATAAAATCCCCTGAAAAATGTCTTTGTTAGCCACATTCATAGGAACTTTGGACAGATTGTTTCGATTTTTTGTTACGAGGCTTCTCTGTGTAGCCTTGGCTGTCCTAGACACTATAAAGAGAGGCTGGTCTAAAAACCACAGAGATTTGCCTGCCTCTGCCTCCCAGAGTGTTAGGATTACAAGCATGCACCACCTAACCTGGCGGGTATATCTTCTTTTAAATTGCTATTCTCTAAGGAAAAATGTACAGTGTCAGAGGTCCTTATGCACACAGATAAGCACTGGAGATGCCAGGAAAGTTAAGCAACAGGCTTAGCTGTTCAAAGGCAGTTCTTGTCTATCTTTCAGCCAGAATTCTGGGAAAGGATGTAATTTATAACTTGGTGATTTTTTTTTTCTATCTGTTGGGCCAGTATTCACCTGGATCCCCATATTTTTGTGTTTGTTTGCCCCAGACTTTACCCAGAGATCCTGAGTATTGCTTCTCAGTAAACCCATCCTTATGGATTGAAATAACAGAATGAGATAATGGCAAAACGAAGTTATATATAAATAAATGCAGGTTTATTGGAAGTGGGAGAGAGGGAGAGAGAGAGAGGGGCTTTTGCAGAGAGGGACAGACAGACAGGAAGAAAGACACAGAAAGGGTGAGAGGGGAGAGGAAGGGATAAAAATGTCTGGGTTACATAGTGGAGAGCCTCTTAGAAAGGGAAAGCCCTGCCCCTGGGCTGGGAATTCAGGGTAAAGGGCAGGGAATATGGTCACGCCCTGCAGCAGGTAGGGGCCTAGGGATGCCTGAAACCAAACATCCCAGCCTTTTGTTGATAATAAATGGATGGGGGCTGAAGTAATTAATTGTCTCTGGCTACTTCCCACTGTCATTGAGGTTGTCCATATTGGGTGGGGGAGGGTAAAAAGCTGGAATGTTGGCCAAATCCGGGAAGAACAGGCTGTTCAGCATCTGTGAGACCATCTGCGGCTAGAAAACTGCCCAGCCGACCGGATCAGTCTGTGAGGTTTTGGTTGGAGCGCCTGAATTCTGGATGCAGCTCTTAAGGAAACCACCTGGACCTGACAGGATGCTGGAACAGATATACATATCAGGGGAAAAATATACATTTGAGACTTTCAGGCCTATGGTCTTGGTAGGTAAAGGCAGATGGGTCCCAGGACCAGGGAAAGGGGGATAGATCCCACCTTCAACCAAACAGGCTGTTGTACTTATCTGGAGTCCATTTGTCCCGTGAGAAGTGTATTCCCTAAGGCTTACAAGAATCTTTTTAAGTTTACAAAAAGAGACTAATTTTAAATATGTTAGCATCACCTCCTGCCTTCCTAACTTGCATTTACCAACCATAAAACAGCCTCAAACACTTACCCAGAAGCTCAGACCTTTAAACTTTATATTTTTGTGAGATGGCAGCTGAAGCTTTGGTTTTGCTGTTAAACTGATCTTCAAACAAATCAGAGACTTTTGAAGGCTATTACTGCAGGAAGCATAGTCCAAGCAGCCTACGTATTGATTTATATGGCAGAGGTTTACCCATTATCCAGACAGACTGCCAACTAGGCTCCTGCAGTATCCTTGTGGGCACAGGTCCTAGGCCGCATCAGTTTTCAGCTGCAAGGCCTGGCAAGTCTGAAAGGCCTCTCAGGAGAATGACTGACCTTATTTTGTCTAGGCAAAATGTGGGAGTCAGCTCTCTGGGTGACCTGTTTGTCCACAGTTCATGCAAGGCCTTAGCAGAAGGCGAGGCACTGGGGCAGTCTTACCCAGAATTGTATTTCAGGTGGAGTCATCTGCTGTTGTCCCCAAATCTTCTCGGAATCCTTGGGGTCACCTTTAGAAGCTGGTGTCTCTGTCATAGTAAGCTTTTTTATTAAACATTTGAATGCCGCATTCTGCAGATTCTCTGACAGGTGTGAGGACCATAATCTTTTAAGTATTGCTGAGCCGAACAAACGATTGTTAGTTACTCATCCTAGGCTTAACACTGAAAACATGAAACAAGAGACTAGGTAAAGCTGAATCTTGTAACTAATTGCATTAGTTCTTAGCATGGCTTCAAATGTATTTCTCAACTAGTATCAAAGCAAGACTTTCAATCACAGATACAGTTTATAGAGAGACTAGTAATCCTGCTGACCCCACCACATTGCATCATTACAAACCAAACAGCCAAAACTTAAAAGACAAGTTCTATTTGGCAGTCCTCAAGGTACTGCATACCATTTGGTGGCCGCAAAGCTATGAATCTCCCACAACAAAGATGGCTGCCGATCAAGGGACTACCCTCAATCAATTACGATGTCTGTGAAGCCATGCCTCCACCCTCTTCATCCCGAAGTCAACAAGATGACCAGCACCTGTTATAAGCAGCCTTCAGCGAGGACAATTCAAAACCGTTGACGCCACCACTTCCACTGCCTTGGAGACTGTGAATGGATGGGTGGGAGGTTGGGTAGAAGGGAGGAGTGGGAAAGCAGGACCTGGAGCCTCGAGTGCAGAAAGCCACCAGGAAGTTGAGGAGGGGGAGGGGCGAGAGTATGCTTTCCAAAAACCTGGACAGGTGCAGTTCGGAAAAATTCCCACAGATACCCGATGGCGCCCATCTTCCTAGCCTTTGCCGGGATCCCAAGATTACAGAAATGGCATCCCGAGTCATGAGTCTGGGATCCGACGGTTTTGGACAGGGGTAACCTACTATTACAGACTGAATTGTAGGCGCGCCCAGAACAAAGGTCTGGTTTGTTCAGGACTAGCTGTGGTGTTGTCACTTTTCGGCAGAGCAGGTCCGGGAAAGAGGCACCTGGTACCTCTTGGCATCAGTGGGGGGATGGGTCACTCAACAGGTCCAAAGTTACATTAGGCGGAGGGGAAGGTAGGAGGAGAGAAGCTGTTCTCACGTGGCCCTGGGTGGCCAGGCTGGGCAGTCAACTTTCCCAGGCTTTAAAGAGGATCCATCGGAGCAGACAGACAAAGATGAGGTGAAGGGAGCGGCCCCACAAGTCTGGTTTGGCCTGGCCTGCCTGACTGGGTAGAGTTCAACTTCCCCCAAGTCACCTTCACCAGTTGATAGAAATAGTGGAAGGGCTAACATCGAGACGAAGTTATATATAAATAAATGTGGGTTTATTGAAAGAAGGCGGGGGGGGGAGATAAGAGGAAGAAAGACACACAAAGAGAGAGAAGAGTGAGAGGGGAGAGAGGGAGAGATAGATGTCTAGATTATATAGTGAAGAGCCTCTGGGAGAGGGGGAGCCCTGCCCCTGGGCTGGGGAATTCAGGGTAGAGGACAGGGTACGGCAGCCACACCCTACAGCAGGTAGGGACCCAGGGAGGCCTGAAACCAAACACTTAAGCTAGATGTCACATGTACTTTACAATGGCATAAGTAACATCTGTGCGATCTTAGGGCCAGGCCAATGCCTGACTCCCTCAGGCATTGTGTTTACCTCAGTCATTCTCCCTAGACCATTATCTTGAGCATTGTTTCTAAGTCAACAACATATGGAAAAAGCCATATGTACTTGCTAAAGAATTTCAGTGTAAGCATGTCTTAAGCTTTGTTGTGCATTTGGGACCGAGTTAATTGTCAGCAGGAAACTTTTTTTCCAGAATTATTCATAAATCTGAACCAGTGACGGCTAACTAAAGTTGAACTGGCCGAGTTTCATTCTTGCCTTTCCTCAGGTCATGCTGCTGTGGGCCACAGCACTTGCAGAGACTCCACGGTTGTGGAAGCCATGCCAACAATACGCTCCTCCCTAGCCCCAGGCATTCTCCTGCCACATGAGGTAGAACCAACTGGTTAAAACAGGGGCGGTATAGCCCTCGCTATGAAACCAGAGAATGTGAGACATTTCTCCAACGCCTCATGCCCTTCCCCAGCACACACTCCCATCGCCCCCCATTAACCCAGGCTGGTCAAGTCAACCAGCATGCAAGCTCTCTGCCCTAGTGCTCACTCATGGCACTGCTGAGGTTAGAGGACAAGACCCCAGTCCCAGGTGTACCCTTCAGTCATGTCCCATTTGTAAGCTGGTTAGGTCAGAGGATCCATTCTGCATTCTACACCCCAACTGGTTAAGTTAGAGAATGTCTCTCCCTCCATCCCTGGCACCGAGCACACTCTGGTTCCTGAGATCAGAACACTTGCAACCATCTGTCCGTGACCCATAATCCCACAGCAACTTGAGCTCCTAGTTGATGAAGTCAGAAGATACATTAACACTCCCCAACCTACAGCCCACAGCCCATAGGCCACAGCCCACACACAGCCCTGCCACAGAGAATTCACTCTGATTCATGAAGTTACAGGAGATGTCCTTTCCCTTGCCTCCATAACACACTTATTTGTACCAAGCATTCTGGATTGTGTGGTGAGAACACCTGTAACCGCCTTTCTCATCTTCGAATACCTCTGGCTTCACAGAACAGATGCTCTCTCCTAGCTGGGCTCACCTCAGTCACCCCATCCATGAATCAGCACCAAGTGTCCTCACAACCAAACTATACAGTCTACAACAAGGACCCACATTGAAATCCCCAGCACTTAAAATGAAAAGCTAAGCATGGCCACGTGTACCTGGAACTCCAACACCGTGGTAGGCGGAGGCAGGAGCTAGTTGGAACCCAGCTCCAAAATCAGTGTGAACACCTGTCTAAAGGGAATAAAATAAGAATGACAGAGCAGAAGACCAATGTCCTCTCTGGCTTACACACACACACACACACACACACACACACACACACACACACTAGTAGTAGTAATTAAATGAAAAGGAAATTCAAGTGGCAAAGGAGAAAAACAGAGTCACCTATTGAAAGGTGCATTAATTCCTGTGTTATTGATTTTTATAGTGTTTGGTGTTTTCTTAGTCTTCATTTGCTTAGCAATTGTCCGAAGCAATTAGCTAAAGGGATTTTTTTTTTTTCCAAAAAGTCATTGTTAACGTGGGGAATAGATCTGAACATATGTAAAATGAACAGAGGAGTGAGATAAACATGATTGTCATCGTGAAATTTAGAGATGAGGTGGGTTTAGAAGAGTTGTCCTGGAAACGCATATTTTATGACTTCAGCTAAGCAGCTCTTCTCTGGTCTTCAGCACTTGAAGACTTTACTTTGGACTTGGCGTGAGGCTGTGAACATGGTTTACATGGTCTCTGATTGCATAGAGCCACCGGTAACTTTTCTAGCACCTCAGTTTCCCAGAGTGGGAACAAGAGGGATCGAGAGTGAAATGCCTGAGCTCTCACGGCTACCACATCTGCAGAACAGCCACCTATGCAGGCGGGCCCACCAGAGCAGCGGCTGGTAGCTCAGTGGGAACCCTGAAAACCAGAAGGGAACCGAAGAGTGTATTTCAAGTTCTGAGAGACTACAGCTGCCAACCAAGACTATGTTACACCCAGAAAAACTGTCACAATTGGAGGAGAAGGAAAACCTTGTCATGATAAAAAAAAAAAAAAAAAAAAAATCAGCTTCAAAGCAGTTGATGACTGCTAAGCCCCCTCTACAGAGGACATGGAAGAAAGTCTTCAGACTGTGAAGAAAGATAAACACATCCAACAAGCTACAGGAAGAAAGATGCTGGGATAATTGCTAAGCAAATTGTCTAAGAGAATACTAAACACCAAACACTATAAAAACAACACCATCATAAAAATCAATAGACCTTTCAATAATAAGTCAGTATCAGTAGACACAATTTCCCAATCAAAAGACACATGGTAGCAGATTAGATCAGAAAACAAAATCCTTTTTTATTTCCCTTGCCTCTTAAGAAACATACTCCCCATCAAAGATAGATGCTGTCTTTTTTAAATTAATTAATTTATTATCTTCACCTTACATCCTAATCGTAGGCCCCTCCCTTCTCTCCCCCTTCCCTCTTCCCCACCCCCTTACCCTATGCCTCAGAAAAGGAGACCTCCCCACCCACCAACCCCATCTCATCAAGTCACATCAGGACTGGGCACATCCTCTTCCCCTGAGGCCTGGTGAGGCAGCCCACCAGGGGGTAATGATCAAAAAGCAGGCAACAGAGTCCATGTCAGAGACCACCACTATTCCCCTTACTAGGTAACCCACATGAAGCCTGAGCCGCCCATCAGCTACATCTATGTAGGGGACATACGTCCAGTCTATGCATAGTCCTTGATTGGTGCTTCAGTCTCCGCAAGCCCCTGTGTGCCCTGGTTAGTTGGCTCTATTGATCTTCTTGATACTGTCTTACAGCGAAAGAATGGGAAATTTTTTTTTTTTCCTATTCCAAGCCAATGGAGCTAGGAAAACAAGCAGGTCTTTCTGGTACAGGACCTCAAAAAATGGGCTTTGACAGGTGTTCTGTTAGTTTCTGCTCTTAACTTACGATGGCTCAGGGGCATAGGAGAGAACCTCAACTGAGGCACTGGCTTGATTAAACTTGCCCCTGGGTGTGTCTGTGGGGCATTTTCTTGCTGAGTATGAGGCTGGCCCAGCCCACTGTAGGCAGTAGCACCTCCTAGTCAGGTAGGCCTGGGTTATATACAAAATGCTGAGTGAGCATGAGAAGGGAAGAGTAGGCCAGTGAGTGACGGCGTTCCTCCATTGTCTCAGGTTCGGTTCCTGCCCTGGCTTCCCTCAATGGTTGATTGTGACTCAGAATTATAAGATCAGATAAATTCTTCCCTCCCTCATGTTCCCTTTGGTGAGAGTGCTTTATTGCAGCAATAAAAATGAAGATAAAAGTGCCACTTCACATCTCAGTTATGAAAGCTGGCAGTCAGGGGCCTGGTGTTAGAAAGCAGTTGTTAAATCCTGAGAGCCAGGATGGAAAAGGACATTTCCCCGGAGAGAACACAGTGCTTTCATTAAGCATGTGATAAGGCATCCTCAAGATTGCTGGGAGAAATGAGGTGACATATAGAAAGCTCATGGAGCAGTACCTGACCCCAGCTCTCTGCCTAGGAGATAATAATTGTAATGATCACTGAAAATGTTGAATCTGTCAACTTAAAAAGCACATGGAATAGCCAATGGTTGTGACCGCCAATTCCTCCCTCCTACAATAGTAAAGTTCCCAGTATTCATGGACTAAAGTTTTCTTCATCACTTCCTATGAACTTAACATGCACTTTATGAAAATCCTCATAGAACTCTCATGACATAGGTATTACGATTTTGGATTTATAGAAAAAGGAAATGGTTTTCCAGAGATTAATTTACTGCAGTACGCTATGGATTCCACCAAGATGGAGCCTTTCTGTCTTGCACATGCTGTGGCTTCTGTCCCTAGCAAGAAGACTACTACATAGAAAGGATTCCATATGCGCCAAGAATGTAGCAAGGACTCCACATGCACCAAGAATATAGCAAGGCTGAGTGATGAGCCACACGATTTCTCTGTCTGTATCTATACTGTTCACATATTCAAATAAGGTCAGTTTCTCTTGATACAGTTCAAACTCAGGGCTCCATGTATACTGAGCAAGTACTCAGCCACTGAGCTACACTCCTAACCTCAAAGGTGGTCAGTAGTTTAAAACTCTGCTGTACCTTAGACTTGAGGAGACAGAACTTGTCCTTACAGGGAAAAGAAACTCATGTAAACAACTTAAGTAAGGATGGAAATAGCCCAAATCCAATATCTAATGGACATTGGTACAAAGGTACAAATGTACAAAGCTGTTCTTCTGTGTCAAAACATGATGAATAGAAGCTTTTACAGCAACTGCAGAGTGAAATTAAGAAAGCTGTTTATTAATTTATTGATAAATTATCCCAAAGTTTTACAAGTCCCAGAAATGAAGGTAACCAATATTTTGAAAAATTTTTTTGAACAAGCCTCCAGCTCACACAGATTTCTTCATGTTTATATCAATAAGCAGCTATTAAGAGAAGCCAGTGGCAAAAGTCTCCATGTTCCTGTTTGCCTTGGGATAGTAGCTGATGTGGCGCCTGTCTTCCTATCCTGGAGCAGATACGTTTTTCTTCATCACCCACTTCTATTTACCAATCCCACTGGGGCTACCATAAGCAGTGACTTTCTCAAAGGAGATTCGTAGCGTTGGAAGGAGACAGAGAGTCAGGGACCTTGAGGATTCTCGGCTTGGGCCTTGGCTGCCCTCTCCAACGGTCCTCTGCAAATGTGGAGGGCAGCACACATCTAACCTGAATTTTCATCTTCTGGTTATGTGGTAAGACTTTAACTCTGGAGGCCGCAGACAGTGGCTCTGCTTGCTGGCATCAGTGAGAGTAAACCAACCTGTTGTGCCCAAGGCAATCCCTCATGAACTTGAAGACAGCTGACATGCCCTCCCTAAGTCCTGTTATCTCTGGCTTCTGTATATCCAAACATATCCAGTTTCTGCTAGCTGTCTTCACATGACAGGGCATTGGGTTTCCTCATTCCTCTCACGCCTTCAGCCTAAGCACAGGGTGTGGAGGGGGGAGCAGGGGCTGGGCAGTGCACGTCTCAGTGATTTTCCTTGTCACTCAGATGCTACAATCCACGGGGGCCCAATCCATGCCAAGACTGTATACGTCCTTGGCTCGTTGTGAATGTTTTTGTCCTTTCTGTCAGCTGAACTCATCTGGTTATCACTGGAGTGGCTGTTCTTTGTCCTTTGTACCACAGGCTTTGGTGAAGCCAAGAACAAGGGAAAAGCAGGCACGTTTCAATTACCCTGTGTAAGGCATATGCTTGGCATTGTGGAGAATTTCTCTAGAAGTCACTGAAGAGGACAGAGCAGTGGTTGCCTACAGAGAGGCATGCTGGGAAGAGGAAGACATTTTAAAAACGCTACATATCCTTTTGTATTTTTAAGTTTTACATGAGTATGCAGTCTAGTTTTCAACTTGATCAATATAGACACACACACACACAC
This sequence comes from Psammomys obesus, assembly GCF_907164565.1. Classification (NCBI taxonomy): domain Eukaryota; kingdom Metazoa; phylum Chordata; class Mammalia; order Rodentia; family Muridae; genus Psammomys; species Psammomys obesus. Next base: position 8,063,690 of record NW_026596166.1, on the reverse strand, counting down.
ACACACACACACACACACACACACATACACACGGATGTGAAGGGAAGTAATTTTTTTCCAGACTTTTGGGATGTGCTTTTGAGGGGAATCTACATCCCTTTCCTAATTTCTCTTCATCTGTCCCCCAACTATGAGCTTTTGGAGATATGTTTCTCCACTAAGACTCACTGTTAGAGACCCTTTCACTCTTAAGATTCCCCCTCTGAAAATTTAACTCCACAGTTATGCTGTGTAATGTCCATATGTAGCCGCACATGTCTGTGCTTTATGTACAAAAGGGATGATAAAAAAAGTTTGCTTGTAGTGAGAATTTTTTTTAAAGTTATGTCATGTGAATATGTTTTTGTTCTGATTCCAGGAGTGGGATTCAGACCTGCTTCCGACTGTCCACAGCCACTAACTACAATTGTCTCCTGCTCCAGGAGGGGTGTGATTTCTGCCAGCCCCACATAGTTTACATTTGGAATTTTAAGGACTCTTGAGAGGGGATAAATGTGTGAGCCCCAGAAGGGGCTCTGTGGCAGCTGCTGCCCCACGGCTGCTGGTGGTCTCTGATGCTCCTTTTGCTGTTGCTGATTGTTGGATTGCTGGTTGTTGGTTGGACATATTCTGACAATGAAGATTGAGCTTGCCCCAAAGAACTCAATGCCCCCAATCAGCAGGAAGTAGTCTAAAGAGAGCTATACTTCCTTTCCCCCCCCTATAATCTTCTTTCTTGTCTACCTAGTGTTGGGGGAATTGAAAGGGATTGTGGTGTGGAAAAGAGGTAGATATAGAAACCCATAAAGCACCCAAAAGCCCAGCTACACCTACTCTTCACAGTGAAGGTTCAAGAAGAAATCGATTTTAACATTAAATTAGAACTTGAGTTCAAATTTAAAATCCTCTAATATTTTATAGCTGTTAAACAGGTTTTTTTGTATAAACTGACAACATGACTGCTCCATGGTATGGTTAAGGGGGAAGGTTTTTATTTTAGATAAGAGAGAGAGCAGCCAGAGACTGAGTCCAGCAGACGAAACATGGCCAAGGGGGAGGAGGGGTATGAGGGAGACAGAGAAAGAGAGTGCATATTAAAAATAGCAGGATTATAAAGAGAATGAAGAGCTGTGAGGAGGGAAGCTGAGGGGAGTTCAGGGGAGATTAGCATAGACCCTGAAATGGACAGGTACTTGTGCTACTGAAGGAGCCTGGAGGCCAGCATGAGCTTGATATGTTTTTTTTTTTGTTTTTTTTTTTTTGTTTGTTTGTTTTGTTTTTCTGCCAGAGGTAAGGGAAATGATTTCTTTAATGGATAGGAAGTAGTTGTATGAGTTCCTAAGGATGGCTGGCTTTTATCTAACCGCTAGAAATTCCAACTGAGCCCATTTCTGGATATTTCGACTGCCTTTCGGAGTTTGGGAAATTGGAGTTTCCTTTGAACCTAATAGCTTTAATAGAACTTACTTACTTAAATGCATTACAGATAATTAGTATGCAAGTGTCCAAACCATAGAGCAACACGTTACAATCTGATACCATTACAAATCATTTAAAATGTATTTTTCCAGCTAAGTGAAACAATAGAAAACTGATTGCATAAAAATTACTTTTAAGTGGGTTTATTACTGAGGGGCAGCTCAAGTCGGTATTTTTCATTGTCAGACATAGTTTCATGGATACTTTCATAGCAGCTTTTATAGAATTACATTATAAAAGATATAAATTAATTTTGTTTGATTCTCCAAGTTGATGTTTAAAGTAAAAATGGCAAATCATTCATGAAAAAAAAATCTAGTTACTTCAAATTGTGGTGTATTTGTGATTCTTGCTTTTAAGGAGAGACATCTACCATTGTAGCCATCTGCGGAGCTCTGAATTTGTATACATATGTGTTTCCTACTACTTAAATATCATTGCCTCATCAATTATTCCAAAATAAGTTCAACCACAGAAATGAAACAGAAAGAAACAAGATTTCATAATGCAGACTTGACCTTCCAAGTGTTACCAATCTGAACCTCACTGGCTTGGGTCCTCCCACATTAATCATTAATCAAGAAAATGCCCCCAAAACTGGCCAGTCTGAAGGAGGTGTTTTTCTCAATTAAAATTACTTTTTTCCAGATGACCTTGGCTTGTGGCAAGGTGACAGAAAACTAAAGAGCGTGTTCTGCAGTGCTGGACTGTTAGTCATGATTACCTTATGATCCTCATGGATGGTCCTTATTTCTTCCAACGCTAAAGACTAGTTTTACAGACATCTGTTCCCTGAGATACATCACCTCATGCTCTCAGGGTCTGGGTGAGATGTTTGTTGCTATTTTCATTGATTGGCTATGTTAAGCCACTTGGCACTACTCCTTTTTTTATTATTTAATGTTTGAAAATGTCATACATGCATATAATGCCTTTTTTATCAAATCTATCACCCACCTCCTCCTCTCCAGCTCATCCTAGAGCTACCACCACCACTTTGTTCTCTCAGCGTCACAAACTCTCTGTTAACTGATTGGCTTACGCTGCCTGTAACTCCAGTTACAGGGGATCTGACACCTTTTTCTGGCCTTCTTCTTCTTCTTCTTCTTCTTCTTCTTCTTCTTCTTCTTCTTCTTCTTCTTCTTCTCCTCCTCCTCCTCCTCCTCCTCCTCCTCCTCCTCCTCCTCCTCCTCCTTCCTTTTGGCTGAGGGGAAGGCTTTTATTGTAGACATGAGGGAGAGAGCAGCAGAGGCAACTTGGAGAGTCCAGACTGAACATGGCCAGCACAATAGGCTGGAGAGAGGAAGAGAGAAGAGAGAGCAAAGAGGGGACTGGGAGCCAAGACTGCATGTCCAAAATGGTTGAGTTATACGGGACTCTGAGGCTGGAGCAAGAGAAGTCCAGCCCCTAGACTAGAGAGGTTTGCAGAATGCAGCAGCACACACAGGTAACTCAGGAGGCAGAGGCACGATGCTCAGCCATTTCAAGCCAGGTGGGGAGAGGGGATGGGCTGGAAAAGGACTAATGAGACTATCTCAAGGATCATGACCTTTAAAAAAAAATTAGTGCCTATGCATGCCTATCTGCATGTACACCTGCACACCAGCAGAGGACATCGGATCCAGTATAGATGGTTATGAGACACCATGAAGTCGCTGGAAATTGAACTGGGAACCTCTGGAAGAACAGACAGTGCTCTTAACCTCTCACTCATCTTTTCACCCTAATTCTGTTGGTGTTGTTTGGTTTTGGTTTTTTGAGGCAGGGTTTCTCTGTGTAGTTCTGGCCATTCTGGACTTTGGAGACCAAGCTGGCCTTGAACTTGCAGAGATCCTCCTGTCTCAGCCACCCAGGGTGCTGGGATTACAGGTGTGCACCAATCCACCCAGATGTAAATAAAGTTTTGCCTCATGTTCCTTCTCTGAAGTGGAAGTGAGATCCTCACTTCAGGAAAACGTTTGAGATGACCCGATTTGAGACAGCCTGGCACGGGTTTGTCTGTGCACCTTGTTCACCTGCTGCAGCCACAGCTGTCACATCAGCAGCCGTGTCCGGCAGAGCCCTGGCCTCTGCCATCTTGCCGTCCCGGCCTTAGCGCAGCTGAACCTGAAGGCCCGGACTTTTTATCTCTGCCCTGAGGTCCACCAGGAGCCTCTGCTCTGGAGGTGGCCTCTTGGAGCTACTCACCTCTGTGGTGTGCCTGGGGGACAGAGGTCTACCACGCCTGCTCCCCAGCCATGCCTCGGGCCCCTTGGTAGCCACCAAAACCTAGGGTCATATGAGGTGCCATCTGTCCACTTCAGAGCATGCCTCACTGCATGCTTCTGATTGCTAATCCCAGCAGCCTGCCCGTGGTGGGGCAAAGTTGGGTCTCCTCTTGGGAGCCACAGAAGGCAATCCTGAGCAGTGCTGCTCTGCCCTACTTCCATCTCAGTGGCTCCTCTCCACCAAGGCCTTCGGTGTCCTCTCACCTGCCCCTGCCACACACTAGTCCAAGGATTGCCACCAGCTGCTCTGTATCCCCACTCTGAGACCCCCACAGGGCTGGGGGTTGGGGCCTAGTGGCCCCCAGTGTTCTGCTGAATGAAGGAGGAGGCCTGAGCCCTCTGGTGGGTGCCTGGGGGACCAGCTCCACTCCATTCGCCAGCTGGCCTCTTCCTCTTTGTTCCATAACAGCAACACAGTGTCTTTGCTGGCAAGTGCAGGGGCTCTCCGGGGAGTGCCTGCAGATCACCTAGGGACTCATTAAACCCCAGTCAGGCCCTAGCTGGGACCTCCCAGGTGAGAGAGCACTCTGTGAGCCTGGCCCTCCAGATTTCCTTGACCATGGTAGGCACCAGGAGCCTGGGAGATTCCCAGTAAGGACAGCATGGAGTTAGGGTGTGGCTCACTGAGCAGCCCTGGGGTGTGCACCCCCCCCCAGCGTTGTTCTCTAGTGGGCACTCTTACAGGATGCCCATTTTCTACCAGCTTCCAGCTGTGGGGATGGCTTGATGAAGTTGTCCCCTAGTGCTTGGCTTCAGATTTCCCACTGTCTCTTTGTGAGAGCCACAGCAGCCCTTCTCTGAGGAGAGGCGGTCCCCACTGCTGAGGCCCTGCTTCCCAGGCCCGCCACAGTGTCCTCTCAAGAACCTCAGATACCCCTGGTGGCTTTCTTTGAGTGACAGGGCCTGTACTCCCACCCGCCCATCTCCGTTGCTGAGTCAGATGCCCACCCCATGGCCGGCTTCCCCACGTAAGATGGAAGTATGCCTGTCTCGTGGATCTGTTTGAGACCTGGCTAAAGTCGCCCGTGGAAAGTCCTTAGCTATGCCTGGAATCCCAGTGCTTGGGGGCCCCAGGGCACAAGGGTCATGAGTTCAAGGTCAGCCCAGGCCGTCTACAATCTCCTGTCTTTTAAGGAAGGGGGAAGAAACCACAAGTGAGTGAGTTCCAAAGACTGAAAAGCCACCACCACTGTCTCTCTTCAGCTGTGTCCCTGATGGCAGAAAGCCAGCTACTTCTCTGGTTACCTCATGTCACTTATCCCTGAGACTGGATGGCTCTCTTTCAGAGAGGTTGCTGGGGTCATTTGTCCAGTCTTGGCAAGACAAAGCTCAGAATGTGGCTTTCAGTCTGGACTGACACCTCAGATGGGTCCAGTCCAGCTCAGGCTTCTTCGGAACGCACATAGACACATTGACTCTCGCCTTCCTCTCTGGTAACCACCTCACCTGTCAGCCTGCCTCCCTTAGTACACAGCAGGTTGAACTTGAGCTGAGTGGACACTCCCGAGGCTGCCTCACAGTGCGCCTTCAGAGCACGCCTGCCTGCACTGTGCCCCTCCCCTGCCTGGCAGAGCCACTTACTCTTTAGTGCAAAACATCTCCTCACAGCAAGCACTCTACCACGCTCTATCACCAGTCGTCTTTTTCCACCTAAGATTTGTTTCGGTTTGTTTATTGGTTTTTCGAGACAGGGTTTTTCTGTGTAGCCCTGGCTGTCCGAAACTCACTTGGTAAACCAGGCTGGCCTTGAACTCAGGGATCCACCTGCCGCTGCCTCCCTAGTGCTGGGATTAAAAGCGTGCACTACCACACTCAGACTGATTGATTTATGTGTGTGTGTTTCTGAGTGTATATATGTTCATCGTATTTGTGTAGGTGCCCTTAAAGGCCAGAACAGGATGCTGGATCCCTTGGAGCTGGAGTTGCAGATTTTTCCGGGCTGCCTGTTCTAGATGCTGGGTACCAAACCCAGGTGCTCTGCAAGAACAGCAAGTGCTCTTGACTGCTGAGCTAGCTCTCTAACCCTGCTTTTCTGCTCCTTACCTTTAACTAAATACAGGGACATAATAATTAATATGCTCTCTTTCAAGCTGCTCACTCATTTCTCCTTTGACCCCATGTTCTAAGTCTGGTCATGCCTTTATTTTTATTATAAGCTTCAGGCAGTAAAGCTGGGTGGACACGCAGCTGTTCCAACCCAACAGTACCGGCCTGGCTTACAAACTGCCACGTGGCTGCTTATCTTAGGATCAGGCTGTTACCTGCTTCTTCATCCTTGTGACTCTCTCCCTCTTTTCTGGCCTCCTTGGGCACCAGGCATGCCTATAATGCAGATATACATGCAGGCAAGACACCCGTATATATAAAATAAAATAGTTTTTAAAAATGAAAAAGCCTACCCCCAATCACGCCTCCTCTTCTCATCACCATATCTGGGGCTACAACTCCAGCAGAAGCTCCTTTCTCCAGCTGGCCACTCTGCTGGCTACTAAAGCTCCTGTTCGGGCACTTGCCTGCAGACTACTCCTATACTCTCATTGCCTGACCAGCCCTGACAAGCAACAAAAAAAAACTGTCCCTCCCAGTCTTGTCACAGTATTCCATCCCCCAGCCCTGATAGAGCTCCTCTGCTTGACCAGAGGCCATACCAGCCACCATAACTCCAACTCGGGCTGAAACCCCCTGCTCAACCAGGGCCCACCTGACCATCAGAAATCTGGCCCCCAAATTGGGTAGAGACCCTTTATTCAACCACAAGCCACTCTGGCCAGAAGACTAGAGAGGAAACATAAACCAAAGAACAAAACACCCATCCAACAAATACAAACTCATAAATCAGCACCTAGACCTGTAATCACCCTAAACCCAGATGCCTAGATGCTAGTGTAAGAACACAATCAACAACAGCCGAGACAGTATGGCACCATTAGTGCCCAGCTATCCTACAGCAAGCCCTGAACTTTCCAACACAGCTGCAGCACAAGAAAATGCCACAAGAAAAACAAAACAAAACAACTTTATGAAAGTAAGAAAGGTCCTTAAAGAGGATGTGAATAAATCCCTTCAGGAAATCAAGGATAAGAGAAACGAAAAATTGAAAGAAATTAATAAATCCCTTAAGAAGGCCAAGAAAAAACAAGGAGTTGAAGGAAATGAATAAAACTGTTCACGACCTGAAAATGGAAATAGAAACAATTAAAGAAAACATAAACTGAGAAAATTCTGGAAATTGAAAATCCAGGGGGTTGGGGATTTAGCTCAGTGGTAAAGCGCTTGCCTAGCAAGCACAAGGCCCTGGGTTTAGTCCTCAGCTCTGAAAAAAAAGAAAAGAAAATCCAGGTAAGCAAATAGGAACTAAAGATGCAAATATCACTAACAGAATATAAGAGATGGAGGACAGAATCTCAAGCATCGAAGATACAATAGAAGAAATAGATACACTGGTCAAAGAAAATGTTAAATCTAAATAACTCCTGACACAAAACATCCAGGAAATTTGGAATACTATGAAATCACCAAACCTAAGAACAATAAGAATAGAAGAAAGAGGATCCCAGCTTAAAGGCCCAGAAAATATTTTTAACAAAATCATAGAAGAAAAATGTCTTAGCTTAAAGAAGAACATGCCTACAAAGGTGCAAGATGCCTACAGAACACCAAATAGATTGGACCAGAAAAGAAAGTTCCCTTGACACATAATGATCAAAACACTAAACATGCAGAATAAAGAAAGAATATTAAAAGCTGCAATGGGAAAAGACCAAGTAACATATAAAGGCAGACTTATCAGAATTACACCCAATTCCTCAACAGAGACTCTAAAAGCCAGAAGGGTCTGGACAGATGTCTTGCAGAGACATCTCCAAGAGACCACAGATGCCAACCCAGACTACTATACTAGGAAAAATTTCAATCACCACAGATGGATAAAGATGATAAAGTCAAATTTAAACAATAAATATCTACAAATCCAGCCACACAGAAGGTACTAGAAGGAAAACTCAATACAGAAGGTACTAGGTTAACTACACCCATGAATATACAGGAAATAAATAACCTCATACCAGGCAAAATAAAAGGGAAGTGCATGCGTGTACTTGTGCACACATACACACAGACATTACCACCACCGCCGCCGCCACCACCACCACCAACAAAATAACAGGAATTAACAAGCATTGGTCTTTGATATCTATTAATGATATATCGATGTACCCAATTCCCTAAAAAGAAGATACAGGCTACCGGAATAGATGTGAGAATAGGATTCATCCTACTTTTGTATACAAGAAATACAACTCAACATCAACGATAGACATTACCTCAGAGTTAAGGGTTGGAAAAATGTTTTTGCAAGTAAATGACCTAAGAAACAAGCTGGTTGGTGTAGCCATTTTAGCATATAACAAATTAGACTTCAAACCAAAATTAATCAAAAGATATGAGAAAGAACCCTTTATAGTCATCAAAGAAAAAAAAATCCACCAAGATAATTTTTCAATTCTTCACATCTATGCCCCAAATTCAAGGGCAACTGCATTTGTAGAAGAAACATTGCTAAAGCTTAAATCACACATCAAATCTCACAAATTGATAGCAGGAGACTTCAATACCCCATTCTCACCAATAGACAGATCATCCAGACAATAACTAAACATAGAAATACTAGAACTATCAGGTATAATGAACCAAAAGGACCTAACATATATCTACAGAACATTTCACTAAACACAAAAGAATATACCAAAAAAATTCTATTGCAGAATCTCCTATCTCAATGTTGTATAAAAATTGTTCTCTATCGTTTCTGATTGATCAATAAAGAGCTAAACAGCCAATAGCTGGTCAGGAGAGGAAAACTGAGGTGAGACTTCTGATCCCAGTTGGGGGAGGGGTCCCAGGTGAAGCAGAAGGGAAGACAGGAAAAGAAGCTCTAGGTGAGGAGATGAGGAGGTGCCACGAGGACAAACATGGAGCAGGAGCAGCCAGGGAGAGACTAAGAAGGCGGGTAATGGGACAATGCTGGGAAATAGGTCCAGGTCAGCGTACTTGGGTTAGAACAGATGAGTATCTGCCCAGCTATAGTGCTTGAAGCTTGTTAATAAATTTAATAGGTCCTCGTGTCATTATTTGGGAACTACAGCAGGCATAGAGAAAAAGCATACATTATTTTTACACTGCACAAAACTTTAGTCCAAGTCAATCAAAGACCTCAACATAAAACCAGAAACAGAAGAGAAAGTGGGGAATAGTCTCTAATACATTGGTTCAGGAGACAATTTCCTGAACAAAACACCAATAGCTCAGGCACTAAGATTAACAATCAATAAATGGGACCTCATGAAAATGAAAAGCAAAGGACACTGCCAATAGGACAAAACCACAGCATCATGGAATGGGAAAAGATTTTCACCAACCATACATTCAACAGAAGGTTAATATCCAAAATATACAAAGAACTCTAGAAACCAAGCAATCCAGCTAAAAAATTGGATACAAATCTAAACAGAGGAATTTCAAATGGCCAAGATACACTTGAAGAAGTGCTTAGTATTCTTAATCATCAGGAAAATGCAAATCAAAACAACTCTGATATTCTAATCTTATACCTGTCAGAGTGGCTAAGATAAAAAACACAAGTAGCAGCTCAGGCTGGGGAGGCTATGAAGAGGAATATTGCTGGTGACAAACTTGTACACTTTGGAAATCAATATAGCAGTTTCTCAGAAAACTGAGAATCAATCTACTTCAGGATCCAGCTATACCACTCTTGGGCATATTCCTAAAGGATGCTCCATCCTACCACAAAGATACTTGCTCAACTATGTTCACAGCAGCTGTATCTGTAATAGCTAGAAAGTAGAAACAACCTAGATGTCCCTCAACTGAAGAATGGATACAGAAATTGTGGTACATTTACAAAATGGAATACTACTCAGCTATTAAAAGCAAGGGCATCATGAAATCTTCAGGCAAATGGATGCAACTAGAAAAAAATCATCCTGAGTGAGGCATCCAGATCCAGAAAGACAAACATGGTTTGTAGTCATTTATAAGTGGATATTAGCTGTAAAGTAAAGGATAACCATGACACAGAGAGGCTAAATAACAAGGAGGGCTCACGAGGTACTGTATAAATCTTCCTGGGGAGAGGAAATAGAATCTCTTTTGAGGGATGGGAACAGGAGGGAGCAGGCGGCAGCTGGGAGTGGAGAGAGAGTACTGGGAAAGATGACTGAAATGGGGGGGGGGCATTTGTGGGGTAATGTGGAAACCTAGGGCAGTGGAAATCCCTGGACTCTACGAAAGTGATCTTAGTAAAGATGCTTAGTAATGGGCACTATAGATCCTGAACTGGCCATATTCTATAACTAGGCATGGCTTCCAGCAGTGGAAATGGGACATCAGCCCAGCCACAAAACCTTTGGGCTGCAATCTGTCCTGCCTGTAAGATATGCTGGGGTAATAATGGCACAGAGTTTGTGGGAGTGGCCAACCGATGATCAGTCCAACTTGAGGTCCAATGTCATAAGAGGTAGCCCACACCTGCCACCGCCTGGATGGCCAGGAACCAGAGGCTGCACAGTCCCAAGATCCTAGATAGAACCAAACATGACTAGGGGGCCAGGGGGAGTCAATGAAATGATTCCTAACGATGTTCTGCTGTACTTGTAGATCAGAGCTTAGCCCGTCATAAATAGAGATGTCATTTAGCAACTCATGGGAACAGATGCAGAGAGCCACAGCCAAACACTAGGGAGGTCCAGGAGAACCCTTAAGAAATAGGAGAGGAAAGATTACAGGAGCCAGAGGAGGACACCATAAGGAAGTAGCCCACAGAATTAACTAAACAGGACTCACAGGTGCTCACATAAACAGAATAATCACAGAGCCTATATGGATGTGACCTAGCTCCTCTATATGTTATGGTTGCATAAGTTGGTGTTCTCATGGAGCTCCTAACAGGGAGAGTGGGGCTATCTCTGACTTCTTTGCCTCCTCTTTGGACCCCTTTCATCCTACTGTGATGCCTCATCCAGCCTTGATGTGAGGGTTTGTGCCTAGTCATCTTGTAACTTGTTATAATATGTTTGTTTGGTTGATACCCTTGGGAAGACTGCTCTTTTTTTTTTTTTTTTTTTTTGGAAGGAAAACAGAGAAAGAGCGGATCTAGGGAAGAGAGGAGGTGGCAAGGGCACTGGGAGGACTGGAGAGAGGGGAAACTGATCAGGATGTAGTGTATGAGAGAAGAATAAAAAAAAATTAAAAGCAATACAAACAAACCAAAAATCAAGGTGAGTGGTATTTTAGGAATGACAACTGAGACTGACCTCAGGTCTATAAACAGACACACACAAAAAAATTAATTAATTGTTATTTTATTCAATTATGTAGTATATATTATCCTTTTTACAATATTCACGGCAATGTTTTACTTTTTATTTATTACATGTTGAAAAAGTTAGATAAAAAATGAAAATGAAGCACAAAAGAGGATCACATGCCTAAAATTCCAACATTCAGGAGGCTGTGGAAATAAGACCCTGAGTTAGAGGCCAGCCTGGGCTACCTGGTTAGCTTTCTTTAAAATATATATATATATTATTTATTTCATGTATCTGAGGTGTTCTATCTGCATGTACACTGGCATGTCAGAAGAAAGCATCAGATCCTAGTACAGATAGTTGTGAGCCATCATATGCATGCTGGGAATTGAACTCAGAAACTCCAGCACAACAAACAGTGCTCTTAACCACTGAGCCATCTCTCTAGTCCCCACTAACCTTTTTTTTCTTTCAAATTTATTAGATATTTATTATTTAAACATTTTTAATTTCTTTTTTAAATTTAATTTCATTTATATATTTATTACAATTTATTCACTTTGTATCCCCACTGCAGCCCCCTCCCTCATCTCCACCCAGTCCCACCCACCCTCCCTCTTCTCTCCCTATGCCCTTTTCCCTAGTCCCCTAACAGGGGAGGTCCTCCTCCCCTTCTATCTGACCCTAGTTTATCAGGTCTCGTCAAGGCTGGCTGCATCACCTTTCTCTGTGGCCTAACAAGGCTGCACTCCACAGGGGGAGGTGATCAAAGAGCTATACCACTCCTAGGCATATACCTGAAAGATGCCTCAATATTCAATAAGGACATTTGCTCAACTGTGTTCATGGCAGCTTTATTTGTAATAGCCAGAACCTGGAGACAACCTAGATGCCTCTCAACAAAGGAATGGCTACAGAAACTGCAGTACATTTACACAATGGAACACTATTCAGGAAATAAGAACAAGGAAATCATGAAATTTGCAGGCAAATGGTGGGAATAGAAAAAAATCACCAACCTTCTTTTGCAAGCTAACAAATATAAAATTATACTTTGGTCTTCAGGCAGTCTTCTGTGCATGAGAAGAGCATTATATATATGCTTCCCAGCTTCCTTTCTGCAGGTTTGGAAACCACGAGGGCCCCCTTCAGTCATTCTTTGTCTTCCATACTTCAAGGGGATGCTGTAGCCTGTAAAATATTAGCAATAAGGTGACAAGATCTCTCCTAGTCACCCCAGTGTTTGAAATGTTGTCCTGTTCTTGATCTACATCATTAACAAATATCCATTAAGAATATTTAAAACCCTGCTCAAATGCTTATGTTGAATTTTTAAAATCACAGCCAAAACCTTAGATTGGCACACAAATACCACCCTGGCTTGGCATCACTGTAACTTTTACGTGGCACAAATACCACTGGTTAGTGTCTATCCCTGGCATTTCATGCATTCTCTTATTCATATTCTTCTGGTTAGTACATCACCTCCATGCTGACTGCCCTTCTAAATATATGCATTTTGAGTCTTTAGAAATGCTATATTTGGAAAACAACTCTACCTGAACAAGGACAACAACACATGCTAATGTGGAAGAGGAAAATCACAGGGCCCTACCCTCAGACAAGGAATTGCAGGCCACTAAGGGATGCCGAGAGTGAGAGAGTTGGCCTTCCTGCGTGAGGGGGCCCCCTAACTGATTATCCAATACCAAATGGTCAACCCTGAAATCACACACACACACAACACTGAAGAGGCCTCACAGATTACTCCTACATATTTATGCATATATATGTAATGATAACAATTACATACATAAATGTATTTCATAATAATTAAAGAAAAAGCAGCAACGAGTTTGAGGGGAACAAAGATGGTTGCAGGGAAGGATTGGAAGGAAGGAAGGAAATACTTTAAGTATAAGTTTAATTTATACTTTAGTATAAGGTAATTATACTTTAATGTTTAAAATGTAAATAAAAATAATAAAACACATAATTTTTTCATATATTATTTAAAGAGCAAAACAAGAAATTATACTCATGCCCATGGTGTGACCTTTTGCTTGTTTGTTTGTTTTTAAGACAAGGTCTCTTTGCACAGTCTTGGCTCTTTAGACCAGGTTGGCCTTGAAGTCACAGAGATCTGCCTGCCTCAGCCTCCCCAGCTGGAATTAAAGGCATGAGCCACCATTGCCCAGTGCATCCCATGATGTGACTTTATTTTGGGGAGATATGCCACTCACCTCCCCCAAGAATGTGTACTAAGAGAAGCTAGAACTTAATTATTATAGCAAAGTAAAGATTCTTGTGGTCATTGTTCTTTGGTGTTGGTTTAAAATGAAGCATCATATCCAGGAAATGGTACTGAAAAATGAGAGAATGTCCACTGTGGCATTAAAAAGCAGTGATAAAGGATAAGACACTTTTATGTATTCAATACATCCATTAAAGATGATGTTGGAACGGGAAAATTTGTCCCATTGATCACCTGGAAAAAGTGACTTAAAAAAAAACATATTTTTTTCCTTAGGGGAATAGTATTATAATCTGAAATTTTCCTGCTTCTTCTTCAGTATAAAACTGTATGTGGTACATGCCTTTAATCTTGGCAGTCAAGAGGTAGAGGCAGAGGCAGAAGGATCACCATGAGTTGGAGGCCAGCCCTGTTTATATAGTGAGTTCCAGGCCAGGAAGGGTTGCACAGCAAGACAAAGGAAAGAAAGAAAAGAAAGAAAGAAAGAAGGAAAGGAAGAAAGGAAGAAAGGAAGGAAGGAAGGAAGAAAGGAAGGAAGGAAGGAAGGAAGGAAGGAAGGAAGGAAGGAAGGAAGGAAGGAAGGGAAAGAAAGGAGAACCACTTATAACAAATCACTTTGTAATCAAATTCTCCAATCAAACCACAGTAACATTCAAATCATGTTATTTAGCATGTATGTTACACATAAAATAAGTGTTTTTAGTTTATCCAAAAATAAGAGTTGATCTAGGTAAGACCATATTCTTTGAAATCACTAAACGCAATCCAATACAAGGTGCTGTGTGTGATGATATGTTTTATAGACAGATGTTCTGTAAATGTCACAGAATAGCCTCAACGTGCACCTTTCTGCAAGATTGTGCTCCTGGAGTACCACACTGGGTCCCTCTTCCCCTCTGACAGAGTCTCTGCAATGTCTTTCTTTGCCTTATCGTGAAACACTGAAAGTATTAACTAGTATCAAAATTATGTAAACAGTATGTTAATTCCCTCCAGCTGTTCAAGCTGGAGTTGTCTATTAGTCCATTCCTGTGGTCAAGAAAATTAGTTTTTCATCTCACCACATTGATGGTGGAAAGGGCAGGATTAGGTGGCCTCATTTGCTCGGCCTCTTGTGACAGCTGTTTTCCAGGTAATTATGCTGAAAAATGGAAGAGAAAGCAAGCATATTGGGTAACTGTGCTTTATGACAACTCATTCTCTCTAGAACTACCGGAGTCCGGTGAGAAGTACATTAATCCCTTCCAAGGGTGATGCCTCCATGTCCTTTCACCAGGCCCTGTCTCTTAAAGGAGTTTCAGAATGAGGACAAAGCTTGGTAGGATGAACCATATCTAAATGATACCAGTATGCATACTGAAAGGAATTAAAAGCAGGATAAAGAAGCAATATGGCACCCTCACCTTCATGTCGCCCTTCGTTAGAGTCACAAGAGGGAAACAACCTAAGCATTTACCCTTGCTGCTCCCAAACTCAGCATGAACAGAGACTAAAAGGAGAGCAGCCTTGACAACACACCCAGCTGTGCTTGGGAAGTGCCTCTGCCCCTGAGTTCTTCCTTAATGCCCATAACAACTCTATGAGCTGTTACTGCCATCCACTACCCACTGCGTAGGTGGGTGGCTTGGTTCAGAGAGGTGATCTGCTTTAGGTTGTAGGCAAGTAGGCTTTGGGCCTAGAATTTGAACCCAGATATCCCAAACACCAGGCCCCAGCTCTGACCCAGGGCACTGAGCTCCCTCTTGGGCAGAATCGTTCCTTCTGGGGGCTTCTCTGTCACCGAGCTGCAGGCAGCTTCCTAAGCCATCCTCCTGATTTAAAACACTGGTAGCTTTCTACGGAGCCTGCCTAAACCATCTCACGTGACCAACACCCAGAAGTACTAGAAAGCTTGTAAGTGATTGCATCCAAAGGAAGCTGGTCCCCATTTCATGATATTCATCCCCTTCCTCATGATATTCCAATCTCTAATTTTAGAATACCACGTAAATGTCTTTAAGCCTTTTGTTAAAGTTTTCTCTTGGCCTTCCCTTACCCAGTTCATTTTCACTATAACATAGAAAGATAGAAATAGCTGTCTAAAAAATAGAGAAGACTGTTTAATTACTGGTAGATTACATAATCTATAAATTATGGCCCTTTTTATAGTATAGATTTTTATTCATCTAGTTGTGCTGTTGTTCGCCTGTTTGGTTAGGGGCGGGTTGTTGCTTGTTTGTTTTAGATACTGTTTCTTTCTTGTGTAGCCCCGGCTGTCCTAGAATTCACAACTCACTGTACAACCGGCTGCTCTACATAGGCCAGGCTGACTTCAAATTCAAAGAGAACCACCTGCCTCTGCCTCCCAAGTGTTAGAATTAAAGGGATGTGTCACCATACCCAGCTATGTGGCAATTACCTTTTTTTAGTGGTTGTAACAAGTGCTGGAAAACAGAAGAAACAAGATAGCTTAACAGTTAAGACTTTTGCTCTTCTTCCAGAGCACCTGAGGTTTGGGTCTTATCACTCAGATCAGGAGGCACACAACCATTCCCAGGGTTCTGACATTCTTCTGGCCTTCACAGGCACCCACAGACATGGAACAGACACATACGCATACAAATATACAGATACGTAAGTAAAATAAATCTTAAAAAAATTGTTGTCACAAAGCATACAGAAGAAACAAGTTCAACAATGAAAACAATACACAATAGACTTTCTTATGTTATTTTTTTTTTAAAGAAACAATTAGTATGTCCCTTCCTCCCTAGTGTTGAAGGAGAGATTTGGAAAGAATGACTGTGGTATGTGTGTATGTGTGTGTGTGTATCTGTGTGTGTGTGCATGTGCACGCATTGTTTCAGTAGTAGTGGGTTGTTTTGAAGGCAGAAAGCTCAGGGGCTAAGTGCCCAGAAGAAGTGGAAGGGAAGGGAAGACATTCCTTTGAGGAGGTGACTTCTGAGCTAAGATGGGAAAGCTGGGTGGGAGATGATGGGAGGGAACAGAGAAGAAAGTTTTTTGAAACGAATGTTCTCTATCAGTAAGTATGGAAAAAAAAAACATGCAGCCTTTGCTTGTTACGTTAAACTTCTGGAATACCTTAGACCAGTGGTGATTTATGGTGAACCGTCAGTTACATATGATGATAAAATATTTCTTATATATTTTTGGTATTTGTATTGTGAGCTGGGGTCTGGAAGCTCTTGAAGATTTTGTATTTTCATACAAGACTACTAGAAAACAAATAAGTCACTCTTACCCAGTCCATTATATATTGGTTAATAATTTTTCCCCATGTCTTCTTTGAAATTATCCAGTCCAGGAATGGCATATACTGCCCCAGATAGATTGCAAACAAGACAGGCTGATCAGCTATCCAGACTTCCTTCAGATCATTGGCCATGGAGACTAGTATTAGCCAGACACAGCGGCTCGTTGACATCTTGGGAATGTCTCGTGCCTGCTTGCCCAGAACCTAAACATGTTCAAAATGAAAAGGAAGCTAAAGACTTAATCAAGATATTTTACAGAAATGTTATGTTAAGAAGCCAAAGGCTGTTTGCCAGTGGGACTCATGCAATATGGAGCCTTACAAGTTTCTACAGGCGATAGTGTGTGTCATAATCATCCATGATATTCCACTAGCCTCATAGGAATCATACACAGACCAGTTGAGATAGTACTGGCTAGCTTGAAGGACTAAAGCTCCTCATTTTCTTTACCACAGTGCCTAATGATTGCTACCATCTCAAAAACCACATGAATATCCCACAATAATGAAGCTCTACCCATCTGTGGTAATGGCATAGAAGAGGAGGGAAGGAATTTTATTACCAACTACAGAGTTATTGCACAATAGTCGACAGGGCAGCCAACTTAGAACTAATGCTATGGTGATTTTATTAGCCAAACATTGCCAAACATTAACCTTAACATGTCTCGTAATAACAGGGGTCATGTGGTCAAGTCATAAGTACTTCTGACAAAAAACCCTGATCTATATGATTCAACAGTCTGGGATAAATAGGAAAACATTCCAACTATTTTCTAATTTTAAATGTGTACCTTAGTGACTTCTCCAAGAAAACAATTCTGGTAAATATTTGAATGCACAGGTCCTGGGCAAATGGTAGACACTGTTATACCCGGGTAGTCATAAAGTTCAGTGTGGAGTGTATTTAAAAAACCCTGATAGGCAATAAAAGAAGAAAACAACAAAATTAAATACAGGTCTCATTTCAGAGCTTCCTGATTTGAGGAAGTGTATTCTAAAATAACTGAGTAAAAGATAGAGTGAACAACCCTTGAGGCGACCAGAGCAGGTACTCGTAGATCATGCCAGATCCCAGGGGTTCAATAAATGATAACAGGAGCTTCTGCCATCAATGCTTTTATGGCAGACAAGCACCAAGCAGGAACTAGACTTACTTATCTTTGAAGACTGCTGTATGCCCTTCTCATACTAGTCTTCACTTTCCAGGCATACACCTGGCAAAACACACCCACATAATATATGCATCTACACACACATATACATCTACGCATAGAGATGCATACACATACACACATACATTGGTAAAGCTCTTAGACCTCATCAGAGAAGTTTGTGAATTACAAAATGGACTCAATGAGTTATTAAAAGAGGAGAAGAAGGAGGAGGAGGAGGAGGAGAAGAAAGGAAGTTGGGGGTGGGTGGGAATGATCTTAGAGGAGCTATGGAGAGGCATGCGGCCTGCCTATGATAATACATTGTGTGCACATATGAATTCTTAAAAAAGAAAGGACTTAATAAAAAATTGTATGTTTTTAAAATGAATAGTCCAACTTTCCAGACTTAAAGATACTGCAGAGTTGTAAACAATGAGCAAATAAACAGAAATCTTTTTTTTTCCCTTACGTTTCTAAACTAGGGAATATTCCCAGACCACATTGTTTTAAGAGAGGGACAGCTAACGAAATGCTTAAATCGTTTACCCAAGATGTTTGGGAAAGCGGGTTTGGAGCGGCACTTGGGGGTGCTGGAGAACTCAGCTTTATCATAGTGGTCTGCCAAGAGACGGGGCTCCAGCTTCACACAGAACCGATAGATTTTTCAGCACTGGTTACTTTAACTGTGGTGGTAGTGGTGGATTCAAACTGTGGTCTGTGTGGGTGGCCTTGGCATTTCACAGCCAGCTTGCCTTTGGTTGGGTGTGTTTACAGGAGTGGGGCTGATAAGGTTTTGAAGTCGTTTCTGTAGTCTATTTGTTTTAAGATAGTTTGCAAGCGTCTGCAAGCCAGAGTCATTCTTAACTCTACTGAACATAAATATCTAGCCCATTCTATTTCTCTTAAAAAGGTGCATCCATATCTGATTCAGCAACATGGAAAGGTTTGCTGCCAATAAATGTGACATCCTCCCCTGCCTCCCTCTCCCCACCTCCCCTACCATACAGTTCAGGAATGGTAAAGGCTTCTGCAGGCAGAGACAAGTGGTGCCTGATCCAGGAATGGACCAAAACAATATGCCTGTTGAAGGTATGGAGAGGCTCCCATACCTTTTGCCACTGGTGCTCTGTGGCAAAAGAAATGGACACCAAGCAGCCAACACAGAAACACTAACCTCTCTCTTTGTGTAAAATCACATCAAGTATAGTGTAAGAGCTTCAATAACAAATTCACTATAAATTTTACTGAAAACTGAGAGGAAAAAAATGTGCTTTATAAAAAAAAACAAAAAACAAAACCCTCCTGACCTCAGTGTTCAACTACCAAAATTCTGCTCTCATTGACTAAAGCCTCAATTAATCACATTTTTAAAAATTGGAATTATTATGTGTTTTTTTTTTGTTTGTGTGTATGTGTGTGTGTGTGTGTGTGTGTGTGTGCGCGCGCGCGCCATGCATGTGGAGATCAGAGAGCACCTTTGGGTAGCTGGTTCTTGACTTCCACTGAGGAATTAATCTCAGGTGAGCCAAACTTGCAGGGCAAGTACTACACCACCTCACAGGCCCATCAACTGGGCACATTTTGCCAGCCCACTAAATCCAGCAATAAAATAGAGCCTTGGAAGACGGGTGAGAGAGCTCGTCTGGTCTCTACGAAGGGCATTCTACATGTCTTAAAAGCCTGGGGACCAACAGATGAGGTGGTCTGTACTCAACTGCATCTGCCTGAAATGGGGCTGTTTCTACAGATGGTTGACTGACAGGCCATTACCAAATCTGAGGAAAGCATCCAAGATGCAGCCCTCCATCACTACGCCTTTGGCAGCAGAAGGGTTCTGTTGGACCATGCCTTCAATTTCTGTAGATCTATGCTGACCTGAACTATTGCACTGTGCAATTCCAATGGTAAAATGCTCCATTAAAACTTCTGGAACTCACTCTGTAGATCAGGCTGGCCCCAAACTTAGTGAGTCAATGGCCTCAGCCTCTCAAGCACTGGGATGAAAGGCATGCATCACCACCTCCCTGCTTTGTTTTCCCTCTTAAGCCAAGCTAAGAATTCATTTGGCTCTTATACTTGCTACTCTCAAGGTAAAACAAAACAGGCTTTTCTACTAGGCTTTGTCTTGTTTTTTTTTTTTTTTTTCTCTCCAGGAAACCAGAATGAATAGAGTCCTTGTTTCCTTAGGAGGGATGTGGAGCCCAGGACCAATCCCCAGGGAGTCCCGCATACAGAGTAAGAGCAGATAAGAAAGGGTAGACTCCCAGTTTGCCTTGAAAATGTGGTAAAAGGCTAAGGCAAAAGACAACGTATGCTTGCTAGAGCAAAAACAATCTTTCTCCCCAGGATTCACCTCAGCGTGCAGCAGCATGCAGGCGCACAATAAAAAAAAAAAAAAAAAAAAAAAAAAAAAAAAAAAATCTGTTGAATAAGCAATGAACATACGCAGGCCAAATATTTTTGGTCATTTACTGTTGCTGTACTCTTAGAGTTCTTTTCCTGTAGCCCCACATTTTCCCCTTAGTTTCATCAACCTCACTCACTAACGGACAAATCCCCCATCTACATTGATGTTGACGCGAACACAGTTGAGTTGAAGCAGCCTTACCCGAAGGGCGTGTTTGCTGCCGCTGTACGCACTGCAAAGTGGCACAGGTATAATTCCCGCGATGCTATTTATGATCACAATCTTTCCTCGATTTCGCTCCATCATATGAGGTAGAACACACTTGGTCAAGGACACTGTCCCTAAGTAGTTCACATCTGTTATCAACTTGAAGACATCCAGGTTGGTGTCTACAGCGAAGGAATAGTGGGCTATTCCACTATTGTTGACCAGAATGTCAATCTAGTTAAATAAAATCAGAGAGATGATTCTTTAGAGGCGATCTATGAATGGACTGACAGAATTCCTAGTGAAGAGCAGTTAGGGTGTTAATTGGATGTATCAGTACAGCAATGTTACATTTCTAAAGTCAACAAAAGGAAGATAAAATCAAGCCAAGTGTTGTGATGCAAGCCTTTAATTCCAGCATTTGGGAGGCAGAGGCAGGAAGATCTCCGTGAGTTCCAGGCCAGCCCGGTCTACATGATGTGTTCCAGGACAGTCAAAGCTATATAGTGAGACCCTCTCTTGAAACAAAATACAAGCAAACAAAAAAGAAGACAAAATCAATAGAATCCACCTATTCAGGTTGAGTAGTATTTCACAAAATATATCAAAACTCATGAATATCAATGTTGGGGTGATTTTTTTTTCTCCTTTGCCCACAATAGGAATTGAAAGTTTAAAAGGCAAGAAAGATTCTAATGACCTAAAGTCCAAGACCCAGAGATGAAGAGATCCAAGGACATACCCAACCCACTAATGCATCTCCGTGCTTGAGTCTCTTTGAATGAGTCGCCACAGATAAGACTCTCTTTGGAAATTTTGACCAAGCTGCGAAAAGTGATACAATACATATTTATATCAACAAAAATTGCTACTTACTCTCCCAAACTCCTGGAGGACGGCTTTCGTAGCTGTGTCATGGGAACTTGTGTCAGCCAGGTCAAGGGGCAAAACCAGTATATCTCTTTCTTTCATATTGCCATTCTCTAAATTAAGACACAACAGCCTATCAGTGAGAAAGCCGTGCTACAATTCAATCAAGCTCTTTTTGCTCTCATTAAGTCTATCCCTCACCTCCACCTTCCAAAAGGGACGAACGGGATGAGTGAAACTTGGGAAAAGACTATGGCAAAATCGAGATTAGCCTACAGCAAAACAAAACAAACAACAACAACAAAAACCCACAGCTCATTTAGAGGTATAGACTTATGTTTGTTTTGAAATATGCTCACAATGTATCATTGTTCTTCTTCCTTTTAATTTGGTCGGTCAATTAAACCCCAGACTTTATACCAGCCAAGAAGCACTTTACTGAAGTGCCAAATCCCCATCTCCAACCTTTAGTTGCTCTTTCACACAGTTTCAAAATCAGTGGGTTTCATTTAGATCATGTAGAAGCTCAGAACCCCTTTGCCAGATTATATAGACCAGCAGACACTAAGAAGTAAATTTTGTTATTTTGCAGAATTAGAGACTGAACCTTTGTCCTCACCCATGCTAGGCAAGTGCTCTGCCCTGATCCACACACCCCCCCCCAAGCCTTTAATGAGGTGATTTATAAAGCACAGAGACTAGATTGCCTACACAAGTGTTAGTCAGTACAGTTTCCTTCCTCCAAGTCCCATCCCAGGCAGGAGACCCATCCCACATACATGGTGTTGAAGGATATTTGATGCCACTGTGAACCCCGAGAATGTGTTACTGGAAAAACTTGTTTCTAGTTGCAATGTAGCTCAGCCCTAGCATACCCCTTTGGTTCAAGAGCTTTCTGGCTGAGTATTGTAAACAGGATTAAATAAAGTTATGCCTAGGTCAAAAGGTGGAGCAAGCAAGCAGTTGACAGAGAGTGAACATAGGAAAAAAAACATAGAGAGAAAGAGAAAGTCAAAGTCAGGAAGCTGATAGATAGATAGATAGATAGATAGATAGATAGATAGATAGATAGATGCACAGGAAGTAGAAGGAAGGGACTTTCAGTCGGAGGGTTTTTTTTTGTTTTGTTTTATTTTTTTAAGATTTACTTATTATGTATACACTGTTCTGCCTGGACACCAGATCTCATTATAGATGGTCATGGGCCACCATGTGGGTGCTGGGAACTGAACTCAGGACCTTTGGAAGCACAGCTAGTGCTCTTAACCTCTGAGCCATCTCTCCAGCCCCAAGTCTGAGGGGGTTTTTGAGACAGTATAGAGAAGGCACAGTCCTTCTTTGGCGACTTCAGGTGAAGGAGGAAGGTCAGCTGGGTGCCTTCTTTGCCTCTCTGAGCTAGCAGCTTTCACCCTAGTATCTGGCTCCCAAATCTTTATTGGTAAAATCGAATGTTTGAGATTTTGTTTTTATAACAAACAAACAAAAGCAACTTTTGGCCCTCTACCATGTGGCATGACCCCATGGACAGAGAAATCATGCCATCTGTGGACAAAATGAGAAACCATTAGATTTTTTAAGTCGCCTAGGAAGGTTTCAAGGAGAGAATTGAGGATGGGAAATACCACAATACAAGGCATGAGGACCCTCTATGGTGCTACGTTAGATGGCTTGAAAATAGAAGCAGAAAAATGTGAATGACTTAACTGAGATTGACATAATTCCAATCATAATTACTATCAGCCTGGTAATTCATATTTTATCCTTAATAGCCATAGTGGATTTCTGGACCGTCTCAAAGAAAAAAGCTTTAGAGATACAGGAAAAAGAAAAAAATATGAACAGTGAATTGATAAGCTACAAGCCTTAGAAGAAAAATTAGGAAGACTTATAAATAAAAATGAAAAGAATACTCAGACACAGAGGAATTTAGACAACAACCTACCCTACCACTGCATGATGAAACTGAAGAGGGCTACTCAAGGTTGTTGGAAAACCAACCTTAGTTCATCCAGTTACTGTACAAGATGTACCAGATATGCATTCATCCTATGAGCAGATATTAAATTCATGGGCACCTCAGAAGAGAATAATATCCCAAGACTAGAAAGATTTGGCAAAAATATAGTCAACCCAAGGTGTACTGATTGGGGAATCTCTGGGACTCCCCCATAGCATGGGATCAGCTGCCTGCTTACACACTGCAAATCTTTAAGCAGCCACCAGATGCTTCTAGTACAAAAAGGAGAAAAGCTCCCACTGGGAAGAAATCTCTGTTAGACATCTGCTTTGTGACTTGTCTGTGGTCAACACTAGCCTACATGGTAGGAAAGATAAAAAGACTCCATTCAAAACTCCGTCCCTTCCTGATACCTAACCAACTAAACTTTAGAAGCCCAAGAAAAGAGTTAACCCTATACTCCATCCTCCCCTTACTTATGCATCTGTTTCTTTTCCCCCACTATACAGTCAGTATTTTTGACATTTTATTTTCTTAAAAATAAGCATTTATGTTTTTCTTTGAATTCCTCTTTCTCACATTTACCTAATTCTGTTGTTTATGTACTGCCCTTTATTGTACCATCTTATAAAAAAGTCGGCAACGGAGAAGGGAAAGGCAGTAGCATGGGTTCAAAATTCAGCAAGGAGACTGAGATGCTGACAAAAGCCAAACAGAAATAGATAAGCAAAGAGAAGCTCATGGTAGAATGAGTTCTCAATACACTAGATCAAGCTGAAAAAAAAAAAAGATGAATAAGAAAAAAAGAAATTAGTTAAATTGTTAGGGAGAGGAAAGATCAGTGATCAGGGATAAAAATCAGTGATATAGAAAACTATTCAATAAAATACAGAGTGAGACTCTTCAAATCTAGGGAAAGAAATAGACAGTTAAGACTAAGAGTACTTTGAACCCAAGAAGACATGAATGGAGAAGAATGTTCCCTGATACATTATAGTCAAAATACACAAATGAAATGTAAAACCATACAACGATGAAAAAAAAAAAAACATTATAAACCATGAGAGAAAGAGTCCTGCTTATTTACAGAGGCACAGACAGGGGATAACATTGGTCCTCTCAGAAGAGATCTTGGAAGTCAGGAAGCATGGATGCTTAGCATCCTGAAAGCAATAATCACCAACGAAGACTGCCATATCCAGAAATTGCATCAGCATGGTGAAATAAAGTCCTCCCAAATTAGGCACAAATCAATCAATTCCTAAGTACCATGCCCTTACTGAAAAAGGTATTTAAAGGAATCCTATCCATAGAGGAGGAAGAAATATAATCTCCATCAGGTAGGACAACACAATATACTTCCTGATGAACAAAACAAAACAAACAAAAACTGAAAAACAACCAGCTGTGTCCAGCTTAGTAAACCAGCAAACAACTAAAGCAAACTAAAAAAAAAAAAACAAAACAAAACAGACAATTAAGACAACCAAAAATGAAACATGATTCCAAGAACTAATGAAACTAATCCTCTCAAGAGTGACCCTGAACGTGAGTTCTCTTAACTCTCCAAGAAGGTGCACAACATCTTGCCGGATTAAAAAACAAGACCTGACTGTTTTTTGTAAGAAACACACAAACCGGCAAAGACCATCTCCCACCCACACATAGAGTCAAGGAAATAATGAAAGTCAATATATCAAGTAAGGGGATGGAGAGACGGTTCAGTGGTTAAGAGCGATGTCTGCTCTTCCGAGGGACCCGGGTTCAACTCCCAGCACCCACATGGCAACTCACAACTGTCCACAAGCAGTTTCAGGTGTTCTGACACCCTAACACTAGTGCACATAAAATAAAATTAAAAAAGTACATCAAGTAAATATAATCCAAACCCAAACATTAGTTATATATGTCACGATAAAAGAGCCTTGATCCAAAATTAGAAGAGGATCACTAAATCAAAAAGAGATGATACATCAGAAATATAAAGCAATTGTAAATATATATGAATTGAATAGTAGGGTACCTAATTTTCTATAACAGGACATAAAAGGGAAGCTAGGTCCAAATAAAATAATAATGGGTGACTTTAATACCCCCACTGTCAACAGAAAGATCATTCAAACAAACAAACAAAAATCTGGAAATAAATTGCAGTTAAACCTCACAATAAATCAAAAACTGACAGTCTTCTACAGGATGCTCCACATGCTGTGGACTACGCATGCTTATTAGAAAGCCCGTCGTGCTTTCTCGAAAGCAGATAACATTTTTAGATCGTTAAAATGATCCTAACAAATACCAAAAACCTCAGAAGAATTTCTTGTATTTTAACAGAACAAAATGAAATAAAACTAAGAAAAAACTAACAAGAGACATAAAGGGATGTGTGTGTGTGTGTGTGTGTGTGTATGTGTGTGTGAGTGTGTGTGAGTGTAACAT
The DNA here is from genome assembly GCF_907164565.1 of Psammomys obesus. Classification (NCBI taxonomy): domain Eukaryota; kingdom Metazoa; phylum Chordata; class Mammalia; order Rodentia; family Muridae; genus Psammomys; species Psammomys obesus. The sequence goes on along the minus strand of NW_026596166.1, from coordinate 8,038,096 downwards.
GAAAGTAAACAGGAAACTGCTCAGGGTTAGAAAAAGAGCTAATGGGAAATCGGGGGAGGGGAAAAGGAGACATGGGGAATACATTCAACATTCAATACAGTTGAATAAAACTTTTCAAAATGTAAAGCACTTCTTGAAAGCAATGGGAAGGCTCGCCTCCTGATTCACCCTCAAGCCAAAGAACCGTCAAAGTGTTTCCTTTGCTCCACCACAGCAGGAATTTCAAGTTACATGGTAAGGCAGATCATCGTAAGAAGTAGCACTGTCCACAGGTGCCAGGGCCTTTGAAAACAGAGTCATGAAAGAGGAGTGTGGCCTCGCTGGGCAGTAATGGGGCAACAAGGTCTCCTTGCTAAATCGGTAGCACAACCAGGAAAGCCAACAGCTAAAAGACAAAGAAGTCATCCAAAAATATATTCTGGGAGGAAAAAAAAAGCGAAATTATCTCAATTTGGTTACTAAATGTTCTTTAGTTAACAATGGCTTTTTTTTTTTTTTTGAGCCTGCTTTCTATTGAACATAACTGTATTAAAACTCAAAAACAAAGAAAGAGAGAGAGAGAGAGAAAGAAAGAAAAAAAGAAAGAAAGAAAGAAAGAAAGAAAGAAAGAAGAAAGAAAGAAAGAAAGAAAGAAAGAAAGAAAGAAAGAAAGAAAGAAAGAAAGAAAGAAAGAAAGAAAAGGCAAAACATAGCATGCCTGACCCCTCACAGGAATACCTACCATACATAGCAAGCTGCATTTCAGTGGTCACATTTGCATGTCATGAATAAGAGCCGACCTATTTTCCCTCCCAAGCAAGTTACAAGTCATTTGATAGTTATTCCACCAACGTGGAGAGAATGGGTGGTTCTACCTAAGGCAAAAATCTGTGCCAAAGGGAGAGTAGAAAGAAATGTGGCTGAAAAGAAGGAAAAGCCTAGCAAGTGTGGCTGCTTAAAAGGTGACAGATGAGGAGGCTGGGCAGTGCACGTGAGGTTCTGGAGCCGGCCCGGGCTACACAGGACAGTCCACCTTCCCTCAGTTCCCCAAGCTGCACTCGAGTCTGGACTCTCACTTGTAGGAGGCCAAGCGGTTGTTAGGAGTCCACTCACCCAGGCATCGTCTCTTCACCCGCTCCAGCTCCTGCGTCCTTCGGGCTGACAGCACCAAAGACACTCCGAGCTTTGATAACTGGAAAGCCAGCTCCTCGCCAATGCCACTGGAGGCTCCAGTCACCCACACCACCATGCCAGTCAGGACCTGTTCTGTGGAAGGTGGAGGAGGGTTGGCAGGACCATACACAGGATGGTGATACTCACGTATTAAAGAGAAGCAAAACAGGAATGAAGAATAAGTGAGACAGCTGGGTGTGGTGGCTCACACCTTTAGTCCCAGCACTTGGGAGGCAGAAGTAGGTGAATCTCTGGGAGTTCAAGGCCTAGCCTGGTCTACAAAGTGAATTCCAGAAGAGCCAGAGCTAGAAAGAGAGACCCTGACTCAAAAAACGACAGTAAAAAAATAAAATAAAATTTAAACCGTGACATTAAATATGACAACCTACTATGCGAAACTTAAATTTTCAAATCTCCTAAGATTTCTTTAAAAGTACAAATATATGTTTTTCTCTCCATCCAATATTTTGTATATTTCAGAATTCTTGGTAAACTTTTCAGCCTTTTATTCTAATTCCAATAGTTTCATTCTAACACTATTTATCTATGTATTAAATAAAGAAAATTAAAGATGCTAAGTAGAAATGAATTGTCTGGACTCAATTTTTTTTACCCCTTACATGGGAGATTCAGATTAAAAAACTGGGTCCCTTCCAGTTTTCAGTTCTATTATTCCAGGTTGTGTGTGTTGGGGTGGGGGGTACAGTTGTTGGTAAGAATCTGGATTTAAATTCTGGTCAATCGTACAATCTGATCATCCTACACTTAAAAGTAATGCTGTTTTCTTTTGCCAATCATATCTGGTATCTGTCAAACACTGTCTTATTGTAACCAAGCTCCCCGATGTACAGGCTCTCATTGTAGGAGGCCGTAGTAGCTCATACAAGATGCATTCCGTAGGGAAGAAATGTGAATCATGGTCTCCAAGCATCTCTGTCGCTATAAGGACTACACCCAAACAGTGCAGCAGCCACACAAAGGCAGGCAGTGGTGCTGGGGACCGTAATCGCCAGGGTCTTTCTGAACCTTAGACCACAGTGAACTTCCTGTCTTTAAGAAGGTCAGAGTTGTGGGGGTACCGGGGATGTGGCTCAGCTTAGATAAAGCTTGCCTAGCATTCATTACATCCTGGGTGCAGTCGTCCGCACAGCATCAGATGACTGTAGTGGCACACGCCTGCAATCCCAGCACTCATAGGCGAAGGCAAAAGGGTCAGGAACTCAAGAGTATCCTCCTTAGATACAAAGCAAGTAAGTTTGAAGTTAGGCTGGGTAACACAAAACCCTGGCTTTAAAAAAAAATGCAAACAAAACAAAACAAACAATCCTCTCCCCAAGGTTCAGGGTCCATCAAGGAAGAGAGGACAGGAAGGTCGGAAGAGAGAGAGGTTGTGGAGGGCCTGAACAGAGATGTCTTCGCTGTGTGACAGGGCCTGGGCACTCATGACCTCACAGCAGATCTGGTTGACTACACCACACCCTGATAAGATCAGCCAATATTACAGCAAGAAAAGGGGAAGAGGCTCCTGGGTCTCCACCCTGAGCTGTTGACAGATGATGGCTTCTGAGACAGTCAGGTTTCTTGTTTTGTTTTGTTTTGTTTTGTTTTGTTTTGTTTTGTTTTGTTTTCAAGGTAAGGCCCATGGTAGGTCAACCAGGCTTGAATGGGTGGCCCAACATCCATGAGTATACAGGAAACACAAATTGGCCTTACTGAATTTGGGGGTTGGGGAGAGAACAAACAAAAGAAAAAAAGAACATCAAGTTAGGGGTGGGATGGGGTGGATCTGGGAAGGGAAAAGGGATACAATAAAAATATATTGTATTCACGGACTTCTCAAAGGGTTAATAAAGATAAGTATTTTCTAAAACTATGTGAGGTTTGACAAAAATAGCAAACAATTATCACATATGTTCAAATCCCAATTTGGGTTTAGAGGTTTATTAGCCCTCTATCGGATGTAGAGTTGGTGAGGATCTTTTCCTAGTTTGTAGGTTGTTGTTTTGTTTTGTTGACAGTGTCCTTTGCTTTACAGAAGCTTTTCCATTTCATGAGGTCCCATTTACTGATTGTTGATCTTAGAGCCTGAGATCTTGTTATTCTTGGAACAGTTGTCTCCTGTGCCAATGAGTTCAAGGCTCTTGCCCAATTTTTTTCTTCCAACAGATTTAGTGTGTCGGGTTTTTTGTTGAGGTCTTTGATCCACTTGGACTTTAATTTTGTGCAGGTTAATAGATATGTTCCAGATATAGAAAATGCAGTTTTTCACATTTAAAAATTAATTTTTTATCTTACTCCTGAGTCTATGGATTATAGTATGATTATCTTTTACTTCACAGCTAATACCTACTTCTAAGTGGGTAAGTATCAGGGAACATTGGGAGAACTTGGAGGAGGAGGCAGAGGGAGACTGTGGGCAGGATGTACTGTATAAGAGATAAATAAACCCCAAATAAGGGTTCTAGTGTGCTGTTCCAAAATGGCTCAACAAAGGAGTTTTAAGAAGTTCTGGCTCCATCACACAGCCCAGCACCCAGCTCCAGCACATGGCCCAAGACTCCATCACTCGACTCCATCACTCAGCTCAGCAGTCTACATCTCCTGAGTGTGTGCTCTTTGTCTTCACTTCTCTCCACTGTGGGATAAGAAATCACACCCCACTACAGGACTGTTGAGAAAACTAATTGAAGCTGCAAAATTCTCAGAGCATAAGAGGGTGCATACTTGGCGCTGAAGAAATGCCAACTGTATTTATCACTGAAAACAAACCTTAAGTTTCGCCATGTGAGATTCGGGCATGGGAATGAGGAGAGATTCTCTCCAGAAAGTTTCAGAAGAGGCAGAAATGATGACTGCCATTAGAGAGGGCATAAAGGAAGACTGGAAATTTGTATTTTGCCTTTCTTAACTTTTAAAGAGACAAAATATAGTCTACAGGAAGGAAACTTTTCTCTTTTAAAATCTCCAGAAAGCATGCCCATATTCCATTTTATGCTGTTTTAAGAACTGGTGTTTATTTCTGTGTCACTTGAGTTATTCTCTTCAACCTCATCCCATCTTAAGTCTCTTGAGACATTTTTCTGTAAAACTGGACCTTATAAAATGTTAATTCCACAAATACACGATATATTCACCTATAATCTGTACATAGAACTGTGCATTCATATACATAAAAGAAGTTTGATGGGGCTTAGTCTTTCGTCAATCTAGGTTTAAGAAAAGACTAATTATTTTTAAGATTAAGTTAAAAATTAAAAGCCACTAACATTTTATGACTTGTTTCAATATGACTTGTGGCACTACATATAACTACTTTATTTTTACTGACTTTGTAGCTGTTAATCATTGATTTTCCTTTTGATGGGTTGAATGACTTTTGTAGGATTACATAATAAAAATAATTTTATTTTAAAGTAGCAATTTATTTTGTTTCATTCTCCAAGTCCAAGTTTACACAAAACTACCCAACATGAAACACCTATGAGTCTTTGGCTGCCAAAATGAAGAGATTAATCAAAAGAAGGTTCTCTTATCAAACCCGAAAGTGATATCAAACGCTCTCCTTTGGAAGAGAAAGTCCACCTGGGACACCTACCCGCTCCCCTAAATTTTTCTGTGCACTGGCTGCCAGTTCTGCACGAGATGTGCCCTAAAGATTTTGGTCTGTAGGGGTGAGTTTTACAGGGAAACAGGAAGAGAAAAATATATTATCAATTCTGTGGTCCCCAACTACTCCAGCCAATTTTCACCCACTCAGCATAGCAAACATTGTCTTCTGAGTTAACACTTCCAAGCAAATGTCACCAAAAACTGTGGGTACTGTCCTAAGAGACCAGGATAATTTGACTGAGTCCTTAGAATCCAAAGTCTACCTGAGAGCATGCCATTTACGTAATGCCTGCCTCTAGGGCTGTGCTGAATTGAAGGTCAGAGGTTGTGAAATGCTGGGCACATTTGCTACAGAGCAAACAGCGTAAGTTCGGTCACAGAGCCCAGAGATTGAGGTCTATCGAATCCGAAGCAAGGCATGGACCAAAAGACAACTGGTGGAATCCCTCCCCTCTAGGGCGCAAGAATCATGTTACTTGAGAAAGAAATCCTGGGTCCTTTATGGGTTGGCTAAGATTCCTCTTGCAGGCTTTGCAGAGTGAGAACTCTAGGATGAACACTTTTGGGATGAAGAGGCACCTTAGCATGGCAAAGTGCTCGCTGCTCCCCACAATTATCTTTGTCTGATAATGCCTTCGATCTCTGACATTCCTGGGAGACAAGGTCTTAAGGTTTGGCAACCTCTTAAGAGAGGTTTCCCAGCCTGGAAGGCAAAAACTTTCTATCTTTAGATAGAGGCAGGCCATATGAATACCAAACTGCGCTTCCTCCCTATCCCTCAACTTTGGGAACAGCAGGACCGACCCAGCTGAGAACAGGACTCCTCACCTGGACGCCTGCCCAGCCACGCAGCCCACAGCAGTGTCAGGTCGGTATCAGTGCGCAAGAAGCTCAGCAGCCACAGGGCGGGCAGCAACAGGGCGCACAGTGCCAGCAGCCAAAGCCCCACTTCCATCTCAGCTAGTGGAGAGCAGCAAAAGCTGTAGGACAGGGCTAGCTGCAGGGCTATATACTGCTCTGAACTGTGGCTCCGCCCAGAATGAGGGTGGGCGGGGAAGTGTGGGAGGGGTAAGTGTTGCTGGCGACCCAGGAGCAAACCACCAACTCTGTTCAGAGCTGCACTACCTATGAACCTGGGGGATGATGATTCCAAGCGAGCACAGACACTAACTGGGTGTCTAATGAAATGTTGCAATGGGAACAACACCAACAACAACAACAACAAAAAAAAACCATGAATGACTTAAATACTCATGAATAATTCAACTGGTGGGGCGTGGTGGAGTGCACGCCTGTGATCCCAGCACTCGGGATTGGCAGAGGCAGGCGTGTTGCCGTGCATTCGAGGCCAGCCTCGTCTACGAAGCGAGTCCAGGACAGCCAAGGCTACACAGACAAACCCTGTCTTGGGAAAAACCAACAAAAGAATATCCCACAGGCTCCGTGTTCAACGCTTTAAGAAGAAATCTCTTGAAGAGTTGTTTGGCAGGTGAACGCTTTTCAAGGCTAGCTTGTACTTTGGTGGAAGACGAACATCCACGTTTTAGAGGCCCAGGGCCCTTCCCTCCCCTCCCCTCATTCCGCTGTTCCTGAAAAAGATGGAAGCCAGAGTTCTGCCAGTGCTGGGTACTTCAACGCTCCCAGCAGCCCCCATGCCACCGGAGGCTTTTTATTAACTAGATACGCCGAACAAAATGTAAGTTATATCGGGAAATGAATGCATTGCTAACATACTTTTTTTGGGGTCCATCTTAAGTACCTTAAAAGTACAATGTATCTGCTAGATATGATCAGACAACTGTTCTCATGAGCTCCCTGCAGCTCTGATTACTTATGTAAGAGCTGTGCAAGGTCAACTCAATGAGATTAGTCAGCATTCCAGAAAGCTGAACGGTTTCACTGGGTTATTAAAAAAAACAAAACAAAACAAAACAAAAAAAAAAAAAAAACAACCAACCAAATAAACCGCAGAGTGTTGGAGACAAGAGTAGTTGAAGAAAGGAGTTGGGTTGGGGTGTGATCAAGATACGAGGGCTCCCCCTGGTTCCTTCAAAGCTACTGGAGCCCAGGGTACAACTGACGGTATTCCCGGTTAGCTACAGGGCCAGCTACTCAGTTATTAATAACAAGTTAGCTCAAAGTAATAAAGGAAAAAGCAACCTACCTGTTACAGAACAAGGTACTAGGGGAGCCTTTCCTTCAGCTGGCTGAGGACCCGGATGGAGACAGTGAGAGAGAAAGAGAGAGAGAGAGAGAGAAACACAGATTTCGTTACATGCTGGAATGTCTAAACCCACTGCTAGGTCAGGACTTCTTATGGAAAGTAAGCACTCAAAAACAACCTTTTTCTCTCTTAGATCAACACCAAAAAAGATAGCAACAGCCTCTTTCACAGGAGGTGACAGAGACTACAATGTTACTATATCATTAAAACGTAAGACAAAAGACTAGAGTCTCACAGAGACAGGAAGACTGACACTGCATTGTCCCTTCCCTCAAGATGCCTCCGCACATTTTTGTGCTGATGTCAGCATGCCAAGGGCCATCAAACCTTGTGTACAGTTGTTTACGTCATTTTAGCTCTTAAGAGAGATCTCTTGAACTATTAAAATATGTATATATATCCAAGATGTGCTGATAGTTATATATAGAGCTACCTACCAAGCATGTGGCAAAATATAACATCTAAGGGAAGTCAGATGATGGCATAGATTAAAAGGAAAGCACTCAAGGTTCTAGGTACTGGGTGTGTATTGTTTCAACAGTGCCTGAAGGAAGGCAAGGAAGCACACCAAAACATAAAGAGAACTGAGAACTGCTAATAAATAGCTGGTAGAACTCTGTGCCCTTTAGAAGGGGTGCTTCTTGTGGGTGTTCAAAGAGATCTTGAGTGAGAATAACGACCCCCATTTCATAATAAAAGCACTGCAGACTCAGAGTAGGAAATTAGAGATGGGTTATCTTTTGGTTTCTCAAAGGCAGGATCAGCCCAGATGGAGGCAGAGAGCAATCTTCACAATCGTGAATGCATGAGTGAAACCTCTCCTGTGATCAGGAGGCTACATTCTCACATACCTTTCAAGTCTTATCTCCCACTCTGTCCCTTTACCCTACCTTTTTGATTTCCCTCAATAAAAACTGTCTGCGAGTCCAAATCTGCAACCTGTTTATCTTAATGGTTGTCAGAAGCATGACCTTACAGGCAAGTGTTGCTGTTAATTTTTTACTCTAAACTTCTGGTTTGGCTGGGAAGGGTAATGGGGGTCAGTAAACAGAGCATTAGACACCAGCAGAGACCCACTGTGCATTTTTTAAGTTAGGTGAAGTTAATAGAGTACCAAGGTGTTTTTGAAAACCAACCAACAGATTTTTATTCCTCAGAACTTTGGAGGTTCTCTTGTTTGTTGCAGGTGGGGTTGGGGGTGTGGTTAAGCACCATTAGAATGTGTCCCAGAATCTTTAGAACAGTGTTAAGGCTGTAAGATCTCAGAAGAGACATACGTGGTTCCAGGGAATAACTTAAGAGTTTCAGTTTCAGGAGTGCAGACTTATTCCCTAAAAATACCCTAGTGAAGGACAGAGGTATTTATCATATTCACGTCATGTAGGTATGTTAAGAATTAACCTTTTCCTTAGATTGAGCCTGTCCTTTGTCAGGGAAAGGTGGTGACTTAGTTCTACTTCCTAGATATAGCAATAGAATAAGCAGGCTCTTAGTATTTCTTTTCTAACTGTGGACCTTACATATCTATGTAAAACAAATAGGCGCATAGCTTATAAAGGTTCAGGTATCTAAAACAGTTAATGTCTGTCTTTTAAGGTACCATAATCATAAAGACTCAATAATTTTTTAGCCAGGCATGGTAGCACATAACCTTTCATCCCAGCACTTGGGAGGCAGAGGCAGGTGGATTTCTGTGAGTTTGAGGCCAGCCTTGCCTACATAGCAAGTTCCTGGACAGCCAGAGCTACATAGAGAGACCTTGCTATACTCCCAACACACGAAAAAAATTTGTTCTTGTGTGTTTAGGCCAGTGAAATCCTATTGAATCTATTTGTGATATTCTTGTTACTTAGTCCATTTATTTGTTCTTTGTTTCTGTATAAGATGCGCTAATTTGCATAGTGAGAGACTAAGAGCTTCACAGACCCTAACAGGCAAACAAGAAAGGAAGTCATGGTTAAGTCATAAAGACAAAAAACTTCCAGCTTCTCCCCCACCTTCCTAATCTGAGACAAAGGCCTGGTGAGCTTTTTTTCCACCAGTAGGACTACCCTACCCAGTTCCCTTTCACCCTGCTGGTCCAGCCAAGTAAGACATACTCAAGGTCAAGCCTGTACTTGTTTACCTCAAACTATGGGCTTATCAGCCTCTAGCAAACCTCCTTCTCCCCACCATGTGCTTCCTCCCCCACAGTCTAAAATGACCAATCCAAAACAAGGAAATAGAAACAACCAGCACCACCACCACCCCCAAAATGGATTTTGGTTTCCACAACCTAACATTTTGTGGTGCTCTCTTAGGTTGCCAGTGGGAGTGTCTGTGTGTGGCATGGGCCAGGTGCCCAGAGGAAGACTTACCAGAAGCAAACCAAACAAAGAGAGACTCAGGGCCGATGTTTGTTGAGGCAGATGCAAAGCGGAAAGCTCCCTGTCAGAAAGGGCGGGGCTGCAGGGTTGGCAGTGTCCAGGGATTCTGGATTTGTCTTTTATAAGGGCCCAGGAGACCTCCCTTCCTTTGTCCCTCTCTCCCCATATTCTGCCTCTGGCCCAACTGGCATCTGTCTTTCACATGATAATCTTGGGAGCCTTCTCACCCAGATTCCTACACTCCATCCTCAAGTCTTCCCCAAGCAGGGTGGTTTAAACAGGAATGGTTCACATAGACTCCTGAGCTCAAATGCTTTGTCGCCAGAGAACAGCACTGTTAACAGGTATGGCCTTGTGGGAGGAAGTGTGTCACTATGGTGGTGGGCTTTGAGATCTCATATATGCCCACTGTGGCTCACGAGCTACCTTCTGATGCCTGTGGATCAAGATGTAGAACTCCCCGCTCCTTCTCCAGCACCATGTCTATCTGCACGTAGCCATGCTTCCCGCCATGATGATAATGGAATAAACTTCTGAACTGTAAGACGATCCCAATTAAATGTTTTCCTTTATAAGAGTTGCTGAGGTCATGGTCTTTCTTCAAAGCAACAGAAACCCTGACTAAGACACCAACTGCTGCCATCCAACATAACTTTTAGGAGAGCAGAGGGTGATGATCAAGTTTCTCTAACTGCTTCTATGCTGATGATGGTTACAGTCCCTATTTTACATATCGGTTGGAGATGCATTGGGTTTTTCAGTCACAGATGTTAGCTGGAATCCCTGTGTCATAGTTTGAAATTGCTACATGTTCTAAAAGATGCACATTTTCCAAGGTTAAAATACAAGATTTAAGTAAGATGATTATGCTCATTGGTCTCAGAAAGAGGAAGCGACAGGCAAGCCAGGACCATGTTTGTTTTTATACTGTGCTTTGGGGGATGTGATCTTTTGAATTAACATAGATGGATAGACAGATTTTTATATTAAGAATGTGGTGAGACACAAAGAATGGTTTTTAAGAAATAATCTTATGGGGGGCTGGAGAGATGGCTCAGAGGTTAAGAGCACTGGCTGTTCTTCCAAAGGTCCTAAGTTTGATTCTCAGCAACCACATGGTAGCTCACAGCCACCTATAAGGAGATCCTGTGTATACATAATAAATAGATAGATAGATAGATAGATAGATAGATAGATAGATAGATAGATAGATCTTAAAAAAAAAAGAAATAATCTTATGATAGAATACATGAAAACAAATACAGGGTTAGGTTGTAACCATTGAATTTCAACAGTTAGTGTGGCTCTCCTCCTCCCTGGGGGGCTGTTGGCCACCAGATCCTGAAGACAGGAGGATCAGAAGATGAGGAGCAGGGCTCAGAAAGCTGGGGCACAACAGAATTGAGCTCTGGGAAACACTTCAGGGAGCTAGTTCAGCTTTAATTTGGGAGAACAAGGCTATATAACCACTGGGGAGTGGATGGGAGGCTCCCAGAATACGTGTACATGACTGGTTAACACTAGGCATTGCAAGGATGCTTGATCTGCATTAAACAGCACGTTCCTATCCTAAGAATGGGAACACAGTACCTAATGATCCGATAGGCGCAGGGAGGGGAGAGCTATGTCAAAGGCCAGATATCAGACCCGGTTAGACATCTGTGCCTAAAGACACTCTCCAGATGGGGTCAGGCAGAGTAGGAAGCCCAGCTGGGGAAAGGGTGTCCAGACTGGGAAGGCCTCAACCTCAGGGTCCTTCCAACATAACAGTGCCAAAATGATAATATGATTAATAGTAATAATAATAGATCAAAAAAAAAAAAAAAAAAAACCCCAGAGCAAAAAGCATGGCTACAGCTACTTGCAGATTTAAATAAAGCAGCCTGCCTAGCTTATCTTGGTGTTACAGCTGTGGTCCCTTTGCTGCTTTAAAGTCAGACTAAGAGGGATGAGGTGGCTTCAGGGGAAGGACACTTGCCACTGACCCTGACACTCTGAGTTTGATCCCTGGGAGCCACGTGGTAGAAAAGAAAACAGATTCCTCTACACGTTGGCATATTACTTCCCCAACCCACCTCAAAATAAAATAAAATAAAATAAATGTAAAAACAATAATTAACATTTAAAAACTCTCAGCAGTGATTTTTTGGAAACCTTAGACTTATTTCTGTATAATTTAGATAAGAACTTTAGTCATGGTATTACAAATGCTGACCCTTTTGATTATTTTATCACAATCAATAGCAGTGTTGCACATCATGATGTAGAGGTATCTGCCGAATGGTTTGAGTGTCCTCATTACTGTCAAGTGGGGCTGCAACTTGTCTGAAAGCTGGGTACAGTTAACATCCAGACATAGAGGGGACTGCAGTTGCTATGATGAAGTCTGAACCACCTTGTTTCTCAATCCATCTCATGGACGACTTTGTCCTACAGAGACGGTTGTGCCTCTTGAATGCCTCCTAAGCCACCGCTACTAGTGAGAACCACATTTTAGCAGGACGAAGAATGAACACTAATTTTGCAGATCCTTATCAGTTATTTTTTTTTTTATTACTGTGATAAACATCACCACGACCACAGCAACTTACGTAAGAAAAGAGTTTATTTTGGGTTTACAGTTTGTAGTGGTTTGAATGAAATGGCCCTCCTGTGGACTCAGGGAGTGCCACTATTTGGAGGTATGGCCTTGTTGGAGTAGGTGTGGTCTTGCTGGAGAAAATGTATCACTGCGGTGGGCTTTGAGGTCTCAGATACTCAACACAGGCCAAGTGCCTGTCTTCCTGCTGCCCGCTGATCCAAATGGACAACTCACAGCTACCCCTTCAGCACTGTCTGCCTGTGTGCTGCCATGATGATAATGGACTAAACCTCTGAACTGTAAGCCAGCCCCAATTAAATGTTTTTCCTTACCGGAGTTGCTATGATCATGGTGTCTCTTCACAGAAATAAAACCCTAACTAAGAAAGAAGTTGGTACCAGGAGTGGGGTATTGCTGTGACAGGCCTGACCATGTTTTTGCCTAGAGGAATATGAAACATTTGGGGACTTTGGACTAGAAAAGTGATTGAACATATAACAAACCATGCTAGTGGGAGCATGAAAGACTGGTGCTGAGAACGATTTGAACTGGGGGGCCCTGACTTGATAGGTTTCAGAGGAGAAAAATTCTAGTATATGACCTTGAAAATGTTCTTGTGATATTTTGGTAATGTAGCTGCTTTCTGCCCGAGGATAAATGAACAGTTTTTGGATCAATCATGTTTGCCGAGATTTCACAACAGCATACTGTTGACTGTGTCCTGTGGTTTTAGTGGCCATACTTATCCAGATCTACGATAAAATGGTGCAAGCTGAATAAGGAAACATATAAAATGTACAATTTGAGAGCACCAGGAAGTGACAAACAGATTAAGTGGAAAACAAGGGAGTGGTGACCTCACAGCAGGACCCCACCAAGCTAAGCTGTCAGTTTGTGAAAAGGAGTTAAAGCAAAGCTTAGGGCTGGTCACAGTGGTGACCTTTAACCCCAGCACTCAGAAGGCAGAGGATGATAGATCTCTGATATCAGTGTTAGCATGATCAACACAAGTTGATCAGGACAGCTAAGCTTAGGCAGTGAAGGAAACCATCAAAACCAGAAAGCTGATGAAAATGTATTTGTATGAGGGGCCATGTTCCAGCCCCAGCAAGCAGCAGAACTTGGAGCTTCAGCCACGTGCTTCTGGCTTTAGAGTCAAGGACAGAAGAAAGGGGTTATGGAATCTCTCGTCAAGGCTAAGGAGAGCTGCTGAGGCTGGGCAAGTATCAGGGGTGTCCTTGCACGGAGGCCTAGCGAGGCCATTGTATGAAGCTGTGCAGTGAAGCATGGATTGCCTTAGAGACCCCACAATGTTGGAGATGCCAGACCATGGGATACCTGCCAAGGAGAGCTGCTAACAGGAAGTGGAGCCAGCACAAGAAAAAGAAGTATGTTGGAGTCAACAAAGATGAAAGAAGTTGGAGGTCTGAAGAGCATTTTGATATCAGACACGGAGAGGCAGAGTTCGGCATTAGCTCAACTGGTTTTCAGTCTTGCTTTGGTCCAGCATTTCCACACCAGGCTCCCTTCCTTACCTTTTGGGATGGTGATGTATACCCTGTGTCATTATCTGTTGGAAGTATGTGATCTGCTTTTTGATTCAGATTTTACTAGGGATTACAGTGAAGAGATTGCATTGTTGGGGGACAAGCAAAAGAAATCTGGGAACATCAAAATAAACTTGTCCTAAGTACTGCTATGTTGTTTTCAGACTCTACTTTAATCTTAGGGTGAAACTAAGTTCTAGTTTCCAGGCCCTGTGGGAGCTGGGGACTCCCCAATAACTAGACTCTGTTATTCATTGTTTGCTCCCACAACATATGATTGTTCCTGACCAGTTTCCTATATTTTTCTTTTGTTCCTCAAAACATAATGACTGGTTCTAACCACAGTGTCCATTAGTCATCTTTTGCTCCCCAAAACATGACTGTTTCAAACCACAGCTTCTATTATTCACCTTTTGCTCCTCAAAACATGACTGTTCCTGACCAGAAAAAAATAAATAAATAAATAAATAAATAAATAAAACCTACATTCTGTATCTACTGACATAGATCAACCATATCAGGAAAGTCCTTATCCCTAAATCCTGATAGGTAGAAAGATATAACTGTAACTTGGCAGAGATGTTTGTGGTTTTCAAGCTTGAAAGCTATGTTATATTCTGGCTGGGATGGGTAGGGGTCGCTGTTCAGCTCCCAAGTCTTTTCTATGGCCCTGATTGATAAGTAATGGTTAACTACCATAAATTTTTTTGTCACCTGCACTGACCTGCTTGCTGTTTGAATTGTGTTGTATCTAAGCTGACCCCATAATAGCATGAGATTCAGAAGACTTTCGACTTTTAAACAGCATTAAGACTGTGATAGACTACAGGGGCATTTGAAGTTGGACTGAATGCATTTCTGATTATATGGCCGCAAGCCTATGGGGGCCAGGGAGTGGGATGTGATGGTTTGAATGAAAATGGCCCCTGTAGATTCACAGGGAGGTGTGGCCTTGTTGGAAGAAGTGTGTCAATAGGTTTCAAATGCTGAAGCCAGGCCCAGTGTCCCTCTCTCTCCCTGCTGCCTGTGGATCCGGACGGGGAACTCTCAGCTGCCTCTCCAGCACCGTGTCTGCCTGCGTGCCGCCACGATTCCTGCCATGATTAGAATAGGATAAACCTCTGAACTGTAAGACAAAGGCAGTTAAATGTTTCCTTTATAGGAGTTACCATGGTCACGGTGTCTCTTCCCAGCAATAAAACCCTGAGACGCAGTTCTAAAGGGTTGAGAGTTCATGATGGTGGGATACAGACAGCCAGCAGCAGGTGCTGCGACAGCACCTGAGAGCTTACATTTCCAACCACAACCTGGTAGCAGAGATCACACTAGGAATGGCTAAGAGTCTTTTGAAACCTCAAAGCTCACCCCTAGTGACATATACTTCCTAATCTTCCCCTACCTGGTCACCATTAGGAACCAAGAATTCAAATGCTTGGGACTCACAGGGATCATTCTTATTCAAACCAACTACTTTCCCTTTAAAGTGAAATAAGTTTAACTCTAATTAAAAGTTTAAAAATCCCAAAGAAGAAAATTGTGTTCACTGATTTAATATTGATAAATGGATACTAAGCGTTTTTTTTTTTGTAGTTGAAATCTTTTTTTATTTTATTTTTATTAATTACAGTTTATTCACTTTCTATCCCAGCTGTAGCCCCCTCCCTAAAGCCATCCCAATCCCACCCTCCCTCCCTCTTCTTCTCCCATGCCCCTCCCCCAGTCCAATGATAGGGGAGGTCCTCCTCCCCTTCCATCTGACCTTAGTCTATCAGGTCTCATCAGGACTGGCTTCTTTGTCTTCCTCTGTGGACTGGTAAGGCTGCTCCCCACTCAGGTGGAAGTGATCAAAGAGCCAGCCCATGAGTTCATGTCAGAGACGATCCCTGTTCCTATTATTGGGGAACCTTCTTGGACACAGAGCTGCCTTGGGCTACTTCTGTGCAGGGGTGCTAGGTTATCTCCATGAATGGTCCTTATTTGGAGTATCAGTCTCAGAAAAGACCCCTGGGCCCAGATATTTTGGTTCTGTTGCTCTCTTGTAGAGCTCCTGTTCCCTCCAGGTCTTTCTATCTCCCCCTTCTTTCATAAGATTCCCTGCACTCTGCAAAAAGTTTGGCTATGAGTTTCAGCATATGTTTTGATACCCTATTGGGTAGAGTCTTTCAGAGGCCCTCTGTGATAGACTCCTGTCCTGTTCCCTGTTTTCTCCCTCTTCCAATGCCTTTCTGAACAAAGATTGAGCATCTTACCCAGGGTCCTCCTTCTTGATTAGCTTCCTTAGGTGTACAGATTTTAGTATGTTTATCCTATATTATATGTCGAGTATATATTATGTGTGTCTTTCTGCTTCTAGGATATCTCACCAGGATGATATTTTCTAGAACCCACCATTTGCCTGCAAATTTCATGATTTGTTTTTAATTGCTGAGTAGTATTCCACTGTGTAAATGCACCACAATTTCTGTATCCATTCCTCAATTGAGGGACATCTGGGTTGTTTCCAGCTTCTCGCTATTACAAATAAAGCTGCTATAAACATGGTTGCGCAAATGTTCTTGTTATATACTTGAGCATCTTTTGGATATATGCCTAGACAATTTTCTTGATCAATTCCACTTACCAAAGATGAATCAAGAACAGGCAAATCAATTAAATAGTCCTATATCCCCTAAGGAAATAGAAATAGAAGCAGTCATCAAAAGTCTCTCATCCAAATAAAGCCCGGGGCCAGATGGTTTCAGCGCAGAATTCTACCAGACCTTCAAAGAAGAGCTAACACCAATACTCTTCAAACTATTCCACAAAATAGAAACAGAAGGAACATTACCAAATTCATTCTATGAAGCCACAGTCACCTTGATACCTAAACCTCACAAAAACCCAAGAAAGAAGAGAATTTCAGGCCAATCTCTCTTATGAACATTGATGCAAAAATACTTAATAAAAGACTCGCAAACTGAATCTAAGAACACATCAATTCCACTATGACCAAGTAGGCTTCATCCCAGGTATGCAGGGGTGGTTCAATATATGGAAAGCCATCAATGTAATCCACCATATAAACAAAATGAAAGGAAAAGACCACATGATCATCTCCTTAGATGCTGAAAAAGCATTTGATAAAATCCAACATTCATTTATGTTTAAAGTCCTGGAGAGATCAGGGATACAAGGCACATACCTAAACATAGTAAAGGCAATACACAGCCAGCCTATAGCCAACATCCAACTAAATGGAGAGATACTAAAGTTTTTTTTGTTGTTCTTTCATTGTTCTTTTCATTGTTCAACTGAAATGAAATAATCTGAAATGAAATAATATCCTGCTGTCATTAAAGAAATTGAACCTATAATTTTAAACCTTTTGAAAATAGGAATTTCTAAAGCAAGGCATGATAGTACATGCTTGTAATCCCAATGCTCTGGGATCTGAAGTAGGAGGGTTGCCACAAGTTCAAGGCTGGCCTAGGTTACATAGCAAGAGTCTGTCACACCAAAAAGACTAAGAAGTAAAAGTCTCCAGGCTCATAACCCCTCTCTTATTAACTTTGCATAAAATACAAGGGGATCTATACTATTAGAAAGCCCACCATTGGTTCCTACTACTGGGCAAATGGTTACAAAATGCAAGCAGGGCCAGGGCAGGTTGGAAAGCAATTCCATTTTTTTTTTTTTTCCTAGATTCCTGCTCTCCCCACCCTCATAGCAGATATGGGCTCCAGGCTAACAAGCCTGCTCCCATCCAGCACCCAACCCTTTAATGCACCCCTCAAACCCCCACCAGACAGAAATCACAGATAGCCCGACTACAGAATGTATTATGGACTGCTTATCAGTCATGTGATATGTGGCCTCCCACTTCCTCTTAAATTAGGACTTGGATGGAACTGTGCCCCATGGGGCTTACTTTTTTTTTTAACATCGTGCTATGGGTGGAGTTAACGATGTTTCCTAACAAGTCTCTTATCTAAATAACAATGTGCCTCAGTGTCCCTCCCCACCCTTGAGCCTCCAGCCAGAAGCCATTCTCAAGGACACAGCAGAGCCTTACAGGCTGATGGGTAAATCAGTCCTCTTGATGTAGTTATAGCTTTGCAGGTGTGCCTTTAAAGATTCGTTTTTTACTTTATGTGCATGGGGTGTTTTGCACATAAAATGTATGTGCACCATGTACCCCAGAGGGCGGGCATCTGATCCCCTCCAACCGGAGTCACAGACTGTGGCGACCTGCCACCTGGGGTGCTGGGATCTGAACCAGGTTCTGTGGAAAAAAGCAGTGCTCTAGACTACTAAACTGTCTCTCCTGCCCAGCAGGTGGTGTACCTATAGAGCAGATCAACGGTGAACACTTCACGTATGTTCAGGGTAGTGTATTAATGGTACATCAGTACAGGGGTTAAAAATTGGCAGGGATTATAACTCTGCCTTTTGACTAGCAGGCTGTGCCTGTGGCCTCGTGTGACTAATTGGTAGAGCCAGCGCTGCGCAGACTAAGCCTAAAAGCCGAAGGTTCTCCCGGAACTCTTACACCGCGCCAGTTTGTCTCTTCGCATAAAGACAATTAGGCCTGGCTTTCACGGATGGCCCAGGGAGTCCTTCCCTTCCTTTCAAAGGGCTGTGGGAGATGATACTTGGGGCTTTAGAGGGAAGAGGACTTGCTAGCATGGGCTAGACGCTGCTGTTTATACAAGTGACATGGCAACGATATGAAAATGTTTCGGCTATGGACAGTATAAACAGCTGGGAGCAGGCAGAGAGGAGCACGCTGCTCGCTCACTTGGGTTTACAACTCTAGGTTATATGTAACAAAACCAACTCTGATATGGCCACGCCTTTCCCCGTTCAGTCTGCATATACTAATTTTCTAGCTAATTATTACAGAGGTCATAGAAAATTACCATACAAAAAAACTTTTTTTTTTTTTTTTTGAGACAGTTGTTTCTCGGCTGTCCTGGAATTCTCTCCATAAGCAGGCGTGGCCTCTGCCTCCCGACCTGGGGTGAGAGGTGTATGCTACCACACCGCTGCACAAACTCTAAAGGTTGGCTGTGGGTGGCCTTTTAGCATGCGTTCGCAGTGAACGGATGACAGTGGTTTTCCCTTCAAGGCCCCCCTGTTTCGTCTGTTCCCGGAAGGCAAAAGGCTGTCCAACATCCCCTTAATACACCCAGACACATAACCAGCGCCGAGCCAGCCAAGCTCTATGGACAAAATAACCCTCCTGCCCTCGTTTGTTTGGATTTTTCCAGACAGTGTTTCTCTGTGTAACCTTGGCTGTCCTGGACTTGCTTTGTAGACCAAGCTGGCTTTGACCTCACAAAGATCTGCCTGCCTCTTTGAGTGCTGGGACTACCAGGCGTTCACCACAGTGTCCTGCTTTTTCTTTTTTCTTTTCTTTTCTTTTTTTCTGTCCACTTGATACCACCATCACTTGGGAAGAGGGCTTTTAACTGAAAGGCCTCCATAAAATTAGCCTCTGGCCATGTCTATAAGAGACTGTCTTGATTACTGACCCCTGTGGAAGGACCCAGGATTCTGTGGGCCTGGGCTGTACTAACCAGCTGAACATGAGCCAGAGGGTGAGCCAGCAGGAGGCATTTCTTCAGAGTCTCTACTTCGGTTCCTGCCCTGACTTTCTTCAGTGCTGGATGCTGACCTGTAAAATAAGCCAAACCTCTTACCCACTACAGTGCTTTGCGTTGTGATGTTTATCACAGAACAGAAAGCAAACAAACGCCTCTGATACCCTGGCCTCCGACTCTTTATCTCTCTCCCCTTCCTTTCAAGACCACTGGGACAATCACTGGGACTGCAACAGCTTTTAACATTATACTTCCATCATGACATACTTTCCTAACACAGGACATATGTGTTATTTCTTGCATACTAGTGTTCTTAATTTTCACCTAAGATGTGTAATAAATCACAACCCCCATTTTTATCACTGGTCATGCAAAAGCCCTCTTTCATTTCTTACTCGTAAGACTCATCACCATCCTAAGCGACTATTGTAACGTAGCTGCCATGGAAATAAGAGGAAATCTGCTCCTGTATGTTCTCTTACAAAATAAGCCTGTGTGTTACTGTATTCTGGCAAACGCTACTGTGCTTTATGTTTCTGGGCCGAACTGTGTGTGGGCATCTATTCCAATGTTTCTCTCTACTGTACATCCACATGGTCACCTTCCCCCTTTCCCAACGACAGCCCTGCCAGGGGCCTCCCATGGGCCTAACAACCACTCTACAGCTATTTTGTGTATACTGTTCGATTCCAGGCAAACTTCAAAGCGCTCATAAGTCACTGTCCCTTTCCGCCATTACTGCTGTTGCTCTACCGTATTCATTCTGCGCTGGATGGCGCTGACCACTGAAGTAAAACTGATGGCAAGAGCTGTGAGGAGCTGCCAATGTATTCTTCCTGGGCTGTTTACTTGAGTCTAAATAGCTTTGAGAGCTCTAAAAAGAAAATGTCACCCATCGTCACTTTAAGCATCTCTTGCAAATATAAAAGGTAGAAAACCTCGCCTGCCTTAGTGGCTACCATGTGGGGTAAGTGAACTAAGCAGAGCAGAAGGTACTGACAAAGTCCTGGGAGAGTCAGCCATTTTACTGCTGGTCAGGATCTGTGAGATCATTTGCGGCTAGGAAGGAAAATGGAGGTCCAGCTGGCGCAGTCTGCAAGGTTAGACTGGAGCACCTTTGGGTAGCTGTTTGGGCACTGTTGCAGAAGCAGGAAACACCTGGACCTGACAGGATCCTGGAATAGGTGTATGGTCAGGAGACAAAGTTAAGTAGGTTAGGGAGGAAATTCTTTAGGTGCACATTTGAAACTTTTGGACCCATGGTTTTGGTAGTTGGGGGAGAGGAATCCCACCCTCTGAAATAGGCAATAGGTGGGAAACTAGTCTGTTGTTTGGCAGTACTAATCTGGAGTCCATTCAACCCAAGCGGTGGACTCAGGTGGATTTCCTGTGGCTTACAGGAGTCCTTTTTATTTTACAAAGAAGAGAAGTTTTAAACAAGTTAGCATCACGACTGTTTGTACTCTGTAGTGAAACACACATCTTTGTGTCATAGCGTCGAAGCGGCTTGGGAAATGATTTGGGGTCGACAGCATGAACACTCTTTGAGGTGAGCTCAGGGAAGGCAGAAGCCTCCGTGAAGTCGAAGGTGCAAAAGTAGTAGGTATTCCACTCATGACTCAACCTGCTCTTACAGGTCAGGCCTTTTTCTCTACTGTTGCACTGGGATTTTTTTTTTTTTTTTTCAGCATCAGTTTTGGAGAGAACAAAATAATCCAAACCACAAGCAGACTGCTGGGCCACGAGCAGGTGTAAAGAAGTGTTTGGAGCAATCCTTCACCTGAAATGCTTGTGCTAGCTTAGGAGTGGATGGGTACAAATGACTGGCTTGAAGCAGCTGGTCGGCTCTAGAGCGGCCTCGGCCTTGCTGGACGCCTGCAGTACGCCAGCAGGGTAGCTTCTGCTTGATCTTGGTCTTAGTATGACTACACATCATGAAAGACAGGCTTTCCCCCTCTATCCAGAAGACTGGATGTATATAAACTTAGCACAATTAGAAACATTTTTAAGTCCATGCTTAAAGGACAAATGAAAAGGAAATTTCAAATCTTGAGCTTGGAATTATGATACCGTGTTTTATCAGAGTCAGACTAATAAATAAGAGCTCCAGTGATTAATGTCAAAGCGCTGAACATTTTAAATACAACAGCAGGATAGCAACAATAGCAACAGGAAGAAATCTGAATTTTTTTTTGGGGGGGGGGGCGGTGGGACCATAAATCACCTTATCCCATCTAGGCTTTCATTTGTATTTGTTAACCTTTAAACACCTTCTTAGACCCTAAAACATTTTCTTGGGTCCTCACAACTTAAGCTTCTTGTCCTTAGGCCTTACGTAAGCTTTACATCTTTCTTCCTATCCAATTATTTACCATGAGACACAGGTGAGGCTGCTGGGAGCAGTCACTATCCTTTAGCTAAAGGACTATTAAAAAGTTACATCTGAGACCTGTTTTTCTGAGTCTGGTGACAAGGCTGACTGTGTATAGACCTACTAGTAGCACCTCTAGGAGTGAGGATCAAGGCCTGATTTTTACACAGGAAGAGAACTAAGGCATCTGAAGCCTTGGATTCTGCTGTTAAAATGATACATCTTTCCCTAACTAGCCTCTACACCCATCAGAGACCTGAGATAGAAGGCAGGGTCTTAGAAGGAAAGGAGGACTTTTCCATTCACTCCTATGTCAGAAGTTGGCAACGTGACCATAGGACCCAAGTGTGAGGTTAAAACAGACCTGTAGCGTTACCCTGGGCTTGGTGAGGGTGATGGAGGTGGCTGAGGCTGGGAGCTGTCAGTCCCCCACCAGGCCAAGAAGTGTGAAGGCTGGAAGTGTCTGTGGTGCCTACACTGGTTGGGCTGGGCCTCCATGGCTGGGTTCAGAAAACAAGCCCGGATGGGAGCATTCCGACTTCCAGTGGCCAGGATGCTGGCGGGCAGGGCATGGCTTGGTGGGCTGCTGAGGGTTGGGGCAGCTGCAGGGCCAGTGTCTTTCCTGGCTACATTGGAAACAGGTCCCTGGCAGAGTTGACTTACTCTGGACCCCAGCAGGATGGGCATAGCAGGCCTCCCTTGTTCCCTCTGTGGGAATGCTGATGGCCGCAGGGCAGCGCCAAGGCTAGGGGTCTGGAGCGTAGCTTCCTGTTGTAACCGAGCCTGTTGGGAAGTCTCAGCCACCTCCTCTCCGGCTTTAAAGACTTTAAGAAAAAACATTTTCACTAACTCCTGTATGGGGGTTTGGGGACCATGTCCATCAAAAGGAGATCTAAATAGGCAAACTTTGTTTGTTTCTAGTTACTTTCTGTTTAACTTTGAGAACATGTACAGAATGCTAAATAAAGCTTAATCCTGCAATCAATCACATGGGTTCTTAGCATGTAAGTGCGTGTATGCGTATATAAGCAGACATGTTGCCCACCTGTCACAACCTGCCATGTGATTCCACCATCTTCAGATGACCATCTGGTATAAGGCACCAATTATAAAGCATCTTAGTCCTAACTGGTGCATGTACATCTGTCCTAAACAAGAGCTGAACTTAGAGTTTAAACACCGTGCCCAATAAGCAAGTTATAAATCCTTAGATAAGAGTTCACAGTATAATCTTAAGATATTTTTTTTTCTTTTGAGAGCAGAGTGGAAAGAAATCAGAGAGAAAAGATTAAGAGTTTGGAGGTAGCTCCTCAGAGATGAAAGGCTTTGGGAGCATAGAGCTGAGTGTAGCTATCTGGGAATCACTTGTATGTGGTTGTAAGAATTTGGAAATTCGGTATGCCTTTTTTATTTTGTTTTTGTTGTTTTGCCTTCGGATGCAGCCAGGTTTTTGTAATTGAGAGCCCCCTGAAGGGAGCACTCGCACCTGTAGTCTGGCTGCATGAGTGGGGAAAGGTGGAGTAGCCAGTAGGTCCCTGTGGAGGAATCAGGCTCGAAGTAGAATTCTCAGACAAGTGGTCTACACATACCTCAGCTGCTTGGTTCAGGGCAGCTGCTGGGGGACGGGCGTACTGTGCTCCCATGCGACTGTGGCCCACTGTGTTGGAGCAGCATGGTAGAGCAACCAGAGGAGAGTGAAACAGGGTTTGGCAGTCCGACCCCCGTCCCCCACCACTTGGTAGTGTGATCTGGCAATTTAGAAACCAGGTATACGGGTGTGAGGTTATCCAAAAATCATCTAGATGTGGACCTTGGAGGTCTGAATGGAGACACTGCCCCATGGGTGAAGAGAGAAATAATCAGTTGCAAGACCGACCCCAGGGCGTCCCAGATGGCTTGGGGACTCAAAAAGAGATGCCACAAGCTGGTCAACTGGACTGTCACCTGCTTGCCAGGGACCAAGGGAAGATGTCTGGGCAGACACAGTTCCTGGTAGTACTAGTACCTTTGACGAGCATTTCTGAGAGAGAAAAAGAGGGAAAACTGTGCTGGTAGAAGAGAGAGCATCACCCAGGGAAAGGATCTGACCAGAGGTCAATGACTACAGCTGGCTGTTGCCAGTAACGCTGGCTAGTGTTGGATGTAGGAATGTGTCAGTCAGTTGGACCAGAAGGCAATTCTGTTGTGGGCGGGTAAGACAGCAGGAGGGCCCCTCACCCCTCCGTCACAGCACCAATGTTTGATTAAGATGCCATGCTACAGATCTGGTATAAAGGCGGTTTATTGTGGGAAAAGAGGAATGGGGGAAGAGAGAGGAGGGGGCCCGTGTGGAAAGAGACTGATAGACAGAAAGCAAGAGGATAAGAGAAGAGGGGGGGTGGGGAGTGGACGGTGGGTCCTCTTATCAGGTAAGGGGGTGGCGGAGGGTGGATCCTCTTATCAGGCACATACTTGGTGCGCGCCTGGCCTGGCGGCGGCAGGCGATAACATCAGAGGTTCCTAGCCAGGACCCTGAAAGGCCCCTGAAGGCAGGGCAGCTGAGTCACCTGTTACCCTAGCAGACAGCACGAGTTCATATACATAAGCAAGATACAGGGCGAGGCTTTTCTTTATTATCCATTACAAATTAAATAGAAAGTTGTATCAAAAATTCAACCAGAAAACAGTCACTGGCCCACCTTCTGTGTGGAAGCTTAATGTACTTGGGCTGCTTGTCATTCTCAACAAGTGGCTCAGACATCCCAAGGGGTTGTTTCAATCCTTCTTTGTCTTCCAGAATCTGTAAGGAAGGTCTGGATCCTGTAAAAGAGTGGCAGCAGCATGAACCAGACCTCCCTTCTGTTGACCCACATTTGACAAACAAGCTTCCCTGTTTAATGAACTGTATCATCACCCGCCCGACAGTGAGCTTTGCAACCCTCAGGTAAACACTTGGATTGCCCTTAGTACCACTGTCTTCTCCACATGGCAGGAATGGCAGCAATTCTTTTCTACGGACTTGCTGCTTAAGCCGGGATCAATAGTGTTAGCACACCCGCTGACAGCCTAACAGTTCACAAAAGGTCAGAGTGGCTAGACTTTAACTATCTGGCTGGCTGTGGTAGCACAGGCCTTTAATCCCAGCACTTGGGAGGCAGAGCAGGGGGAGCTCTGGAAGTCTGGGGCCAGCTTGGTTTATGTAGAAAGGTCAAGGACAGCCAGGAATATGGAGGGAGGGAGGGAGGGAGGGAGGGAGGGAGGGAGGGAGGGAGGAAGGAAGGAAGGAAGAAGAAAATATCTGGATGTTACTCTAAAATTATTTATGAGCTTTAGCTACCCTGTTTACAAGCTAAAATAAGGCAACTTGTTAGCCAGTAAATGTGGCTTTTGTTTGGGAAGGGTAAGTATTTGTTCATCCAAGAATTTGCATAAAGACAGACAAAAATGACAACCTAAAGTGTGGCCACTTCCCTGTTAAAAAGAATGGGGTATCACTAGCCAGAAACAGTGCCGGGAAATAAGAGATGCTCTCTTTAGAAAAATAGTCATAAAGCCATGTGGTGGTGGCTCACACCTTTGACTCAAGCACTTGAGCGGCAGAGGCAGGAGGATCTCTGTGAGCTCAAGAACAGCCTGGTCTAAAGAGCAAGATCCAGGACAGTCAGGGTTACACAGGGAAACCCTGTCTTGAAAAACCAAAAAAAGAAAAAAAAATACCCTAAACAAACAAACAAAGAAAAACAAACAATAACAACAAAACTCATAAAGCAAGTAAAATCATGAAACAGGCTGAGGGACTTTTTGAAACATAACAATGAATGAAGAAGAGAAACGGACAACCTTCATTTAGATTTGGCCATATAAAATTTTTGCTCTCCTAGATTAGAAATCATGTAATCAACCATCAGAGATGCTGTGTGGGTATAGAACACATTTCTACACTCTTAGTATTTTGAGGGAGTGATGTGGAGTCAGAGAAACAAGAGATCTTTAAGGACCCAAAAACTATTTTCCCAAGGGGTTCATACAATATTGTAAAGAAATACATAAGCTGCTCTTACCAAATTATTCTTAAAGTTCTCGATTCTTTTCTTCCCCAACCTGGAGGTGAACCATAAGGCCAAGGTGGGCATATACTGCCACAGGTAAGTCCCCAACAGCACAGGGTGGTCAGAGATCCAAGCTTCTTTCAAATCGTTGGCCATGGAGATTAGTATCAGCCGGACACAGCGGCTAGTTGCCATCTTGTAAGACTGATCTATATTTCTCATGGGCTGAAAGTCAACAAGAAGTAAACGCTCAGGATTCCAAACAGGAAGGTCCCAGATGCCATCTAGCACTGAGACTCTTTCAGGATGCGGCCTGTCAACTGGGAGTCTTCCCAGGGGCCACCAGAGGTTTGCAAGTCACAATGTTTTAAAGAGCCTAAAAGGGGTCATATGTTTGCTGGATAAGATTGCACATGCTGAAGGAGCGTGTGTGATTTAATCGCAGTTGTCTCACAATAGTGTACAAATGCCTATTTTATTACCACACTTTTAGAAATATCAAATTGCCAGGATTTACACTAGGGGTTAAGAATGTACAGTCCAGAGAGAAAATGATTATCTAAGATGGGGGAGGCCCTAGCTTCAGTCTCCAGCACCGCACGCACAACATAAAAATAACTTATATGTAGCAAATGGAGTCATGGGGAGGAAACGGAAAGAGGTAACGGTGAACCACTGGAAAGTGGCAGTCTGGCGACGTCACTGGCCATTGTTAGAACGAGCCCCTGAAGTGATCCAAGTAATCCGAACACTTTCCTTAAAGCTGTCACCCTCTGTGAACAGTTCAGAACCAGTTCTGAAGAGGCTCCTGAGATCTATGACAAAGCACGCATGGCCGGCAACGGTCTCCGGCTTCCCCTGCCAGGATCTTTACCTTAGTCACTTCTTCCGTTAGCGCGTTCTTCACGATGTCCGACTGCACAGGCCCTGGGTAAATGTTGCACAGTGATATGCCTGGGTGGTTGACAAGCTCCAGTCGGAGGGAACTGAAAAAACCCTAAAGCCCACAAACGGGAACATAGGACGAGAAGGAAAGGATAAAGATAAAAAGGAAATGTCATCCAGAGACACGCTCTGAAACGAACAGGTAGAGAACACTGATGCATACAGCTTATTTACTTATTCATTCAATCTTTTTTTTTCTTTTCTTTTTATCTTGAGGTCCCAATGACCTATGACCTATGAAGCTATGGCCTCGGACACATTGGGCAAGAGCTCTCATACTTACACCTCTGGTACTTTTTGTGGTAAACCAATTTTATCACATTTATTTATTTGTTTCTTGGGGGTGGCATGCCAGGGCACAGTGTGGACAGAAAGGGATGGATGCAGCCTGGCAAGCCTTTACCTACTGGGCCATCTTGTCAGCACCCTTCTCACAGTTCATTTGGAGACAACGGTCTAAGTTGTCCAGACTAGCTTTGAACTTGTTTGCAGCCCAGACAGGTCTGACATGTTTAACTCTTTTGTCTCAGCCTTCCAAGTGCCTATGATTATAGGCCTGGGCCATTAAGCTTGGATCCATTAAGGCATTCCTTTTTAAGATTTTTGTGGGGAACTTTAAGTATGTGTGTGTGTGTGTGTGTGTGTGTGTGTGTGTGTGTGTGTGTATGGAGGGTAACCACTTCCAGGTTTGAAAACCTTCCAAAACCCACAGTCCCTGAGCTCAAAACCTACCAATCCTTGAGCCTGAAAACCTACTAATTCCTGGGCTTGGCTTGAAATTTCACCAGTCCTCACCCTGGAAATCTCCACCCAGGAAAACTCCACCACACCTCTCTCTCTCTCTCTCTCTCTCTCTCTCTCTCTCTCTCTCTCACACACACACACACACTCCAAGAAAACCTATATAAAGGCAGTCTCCTGCTCAGTTCCCTTCAGCTTCTAACAGGAGCACAGGCAGCCTCTCTCCTGGGTCCTTCCCTCCCAATAAATCTCTTGTGTGAGGTTTGTTGTGCAGTGCGACTTCGTGGTCTTCCTTGGCTCCCAGCTGCGAGGAAACCTCTCAGAGCAGAGCCGCGACACCTCCATTGGGAAAACCTTCCCCTTCAGGGCTGCAACACCTCAGTGGGGAAGCCTTCCCTTCAGGAAGCTGTAACGCTTACACTGCGCACACGTAAGCGAAGGTGCCGGCTTAGAGGCGATTGTGAGGCATCCAGCTTGGGTGCTAGGAACCAATCTCGGGCGCTATGCCCGAGTACTTGCTCTTAAAGGCTGGGCCGTCTCACCAGCCCCATCCATTAGGCATTTTTAACTATAGGCCTGGAAAAGATGTCCGTCAGACATCCCAGCTCCAGCCTGGCAACTTCGGCTTTTGTCAGCGGTATTCTTAGAGCAGGTAAGAAGGAGGAAGACACTTCTAAAGAAACCTGCTGGCCTTGCCTACCCCACCCTCTCATCACCTGCAGAGGATTCTCTTCAACACCCCATCCCCCAAGAAAAAAGGCCAAATGTGCAGGTGTTTGGGCAAAGAAGAAGAAAAACAAATAACAAGCATAGAGAAATTCAGTTTTTCTGTTTACGTTACTATTTTATCCAGAAGAATTTATTGTTTGGTAAAAGAATGAAGAGCTCCTGTATTTTAACTTCTCCCCTCTGTAGCAGGACAGAGAGAACCACGCAGCCAGCACAGACCCTGAGCCCCTCTCTTGGCATATCATGTACACATTTTGAGGAAGAGTGAGTGCCAGGACAGCCAGGGCTAAAACAGAGAAACCCTGTCTCGAAAAACAAAGCAAAACAACAACAAAAACCCCACTTATTCACGTATTGCTCTTCTAAGTTTGGTGCCCCGGATCCACACGGTAGCTCATAGCCTGTAACTTCAGTTCCAGGGAATCCAGTTCCCTCTGCTGGTGTCCATGGGTACTGCATGCATGTGGTACACAGACCCATAAAATAAAAATAAATATATACATATATTTTTAAAAAGTTCACTGTAACTTCTAGGAATAGGAGAAGGAAACGTGTTCTTTAAAAAGGTCTCCTGGGACATGGTGGTGCGCACCAGCTCTTGGGAGATAAAGGCAGGATTTGGAGTTCAAGATCAGCCCGTGCTGCAAGAGACCGACTCAAAACACCAGAAACCAGTCTTGGTCTCAGCATGCACTGCAATAACTCTCCCCATTTGTCAGAAGACCCATCCCAATAATAAAACAGAAAGCCCTGGAGGGCAGGCCAGACAGCTCACCTGTTTTACTGCCAGCATCCTGCACGCCTTAGGACACCAAGTGTCAACAGCCAACAGTTGGGGCCTGGACTCTACTGCATCTGCCTGAGACGGGACCGTCTTTCTGGGAGGTCGGCTGACAGGCCGTTACTAAGTCAGAGGAAAGCGTCTAAGCCACAGTCCTTCACCACTGCGCACTATCTGTTCCTCGTGGCAGAGGTGGGTCTGGCTGAACTGCAACACCCGGTCTCACCGTGCCAGGGATGGAACGTGCCGTTCAAACGCTCCGTATAGGATGTCAGCTACACATCTTGTGTTTCCTTATTGTCATACGGAACTTACTATTTCTTTGTAGATACTCTCAAGCCAGAATAAAAAAACTCATTCTGCTCCGCTACTTATGTCTCATCAGGTACATAACACAAATCAAGGTTTTCTCTTAGTCATTGCCCTGATCAGATTGTCGTCTTCTCCCAAAGAAACTGTAAGAAAGAAAGTCATGTGCTCCCTAACAGAGACACGCCCAGGGCTAACCGGCCAAAAGCACTCCTATCTCTGATGTGCATATAGAAGGAGACAAGGGAAAATAAAGAGCAAGGAAAGGGGGAGGAAAAGAAGTAACAGACACAGGACAACAAGAACACATCCTGGACCACGTGCTGAATGGGGTGCAAAGGCCGAGCTGCCATGAGGACCCGGGAAGGGTTGGAGTAAGATGAAAGGTGAAATCCCAAGTAGCTTATCCTAAGGGACGATCTCCTGTCTCATCTTTACATCCCCACAGTCTGATGCAGTGTACCTTACAATACAGGTGCTCAAAGCCTGTACTGATGAGTTGACGTGTTCTAAGCAGCTGTGACTCAAGGGTTGTTTTTAATTATCTAAGGAGAGATATCAAGTTCTCTTGTTTCAGTCTCATGCTTAAGGCCCAGTTCCAGCTAGCACATCCACTGATAGTCTTATACACACAAAGAGGTCAGTTTTATCAGTAAAGTGTGGGCTGCCTTACCCGAAGGGCATGCTTGCTGGCGCAGTACCCACTAGAAAGGGGCGTGGACACAATTCCTGCAACGCTGTTGACAGTAACAATCTTCCCTTGTTTCCTCTCTACCATGTGAGGCAGAACACACTTGGTCAAGGACACCGTCCCTAAGTAGTTCAGATTCATCAGCTCCTTGAAGACATCCAGGTTGGTTTCTAGAAATAAGGAACGCTGGGATCTTCCACCGTTGTTGACCAAAATGTCAATCTAAGAATCAGAAAATGGATACTTAAAGATTGCCTAAGAAAACGATTGCTTATGTTGATAACTTGAAGAGGAAATGGGACAGTGGTGTGGTTCTTTCAGCAGCTAAAAATAAAAATAAAATAAAATAAGCAAAGCCAGCACTTGGGAGACAGAGGCAGGCAGATCTCTTAAGTTCAGGACCAACCTGGTCTACAGAGTCCTAGAACAGCCTGTCAAGAAAGAAAAGAAAGAACAGAAAAGAAAGAAGAGAAAGAAGAAAGGAAGAGAAAGAAAGGAAGAAAGAGAAAGGAAGGGAAAAAAAAGGAAAGGAAAAAAGACAAAAAGAAAAGGAAAATAAGCAGAATTCACCTATGGAATTCCCTTTTGAAGTAACCAGCATCAGAAAAAAAAGAAAAGCATCAGTAAATACTAACTTATCTCGTGCTTTATGGAGAAATCCGTGTCTGGGAAGGGGTGAAAAAAGTAGCTAAAGCCAGTTCACAGCCCTGACCTTGCTGCACCTGCTCCATCTGTTCCAGTCCTTTGCATGGGATCCGCAGCTGGAAATCCCTTTGGCAGTTCTTTGCAAAGACAACCAAGCAATGCCACCCACGCTTCATCAATATAAAACACAACTTACTTTACCAAACTCCTGCAGAACGGCCTTGGTAGCTGCCTCATGGGAGTTTGTGTCAGTCAGGTCAAGGGGCAAAACCAATACATCTTTTTCTTTTAAGTTGCCATTCTCTGAAAAAGACACATCAACAGTAGGCAAGCCATTCCATGGTTCCACAGAACTCAACGTTCTCGTTAAATTTAACCTCTACCCCACAGAAAGGCGGCAGTGAAGTCATTCTGCGTGACACTATTGCTGACCAGGGTGGAGGGCTAGTGATGCCTGGGACGGGAAGTCTGGCTGGCTTAGAGGAAGCCAGATAGCGTGCTACATGACCTTGATGTAGACAGAGGCAGTTTGGGAACTGGATGACGACACAGCTGTGGTTCCTGCACTTGGAAGGCAGAGACAGCATGGCAGAAACTTGAGTTTAGTCTGATCTACATAGCACGTTTCAGATGAACAAGGGCTACATGGAAGACCTTGTCTCAAACAAACAAACAAACAAACAAACAAACAAAACAAATGTTATACTATTAGACAGAAATGGAGGAAACTCAACCTATCACACAAAGGAGTCCGGAACTATAATGTCCTCAAAGAGTATGGAGCCAGGTAGGCTGGGATCCTGAGGCCCATATATGTGTACCTCCAGCTCTTCCTCAAATGAAACAATAGTTCTAGCCACACACACAAAAAAGGAGGCAAATTTATACAACAGTTTGTTAGTTAGTTTGTTTTACGAGTTATGAATATAGAGTTACTTTTCTTTTTGCAATAAATTCACAAAGTTCAGTTGCTCCCGCACACACATTTAAAATAACAGTTTGAGTCTGGGGGGGATAGCTCAGTGGTTAAGAGCAGGCACTGCTTTTTCAGAGGATCTGAGTTTAATTTCTAGATCCATGTCATAACCATCTATAATTCCAGCTCCAGGGAGAGCCAGCAAGGCCTCCAAGAGCACTTTCACTCACATGTACAGACTCACACATATACACATAATTAAAAAGAAATCTTTTTTTAAAGTTTATACTATACACTGAGTGGTGTTGGCATGTGCCTTTAGTCCCAGCACTCAGGAGGCAGACAGAGGCAGGGTGATTTATGAGTTTGAGGCCAGCCTGTTCTATGGAGCAAGTTCCAGGACAGCCAGGGCTAGACAGAGCAACTGTCTTGAAAACCCAAAAAGAAGGATGAGGAGGAGGAGGAAGAAGAGGAGGAAAAGAAGGAAGAAAGGAAGAAAGGAAGGAAGGAAGGAAAGAGAGGAAGAGAGAAAGAAAGAAAGAAAGAAAGAAAGAAAGAAAGAAAGAAAGAAAGAAAGAAAGAGAAAGAAAGGAAAGAAAGAAAGAAAGAAAGAAAGAAAGAAAGAAAAAGAAAGAAAGAAAGAAAGAAAGAAAGAAAGAAAGAAAGAAAGAAAGAAAGAGAAAAGAAAGTAAGTTTTATACTATAAATCAGTAAGAAGCTAAGAAGGCCAGTAGTGGAACTGTAGACAGAAGCTCTTCTCCCTAGACCAAGGACTCCAAAAGGTAAATAGGGAAAAGCATTCAGTCCTTCATACAATTGCTACCTAAAAATATACTGGACATAATTGATCTTTTCTATTTCTGGTCACAACTGAATTGAATTATTCTGGACTTTAGTTTTAATATAAAATAAGAAATGTCAGTAAGAAAAACAAGCAAGTACATAGAATGTGAGAGGAACAGAAGTCCTGTGGGCAAAGAGATGAAACATCATTGGACTTTTAAAAACTGGAAAGGATGCACCAGTAAGTGACCACACAGAGAAATGGGACCCAACTGTCCTCACAGCATCTCAGCATTGCTCACAGGGTTTATCCTTTCTGCTAGGGCAGGCCTTACAAGTTACAGGGGTAGAGGAACAATGACCATTAAAAAAATAATAATAATTAGAGAACTAAAACACAAAAGGCTTTTGAAACCTCTTTTGAAAAGAGCCTTGTGATGTCACTGAGAGTTAGGGCAATGATTCTTATCACTGGATGAATGCAGTCAGCAAAGCAAAAGAAAGATAATGAATCACAGGCAGAGATCTCTCTATCTCACACAAACTCACACAAACACACACACACACAGAGGCACACACACATTTAAGACTATATTGAAGTACTAAATGCTAAACACCTCCTAAAGCTACTATTAAGTGAGTGTGACCACACTAAAACTCAAGCCAATGAAGACATTAACTGTGTCACTCTTTGTGTGACTATCGAAGTACTGCCTCAAGCTCATTTTTAAACCTCCTTTCCTTTCTTTCTATTCATCACACACCCACACCCACACCCACACACACACACACACACCCATGACTGTAACATCTGATGTAAAGTAAAATGGATAAGGACCATCCCTAAGTACATTTCATTAGTTACATTCATGAACGCTATGGGTAAAAGCATGTTCTCCTCCTGTGGCGAAGATACGAGTCATTTGATCATTAAAATCCACCAGCGCTTGAGGTCTGGGGCGTCCTTGCCCTCAATATCAAAAGTTGATATAAAAACAAGGGTGGCTGGAAAGAAGGCTAAGAGGTGGCAGTTGAGGAGGCTGGGCAGTGCACATGAGCTCTGGAGCCGGTCCGGACTGCACAGGACAGTCCACCTTCCCTCAGTTCCCCAAGCTGCACTCGAGTCTGGACTCTCACTTGTAGGAGGCCCAGCGGTTGTTAGGAGTCCACTCACCCAGGCATCGTCTCTTCACCCGCTCCAGCTCCTGCGTCCTTCGGGCTGACAGCACCAGAGACACTCCGAGCTTTGATAACTGGAAAGCCAGCTCCTCGCCAATGCCACTGGAGGCCCCAGTCACCCACACCACCATGTCGGTCAGCTCCCATTCTGTTGAGGAAAAAGAGGAAAAGATGGTGTATATGAATGGCACCCCTCCACCAAAGAGGAGTTAAACATGAATAAAATAACTAAACGTTTTTAAATACCACTAAATATGAAGGGCTAATACTTGGAGCATAAAATTTCAAGTGTCCCGCTTGGGGGATTGGATCAGCTGTGGGAATGCTTGCCTCCAGCACACGAAACCTGAGTACAGTCCTGAGCACCCCCATAAGCCAGGCATGGTGCTGCATGTCTGCAATCCCAGAATTTGGAAGGCGGAATTAAGAAGGTAAGTAGTTCAAAGCCATACTTGGCTACATAGCCAGTTGGAGGCCAGCTTGATATACAGAGACCTTGTTTCAAATAAAATAAATGGATAGATGGATGGGTAGATAGATGGATGGATGGATAGACAGATAGACAGACAGACAGAAAGATAGAATTTAAGTATTCTAAAAAGCATCTTTTACCAGAGTTTTCTTAGAAAGCATGGATACACCAGGTGGTGGCAGAGCACACCTTTAATCCCAGTACTTGGGAGGCAGAGGCAGGTGGATCTCTATGAATTTGAGGCATGTGTGGTCTACAGAGTGAGTTCCAAGGACAGCCAGGGATACACAAAAAAACCTTGTCCCAAAAAAAAAAAAAAACAACAACATGATTATAAACCAGGTCATTAATAAGCAACCCACACAGTGTGCTGTGTATTTTGGAATCCTGGTGGATCTTACTAGAATCTCTTTGTAGCTAAGCCTCATAATTACATAGTTTCACTCTAAGACTCAATTCAGCTACTTATCTGACACACAAAAAAATTAAAGACTGGAAACTCCTTGCCTTCTCAATTCAATGGGAGAGTCAGATAAATGGTACTGAAGTTCCCACCCACTTTTAGTTTTCTGAAGTGGACCCACAGATGAGGCCTTTGAACGTGCTCAGCGGTAGGGCAGAAACATCTTGAAGTTTCGGGGCTGCTGTTGTCGCTTACACAGCATCTTGCTATGTTTGCCTGAAACACATATGTCATCCTCCTGCCTCCACATCAGAAGTGCCACCTTGGCCCAGTCCTCCTTCTGGATTTAATTTTTTTTTAAATTATTACTGTGTGTGCATGGCGGGGTGTGGATTCACGTGCCTTGGTGCATGTTGGCAGTCAAGGACAACTTGAGAAGCCAGTGCTCCTCTGCCTGTCTGTGGCTTCCAGGGTGGAGCTCGGGCCATCAGGCAGCTTTAACTGCTGATCTCACTGTTGTGGGGTACACTCCAGAGAAGACTGCTTGGACATGGGTTTAAGGTTAATAGCAAGTTGCCTTAAACACTGGGTATTTGGGATCCCAGTGTAGCCCCGGAGCCTTTCTCGGGATGAGCTTTTAAGCATAAAAACTATACCCTGGGTTGACATGTTTCAGTTAAGCAGAAGTAGAACTACAGAAGCTAAAAAGCAAGGTTATTATATTTAGAGACTGTGACAGCATGGTCTGGGGCTTTGTATTTGTCAATTATTTTCCCTCTGAGGTCTGCCTGCTGTATTCTACCATCAGACACTTAAAGTCCCCCCAAAATGATGTTTGTAATCCTTGCATCCAAGTTATTCCTGATTGGCTGAATAAATGCCTACATAACTAGGCAGGATGGGGGGCAGGGGGTAAGTATGGCCAAAGTTCTTGGGCTTTGGGCACAGAAGGATCACGGGAGAAGCAGGCAGATACCTAAGGAGGAATAAGGCAGAGAGCCTCGATGGGTCAGCTTGGAGAGAAGCACATGGCTGGATCCGAGTGAATAGAAAAAAACAACCCAGATGAAGAACATTAGCAAGCCTTCTGAGGTTATGGATGGGAAGTAGCCCAGGTAGAAATTATTAGAGTGGACAGCGTGGGATGGAAGCTTGGGAGGTAATATCTGCCATGCCCCAGCAGAAATAACACTAGTCTAAAATCCATCAGGTGTCTGTGTCTTTATTGATTATAGTAGCAGGCTAGCTAATACTGCCATAATAACTAATAGGGCTAATAATAAATCTTACTAGCCCATATTTTTATATTTTCTACAACAAGTGACTTTCCCAGAACTACAGACTTTGATGGGTTAGGTCTTTGCTTTTGTTTTGCCTGGAGGTGCTCTTTTATGGTCTGAATAGTACTTCAATCATGGCCTCAGCTGTGCTAAGGCTTGGGGGCCTACTAAGTTCTGGGGCTCATGTCTCATCAGACTTCATGTCTGGTCTCTTGAGGGCACTCATTTGTTCCATGACCGGGGGCAATAAGGCTATCTAGGGTGGCCTTATTTAATTCTTGTCTATGAGCTTAACATAGTTCCATATTAAAACCATCACAAGAGCTTCATGGAGTGTGGGTTCTTCAGAAAACTGAGGTTTTCGGAGTAAGTTACCCCCAGTAGCCTATTAAATCCATCAAGACTGAAACCCTGTCCTCCTCCTCCACAGCGGCAGCGGCCCAATACTTTGCAGAGATTTAGAACATCGAAAGGACTCCATAAATGAGTATCTACTGAATAAAGACAGTGAAAATGTTCTCAGGCTCAAGTTTATGTCCACATGATCACAGATATGACACCCATCTTCCCACCATGAAGCAGGAAACAATTTAATTTAGCATCCATTTTTGTTTACTAAGTGCTTCATAGAATCTTGCATTCACTTAAAAACAACTCCTGCCCTGACCGCAGACTCTGAGAGTTAACAAGCAGCCTAGAGTTTAATGCCCGTCCTAGCGTGATAAGTCTCTCCTGAAGCCCTTAACCACTGGTACCTCATCCTCACACGATGTGGAAGCTGCTTATCTCCAACTTGAGACAGCTGTCATGCCCTCCCCTAAGTTCCGTCTTCTCTGACTTCTGTAAGGCAAAACACATCCAGTTTCTGCTAGCTGGCAGTGCCCCCGCTCCTCTGGCGGTCCCCTGCCCACATCTGATTTACTAGCTGCCCAATCTGGATGCTGCCAGCATTTTTACATTTCAGACCTAATTTCATCTGCTACTAGCTTGTATGCAATCCTACACTTTATAAACCGATTTTAGCTCAATCTTCAGAATAAAAAAAAGCACTGAGGCTCAAACGTGAAGCTCAAGCACCCACGGGCGGCTAAAGGCAGTGTGGTGACACATACCCCACCTGTCTAAAAACAGTGATCAGGGCGGAGGCAGTTACAGCTGATTCAAGTGTGGGGTATTTGGGATTCTTGCCCTCAAAAACGAGAAACAGTCTGGGTGTGGCAGGCATGTATTTTCCAGTGTTGCAGTACCAGGCTCGCAAACGCATTTGTCGGCACTAGACCTGCTGAGAGCCAAGGAAATGCAGCCTCAGAAACAAACAGCAAGCACGCCTGGCAGAGTTTGAGAGGGACATAAAATACTATCCTCTCTTCACCTACTCCTGCCCTACCGACTCTGAGTCTCCTTAGTCACCAGCTAGTTCAGAGCGCACTGCCTCTGAGGCTCTGTGCCTTTTTCACCGTGGGTGGCAGAGTCCCACTCGGTCCTTTAAGGATCGAAAGCCTGCCTTGGCCAGGCTTCTAGTTTCTCCGTCAGTGTCTCTAACTGAAAAACAACACGAACCGTGCCCACGTTTGAAGAATCGTTCCAAAGGCCGGAGGGCTGTTTGGAAAGTGCTGAGCACGCTGTCCACCTGACAGACAGTGCACCTGTGAGCTCTCAAAGCTCGCGAACATCAAACACGGAGCAAGGCGCAGACCGAAATGAAATGTGTCTTAGTGCGCCCAGATCTTTCTGGCAAAAACCAAACACCCAAACAAACCGACGGCTCAATGCTTTCTACTGTGACACTTTTAACCTAGTGAGTAGGTTAAGTGGGTGATTCGCACCAAATTTTCTTTCAGTGCTGCGGGAGAGTAAAAGGCACAAGATCAGCATGTCCCGGATGCAGGGACACTGGGCCTCTTGCAAAGCAAAGGACACAGTCTGCTCTTCGCGGCGTCCTCCCTGGCAGTGTCCCGAGATCCCTGGGGTCCTGCTGAAGAAGTCTGTGACCTACGGGCATCGGAGGACTGCAGCGCTCTCTTGGGAGTCTGACGTTTTCTCTCCTAGTCTGGACGACAAACAAGTGCCGTTTCGAATCAACACCAGAGACAGCCCCTGCCTCTTTCTCCCGGACCCTTAGGCAAGACCCAGCTTGGGCACAGAGGGTCCATCCTTCCGGGAGGGACCTCGGCCCTGCTCGCCATCAGCGGAGCCCGGGACGCCGCTCCCCGACCGTGGCGGGTGCTCACCTGGGCGTCGCCCTTGCCACTCGGCCCACAGCAGCGTCAGGTCGGCATCGGCCCGCAGGAAGCGCAGGAGCTGCACCAGGGGCAGGAGCAGCGCGCACAGCGCCAGCAGCCAGAGCAGCAGCTCCCAGCTCATCCCGCCGCCCCGCTCTGCCCGGAGCGGAAGACAGTCGGCGCCCGCCCTCCACGCCACGGATCACCACGCAGGGCTCCACCCCGAGGTCCCCGCCCCCCGGAGGCGGGGCTCGCTGCGCCGCGGCCCGGGCTGCCCGGCGGCGTCCGGGTAGGGCCGCAGGAGTGTTGCAATGGAAGGCCTGGGAGACTTAAGTTACCCGGCAACGCTGCCGTCGGTAGAGCCGTCGACCCGATGTGTGAGGGCACGAACGAGTCTTTAATCGCCGGGTTTTTTTGTTTGTTTGTTTGTTTGTTCTTGTTTTGGACGACGTACTTTCCAAGGCTTTGGTGGTGCCCTGTAGAGAAACAAACATTCTAATTTTAAACACTGCCCATTCCTACCTCCCCGGCACCACGCTGGGAACTGTGCCCAGGGCCTTTCACAGGCTGGGCAAGCTCCCAGCAGCTGAGCCAAACCCTCACCTCCTTTCCTAATCTGCTTTTCTCTCTTTTGGAGTGTGTGAACTGAGATAAATATAACCGAATTAAATCAGTGGTTGAACTAGGTTGCCCTCCTGGATGGTCACCTTATATTTAGAAAAACAGTACAAAATGACTCTCATATTTGACCAAAAATTGGATATCATGGCCTAGCCAAATCAGAACATAAAATGAATTGGACTGGAAGGCAATTGTTAGTGAGTTGAAGGAGCCACTTGATTGGCGTTCCCCTGTCACCTCAGGTAAAGGATATCGGTATCTTTACCCACGAGAATCCATGGGAAGAATTGAATAAGAAAAGGCCTCTGTGGTTACATCTTATGTACACAAAAATTGTATTTATTCTTTCTTTTGTATTGCTGGTGCTGTTTTTATGGATTGTCACTTGTTTTTTTGTTTGTTTGTTTGTTTTTGTTTTTTCCATTGCAGCGACCAGGACTGTTTATAAAGGCCTATGGTTTACACCTGTAGCGTTATCTGTACAGTAAATATTTGAACTAGTGTGAATCACAAATTGCTGAGGTCTAGTTTAAGATGCATCTCAGTTAGCTAAACTCTGTGGGATTGCTTGCTACAACTGCCATTTGGAATAATATCACCGGGGCCATGTGAATTTTACTTTCTTTCCAGTATGTTGTTTTTATAATAAAGACGCCTTAAAACATCACACGGAATCTCCTGATGAATCTTATCCAAACGTTTCCCCTTCTGTAAAATGAAAGGACTGAGGTGGATCTAATGTTCCCACACGAGCTGAAGAAAGCCCGAATTCTGGGTCACAAACCCCAGCTTTGGGAAGGAGGTGTTGGAAACTGGGACAGTGGGCTTGGGGAACTGGCTTGAAAGTATGATCTCTGCCCTGTCGACCCCTAGGGATTAGATCCATGTGCATGCTGAGTGTCATGTAGATTTTTTAAAACAACGTTTATTTATTATTTATACAGTATTCTGTGCAGAAAAGGGCACCAGATCTCATCATAGATGGTTATGAGCCACTGTGTGGTTGCTGGGAATTGAACTCAGGACCTTTGGAAGAACAGCCAGTGCTCTTAACCTGTGAGCCATCTCTCCAGCCCCAAAGCAGATTTTTAAGACGTTTTTCCTTATTGGAGCTGGAGAGTCGATTCCGCTGTTAAGAGCACTTGTTGCTTTCACGGAGAACCGGGGTTCAATTCCCGGCACCCACATGGGAGCTCACAGCTATCTGTAACTCTGGTCCCAGGAGATCCAGTTCCCTCTACTGACTTCCAAGGGCATCAGTCGCTTACATGGTGTACAGACATACCTGCAGACAAAAACATTCACATATACAAAAATCGAATAGAGTTTTACTAAAAATGTGTTTATCTTTTGTGTGTATGTGCTCACATATGTGTATGGTCATAAGTGAACATGTGTGGGGTTCAGAGGACAATTTTTGGAAGTCAGTCTCTTTTTCCATCATGTGGGTTCCAAGGATGAAACTCATGTCATCAGGCTCAGCAGCAAGTGCCTTTATCTGCTGAGCCATCTCCTCGGGCCCAGAGTGTATCTTTTAATACGATGATTTGATCTGGTGGTGACTGTTTCCTTCAAACCGACATGTGTAGTTACCGTGTTCAATTAAGTGTTCTGTTTATTAACGTAAAAAAACCTCTGAGTTTGAGGCTGGTGAGAGCTCTGAGTTCGAAACCAGCGTGGTCTACACAGTGAATTCCAGAACAGCCAGTGCTGCATGGTGAGACCGTGTCACAAAACAAACCAAAACCTGGGAGTTTTTAGGTTAATAAATTATATGTTCTAACTTGGCTAGCCCATGATATCCAAATTTTGTTCAAATGTCAGCCTGGAAGTTGTTGTGGAGGCATTTTAAATATGCATTTAACATTTATATCAATAGTCTTTCAATAAAGGACATGAGCCAGCCTCCACAATGTGGGAAGTTCAGCCAGTCAGTCGAAGCTTTATGAAAAAAAACAACAGAGGTCTGGGAAGAGAGAGGGGATCTTACTTCCGGACTGCCCTTGGACTCCAGTTACCTCCCCTCTCCCCGGAACTTCCAGCTGCCTGCGCATCAAAGACTTCAGGCCTGCTGTGCTCCAAAGCCATGTGAACTAATTCTTTAACGATCACCCATTGCGCACATATGTGTTTTTGTTTCTCTGGAAGGTGCTAATTAAAAAGCTATAGTAAAACCACATGGTAGTTTTTGCTTAGAGAAGAAAAACACAAACAAATTTCAACCTCAGAAAAGTTTTTTTTTTTCACTCGCATAAAAGCATAATTGAGTAATTCATGCTGGAATTCAGTTATGTCCCCCATTCCTCTGCGTGCTTTCTCCACTGTGTGTATGTGTGTGTGTGTGTGTGTGTGTGTGTGTGTGTGTGTGTGTGTATGTGTGTGTGTGTGTGTGCATGTGTGTGTGTGTGCTGGAGTTCAAACCTAGGGCCTCAAAATTTCTAGGCAAGTTCTCTATCACTGGGCCCAGTTAGGTATGTAGCAAACCAAATTCAATCATCTTTAGAGCACTTATCTAGCACTCATGTCTTTGTGACACGAAACTATCTTCATTTACGCTGTTCACCAGTGAGGAAGGACAAACAATAGCAGCCTTGGGCTCTGGTGTCTGTGGTGAGGACATTTAAAAATTGTTTTCACAGCCACCACCAGGATGGCATCTCCCATTCTATGCAGACTTCACTACAGAACTTGGAAACAGAGTGTTGCGGACAAATGAAGGGCTGGTGAGCAAATGTAGGTGCTCTCTTGAGAGCTGAGGGCAAATAACAGAGCAAGAACAGGCTGGCTTTCTTGAAGCCGTGGTCCTAAAGCTGCTGTTGTTGTCTTGAGACAAACAAGCAAACAAGGCTGACTTGGAACTCACTATGTAGCCCAGGTCGGCCTCCAACTTCTGATCCTCCTGCCTCAGCCGCCTGAGCACCCAGCTGAAGCCATGCCCAGCTGAAGCTGATAGAATTTTAACTGCGTAAGTGTAAAATCTCAATAACTAAAAGAACAAAATTCAAGCGCTAGCTGCACCAATACGCAATACCATTTCCTCTCTGAACAGGAAAGTTACACAATGATTCGAGAGAGAGCCCTCTGTCAGAACTCCCTTACCCACTCCCATTTGAAAGAGTAGCAACCACTCCCTTCTCTTTTGTGCCGCTTTTTCTGGAAGTGAGGACAGTGCTGAAGAAAAAATGTGGCTACCATTCCAGACCCCATAATTCAAAGCAAACGGTCTCCCTGTTGGGAAAGCACCCTTTCAACAGCAGAAAAAAAGACTGACACCGTGACATCTTACGACATGATTCTGACAACGCAAACTTAACTAGTTTGTGTTTAGCAAGCACAAAGCCCATCTCAGTGCTCATCTTCTGTGAAGAGCACCATACATGCAGAGAATGTCATTCACACTGTGCTTTTACCTGCTCTCATAGCACTGTCATGAGATGCTATTCTTGAGAGTAAACACTGGATAAAAAACATTGCAGGTGCTAATAACACATCAGTTTGCAACATCTTCTCAAGGAGTTTTTTTTTTCTTTTGGTTTTTTTGTTGTTGTTGTTGTTGGGTTTTTTGTTTTGGTTTGTGGTCACCGCAACCAACCTGAGCTGAAAACTCCAGCTCCTGTAAAGAGGAGGGGAGATTGAGAAAATGTCATGCTGTTAAAGTTATCCATGGATGTCAGAGAGCGGTGAGAATACCAGAGAATTTGATCCCAGGCTCCTGCCTCCCACAGCCCAGCACTCACCAGGGACACGTGACTATAAATAGCGTCCCCTTGGTATGAAAGGAAAAGCACTCCTAATGATGCAAGAGGACTAGTGAAGTGAGGAAGCATCCAGGCACATGAAATATAGCCCTTCACTCCACCTGTACAGTCCTTGCCTCTCCTGTCCCCAAGCTCTACCTCAAACACGGACTGGACTGTTCATTAGCTAAAACACAGATAAGAAAGGGCTGCTCTGATAGCCAGTCTTACTTAGGCTCAAAGTAACAGAGCCAGACTGAACTCTCTGAAACCATAAACAAGGTAAATCATTCCCTAAGTTGCTCACTTGGATGAATAGTTTTTCTTTTTATATGCATATACGAAAAGGTCACAGCGAAATTCTTTAACTTATAAGGCCAACGTACACTGCTAATATAACTGTCAAACAGCAGCCTCCTGTGTTTAATGCAAAAAGCCTGCTGAGAGTGGATCATTTCTCAGAGCACGCTATGGAGGAACCACAAGCCAACAAAAACCTCGCCTGAATATTTATGACTCTAAGACCAGTTAATAAATTCAGCTTTCTCTTTCATTTCCTGTCAGGAATTGAGCTGTGCCCCTCTCTCTTTTCCTAACCTGGAGGTGTTTGACTTTGGGAAATTACTCACACACATCAGAGAGAAAATCATAATTAATAATAAAGATAAAACACAATCTACAAGGAAGAAAATATAACAGAAAAGAGTGTAGGCAACTTGGAAAAATGACTCCTGTTTGCACAATCTATAGTCACAATCTTTAAATAGAACAAGCACCACGAACATGGCCAACACAAAATCAGAAACTAAAAGCCTCACGAGGGGCTTTCCTTTGTAAGTTTTTTTTTTTCTTTGTGTAACTCTATTGTGCAGTTCTTGAGTATGAGCTTTATAGATGTCATGGCATGATGTCAAAAAGTTGGACACAGCCATTATTAAAAGGATGTGTGACCAGGTATGGCATCACATACTTGCAATTCCAGCACTCGGGAGAATAGAGCCTAAGACCAGCTTAGACTACACATAAAGATCCTTT
This sequence comes from Psammomys obesus, assembly GCF_907164565.1. Lineage (NCBI taxonomy): Eukaryota > Metazoa > Chordata > Mammalia > Rodentia > Muridae > Psammomys > Psammomys obesus. The sequence goes on along the minus strand of NW_026596166.1, from coordinate 7,995,147 downwards.
ATCAAAACAAATCCAAAGAGGACCAGCCAAGTGGCTCATGGATAAAGGCACTTACTGCAGAAACTTGGCCATCCTCAGAACCCAAGTAAATGTGGACAGAAAGAACCAGATGCACGAAATTGTCTTCTGACCTTCATTTGTGCACCAAAGGCTATGCGTTCAAGCACACATATCATGCAATGTACTAAGTTTAAACTACAACACACGCACACACACACACACGCACGCACGCACGCACACGCACACTACGACCACCACCAACAATAACAAATGAAAGCAAAACAAATTATACACACAAGGAAGAAGAGATCTGTGAATCTGGATCTGGCCATTCAAAGAATCCTTACACTCCACAAGCCTAGTTGAAGGCCAGAGATAGATACCTAATTTACTTTTGTTATTTCTCTGGAATTTGCTAGTGTTGTAGCTAATTAAGCGAATCATCACAGGCTATCTCATTAGCGCTATTAATAGCCATTCATTGTCCACCTCTGTGTCCTGTGTAATCTAACAAACCGGTGACTATCAGCTAAATCCTTTGGGACTATATTGACAGACCACTAGCTTCCACCAACCCCAAAGCCAAGACTGACATGGATAGCATCTGTGGTGGTTTGAATAGGTATGACCTCCATAGACTCATGTGTTTGAATGCTTGATCCATAGAGAGTGGCTTTATAGGAGGTGTGGCCTCGCTGTGGAGATGTGGTCTTGCTAGAGGAGCTGTGTTACTGGGGGTGGGCTTTGAGGTTTCAGAAGCTCAAGCAAGACCTACTGTATAAGAAATCTCTTGTATATTGCATGGATGCAATACCAGTCAATTAAAAACCCCATGGCCTATGGCTGAGGCAGGAAATAGGTGGGACATCCAGCAGGCAGAAGGGATTCTGGGATATAACCAGGTGTGCAAAATTCCAGCCAGCAAGATGTGAGGAGAATGGACACGTGGTACCTGAGCTCAGGTAACCAGCCACATGGCAGAAGGTAAATTAGTATAAATGGGTTATTTTAAGTTATGAGCTAGTCAAAGAAGAGCCTAGTTATATGGCCTAGCTATCTGTAAATAATAATTGAGTCTCATGAGTCTTTATTCCAGGAGCTTGGGAATGTGAGGAAAAATCTTCTCCAACGATAGCCTAGTGCCTCAGTTTTTTTGGTGTTTTTGTTTTTTTTCCCTTGCTTCCTGCAGATCAAGATGTAGAACTCTCAGCACCATGTCTGCCTGCGTGCCATCATGCTTCCCACCATGACAATAATGGACTAAACTTCTGAACTGTAGGCCAGCCCTAATTAAATGTTTCCCTTTATAAGAGTTGCCATTCAAGGGAGGGAGCTACAACTGGGATACAAAGTGAATAAATTGTAAATAATAATAATAGTTGTCATTGTCTGGCTGGAGAGATGGCTCAGCAGTTAAGAGCACTGTTTGCTCTTCCAGAGGTCCTGAGTTCAAATCCCAGCAACCACATTGTGACTCATAATCATCTATAACGTGCCCCCTCTGGAGTGCAGGTGTACATACAGATAGAGCAATCATATACACAAAAATAAGCAAATAAATATTTTTAATAAATTTTTTTAAAAAAGTTGCCCTCGTCATGGTGTCTCTTCATAGCAACAGAACCTAACGAAGATGGCATCTGAGACCTACTGCAGAGATCTTTTTTAGGCTTTGCTGTAACTCGTCTACCTAATGTTTCCCCAAGATAATTTGAAAAAACACCCTGATTTATAACTTTGTTGTGGTGCCATAAAAACTTCATGAAACTCTTACCACATGGGAACATGTTATTTGGTACAACCTGAATACACATTCCAGGGTTATGATCACTCATCTTTGTTCCCAGAATAAACTATGTCTTATTCCCTTTGAAGTGAGATCTCTGTTTGTGACTACACAATAAATTATTTTTCCTGGGGGGATTTCTACATCTTTGTTCAACTGGATTGGATGGAAATTTTTTATCCATCACTTACAACCAAGATACCTACAAGATATAGTATCTTTTAATTTCACTTTATGGAAGTCATGCTTACAACCTTATTATTATAACTTGTCTTAATTGTGATTACAATTTTACTCCCATTTTTTCCTCTTTCCTCAACATACAGGAAATATTTTCACATTAAAGTGCATATCTATTCGATTTTAAAGAAGAACTGATACTTTTAAATCCCAAATCCCCTTCTAGCCATGGCTTTAATTTTCACTGTTCTCCTTAAAGCAAAATTCAAAACTTATCTGTATGAACTGTCTGCCTACTTCATCCCCTTTATTTTCTCTGTAAACTCTGTCACTCAGGCATTTCCCTGTACCATGGAAAACTCTCTTGACCTGTCACTAACGACTTCTCCTTGACACATTCACTAGTCAGGCAGGGGTCAACCCACTTGTCTTCATGATCAAGACATTTCCTCTGACTCTTCAGGGGCTGACTCTTCTCAGCCTTCATTTCTAGCTCCTCCTCCTTTTCCTCACCTTTGAATGTGGAAATGCCTGGGACTGATGAAACCCTTATCTCTTGTCCATCTATCTATCAAATGCCCTATGATGTCTTCTTTGTTTGTGACCTACTCTGAGGTCCCACAGTGAGCTGCCAGAGCGATACTCACCTTGAGCTCCATACTCACACTCCTACTAGTTTCAAAGACTCATTTCAAAATGTCCAAAAATAGAACCCATTTAGCCCTTGCTCCTAAACTTTTCCTGCTCTCATGTGTACAGGCCACAAACCCAATAGGGTTCTGGGTGGAAAGTTTCTTTGTGGCCACAGAATTGGCAATGAGCATCACGTTCCTGGGAAAGCTGCATTACACAATCAGTGTTCTAAAAAGGGATAGACACCTCCTTAAGCTTATTTATAGCTGAGAACCTGTTTTGTCATTCCCCAAAAGGATCCCAACAAATCCCTTTCCACCCTTCCAAACTGTCCATGATGGATGTTGTCAGAGTCTTGGGAAATTGCCGTAAGTAAGCAGCCTCCAGCAAGAGCTAAGTTTTTTTTTTTTCTTTCCAGTGAAAAAGAGAGTTAGAGCTGCTCCTAGGCCAGGGAGGGATGCCCACCTGCTGTTGGCTCCCTGCTTAAGCAGCTAATGTGAGCAGGGAAAAGTGAAAATGAAGTAAGAAGCAAAGGCCTCTGTGGGGCTGGCCTTAGGGTCAGAACAATGGTCCCCTAGGACTCTGAAATTCCTGCAAACTAGGTGTGTTAATCAGAGTTCCATTGCTGTGAAAAGACATCTTGACCCTCGTTCATTCCACTGGGGCTGGCTTACAGTTTCCAAGGTTTAGTTCATTATCAGCATGGTGGACAAGCATGCTGACATGCAGGCAGTCATGGTGCTGGAGAGGAATCAAGAGTTCTGCATCAGGAAGAGGAAGACATTGGGCCTGGGCTTGAGCTTTTGCAAACCTCAAAGCCCCACCACCACGACACACTTCCCCAAACAAGGCCACACCCACTCCAACAAAGCTACACCTCCTTATCCCTCAAGAGCAGTGCCACTCCCTGATGACCAAGCGTTCAAATATGCAAGCCTATGAGGACCATTCCTCTTCAAACCACCAGAACAAGCAAACCTGAGTCATCCACACTGCCACTTTGATCCATTCTGACTGGAGGTGCTACTGTTAAAAATATGATATCATTTGGGGCTGAAGAGATTGCTTAGTGGGTAAGATCGCTGTTAATCTTCCAGAGGACACAGAGTCAGTTCCCAGCATCCACACAGTGGCTCACAATCATCTGTAACTCTAGTTCCAGGGAATCCTATGCCCTTGTCTGGTCTCTGTGGGGACCAGCCATTCACACAGTACACAGACATACAAGCAGGCAAAAAACTCATAAAATAAAAAGAAAAAATCTTAAAATATGTTCTTGCTTTTGGGACCCCCTTTCCCAGCTATGACGAGAGGAACCATCTAGCCAAAGCGCAAGTTGGAGAATACAGGAGCCTGTCTGCTTGGCTTTGGACTTCAGCTTTGTCACTTGTTAGCTGGGTGACCTAGGCAAAGTCACCTGATACTGTACCCCAATTTACCCAAATTCTCCTGAAAAAAAAATGAAGACAATACCTGTTTCATAAGATTTAATTTGTGTAAAGCATTTGGAACCATGATATACATGTTCACATACATGTAGACTCATATACATATATGTATATATGCACATGAATGTGTGTGCAAATGTGTGTAGAGTCCAGAGGTTGTGGTATTGGGTGTCTTCCTCTATTGCTCTCCACTTTAATTACTGAGGCAGGGTTTACCACTGAACCAGGGACTCCCCAGTTCAGCTAGCCTGGCTAGCCAGATTGACACACACACACACACCTGCCACCTCCCCAGATTGACACACACACACACACACACACACACACACCCGCCACCTCCCTGCCACCACCTCCAAAGCTAGAGAGCTATTACAAGAAGGTTGCCGTGCCCACCTGCCTTTAATTGTGCGCTAGGGATCCAAACTAAAGTCTGAGCCTCACATTGGAAGGCAAGCACTCTGTCTGCTGAGCCATCTCCCCAGCCCCTAGCCACATTTTTAATCTCATGAGGTCTCTACTTGTTGATTGACAATTTTACTCCCTGAGCCACTTGAGCTATTAACAAAGTATATATATTATGCATGTGTGTATGTGTGTGTATTTATATATATATATATGTATGCATACATATATACTTATTACATATATATGTATACACACACACACATATTGGCTGTTCTTCCCAGCATTCACCTGGCAGGTCCCAAGTGTCTATAACTCTAGTCCCAGGGGATATGAAGCCCTTTTCTGGCCTCCTCAGGTACCAGACATGCTCAGGTTACAGATAAAATACCCAGACACAAAATAAAAATAAGGAACAAAAAATAATGCATAAGCATGGTTTCCCTGACACTCTGGGCTTTCTTTCTCTGCAGTTCCTCGTCCTTCTTTCTATGTAGCTAGGTGCTGACCTTCATTGCTGATCATTGCTGAATATAATCTAACTCAAAAAGGCATGGCTTTCTTCTTCCTCAGTCTACCTTCTGACAGCTGCCTAGATTTATAGCCTGCCTACTCTCTTGTTTTTCTTTCAAACTCTAATAAAATTATACTTGAGCTTCTTTCAAAGGCTGTTTCTAAATTCTTTGATTTATGAGAATAAGCCTCCCAAAAGGGAATATGATTCCCCAATTAGCTGGGAGACTGAGACTAGGAAAAATAAGAAATTACCTATCTCCCAGAAAAGCATTTCCTATTTTCAAAAATGGGGAATTGCAGGAGTTTTTATGGGTGATGGCTAGGGGAGCCTCACACTAGACAAAGTTCTCTATCCTCCAGTGTGTTTTCTGAGGGATGTGTGGCTGGAGAGTTGCTCTGTCTTTTGTTTGAAATTCCCCTTCAGATATGACCAGGCTTCTATATCTGTTAAGTATTAGGTCTCAGGTGCTGTATGTCCAGAAACGAGCTCAAGCTGGACTATAGAAGAATTTTGGGCAGTTAAAGCAAGCATTCCTCTGGAACTTATGAAATGGGTTTTTCATCTCCAAAAGGAGTTTCTCCTTATCCTCCTTATAATCCACATGATTTGTCTTGTCCATCTGTCTCCTAATCCCCCTAACCCACCCTGGGCTCCCTCACCCTGTCCCACTACTCTGGCTATTCTATGCTCTGGCACGCTCTCACTGTCCTCTATCTCCTGCTCTCTCCACTACTCTCTCACACTCTCTGGTTTCCCTAGCCCTGGCCATGTCCAGTCTGCTTCCTTTTCTCTCTGCTCTCAGCTCTTCCAGATGCACCTGGAAGTAGAAAAGAGGGACATCCAGTTTGGTGTTTTTTGAAAGGGTGGGGAGAAGGAGAGCTTCCTCTTGGGACGCTGGCTGAGTAAGAAGGTCAGCTGGGTGCTTTCTCTGCCTCTCCGAGCTAGCAGGTTTTCACCCAAGCATCTGGCTCCTGAGTCTTTATTGGTAAAGCAGAACAACTGAGATTTTGTTCAAAACAGCATAGTTCTTCCTAGTAAAGCATGTCTGACGGGCAGAGAATGAAACATACACACATGCATGCATACTTGAGTACATTCATTTTTATTTCCTGTATGTAAGTTTTAGTCTGTTCTGTCTAAGTCTACGTGCTAATGACTATGAACAACCTCTAGGACTTATGCAAGAGCAGAATATTAGCTGCAAAAGCAACAACTGACCCAAACACTGTAATAGTCAAGTAAGAATAACCATTTCTTTAATTCTGGTACTTTTGGAGAAGTAAGTAAGGGACTGAGGAATAGCATGGTACTTATTAAGACATTTATTACTAAGAGAAGAGACGGAAGGAAAGAGAAGCTAAATAAGCTAGGGATTAGTGTTAGAGCAGCAGAGAAAAAATAAAAGAGGGAAGGGTAAATAGAGGGGGCTTGGAAAGTGTTGGAGTAAATGGAGTTTAAAGATTGTTAGTGCTATAAAAAGTTACAGTTAAGCAAAAAGAGGGGGGCTGGGGATACAGCTCAGCAGTTAAGAGTGCTGGATTTCTTCTAGACAGACCCAGGTTCAAATCCCAGCCGCTCACGGTGACTTAGACCTGGCTGTGACTCCAATTCCAGGGGCTTTGCACACACATGTTACACAGACATACATGCTGGCAAAACATCCACACATAAAAAAAAAAAAAAACAAAATAATTTAAAAAAACACTTTAAAGACGTTAAAGTAGGATGGAAAATGAAGCAAAGAGGAAATGGGGTATGAATGAGAAGGAAAGTTTGGGGTTGTGGGAATAAGAAACAGAGTGAGTACAGTAGGACAATTGCAGATATACATGGAACGGTCCTAACACCTTGTCAAGCAATATAAAAGCTAAGACAGCTAAGAAGCATTCATGAATGAAACCAATGGCTAAAAGCCAATTGCACAAATATGCACACACACACACACACACACACACACGCCTACGTATATACTTATGTGTGTATATGTACATATATGGATATAGATATACATATATATGGATATACACACATACATATGACCAGACGGCATTTCTTCCTTTCTGGGATGCCCATTGGATCTCCCTGAAGTGCCTTACAGAGCGAAGTGCTGATGAGAAGCCTGCTGTCTGTGGCTCCAGGTCAAACTGGTTAGACCAGATCGATCAGTGTGCAGAATCTTGGGGACACGGCCTGGCCATTAGCAGGACTTGGCCCTCAAACAGGCATTTTCCAGCACCCCGTGGTCTGGGGAGAGAGGTTCCCAGGCCCTGGTGCATAGTGCTGCTCCAGACCCAGCGCAACTCCAATCCCGGTTTCAGGTGTCTGAGGTCCCCGATGAGCCACACCCCAGGCGTTTATTTACTTTGCTGCTGTGTCTGATTACCTTTTTGTAGGCGTCCATCTGCGGTCTCATCTTGGCTTGTTTAAGTTTCCACTAAGTCCCAGTTCAGGGCAGCACTCTGTTCACGTGGTTCCCTGGGTGACAGAGGCCTTTGAGTTAGATTGTGATAAGTTCTTTTTTTCCTGTCCTTGCTTCCTGGAAGCACAGTTTGACTGCCATTTCTCTTGAAATCTGCTCCCTCCTTGGCTCACTGTTATGTAGGTATGATGTAATTTTCTGTAGGCTGGGTAATTTTCTAACAACTGCCCCATGCAGCTTCTGGATCCTCTAAGATTTTGTCTTGGATACTTGAGATCTTCCCTTCCCTCTTGTTTGTGAACCCACTGTGGGGCATGAAGAACCTTTCCCTTCCCTGATGCTTTCTGTGCTATTATAAACACAGCATTTGCTACTTTTATGAGACTTTGTCACAGTTGGTGACTACTGCAATGATCCTCCATTGTCTTTTTTTTTTTTTTTTTATGTGCATTGGTGTTTTGCCTACTTGAATGTCTGTATGTGAGGGTGTCAGATCTTGGAGTTATAGACAATACTGAGCTGCTATGTGGGTGCTGGGAATTGAACCCAGCTCCTCTGAAAGAGCAGTCAGTGTTCTTAACTGCTGAGCCATCTCTCCATTGTCTTTCTATTAGCTGGAAACATGGGGGCTGGTAGTGTTATGCCCAGTTCGTGAGACCCCCAAAAACCACCAAGAATTGACTCTGCTGCAAAACACATGAGGATCTTTGTATTACAAGCTCAACCCCAGGTCGCAGCATTCTCCCTGGTTGAAAAGGAGAAGTGTGGTTCCGAGGTCTAGGGGAACAAGGTTTTTAAAGGGAAAAAGCAAAACCAGGGAGTTACATGCCTTGGCATTACATGATCGGGTAAGGGAAATTAACTTTTGAAATGATTGGTTTACTTTAGGTGCCAAGACCATAAATGGTTTTGGCCTGGCCATCTGGGCTGGTTTCCTAGCAACTGTATCTCTAGGGAGCAGGAAAAGAATTCGGTAAAACTAGTTCCTTTTCCCAAGTGGCTGGACGTGTCTCCACCTGGCTGGCCTTCACCCAGGCCTGTGCTCCAAACCCCAAACTAATATCCCAAAAAACAATTTTCAATTTTTGGTCTCTCATTCCCCCCTTCCTATGATCATTTGAAGACCCAACCTTGGGTCTTCCAGATATGACCCCTGGAGTCCTCCAGATTTACCTTTCCACAATGGGATCTGAGTACCATCAGCTATATTGCTCCCAAGCATTCCTTCATGAAAGCCATCAAGCAATTTAAAATACAAGGCCCAAAGGTAAAAAATCAAAATGAGTAGGGGTCCCATCAGGGTGCATATAACGGTAGTAAGCCATGGAGAACTATTAAACCAGCATTTAAACCATCCTCTGGAATCTTTTCTCACTAGCATCTCTCTAGGCCTTTTGTCATTCTTGCTAAGGATTTCCTAATCATTCCCGACTGGTTTACATAAACACAACATTTCAACAGACTCTCAGACAGAGTCTGTCCTGCTGTAAAAACAACAGATCTAAGCCCCTTCTGTTTTGCAACACTATTTCTACCAGGGAATCAACACTCTTTTCTAACTGGGTGATTGAGTTCTCAAGTCATTGAATATCTTTATCAACATCTGCCTTTAAGCTGTTATAATTCGGCTTTGTACATCCAGTGCTGCAACACCAGTTCCTGCTCCAGCTAAGCAAGTCCCCAAGAGTATAGCTAATGTCGGGAGCCCCTTTTGACTTAGCATTTCAGCCAGTTAGGTGGGATTAGGGTGGAGGTCTCTTCTTCTGAAGCTGCTTCAGTGCTGACCATGGGGCGGTCGCCATCAAGGGTCTAGGAAGGCTGAAAGGCCAGCTAAATGCTGGGCAACAGAGCACCATCTAATTAGCAATCCAGTTGAAGAGACATGGAGCCATCACATCAGCTGGACTGGTTTACTTCAGCTTCCAGCAAGTCCAGATTTCAGCTTGCAGTCCATAGCTGATCCCCGAATAGAGTCAACCAGGTGAAAATCCGCTGAGAAAAATTCAGACTAGAGACAGAAGCTAAAATTTGTCTAGTAATTAGGGAAAGTAAGGAATCCCAAGACCAAGGGAAAAGCTCATCAAGTGAATATATGAGAACAAAGCATTTACTATCTCACAAGATTTATACACATGAAAAAAAAAGCTCAGAAAAGTAACATATCAATAAATCTAATATAAACAACATTCTGAGATTAAAATTGCATTCAACAGAATGAGTATCAGTTCTTCTTAGCTGTTTGTTTTGTAACCTTTATAAACAATTTAAGTGTGTCCATGGTCTGAAACTCTAACGCTTTTCCTGTGGGCACAGATGTCGATAATAAGCTACCAATGGAGCTTGGCCACTTCTTGTACACTCAGCATCTACTTTTAGCCCCGCCTCCATGTCACACTGGTGAGTTAGGCAGAAATACATTAATGGCTTTACTGCTAAACCCTGGATGCTTGGACTTTCTTTAACAAAGCAACTAGAAGGAATAGGTTTAAGATATTCCTAAATCCTGTGTAAAAGCCTACCTCAGAAATGGCAAACATTAAAAATACCATATTAAAGTATGGCTTTTTGGTCAGATATACACATTAGACAGATGTTTTAGCATGATGAAAAGCACCTTTAAGTCTATTTCCAGAAGACAACCAAAAGGCAAGCTTATGACTGAATAATAAGCAGTCAGTGCTCCATCAGCTTATCAGAACTCTACTGATCAATGGCAAAACTCTGAATTTCTGAAATCTTATAACATAAGAACAACAATAGCAGTAAGGGGGGAGAAATCTAAAATATCTCCCACTTCCAATATGCATTAAATCATTTTCTTATATCATTACAACTCACATTCACATACCTTAAAACACCTATTTAGACCTTCCAATCTTTCTTACATTTATCAACCCTGAAACATTTTCCGAGACCCTCAAACAATACTCTCTAGATTCTCACAACCTAAACTCCTATATCCTCAGACCTTACATAAACTCCACATCTTTCTATCCAGCTATTCACCATAAGACACAGGCAACTAACATGAAGCCTGTGAGCAAGGCAAACCTCTTTGCCTTTCTAAATAAGAGATCTAATACCTAGTAGTTCTTACTAGCTAATGAATTGACCAATGAACTAACAGTGGATCTAATTATCTGCTCTTTCTCTGCAAAGTTACCATTAGCTTAGCTTAGCCATCAATGGGATCAGAGACCTGAGAAGGATAAATTATGAGCTAAATAAATGTACCAATCTATGTACCAATCAAAATGACAGAGATGAATAGTCAGCCCATCACCTAGGCAGTTGCCCTTGGTTCCTGTGGTCTCATGGCATCAGGAGCAGAGGCGGTCCAGCCATCAGGAACAAAAGATAAGGGACTGTTTCTGTGGAGAAAAGAGCATGAGAGGTCAACCTCACCTCATCCTCAGCAATGTGAAACAAAGACTCTCCAGATATCCACAGCTTTGTCCACAGTTTACACTGGGCCCTAGCAGTGGGCCAGTTGGGACAGTCTTGTCTAGTGCTTAGCATACCAGAAGCCAGAGTTGTGTCATGTCCAAATCTTCTCAGAGACCTTGGGGAGCTCTGCCAGGATTTTGGGACTCTCTGTCATAATAAGCTTACACATGTTAAAATAGCATATTCCGGATCTCTGACAAGCTTGAGGGCCAGCATATGAGTTACTCTTTTTCTATCTTTAGTTATCTACTCTAAAATGCATCTTATAAAACAGAATGCTATAATCTCTAATTCTGGCATATTCCTTAGATGAGCGCGTTTTAGGACCATATCTATTTCAAGTAGATCTACATAGGCAAACTTCATAGTTACCTAGCCTAGGCTTAACCTTAAAAACATAAACGAAAGACTAGCTAAAGCTCAATCTTGTAACCAACTTGTAACCAAGTTATGCAGTCCTTAGCATAACTTTAAATCTGCTTTTTCTGAACTAAAATCAAAGCAAAACTTTCAATTAGATACAGTTCATAGAGGGGCTGGCAAATCTTCCTGATCCTACCACATGGCATTAAAACTAAACAGCAAAAAGCTTAAAAGACAAAAGTTGCACTTAGCACTAATCAAAGAACTGAACACAGCTGGCATTCCTCAACAAAGATGGTGCTAAAACCACGGCTTCACCCTTTTTATCCCTGGACCAACTGGTGGCTAGCCACATGTTGCTACAGGCTGTGGTTGGCAATATAAAACATAGCCATTGCCTATCACTGATGGTGTTGTTACCTCCCATGATATAATACTGTGGAGTTTTGGTAACAGTTTCCTGTAACCAAAAGTTCTAACATTGTAATCAAATAAGTTTTAGAACCAACTACATAACAGAAAAGTAGAGAACAATTTCAAACTGTAGAACTATTTTGGCCATACCAAGCCTATCAGCCAGAAAGAATCAGCATTAACCTGTTCACTTGGGAGCTGGTGGTCAGGCATATAATGGTTAACAATGACTTGAATACAACCCCATATAACCCTGGGCTAACATGGAGCTGCAGTCTTCTTCCCCCTTTAAAGAGCAAAAGCAAACATTCTTCATTGAAGTATCACCAGCCTTTTAAATGAAGAGCAACATATTTTACATTTCTTTCTCAAGTCATATTTGCAGGTATGAAAACCCAAAGCAAATACAGTGCATATGTCCTCTGGCTCTCTAAACATACTCTGACCTTCCATAACATTCTATATGCCTTCAGGTTTCTTTTCTTTTCTTTATTATCCCAGTCTCTTGCTTTCTCTTTTGCTTTTCATACAGCATAAAAACTTTCATCAAAATCCTCAGTTTTCTTAATTGGCTCAAACAGTATGGCTTGGTTTCGTTTGGTGAAATTAATAAAATAAATACCAAAGTCTTTTTTCCTCCCCCAAAGTGTCAAGAAACTGTTCTAAGTTCTTTGTTAGACTGCCCAAGGTCATTATTTTAAAATGCCAGATAAACTTTAAACCATTTCGTAGCCTTAAACATTTAAACATTCTCCAAAACCTGTTTTTGCAATATCAAAATAAAGTACCAGTTTGGGGAGTGAAATCACAAAGCGTAACCATAATTTTAAAAGTCAAAACCAAATTTTACCAGTGCATACAATCCACTCTCTAAAACCAATACCAATTTAAAATGAGACTTGTCTTCTTAGTCTAAAAGGAAATCAGATGATAAAATTCATTGCGACTAAGAGGTTCTGTAAAAAATGTTTCTTTTCCTTTGCTCTGCCCCACACCATGTGGCAATTTCATGATGGCAGAATCACATCACATGGCATGGCAAGCCACATGGTTGCTATTTAAAAACATCTGTGCTTTTATAGATCTCACAAACACATATGTACACATATATATGTTCTGAATACGAGTTTGAATTTAACCTTTAAACATATCCAATAATCTTAATCTATAACCTTTATAACTAATACATACACAGATATTAACCATTTAAGATCATTCAAGAACAAGCATGTAAGGGCGTTAAGTACATTTAAACAGACAAAAATTTTCTTACTTCCTCTAACTGTAATTTTCATCCCTTTGTTCTCCCTCAGCCTCGGCTGCTAGCTGGCCAGGAGCAGTCCTGGACAATTTCATCCCCAGTCCCACCCTCACATTCTCACCCAACCCAAGCTCACTGCCTGAGCACCCACCAGTCTGCTGCTGCGGGAAGCGGGGGTGCGGGGGGGACATGGCGTGGGTGGAGGGGTTGGGAGAAATGGGAAAGGGTTAGAGGAAGTCTGTCCCCATAGCATCTGTCAGAGTCCAGTACAATCACAAGGAACAAAACAGACAGACAAATGCATGAGGAAATAGATTCCTCCAACAAAAAAGGAACAACCTCTGACCTGAAGAGGTTTCTCAAACAAAGAGACAGACACAGACTGAGTGACTGTGTAGCCATATTGCAACTGAAACTCAGACCCACGGACCTTCAGATTCCTGCTCTGGTTACCCTGCCATAGAAGCTCCAGAGCAATGGGTGGTTCTGAACCACCTCCTACCAGCAGGGCTCTACCAACCAAAAAAACTGATGAAGCCAGGATGTTCCCCTGACTTTAGCAGCTGTGATTGCCAGTACGTCTTCTTTAATCACATCATGCTGCCCTCACAGACAGAGACACCTCGAGGAATTTTGGAATTTTCCGAATAGAGGACAGAAAGTACAAGGACACTGCACAGAGACACTTAGACACTTACTTCCTGAATAAGACCCTCTGGGTCAGGGTCCTGGAGTCTTGGGGTCCTGAAATGAGCCCCCAAATGTTATGCCCAGTTTGTGAAACCCCCAAAGACCACCAGGAATTGACTCCACTGAAAATACACGAGGATCTTTTATTACAAGCTCAACCCCGGGTCTCAGCATTCTCCCCAGTTGAAGAGGAGGAGTGTGGTTCCAAGGTCTAGGGGAACAAGGTTTTTAAAGGTCAAAACCACAAGTGGCAGATTATATGCCTTGGTATTACACGACTGGGTAAGGGAAATTGACTTTTGAAATGATTGGTTTACTTTAGGCACCAAGACAATAAACAGTTCTGGCCTGGCCATCTGGGTCAGGTTCCTAGCAACTGTATCTCTAGTGGGCAGGAAAAGAATGTGGTAAGGCTAGTTCCTTTCCCCCAGTAGCTGGCCATGTCTTCACCTGGCTGGGCTTCACCAAGGCCTGTGTTCCAGACCCCAAACTAATATCACAAAAAAAATTTTTTCAATTATTTGGTCTCTCAGTAGGTAAAAGGATTTAAAAATGGACCAGAAGGAAAGTGGAAAGCAATTTTACTGGGGTTTGGAAAACAAAAAACAGGTCAGGCAAGCTACCAGAATTGGGAAGCTAGATAAGACCAGAAGGAAAGCCATGCTTTTTAGGAGGTCAGGAAAGCAGGCAAGACTTGAACAATGGAAGTCTGTTGTCAGCTGCATGGGGCAGGGAAGCAAAAGAGGAGTCTTCAGATAGAGTGAGAATGCACAGAGTTGGCAAGCAGGCTTGGAATTTAGCCAGTACCTGAGAAGGAGGCTAGCAGAGAGAAAAGGAAAAGGCTCCATCTTTGTTGGGAAGGTTAGCAGTGTCAGGGTGAGGGCTTATGAGATATAAGCATAGCATATCTTCAGGTGTATCTTGGTTCTTACTGTTACAAATTTTTGAAGGGTGTTTTCCTGTCCAGGTGACTGTGAAAGGACAACAAAAACTCCATTTTGTCGTCATTTTAGGGCTAGGTTTGACTTTAAAAGAAAAACTAGGCCATAGGTCACCAATTCCAGGAAGAAGACCATAAAATCCCCAAGAAACAGCCTAGAGGTAACCATAAGAATGGGAAGGTATTTTGTCTCGGGGGGGGGGGGGTATCTGTGCTAGGCAGCCCACCAACCTTGTAGTAGAGCATTTATGACACAGAAAAATACCTAGCATTCCTGAGGTCTCTAGATAGCTTGCTCAGTGTTAGTTATGTTGTTTTGCCAATCACTTTGTAACAAGCTTGCTAAATGGCACCCAATCCTGTAACTGCTAAACTAGAAATCTCTGTTCCTTGCTCAAACCCCAATAAAAACCCTGCCTTGCAGCTGCTTGGGGCTCTCCTCTCTGATCCACTGCATTGGTGATGGTCTAAGCCCAAATAAAGCTCTTTGCTCTTGCATATGTGGTCCGGCTCCTGGTGGTCTTTGGGAACCCTAAGATCTGGGCATAACAACCAGAAGGTTGATTTTGATAAGTTCTTAAGGGAGGGGTCTCTTAGATGTCTCTGGCAGCTTAAAAGAAACAAGGGGCAGAAAAAGGGACAGGAGCCCAAACTTTTAGCAGAGCGGACTGTGTTTATTGGTGCACATAGCCATGGTGCAAACTCTCTCCTGCAGACAATCTACAAGAGAACGGAAGGTGACTGTCGCCTATTCTTTATGGGAGGGGGGACAAGGCGGAAATGACTGCCCCACATAGCTTAGTTTCCCTTCCACTGGGCCTCCCTCCAGGAAGCACCCCCCCCCAAGATGAGACCAGCTGTCTCAATATATAACTGAGCAAAGTCTAGCAAGATTATCTGTAATCTTGTAGGAATTTTGTTTTATGGATGAGACATTCTATCAGAGCCTTAGTATGTCTTCTTTTGTAATCCAACAATGTTTTGGGCAGTTAAGAATATCTTTTCTCCACCCAGGCCCCAAGGTAGAACTCAGATCCTATTCTTTTCATCTAAAAATCCTGTAACAGAGTAGATTACGTTGAATGCTCAGGTTGGCTCAGTGGACAAAGTCACTGCACAGGTGTGAGGAACTGAGTTTGGACCTCCCAAATTTATTTAAATACTAGGAGGGGCAACCTTCCTGTTATCCTGAAACTCAGAAGACAGGGATGAGAGGATCCCTGAGGCAAACTGGGCATTTGTGCCTCAGTGTATAAGGAAGATACTCAACATCGACCTCTGACCTCCTTTTCAAAGGCAGTGTCTGGGGCTCAGTGGTTAAGAGCACTTGCTGCTCTTGCAGAGGACCCAGATTCAATTCCCAAAACCTGCACTAACTCCAGTTCCAAGGGATCCCATGCCTTCCTCCTGACAATCATGCACACATGGGGCACACACACACACACACACACACACACACACACACACGCAGGCAAAACACTCAGACAGAAAATTAATTAAAACAATTAAATCCAAAGAGTTTCCAAGTGATTAATGTAACAAACCTTTAATCTTTAACAAATATTTAAATTAAATTTGTTAAGAAAAAAACAGTACTATTAACCTTTTTTATCTGCACTTATAACTGTTGGATATTTGATGCAATATGCACGTTTTCTCTTCTTTTTTTTTCCCCTAGGAGTTTATTATTTTATTAAAATAGGAATCTTCCTTAAAAGTAAAATAAAATAAAAAGTAACATATGAAAAAGAGAGGGAGGGACTAAATTATAGATATAAAATGTATCTTTTGAGAAGAAGGTTAAAGAAAAAGATTATGCTTCCAGATGGAAAAGGATTTTGTAAAATAAGATTTTGCCCTAAAGCAAGGCCAGCAAGATGGCTCATGTAAAAAGGCTTGCCACCAAACCTGATCCCCAGAATCCTGCTGCTGGAAGGAAAAACTAAGGTGACTTCTGACCTCCATACATGTGCCATGGCATGTAAACACATGTACACACACACACAAGCACACACATACACGCTCACATATACACAGAGTAAATGAAGGTAATGAAAAGATTTAAAATTGTGTCCTAAGATCAAAGGATTGTTCCAAAGAAAAACAGAAAAATGACAAACTGAAGGGATTTTATGATACACAGACTAATAATTATCATTTTTTTAAAAAGCATGAAAAGCTAAAACTTAAAGAAATATGGCTTCATGGCTATAACTAAATAGACTATAATTACAGGTAACAAGCCTGGGGATATTGAAATTTAACATCCGGGGCAGAAAAGATCCCCGAGTAATATTATCACAAAACTGGCTTAGGAAACCAGAGTTTTGTAATTTATCCTGTCACTGAATGAACCATTTAAAACTGATTGGATTGTGTTCAAATGCTAAATTGGCATGTTTGGTGGTTGAGGTGAAGTCTCCACTCACAGGAGATGGCTGCCGCTTTGACATCAGGCTTGTCTCAAAGTCTGATGACAGCAGCAGGTTCCTGGGACCCATGTGGCCAAAGGGGAGCCCATCTTTCACAAGTTGCTCTTACTCCTCCCATACATGCTAAATAAATAAATGCAATCAAGGATTTTTTTAAAAATGATTATTCCTACTCAAGGCATTTCCGCTGAATTACACAATAATCATAAAATTCATTCTTGTGGACATATACTTAAATCTGCTTGTAAAACCTGACCTATTGTACAAAACTTTCAGTCCTCTAGACTGGTGATTAATTAAGCAAATGACTCCAAATGTCAAAACGGGTTAAAGCTTTTGACTTACTTAACGTAGGTCATTCTCATTATCTCTTCTCAAGCTAAGATCTCTCCCTTTTGGAAAGCCTCCTGTACCTCATTATGAAACAAATGCTGGGTTAAAAATTAAATTTAGGAAATGATGAGCGTTCCTATGAGAGGGAGATATACACTCTTGAGGAACTTTAATATAAGGTTCAGAAGTAGTTCTAGTCTTCCCATCACGAGCTCCAAAGAAAGAAACAACTACAGAAATAAGAACTAGAGTCAGGGGTTCATCTACTGAAGAAACACATCACACTTGAGACTCCCTTCCCCCTGGAGGGAGAGAACCCTCTCAGGTACTTCTACCTGGGCTGCAAAACTTCAAGAGATAGTCTCTTAGATTTCCACTCCTCACAGAAGAAGAGGGTGCCGCCTTCACCTGAAGACACAGCCATACGAACTTTAAAGACACTGGGTGGCACTCATCTATGGGGCTCTGGGACTGGGTCTCGGGAGGAATTAGCATGGAACTGCTGAAATGCAGTGTGTTCAAACGCAGGAAAGCTCACACTTGAGACTTAAAATCTCATTCTGAGAACGGAAAGCATGGAACAACGGTCTCTCACTGTTTGCCGGGCCTGTCTCAAGAGCATGTGACACAGCCCCCAAGGTTACACGTTCAGTCACATGAGCTTGTCCCCTGTTCTCCTTCCCCCTGCAAATACATCATTGCCAGCATCCTAGTCCCAGCCAATGACGTGCATTCATCCTCAAAATTCCGCCCATTGCCCAAGATTTTCAAGTCCCTGTTTCACAGGAACTAAACGGGAGAGCACCGTCTACTTCATCAAAGATTGTCCGAGACTCGTTTATTCTGCGTAAAGAAGGCTCCCCTCCTCCTTGAAGGACTTACCGCCGGGCCTTTGAGTTTGACTTCAGCCTAGGAATCCCCTTGGTCAGCTCTTGGAACCTCGAGCTCCCTGCACTTGGAACAGCTCCAGAACCTCTACGTTCTAGCGCTCACTGGACCAGGCACCCTCTGCCATTAATTAATCTTAAGAGTTGTGCCACTGTGCCGCTGGCTTCAGAACACAGAGTTTCTGCTGCCATCTGGCACTGGCAATGTCATTAGAAAGAGCTAATTGTAACACGGTTGAACAACTCACTTCCAAATCCCCAGTGAGATCATCAGGCGTCCTGTCGAACAGACCTCGCTCTGTGTGCTCCTGAGGGAAGAGGAACCTGGGAATCTGAAGTTCATCCACTTCCACCTGGAAGCTGGCAACGCTTGGACCGTCCCTCAAAAGAAGCACATACTTCCAGTGTGGCACTTGGGGGCAGCCGGGTGGCGAGAAATACAGGACCACACTCATCTCCTACTGCACCAGCAGCTGAGTTCCCAAAATAACTGAACTCAAAAACCTCTCTGACCTTATTTCCACCAACTCTCACTTTCATATTTCTTAGATCATTTTATACTTAGATATTTTGAAGATTGTTTAAGGTATTTGAAAGTTTACTTGGTATATTTGCTGGTGTTTAAAAACAACCTCAATATTGGCTTTAGAGAATCTACAAAGAACGATGCTGTTATGTTCCCGCTATGACAATTTGCTTACCCAGATTTCCCATTTTACTGACCTGTGTTCTTCATGTTTAAAAAGATTATTTTCACTGTCATATAAGGGAATTCTTTTGCTAGGTAGAATTTTGATTTTTTTTTTTTAAGTTCTTAAATAGATAATGACTTTTATTAAATCTTCCAAAAGGAACTTGCCAGCATGGAGAATGGGGGGTGGGGGAGACATCCATTTTAAATCCGAATTTCTACAGCTGACAACAAATACATTTCTTCCTACTACGAGGAAAAAAAAAATAAAAACAGTATTACTGGGTCCAACCAATAAGATCACCATGTTTTTATTGATATGAAAAAAGTGAAGGACTGTGAAAAATCCTACAGCATACTCAGACTTCTGACTCCCTTCAAATGACTTTAATTCCCCTGACACTTACTAGAACTACCCAAAATTTTGTATTAACTCCTGGACAAATTATACCACCAAAACACCTCCTAAAATTAGAAGTCCAATGAGTATCCAACTGGAGTAACATTCATAGAGAATTATAACTTGAGAGCTGTTCCTTGACTAAATGAGTATTTCAGGTACCCTATACTATAGGTAACTAACACTTAAAAAAAAAATAATTGTAACATTTTGCCAATACAAAGTAAATGGATACTATTGACAAGTGACTTCTGTTGGGGTTCCATTTCCTCTTCCTACTATAAAATAAAGAATAAGACTTGGTTGTACCTACAAAATTAGAGGATCTTAATTCTTACAAGTCTGACCTCTCATTTCCATCCCTGCCTCTAATAATATTTGATACATGGCAAAGACAATTTTGTCTTTAAAAATGTAATGAATTGCTATATCATTATTTAATTTCTCTTCATCCCCCCATTTACTTTTTCAAAATAGAACCAAAGATAATAAATAATTTCAAATGCCCCCAAGTGTCAAACGAAATATTCCATGGAGTACAAATAGCTTTATTCACAAGGAAAACAGAGTCAACCTAGTTTAAAAAGAAAAGTCCACCTTTGGTTGCTTAAAATGTGTTTCCCTAATCTATTTCTTTCACTTCATTAGGCCATGTTACGCTCCTAATTATTTTAACCTTAGGTATTATATGTCATGTGTGAATGTTATGTCAAGTTGAGAGGAAAAAAACAAAATTCATATCATAATGACTGATATGCTTCAAATGATCCAGAGATTTCTTCTTTAGTGCTTTACCGACTATTTGTCTCTCCTGAAGACTGCTTCCCTGTCTATTTTTCTATGTCTCATTCTAGGAATGAGCCTTAGCACTGGGGGACATGAGACAATATTTGTTATCTGAAGATACAAAGTGTGATGCTTGGCCTGAGGAGGGAATGTGAAGTTCCCAGAAATGAAGCCATGGTTATTCTAAATATTCTATTCTATTCAAATGCTGACTGAAATTTCAGCATTTGTGGAAAGCTGGGATGTTAGCAGGTTGGGAGTCAATTATCTTTTGCTGTCCTTGTCTCCATATTTCCCACCCCAGTGTTTGGCCTAACATCCTCCTTCTGACTAGCTCTTATGACTAGCCTCTTTGAAATGTATAAAGAGGCCTTTAGCTTTAACAAAAAGCATCCGGGACCTATAACAGAGATGTCCCTGCTTTGCTGTAACCTGCCTACCCAATGTTTCTACCAATATAAAGAGAGAGAGAAAAGCCTGGTTTATCACATTCTTTGTTAATGTAAAAGCTTGTGAATCTGTTAGCATATTGAAACGTAAAAATATGAGGTATTATTTGGGGGGGCCTTTTCTAATCACCCACTCTAGCTCCCAAATAATGACAGAGATCTATTAGATATGTTCAACAAGCTTTAAAGCATTGGAGCTGGGCAGATAGTCATCTATTCCAACTCCCCTAGGCTGGTCTGGCTATGTCCCAGCCATACACCCCAATTACTTGCCATATTGGTCCTGCCTGGGCTGCGTCTGCTCCATCAGGTCAGTCCCTACCTCTTCCTTCTTCTTCTCCCAGTACCCCATGGTCCCTCCCTACCAGAGACCTGAAAACTAGGATCAGAAGTCCAGCCTTCCTGTCTCCTCTGCCCAGTCATAGGCTGCTGCACTTCTTTATTAACCAACCGGACAATAATTGGGGAGCAATGTTTACACAATGTGGATGTAGGAGATTCTTCGCAGGAATGACAATGCTCATGTCTGGATGTAACCAGATCTCAGAACACAGAAATCAGCATCTGAGTACAGAGCACACCAGACCAACCCCCAACAAAACAGGGTATTTGGGTAATCTGATTCTGGGTTTCCGGGTCATAGCCACTTACACTGGGCCCCAGAGCAAACTCTTTTATTCCCTTTGAAGGGAGAGCTGTGCATCTTCACTGACAGAGATGTCCGTCTTCAGCATTCACAAGAGAGGAGTCTCTGCTTGTGTCTAGGAGAGCTACCCCATGACCCGATGTGAACTTTGTGGAGGGTACTGAATTCCGCCTGTCGCAGAAACACAGTGTAGTTACGAGAAACTTCCACTTTTCCACTTAAAGAGGACACACTACAGCTTCCCTTTGAACCCTAATTTCCGATGTCACTAGTCGTACACTAGCATTATTAAATATAATGAGGTTTTTTTCTCACTTATTTGCTTACTCGATTGATGGATTGCTTGCTGTGATCCTGGGGACCAAACCCAGAGCACATGCTCACACCCAGCAATATGGGGTGCCTTGAACATAAGTACTACGGTACTACACAGTACTTTCACAGTACTACAGGACTGTGAAAACTGATCTCATAACTAAGACTGAGTGGCGGATGGATGGTAGCATATCCACCGTGGAAACACTAGACAAAGGGACAATTCTCTTTCCGGGCTAGGCAGAGCTACACAGCGGAAATTTTATCACGCTGATCAGAGTGGCATGCAATTTGAAATGTATGCATTGGTGCTAGACTATGGGGGAAAACATAGAGAAATTACCTAGTTTGCACAAAGCCTCAGGTTGGGTTTTAGTCTCCCCCCGCCTCAAAAAGTTAAAAAAAAATAGAATAAAATAAAAATGAATCTGTGAATTGCTTATTTGTGATGCTTTCTATTTAACATTTTCTTTCTTGTTTTGTTTTGTTTTGTTTTTGAGACACAAGTCTCTTGTGTAGGCCTTGCTGTACCAGAGCTCGCTCTGTAGACAAGGCTGGCCTTGAACTCACAGAGATCCACCTACCTCTCGTAGGTGGGATTAAAGGGATGTGCCACCACGGCCCAGCTTCTGTTTAATATTTTCAGTGAGTGAAACCATGCAAAGTGAGCCTTGAGACCATAGGTCACTGCTGCCATCCTGGTCCCGCAGACTGATGAGGCCTCTGCTGATTATTTTACTGAAGATCCTTTGCACTTGATGAATGGCTTCTCTCTCCATTCTTCAAGGTGTTTTGCTTTGTTTTGTTTTGTCTTGTCTTGTCTTTTTCTGTTGAGATATGGTTTTACCACAGCCCAGGCTGACCTCAAAGTAGACATGTAGTCCAGGCTAGCCTTGAATTTGTGGTCTAAGAAGTTCTGAATTCGTGGTCCCAAGTTTTAGATTACAAGAGTTCACCACCGTGTCCAGTATATGGCTGAAGATCCAACTCAGTGTCTCGTACACACTAAGCACACAGCGTCAATGCTGTGTAAATAGCTGACACGCTGCGTTGTTTAGGGGCTAACGCCACGGTGTGTGGTAGGGAACAAAATGCCTGCCCAATATGAACACCGTTTTGTCTTTTAAATATTTTTATCCACAGTTGTGAAACCCACAGGTGTCAAGGGCCAGCTACCCTGACTAGAGAGGTCATTACAGAAACAGCTCTGTGTGAAAATGAAAACAAAGAAGCTCCTGGTGTCACTGCCCAAGGCACGACTCAGGAAAGAAGCTAGAACGCGAGCCCTAGCAAAGTGAGTCTAACACACTTGAAAGCAAACGGTACTGTCGTCTGAGGTACTAATGTACGTCAAGTACATCTTACGATGCTTTTTTAGGACAACTTCTTAGTTGCATTAAGGTAGAGGGTCCTGGAGGGCCAGCTGTAGGTGTGTCTCCTCATATGACTCACACCCTGGCCCCATTTGTTTTCTGGAAAGCTCTGTGAGGGATTTGGAGTAGCTAGCTCAGCAATTATAATGATTGATGAGGTTTGGGCCTGGCCAGCTTCAACTTCTCCAGGAAATCTCTTTTTTATGAAATTTATTTAGCATACTCTTTCAGAGAATAAGTGTTCCATAGAACAAAAGGGAAGTTAGCCCTCCTCTGCACCAAATACATCCTTTTCTAACGAGAAAGACAAGGCTCTGAGAACACTAAAGATTTTCCACTGGTCACAGTGCCAATAGGGGAAGAAGAAAGCGTGAAGAAAGAAGTCCCTGGTTTCTGATCCAGGCTTTCCAACAATTATTTAATTCACGTCCCAGGCAAATTACGACAACTTGATTGCAGTAAATGTGAATTACTGCGTTCAAAGTCATCTCACCTCCTTGATTGCCCAACACTTTGCATCAAGAAAAATCTTTCGTTGTTAAATTTGCATTTACTATTGGGGGCATCAGTGAACAAGTCAGCACTGCCCTCTACTGGACAGTTTACTATTAAATAAGTGGGTCCAAGGTGACAAATGGAATTCTGGATAATTTTTCTTAATTTTGATATCACATCCGTAGAAACTAGCCAGTGGAGCTTCGTGAGTATTCTCCTCCGCTGTTCAGCTGCCAAAGAGAATCCTTGGCTTCCTGGTTTTCAGGATCACAGCTTTGAAAGGCGAATTCAAATGGGTTAATGAGGGAAAGAGATAGAAAGACAGATTGAGACCTGGAAGAGAGAAAGAGAAAGTGATGGGAAGAAAAGTCAGATTGAGTGGGAGGTGCTTTTCTATTTTGGCAACTTCAAAAATAAGCTCACCAAACCTCTCACTGTGATGTCACCAGCTGGAGGGCTGATTGTGGGATCATTCTGGCGCAGGGGATAAACATTTCTTTTCTGGAGACAGAATTTCAGCTGCTAGCTCTCCTGACTGAATGACTGGCTCTCCTGCTGTGCAAATATTATGCTTCTGTCAAGGCAGATTCAACTATGGTTGGATGGGAGTCGGTTGGCCACCTGTTACACCCAAAGTGGTAATAGCATTAAAACTGACTAAAATATGATTAAAAGTTTGACTTTCAGCAGAAGAAAAATGAACGGCGGTAAAAGAAACTATTGTGTGTACTATGCCATTGACACCTAGATGCAGTCTTTAAATCTTTTGTTTCTTCTTTGGCAATTTCATACATGTATATGATGTATCTGGAGGAGTTGATAACCTCCTCCAATTCCCCTTCCACGCCTCCCAAACACCCCACTCCTGGCACCAACAAATTGTTTATCACATTCTCTCTCTGTCTCTTTCTCTCTTTCTCTCTCTGTCACTCTGTCTCTCCTTATCTCTTTCTCTATCTCTCACAAGCCACTAGAATATTAGCTGATCTTGTTGGCTTGCTCTTGTGCAGACAACTCTATCTGCAGCGAGGTCATGAGTGCAAAGGCCAATCCATGTCCAGAAGGCACTTACGGCACTTACCCATCCCTGGGGCTCTGATGTTCTTTCTGCCCCCAATTCCTCGGTGCTTGCTGAGCCTCATTGGGGTTGATACAAATGTCCCTCTTCGAGCTGAGTGCTCAGTACCACTTATTCCCAGCACCCTGATGAGTTGTGAATTTCTGTGTTATCTGCTGCTGCCCATTCCAGAAAGATGGCTCTCTGGCTAAGGCTGAGAGAGGACACTAACCCATAAGTATAAACATAAATATTTAGAAGATAGTTTGACAGTGTGTCCACTTAGGAAATTGGCAGTAGTCATTTTCTCCTGGGGCCTATGGTCTCCTGAATTATGGGCTTCTGAGCAAGTTTACAGCAGCAGGTGTGAATTCCTTCCTGTGGAGCAAGCCTCAAATCCAACCGGAAAGGAGTTGGTTGCCCACAAAACCTTCATGGTCTGATAGTATCAGTAGACATACTAGATAGTTTTATAAGACAAAATACAGCTGTTAACCTTCTTTTCTGGCTTCAGTGCTCTCAAACCTGACTCTATCATCTCCCCTTGATCCTGGGGAGATGGGCTTTAGTGGCAACAGACGGGAATTTGAATTCTAGCTATGCTATTGTATAGCCTTCCGTACAATAGACAACGGTGTGAGGTACATATATGTGGGGAAAATTAATTGAGAATATACTCTTTCCCTAACACCTATCTAACATATACCAAAACACTGTTTTCTTTATCTTTCTCTCCAGTCTCCTCTGATCATATGGGTGCTAGACAAGAGTTATCACAGACATCATCATTTCCAGGTAACACACCTAAAATTTCTCCTTCTCCATCTTCTTCCTTAACTGCTGCCATCATTATTCATCCAGGTGTTCAAACCAGAAACAAGAACATCAACCATTGTCTGGCATGCTTGCAAAGCTCCCACTTCGCCCTCAGAACTCAGGCCAGGAGCCTTCTCTTCTGGAAGAAGCTTAGATTTCTCAGATCCTCTCAGATTAAGTTCTTATTACGCTTGCATATTCTTGGAGGTCCTTTTAGTCTTCTATCAGAGAACTATCCACACTGTGGAATGGTGGCTTGTTTCTTTAGAGAAAAAGAGAGAAGAGATAGAAGAAAGAGAGAAAGAGGGAGGAAGGAAGGAAGAAAGGAAGGAAGGAAGGAAGAAAGGAAAGAAGAAAGGAAGGAAGGAAGAAAGGGAGAAAGAAAGGAAGAAAGGAAAAAGGAAAGAAGAAAGGTTAGTTAGCTTCTGGGCTACGGGTGCAAGTCAAGTTATAGTATTATTACTTTTTTGTTTTGTTTTGTTTTTACCTCTAGCCTGGTACTCAAAAAAGCCAGAATAAGGCATCAGATCTTTTAGAACTAGAATTATAGATGTCATGTAGGAAATGGGATTCAAACCTAGCTTCTCTGAAAGAGCAGCAACTCTTAACCCCAAATATTAGAATATCTGAGACGCTAATTTTACTCCTTTCCTCAAGGGACACTGCACCCGTTGAGCAGTACAAAGTAAGAAAGATATGGAGAAAGCCCTCACGGACTGCTGACCAGAATCAGCCTCTGCTTTCTTTCCTCAGGCTGAGATTCCTAAACTCTGGAAGTTAGAAAAGATCCTCTGAGCAGTCACTTTTACACTAAGGAATAGCTATGTTCCAGAAACTCATAGGTAGTCCTTGCCTCTGGCATGTTTACCCCCACATAAAGCGGCTAAGAACCTGTATGTTGTGTAGACAGGTAGTTCTGAAATGGAACATGTCTGGGTTAGTGCTGGTTGTTTCCTACACAAAGCACCAGCTGAGGAGCAGGTGAGGTCTAAAGCTCAACCCCTCTCCCTCAGCTAAGCCATACCTACTTGTTTGAGTCTGTGTTGCATGATGACATCACCTAGGGACGTGCTAAGGACATGGCTCAGGTGGTAAAGTGCTCGCAGCGTAAGTGTGAGGGACCTGAGTTCAGATCCTCAACACTCCTGTAAAAAGCTGAGGGCGGCAGTCTGTGCCTGTAACCCCAGCCTTGGAAGCTGAGACAGGAGGGTCCAGAGCAGCGGTTCTCAATCTTCCCAAAGCTGGGACCCTTTCATGTGGTCGTGGTGACTCCAAACATAAAATTATTTTTGTGGCTACTTCATAACTGTAATTTTGCTACTGTTGTGAATCGTAATGTAAACATCTGGGTTTTCAAAGGTCCTTAGGTGGCTCCTGTAAAAGGGTCATTCAAGCTCCAAAAAAGGGTCATGACCCAGAGATTGAGACCCGCTGATCTAGAGGTATTTGCCAGCCAGTCAGTCTAGCCAACTGTGTCCTGTTGGGCAGCCCTTTAGGCTATAAAAGCTCCAAGGTGAACTAGTCATAAGGACAAGCAGTCTGTAAGAGAAACAACATAAAACAAAGAATCTATGTGGAAAGTCCTACAAACAAAGCTTTCACATTTTCTCTTGCATAATTTTCCAATCTCAACATCCTTAATATGTCAGTGAGGGAACTAATAACTCCAAAGCCCCCGAGAGGCCCCCAGAAGGCCCCAATCTGTTTGGCTAATCTGACTCCATGATGGGCTTCATTTTTCAACATTGCCTAACTACGCCTGAGTTTCTGTTTCTCAGAACATAGAAAAACAATTTCTGGAAAAACTGCAGCTTACCGGCAGCCAATCAGCTTAAAGGTTAACACATGAGCTTGAGCTAAGTATAATGATTCCTCACACCAGAGGAAAAGTCCTTAGAAACTCTGGAAAGTTCCTAAACGTTTAGCCAATCCTAAATCCCCCCCTCCCTCCACACACACCTCCTGAGTCACCACTAACCAATCAAATGAGAGGTTACCTCACTCCTTCTGGAAATCCCCCTAATTGCCTTTAAATTGAGCCTGCATGCTCACTTCGTGGTTTCCATTCTAAGCAATGGTGGCCCCTGCATGCTGGAAAACTTCTACAGAATGAGTGCTCCTTGCTTTTGCATACTACCTGAGTCTGAGGTCTTCCTTCAGTGGTTTCCGGGCTTAATTTCAGGCCAGATAATTATTTGTTGTAAGGTGCCGCCCAAATGCTTGATAGCACATTTAATAGCATTTAATCTGCTAGGTTAACTATGCCTTTCCACCATCCATCCTAACAACTATCTCCAGACAGTACCAGCTGTTCCGAGAGTCAAAGATGCTCTTGAGACCTGTGAATGCCATGGTCTCTGAACAATGCTCTGTACACATTCATGTCTTTGACAGGTCTTAAAACCTAGGTCTTGATGAATAAAGAGTGCAGAAAAACACATTTAAAAATTATGTGTAGTTCTGTGTCTGCCTGCCTATCTGTATGAACATGTAAATGTGGGTAGCTGAAGGGGCAGAGGCAGTCCCTGGATCCCTTGTAGCTGGAGCTGGAAGGCACAAGCATTTGTGAGCCACCCAGTGTGGGTACTGGAAACTGAACTTGGGTCCTCTGTAGAAAGTATTCACAAATGCTGAGTCCTCTCTCCAGCCCCAACATGTGACAGTTTTTAAAATAGTACACAGATTTTCAGCATCATAAAGAGCTGTTTTTCTTTTCCTTCCTTTCTTCTTTTATTTTTATTTATTTATTTTTAATTTTTTGAGACAGAGAGGAAATAAAAAGAGGGCTTTTTGCAAGAGGCAAGTGCTCTAATATGGAGTTATCTTTCCAGCCATGTTTTTCATGACTTAGTAGCTTCCTCAGTGCCTTAAATAGAAAGGCTTACTAGCTCTTCTCATAGGAAAGGTGTCAAAACGTTGCTTTCCAGTCTCGAGACTAACACATACTGTTTCTCAGAACAGCCTAAGATATTCTAGGTGGATTATGACACTGTCGTTTTCAGGTGGTGATTCAGTATCAACAATGAGTTCTTTCTTTGGCCATGAACAGAAAAAACTGTGGGTGTGGACATAATGAAGCCATTGTATATCTAGAAATGGTGGCAAGCTCACATCCTTCACAGAGAAAGGGTCACACTACCTTCACAACTCAGGCCAAGGAAATTCCCGTGACTCTAAAACACAAAGAAAGATTTCAGATTCCACAAAACACTGTCAATCTCCTTCTCCAATATCCCTTCCGACTCTCCTCTCTATTCAAATGGCCAAAAGTGGTTATTTCCTTTATAGGCCATCAAGCTCATGCATCTGTCTCCAGGAAACCTTCCTTCTTCTTTAAAAATAAAATTCCTATCTGATCAACATCAAAATCTCCAATTCATAAATGAATAAAAGACATTAGGAGGGTTTTTTTGTAGCTTTTTTAATGAAGTAGCTCTCTTCCCAGTCCTCTGTAGACATTAGAAATTCTCTACCTGAAAGATTAGTTCTGTGGATTAGCTCTTACTATGAAATCATTCTCTTTCCTCACTCACATTTGCTAACATGTAAGTTTTCAAAGGGCAGTATGAGAATCCGGCCCTGCTGTCTGATAGTCCATGGCTTTGGGGACTCTCTGCTTCAATTTCTATGTGCCTGTTGTTCATCAACACAACAGAAATAGAAGTGCCCACTTCTCAAGGTTTCTGTGAGGAATAAATGAGTTAATATTTATAATGCCTAGTAATTAATATTTATAACATGTGTCCAGGACATAGCAAGTACTATAGAGAAGTATTTATGAGATAAGGATCATAAAATCAATGTGGGACGTGAGGCCTTTGCCCCATTTTTACAATCATGCAGAGCCTTAGAGGAAAGGGTAGAAAATGGACTTTTGTCTTTGCTTTGTCCACTTCCTTCTCTCAGTCTTGCTTCTCTTTCCCTGAATCCATTTTGGAACCATTTTTTTTTGTGTGATTGTATGTGGATGGTATTTATTTTTATAAGTTTTCCTTAATCTTGAGAAATCCCCATCTGTATACAATGAAGTATGATCACCTCATCCCCCAAGTCCCTTCTTCCCAGCTACTAGCAGAATAAAAACAACAGTTGCTGATGTGTGCCTAGGATGCCAGGCCAGGCCTTCTCGGAGTGGCCTTTGACTGTCCTCTACTGAGTCATCAGAATTTGAGGAAGTGACTCTCTGGTCCTGCACCTTTGATAGGCTATGTTCTTCAACTGGATGACCCTCTGTGGTCTGCACAGTGGAGAAGCTGTTTCCTCAGAGGACGAGATTGTGAACAAAGTAGTTCATACCTTTAAGCTGAAGAATCAAATTGAAAACCTAAGCAGCCCCAGATGTCTTCAGTCTAGCAGATGCCAGTTGTTGTGTCTAGAAGTGAGTCATTGTGGGACTGGAGAGATGGCTCAGTGTTTAAGAGCACTGACTGCTCTTCCGGTTCAATTTACATGACACCCATGTGGCTGATCACAACTGTCTGTAACTCCAGTTCCAGGGGATTTGACACCCTCACGAAAACATACATGCAGCAAAACACCAATGCTCTTAAAATAAAATAAATAAATAAACAAACAAATAAATAAATAATGATTTTCTTTTTTTAAAGAAAGAAAAGAAAAAAAAAAAAAAAGTCATTGTAAGCCCCAGTTAGGAGCAGACCTAATTTCCAGATGTAAAAAAAAATAATAAAAAATTAAAAAAAAAAATAACACTGAACAGAAAAACAAGCAAGATGAAGTGTGGTGCTTAATACTGCTTGTTTTGGTGGCTGTTAATGTTTACTCACTTGTGATATTCCTAAGATTATCCTCTTGTAAGCTGCTGCCTAAATGCATTTAAATTGCCTTTGAGTATCCCAAGCAATCCTTACTACCATGGAAACAGAGCCAAGGATATGCAAGAGGATGCCTCTGGGGCATAATTCGGTGCTCTGGATACTTCTGATTGGCTGTTCCCTGTTTTGCTATCCTGTCTGGAATGCAATCATGTTGCTTGTACTTATGTTTATTATCCACTGGAGCACACAACTCACCAATAGTGAGAAGTGCCGTTCATCTGTCACAGTCCTTCTGAGACGTGGGCATCAGCAGCACGAGCAAATCGATATGTTGGAAATCAGAGGTAGATTGCTCCAAAGAATTTAGGCATTGCTCAATGACCTGGGAGGTAATCTATAAAAAGGATTATTAGTTGAGGGAAAAGAAAAACTGGTTCATTCATAGAATGCTCCCAACACCCTGGCTCTTAAGAATCTTGGTTGGCAGTGCCATTCAGCGTAAAGCATATGAAATCACAACACCAAGGCCGATAAGGGATCAATTTCTGATTTTTGTTGTTCAAGTACTTATAACCTTGATAAAATTGCCTCACTAGTTTTTTAAACATGTGAATGACTGTGTAGGGTGGGGGAATTGGCATAGGTTCAGTGGGAGGTCAAGGCGTATGTAAACTAATAAATCCTTAGATGAAAGATTGGAGAGAGAGAGAGCAAATATCATTCCCCTTGTCTGTTTCATCAGTCCACAGTGAAGAGGAGAGGAGAGTATCAAGGTCAAGTCTGTCTTTCTTGCTTCAGAATTGTCACTGGAGACGTGCGCCTTGATCTCAGCCGCATAAAGGCATAATGTCCCTCTTCTTTCTAAAACAATTAGAGTCACAGAAGGTTCACAGGCTTGAAGCAAATATTTGTTACTTTTTGGATTTTTTTCCCCCTTCTCTTCGGAGTTAACTTGAAATGCTCTGGGTACCTGTCTACGCGGAGGGAACAGCTGCTTTTTAGGATGCACAGCACAGCAATGAAAGGAGACAAGGGTCAGCGTATTGGGCTAGTGAGTGTAGATCCCCTCCACCCGGTACGGAAAAGATTAAAACGCTGACAGCTGAGGTTAATCTAAGTACATTTCGAAGACAAAGTGATAGTTTATGTCTACAGCTAAAAAACTAGTACATAAAACCTTGGGGGGAATTTGATAACCGGATCAAAAATTAAAAACTGTTTTGCTAGTGAAAATAATTGAATTATTATTTAATTTTGGCAGTTAGAGAATCGTCAACATATACCATGTCTATGGCTATGACTATGTAGCTTCAACAATTTTCTTCTATTTAGAGAAATTTCCTGTAAGGCCTGCTTCTTTTGTTGTTGTTAGTTGTTTTGTTTTTGAGACAGGGGCTTGTTACATACCCTGAGCTGTCCTGGAACTTGCTACGCAGACTTAAAGATCTGCCTGCCTCTGCCTACAGAGTGCTGGAATTAAAGACGTGAGCCACCATGCCCACTGAGTCCTGCTTCTTAAGGAAAAAAATGTGAAACTCGTCTCCCTTGTCTCCTTAGCAACAGAGAGGCAGGCATATAACGCGGGGTTCAAGGGTTCAGTGTGGCCAGATGAGACTCCATCATAGATGAGTGTAATCAGAGAATGCAGGGGCGGCTCAGAATCCAGTTGCTCAGAAAACGTGAGCCTAGAGGGTAGCGAGGACCCGGGCTCAGCACACAGGTTACAGTGGCCTCTCCTGATGGCAACAGTGCCATGCGCTGACACGGGCATCTCATGGTTGCACAGTCTTCAGACCTCTGCAAGGACCAACGCTGTTCCCGGCGTGTAACAGAGGGCACCAACAAGCGCAGCATTATATGTTTCACATTCTCTCGTGGGAATATAAATTAAATCGCTTTCCTTAGGCTTCACAACAGGCAGTGTGCATCCAAAGTTTTGTTTTGTTTCAGTTAGTTTGTTTTGAATATCTTGTAATTGAAATAAAATGTCATCCCTCTCCCTGACACTTTTCTCCCTCCACAGCCTCTGCGGTTGGAATTTCCTTCCAACCCTTCCTGTGTCCCCTCCCCTCCCCTCCTCTCTAGTTAATAGCCTGTTTTATTATTATCACTGTTACACACATATATTTATGTATCTGTGTGCAAATATATAAATTCTCGACCTGCTGAGTCTGTTTTTGTCATTTGTGTGTATGTGGTTTCAGGCTGACTATTCTGCCTTGGACAACCAAGAAGGGGGGGACCTCCCTGGGAGAGTTGTAATTCTCCCCCTTCCACTAGTCATTAAAGGCCTGTAGGTCTTGGCCATTGATTGTTCTGGCTCTTACATTCTTCCCGCCCCTTCCTTGAGGTACCAGGCCAGCAGCTATGATGTAGAGGTTGCGGCTTTTATAAAATGCCTTAGTGTCATATATCATGATACAGGGGGGGGGGGAATTAATTTTAACTCACCAAACCTTCTCATAAGAGTCATAAGAAAAGAAAATGAATTGCACCGAAGAAATCGTCCAAAAAGGGGAAATGATGTATGGACAAACATGATTTAAAATCCCAATGGAGGCTGAGCTGTGTTGTGCACCGCCTCTGTAATTATTTCAAGGGACCAGCACTTGGGAGGCAGAGGCAGGTGGATCTCTGTGAGTTCAGGAACAGCTTGGTCTACAGAATGAGCTCAAGGCCAGCCAAAGCTACACACAGAGAAACCCCGTCCCTAAAAACCAACAAAACAAAACAAAAAAACCTCCAACAAATTAGCATTAGCAATGCCCCTAGAGCGCCCTGAGAGGGGATCGGTGAGTCATTTGTGGCAGGCCCTCACAGTTCAAAAAAAAAAAAAAAGCCAATATTTCTATGTGACAGAAATTTGGAGTATACCTTTGTAAAAGAGGATTCTGTATGATTACAGTTGCGTTTAGAGTGACGACTCTTCATGTGTGTGTGCTCATGTGTGTGCACACGTGGGTGGCTATGCACGCATGTGTGAAATCACATGAACACATGTGTATGTGTCGTGTGTGCACATATGTACCCGTATACAGAATGTTCACAATAGCAGCATCTAAAACTAAGCACAACTTGAATACACGCCAACGGTTTGGTAAAAGGGGCACTCACAACTTTTTCTTGTTGTGACAACATACCCAACAAAACTTCCCTACAGGTCAGGGAGGTGTCTCAGGGGGTGATGGTGGCCTGCAGATCTGGCCACCTGAGTTTGATCCCCAGAATCCAGGAAAGGTAGAAGAGAGTCCATTCTACAAACATGTCCTCTGACCCCCGCAGATGTGCTACTGTATAGACACACACGCACACTCTTTTTGTTTTGTTCTGCTTTTTGTTTTTTTGTTTTAGCAACTTAAGGATGAAAGTTGTCTCACAGTGTGAGGTTCAGCCCTCCTGACAAGAAATCTTGGAAGCTTCTGTGCATCTGGTCACACCACATCCTCAGGCAGGAAGCAGAGAGAGAGAGAGAGAGAGAGAGAAATGCTAGTGCTCAGTTTTCTTTCTCTGTTTTACTAATCTGGGGACCCTAGACTGTGGGATGGAGCCACACCAGTTCAGGGTGGGTCCTCGCTCCTGCTCAATGAAACCTTTCCGGGGAACATCATTGTGGACATACTCGATGGCATATTTCCATGGCGACCATATTATATGCCTGAGTGTTCTAGCAACACCTAGATCCAGAGCAGTGAAGGAAGCTCAGAAAGCGGGTGATGAATGAAGGGAGCAAGTTGTATGAAGTAAGAACAGACAAAGATTGAATCATGCTCTAAGTGCATAAATATAAGATGGGTAAGGTTAAAAAGTAAGAAAATAGTTATCACAAATATCAAGAGAGTAGTTACCTCTCAGAGAGAAGGAGATGAGGGCTAAATTGAGATAGGGGAATCCTGGTACTTCTGGCTTAGGCACCATTCTTACTTAACCAGACAGTCCTTTTGCAAATGTTCATTTTGTCATTCTGTATTAACAGTAGTGTATTTGTGGTTACTCTCCTTCCTATGTATATGTTATCATGAAAGCCAAGTGGACATATAGATGATAGATAGATAGACAGACAGGCAGACAGACAGACAGATAGATAGATAGATAGATGATACATAATAGATGAATAGATGATTGATGATAGATTTTGTATGTGTGGTGTGTTTGCAAACATCCTGGTTTGGTTGGCAAACACTCTGTACCACTGAGCTACATCTCTAGACCATATGTTTATATTTTTAGAAAACAAAACAAAGGAGATACTAACAAATAAATTCCAGGTTGGAATAAGGCAATAGAAAAATCACCTTTTCTAGAATCAAACATGACTTAGGGTCCTTAAATCAGGAGGTGAAGAGGATGTCATTAAGACCTGGAGGGTGACAGGGAGCCACCTCAAAGATTTGGTTACCAGTGGTGAGCCTGGTTCAAAGGACTACTTAATGAATCCGTGTGATCTTTTTAATTCCTCCAAGAGAGCTCAAGACCACCACAAATCAAACTTTCGAAGGCCCCGGGGCAGTAAAAATCAGGCAGGTTGTTGTATGGGGCAAATGTGTCTTCTTGTTTCAGGCCAGTACCATCTCCTCCTTCTCATCTTTACCCTCTCGGGTCCAGCTGAGGAACTGAGGAGGGAGGCATGGATCTGCCAAGAGAGAAGTCAAGGCCATAGTTTCAAACAGGAGGGGCCACCAGTGTTGTGAAGTGTTAAGAAGGAGCATGATCATCAACCAGGTGATCCCCATGGAGGTGGCGGTCCAAGAAAGAACGCTGAGATGGAGAAGCATTTTAGAGGCAGTCCTCCTGCTGGGAGGGCTCCAACTATTTTAAATGGAACCCAGAATAGCAGAGTAGTGAGGAGCAAGAGTTGCCACTATATTGCATTTTGGGGCCACCTTAGGCTTGTGACTGCCACCCACAGGGATTCGAAGTCACATCGTACGGATCCTACCTCAAACCACATCGGAAAACATATGATTCACCCCATACAGTTCTATCAGACGCCTATGGCTTACTATATCTGTTTACCTATGCGCTCAAGATCTGTCTCTTAAAGCTCAAGTCCTGTAGACTCTTGCTAGCTTCGGTCTAGGGCTGTGTCCTGACAATCATTAAGCCTAGAAAGAAGAAAAGGAGGTCATTAGCTGTTGCAGTGGGTCATTGAGCGTAGCTTTCTATCGACTGGATTGTTTTACAGCTTGGTAAGGACAAAGGTGATCTTAGAGATTCTTGTCTGATACAAATATAAATAATTACTGCCTATTGCTTATAGTTATGACATTATGGGGGCATTGACCAGTCTGGTAAATGAATGAACTTTCAATCTTACGTAATCACTGTCCAAAAACAAAACCAAAAACCAAATGCATTTTCCATTCTTTCTTCCTCTTCTTCTTCTTCTTCTTCTTCTTCTTCTTCTTCTTCTTCTTCTTCTTCTTCTTCTTCTTCTTCTTCTTCTTCTT
>NW_026596166.1:7910092-7959732 GCF_907164565.1 Psammomys obesus | reverse complement strand
TTCTTCTTCTTCTTCTTCTTCTTCTTCTTCTTCTTCTTCTTCTTCTTTTGGCTCTTTTGAATAAGAACATCATTCATAGGCTCATCTATTTGCTTAGTCCCCAGTTGGCGAACTATTTGGAAGAATTAGGAGGCGTGTCCTTGTTGAAAGAAGTGTGTTGCTAAGGGTAGGCTTTGAGAATTCAAAAGCCCATGCCAGGCCCGGTGTCTCTGTGCCTGTGTCTGTGTGTCTCTGTCTCTGTCTCTCTCCTGCCTGCAGACCAGCCTGTAGCTCTCAGCCACTCCTCCAGCGCCATGTCTGCCTGCACACCACCATGTGTACCATGCCGTGGTGATAATGGTTTAAACCTCTGAAACTGTAAGCCAGCCCCCAGTTCAATGGTCTCTGCTATCAGAGTTGCCATGGTCCGTGATGTCCCTGCATAGCTATGGAACAGGAACTAAGGCAGTTTAAAGTCAGTTGGACATCTGTTGGTAGGAAGAGTCAGTAAGGTTTTCTGCAGTAGAGGACCATGTGAAGAATATGGAGAAGATAAACCAGCAGGCTAACAGAAATAACATATTTGCAAATTAAAGATCCAACAAATAACATTCTCTCTTTCCGCCATGCAGGTGCTGAGATGGGACGTGGATCATCAGATCGGTGGCAAGTGCCTGTATTAGTTGAGCCTTCTCCCTGCCCCGTGTAGTTTTATTTGGTTTTGGTCATCAAGATTCTTCCTAATGTTGCTCAGTGGTAGAATGCTTGCCTAATTTATAAAAGGTCCTAACACTTCAAAACTAAAATAGATGAGCGTGGTGGTACAGGCCAGAGGCAGAAGCAAGTGGAT
Source organism: Psammomys obesus (assembly GCF_907164565.1). Classification (NCBI taxonomy): domain Eukaryota; kingdom Metazoa; phylum Chordata; class Mammalia; order Rodentia; family Muridae; genus Psammomys; species Psammomys obesus. The sequence goes on along the minus strand of NW_026596166.1, from coordinate 7,958,903 downwards.
CCTTTGAGCTCAAGGCCAGTCTGGTTTATAGAGCAAGTTCCAGGACAGCCAGGGCTACGCAGAGAAATCCTGTCTCAAAACAAACAAAAAATATAGCAACAACAATAATAAATTGACTTCTTGTGACCTTTATCTGTTTTTCTGTTTCAGTGGGTGCTGCAGTCTTTATTGATGTGTAAATAAACTTTTAAAAGGCTCTCAACTCCAAATGCTGTTTTTCCAAGTTATTTTTTTTTTTTAGTTTTTTTTCTTTTTTTTTTGGTTTGGGTTTTTTTGTTGTTGTTTTGTTTGTGTGTTGGTTGGTTTCTTTTGTTTTGTTTTGGTTTGTTTTGTTTTGTTTAGGTTTGGTTTGGTTTGGTTTGGTTTTTCTAGGCAGGGTTTCTCTTTGTAGCACTGGCTGTTGTGGAATTCACTCTGTAGACCAGGCTGGCCTTGAACTCAGAGGTCCTCCTGCCTCTGCCTCCCAAGTGCCGAGACATACGCCACCATGCCCAGCTTATTTGTTTTAATTTTTAATGTATTAGATTTTCATAATTTGGTCTCAGGCGACAGCACAGACCACAGACATCCTCCAGGACCCTGAGCAGCAAGCAACACGCTGCAGGGACCATAGACACCAGCAAGTCCTCCAGAAGAAGCACGGGCCACAGATGCCAACATAGCCTCTGGCAGCAGCATAGACCACACAGACCTTTTGAGGAGGCCCAATCCAGGAAATGAACTGATCTCTACCTCCGACGTCCTTTCCTCACAGCCAGGGAGAGGGAGCAGTTGGGCGATGTACTGAGTTCCTGGCTGCTGCACATCACTGCCAGCCCTCCTGGGCAACCACGTGCACCCTGTCCAGCCCAGCCTTCCCCCAGACCTGCCACTGCCATCACTTCTCAGTTTCTCCCCTCTCCACCAGGCACCAGCACCCGCATCTCCCTGGCCCCACTTATACTTCCTTAATTTTATGTTGACAAGTCCTTTCTAACCCTGAAGGCTGATGGATCTTTATCACTTTTTGTCCTTTTACATCATTTTACTTTATCTTCTTGATTGTTAACATGTATTTATTGTATAAAATGGTGGTCTTCAGTGTGACATTTCCATATGTAGAATGTACTTTGCTTATTTATTCTACATTTCCTCTGGTCCCCTTCCATTTCCCACGTAGTCTCTCTGTGCTGGCTAGTCTATTGCCAACTTGACAGCAGCTAGGGCAACCTTGGAAAGGAGAACCTCCATGAGGTTGACCTGTAGGCAAGTCTGGAGAGGCATTTTCTTAATTAATGATTGATGTAGCAGGGACTAGGCCAGTCAGAGTATTACAACCCTAGGCAGGTGGACATGGGTTATACAAGAAAGCAGGCCGATCAAGCCATGAAGGAGCATGCCAGTAAGTAGCACTCCTCCTTGGCCTCTGCTTCATTTCCTCCCTCCAGGTTCTGGCCTCAAATTCCTGCCTTGACCTCCCTCAATAATGGACTATGAGGAAGATAGGCAAACTAAATAAATCCTTTCCTCTACAATTCCTTTTAGCTACAGTGTTTATCATAGCAAATTTGACTAAACCAGTTCACCTTCTTTCACTTATATGTAATATATATTTATTATACATATTTATATTTTGAAATATATTTAACATATAAATATACATTTTAAATCTACATTTTCACATGAAAGAAAAACCTGTGGCATTTGCCTGAGTCTGGCTTATTTCACTTAACATGATAATATACATTTTGTTGTTTGTTTGTTCTAGTTTATTTATTTGTATTCTATGCCCATTGGTGGTTTGCCTGCATGTATGAAGGCATCAGATCCCATGGAACAGGAGTTACAGACAGTTATGAGCTGCCATGTGAACCCAGGTCCTCTAGAAGAGCAGCCAGTGCTCTTAACGGCTGAGCCATCTCTCCAGGCCCGATAATGTTAGGATTGTTATCAATTTTTCTGAAAATGAAATACTTTTATTTCTGAATAAAATGACGCTGTTATATGCACCATGTTTTCTTAACAATTCATGAGCATCCGTATTGAGTCTCTGACTTGGAAATTGTAAACACTGTATCAATGAACATGATGTCCAGGATCTCTCTGGCATACTGACTCCAGGTATAGTATATCTGGAATAAATGGCAGTTGTAGTTTCAGTTTTCTGAGACAGAAATTGCCATAGGTAAACACTAAGGAAACTAGGAATGTTAAACTCACAGGGTTGTCCATTTCAAGGGAGAGAGGCATAACCTGTTTTCTGCCACGAAGGCTGAGAACAAACACGGTCAATAGCCTGGTGACTTTTGCTGTGCCTGAATCCTTCCCACTTATTGTGAGCTGGTCAGTCTACAGAACCCATCTTTATGGAAAATGTAACACCTGTTTTAAAGAGTTCTGAAGTAGTTCTGTCTTCGGCTTTACTATGCACTTGGAGTTGAGTTATTTATTGCCAGGAAATTGTTCACAAATTGTGCTGTGCTTAAATATGTCTGGAATAAACTACTTGGGGTCATTCTCTCAAAGTCTGAGCCCGAGCGGATTACTTAGCTATGTTAAACTGAATTACCTTCTGCTGCCTGTGACGGTCACATTCCCTTACAGGGAAAAAGTGTGAGGAGTATCTATTCCCTTGACCTTCACCCTAGTCTCTGAAACATACTGGAAAAGACAATTGGGAGGCTAGATAATGACATACAAGTATGCATATGGAGCACTGTGAAGGTAGACAGCTTTTTAAATTTTTCCTCCAATCATCAGGCTTGCAAATGTCAACACAGTCTATTGAACACCAAGTCTCCATAAACTCCCCCACTCATCACTCACAGGGATGCTGATCTTGAGTTCCAATAACAGGAAAGAGAAAAGGGCGCAGGCTTAATCACCATTTTATAGAACACATCATGTTTATGTAAATTCTTACTTAATCTCACTATATATATATATTTTGTTCTATAGGTGCTTGAGTTGAATAGTTCCAATTTTTTTAATAAAAGTAATGACTACTGTATTAGTCAGGATTCTCTAGAGAAAGAGACTAATAACATGAATGTATAGATATTGAAATAATTTATTAAATCAGCTTATATCTAAATAATAACAACATCTCACAGTCCCAGAATTTGGGAGGCTTGAGCATGAGGATTGCTTAGAGTTCAAGCTAGCCTGAGTTACAAAGAAAGACCTTGTCTCATAAAAAGAAAGGAAGAAAGAAAGAAAGAAAGAAAGAAAGAAAGAAAGAAAGAAAGAAGGAAAGAAAGAAAGAAAAAGAGAAAACAAGCAAGAAAGAAAGCAATTTGGAGAGAGAGCTCAGTAGGCAAAGCACTATGAAATGTGAGGACCTGAGTTCAAGTCTACAGAACACATGCAAATATTGGGTATGGAAGCATAACATGTGTAACCCCAGTGGTTTTAGGATTAGATGGGAAGTGGAGACGGGAGACTTATGGGCCAGTGCCTACAGTGATAAACAGCAGACAAGCAAACAAACAACTCACCTTAAATGAAGAGGAAGGCCTGACACTGAAGGTTGTCTTCTAACTGCCACAGGCCCACGCCCACGCCCACACAAAAGTGATCTCATGTTAGACATATACATTGTTTCTAAACAGTGTGCAACTAAGCCTACCTCCAACATCATGGGGATTATCCTCATTCCGTAGAGGAGGAAACTGAGGAATGTGAAGAAAAACAAAGCTGACGGGCAAACCACTGAAAGGTAATGGAAGTAGAATCTGAATCCAAGTGTATTAGATCCCAAAGTCTAGGCTCTTTGGCTACATTCCAGTGCTTCTTAATCTATTTCCATCATTAACCATTTGCCCTTGAACAAATGGTAGTAAAAATAAATCCTAGGAATTATCTTTGCTCATTACACGAGTGTCATGGCAGAAAATGGATCTCTGTGGATACGTGATGCTGAATGTTCCTGAGAGAGTACTATGCCCAAATTGGGCACTTATTAAGTTCTTGTCAATAGATGGACAGATGGATGGACAAATGGAGGAATAGTTAAGTCAATATATGCATGCATGCATTAGTAAATCAACATCTAATTATAACCTACATTATCTTAAATTAAGCTCCTTAATTTAAGAAGAGGAACTGTGTCTAGTTAACTACTGACTCCATGCCTAGCGGTAGGTTTCTGGGACTCACCATGTGTTCATGTAATATATAAGAAGAATTAGAAAATAATTAAAATAAGTAATGGTAATAACTAAAAAAAGTATTCCAATGATAGGATTTGGAGTTGTTGTTTTAGATGTTCTAGACAGGTTCTCACTAGGTGCCCTGCTGGTCGCCTGGACCTTACTCTGTTGAGCAGGCTAGCATCCAACTCAAGGACACTCTCTTGCCTCTGGCTCCTGAGTGCTGTGATTAAAGGGATGGTGACTGTTAATAGGATTTGAAATAAAATTTGTTTTAGCATCTTTTTTTGTGCTTGTAGCTAATTAACCAGCCTATCTCCATCTTAGGCTTAAAAAATCATCTTATAGCAAAGACAAATTAGGCTCATTCCTGTTTGTGATTAAACATCTATTTCTCAAAGGATTGGTCTATGCTCCACCTGTAGCCCTAACTACAAATGCTGTTGCCTGTTCTAGGAAGCAGCAACCACGTCTTTGTTTCAAAAAGTTGCTTATAACCATCCTATAACCCCACCTTTCTGTCAAAGGATTGTTTTGACTCCCTGTTGCTATGACCACCTTATTACGGCCACCTTGCAAGCATGCCTTTGTTTCAGGTCTTTATGACTAACTTGTTACGTTATATTCTGCTCCTATAACCATGCTATTTTGCCTGCCAGCCCTCCCATTTGAAAACCTGATACCCCTGAGCTATAAAAACCTTGTCTTCTTCATGTCCAATGTTGACCTTCCAAGCCCTGCCATAGGGGAAGGCAGTTTGTACACAGGAATAAAAAGCTTGCTTTAATTAATCGATTTCTTTAATTAATTTGGGTCCATAGCTGGTGCTCAGGCTGACAGGGAAAAGTGTTGTCTCTTGCTCTCCCAAGCTAATTCCAGGCATTTCATTCTACCTTCTTTTAAAAACGTCTTCTCTTAGGTTGACACTGTACCAAAGACAACTGCCCCACCCATCTGAAGTAATAGTGTGCTGGCCACTCCTTTGTTTCCTGTCACTGTTGGAAAAGCCTGGCTTATGTTTCTCGATTCCTCAGAGTCAGCAGCCATTACCCTCAAAGATTTTTTAGTAACCTTGGTCACAGTTCCCTAGCGTCTTGCTTCCTGATAGTGCCCTCCATTTTTCCACATGGGGCTCAGGCTGGTCAGCTTTTCACCCGCATACATTTATCATTTCACAAACAATGAATTTAAACAGCCCAGCTCTCATCCACAACTTCTTCCCATCGCTCCTCCTGCTTGGCCCTGATGGGCTTTTTAACCTGTGATCATTTCACTCCCTCGATTTGCATCATGCCCCTTTGTCCTCCCTTCTCATAAATGCCCAAGCCCATCATTAAAATAACCCTACTACATAAGTGCTGGCCTAATTGTCTTTCACTTTCACAGCATCTGTCTACAGCACAGCCTCCATCCTGAATGAACACCACCGTTCATCTCCCTTGTGTGAGGGCCTGCCTACCTGAGTGTTGGCAGAATAATCGAAAAACCAATTCAGATTGGTATCACAATGCCATCTTAATTACAGAGGTCTGTGGGTGAGCCACACAGCCTGGCAATCTTACTTCTGGTCTCTCAAAAGCCTGAGATCCCTTTGTCTGCAGTTGGTGTTTCTCTGACTCACCCTCAGAAGACAATTTACCGCAGACACTGTAGGACTGACCTTGTTTGTAGAATCCTAACTATATTTAGCTGACATACAATCTCATTTAGTCTGAGCTCAACAGTCTGTAACCTGAGTGAAACAAACCCAGGAGAGTACAGGGACATTCAAGGGACTGTAGACATAGATACTCGATTTCATTGTGCAAAGCTTTATAAACTCTTAATTGATGCATCTGAAAATGTTCCCATAAATTATCTATTCTCACCTCTAAACAATTTAGTTTTGTTGTTCTTGTTGTTTATTTGTTTTTTATTTTATTTATCTCACTTTGTGGCTTTGGCTGGCCTGGAACATACTGTGTAGACCAGGCTAGCCTCCAACTCAGAGAAATCCATCCAGCTGCCTCTGCTTCCTGCAATTCTGGGATTAAAGTCCTGCTCCACTACACCCAGCCAGCATTATTGTTGTTGTTGTTACCTAAAAACAAAAAGAAAACAACAACAACAGCAACAAAAAACCCACATACATTTCACCCCTCTAAAATCTTACTGCAGTAAGCTATCCAGGTAGGTAAAGCTGTGAAAAATAATTCAAGAACTTTTTTTAAAACTTCTTTTCTAAGAGGGAAGCAGTTTTGTAAATGTGGCATTTAGCCTAAACGAAGATCTTTTGAGTTTGCATATATTGTAGAATATGGCACGGAGTGCTGACGGTTTTGTTACTGACTCACAAGTGTGGGGGCCAAAATAATATTTTAACTTTTAATTGCTGTGCCTAAAAAAAAAAAAAAAAAAAAAAATCCCTAAAGCAAAATGCATCTAGCCTGTGAGCCCTTTCCCCAAGGGCAGATACTTCTTGAAATGTTGTGGGTTACTGTTTATATAAGACACAAGCCAAAGGTTTTCACTACCCCGGAGGTATATGAGCACACAAAGGCAGGAGGTATGTAGGCAGGAAGTACGTCAGAATTATGCTTGCCCCTGATTGGACAAGGGCACGAAGTAAAAGTAGCCTTGTGGGTTTGGGTTTATAAGCACCTGGCCAACGTAGCTCATGGCCTCTTCCTGGGAACCCTGGAATGGACCTGGCCAGAGTCCATCATCCTGGCCAGTATTTAATTAAAACTTGCTTCAAATTAGGCTGAAAGTTGTGGTATTGTTCTCATTCTTCCTCGGTGGGATTAACACAAGGAAAGCTGATGGTGAGGGTTGATGGGGTCTTCGTCAATGGTAAGGTTCTAGAACTGACCACCTACCTGTCTCTTAATTGTGAAATTCATGTGTTCAGAGAGAGGCAAGACAGAGAGACAGAGGAACTGACGGGGAGAGAGGAGACAGAGAGACGGAGAACACTCTGTAGCAAAGTTAGTTTCTGAATTTTCTCCATTCACAGTGAGAATTTTGTTAGTGGGAGTGCGAATACCAAAAGCATACTTCAGCAGTGTCCACCGTTGTGTCAGTCACATATTTTGTTATATCCAAGGAAAAGAAGTCATAGTTGTGTCTTAATTTCTGCTCTTGTTGCCATGGTGCAATACCCTAACAAAAGCTGAAAGTAAAAGGGAGAAAGAATTTACTGTGGCTCAAAGCTCCAGAACATGGTCCATCATGACAGAGAAATCAAGGGAGTTGTCAGTGCAAAATCTTAGCTCTCGTCTTAAGCGGAACAAGAGAGTATTATTCTGGAGCTATTTTGAGTGAGCATGGCCTGGGAACACAGATGTAGATTACCCCTAATTCTATGTTCCAATGTGAAAGCAGTTTCTTGGAGTATTCATAGTCTTACAGAACGGAGAAATTCAGAAATTAAGACAAATTTAAAATGCTTTGATGAGTAAATGAGCAAGGCAGGTACAGGGAGATGGGGGAAGCTTTTTTATAGGCCTATGATACTATATGATGATGCTTTGGGGTTGGTGGAAACCAGTGGATCTGTTAGATTCCTAAAGGTTTCTATCACAGACACAGAAGAGGGAAAGGAATGGCTGTTCTGGAGGGCTAGAACTAGCCCAAGATAAGGTAATTAGCCTTTGGGCCTGCCACATTCCAATCTCTCCACAGTACTAAGATTCTAGTCAACCCATCAGTCTCTGTAGACATAGCTTCCTTTCAGGAGTTTCTGTTCACATTGGCAGAAGCTGTAAGCAGATGGTCACACAAACTTTTATGTTCAGGAAGCAGATGGCAAAGAATGCTTGCTGCTGATCTGCCCCTTTTCTCCTTTTTACAGTTATACAGTCCAGGACTCCAGCCAGGGAATGGTGCCACCCACAGTGGGCAGGGCTTCCCACCTCAGATGAGGACATCAAATCAGTGACAATGCACAGCCAGAGGCCATCTCCCAGGTGAATCTAGACATGACCAAGTTGACAATAGTACCCTTCCCAAGGTGAAAGGTTTGTGTTCCCTTCCAACAAATAAACAGTGGAGCATAAAATAAAAGGAGCATAGCCCGAGGTCAGTGTTTTTAATCACCAGTTCCAACTGACGAGAAAAGGTTTACATCATCATTTATCAAAAGGTTGCTAGTGTTATAAATTCATACCCACTTTTCCTTGACCCCAGGGGACACTGTTCCAGTGTTGTCTTGTGAACAACAAGCATTAATGATCCCCTGGCAAGAATTCAAAGAGGCCCATTATTCTTTCTCTTTTTAATGTTCTCTAAACTTTCACAAAGCACATGTGATGTCACTATGAAAAGAGAATATACAGATTAGAGCAAGCACTTAACATAGCCTAGGAGATAAAGCTGGCTTCATCTTCTCAGCTGAAGCTTTGAGATTGTAGCAATGGTGCTGAATTCATAGCTCTACGTTCTGTTCTAATTAGGCATGGTGGCACATGCCTATAATCCCAGAGTTTGAACAGTGGCAGCAGGAGAATTACATATGTGAGAGCAGCCTTTGCTACATAGTGAGTTTTGGGCCAACCTTGGCTACATAGTTCTAAGAAATAGACATTTGAGAGTTAAAATGCAACAATATTATCTCACAGTTAGACAGTAGAAAAATCTCACCTTCCTAATACTCTTTGAGAAGGACTAAAAGTTTAGTACTTGAACCAATTATAAATATTTTGTTTATAGCCAAAATGAAAATCCAAAAATGCATAATTTTTAATTTTATAGACAATTTAGCAGGCTTAATCCAATTTCGCCTCAATACATAAGATCCTTCTGAACGAAAGAGTGACTAATAAAATAATTAATAGCTGTCACTTAACAAAACATATTTCAGAAGGCCTTCTTAAATTTTTTTTCAGCTATTGAGCAAATTAGTGACTAACATTTATGAGTTAATTTCTTTGCAAAGCAGATGGATTTAAATTCTTTCTTTCTTGCCTTTTTGTATGTATGTATGTATGTATGTATTTAGAGACAGGGTTTCTCTGTGTAACCCTGGCTGTTCTGGAACTTGCTCTGTAGGGCAGGCTGGCCTGGAACTTATAGAGATCCGCCTGCCTCTGTTTCCCAAGTGTTGGGGTTAAAGGCATGCACCAGCACCACCTGGCAATTCTCTCTTTAAAAAAAGAAAAACTGTTTGTTTTCAATGCTGTCTCCTGAAGAAACTTTTGCCAACTCAGCCACTCTGCAAGTTCAGAGGCACTGCTCCCCACTCCCCCCCCCCCCCCCCGACCCAGGGTGTCAGAACGGAAAGATAGAAAGGCTGAAGCCCTTGATCTTCCTCAGCTGCTGCAGCTTCAAAACTGCTCAGGTCCTGGCTTTCCGCTGAGGGAGGAAAACAAGCTTTTATTTGCCTAATCTGCTTGGGGTTGGGTTTACGGTTGCTTGCAGCCAAAGCCCCTGAACTGATTCGCCCTGTTAATTGAATCGCAGAGAAGTCCTCACAGTCCCCATGACCCCTCCCAAAACTTCCCAGATCGGCACATCCTTTGCCTTTCCTTCTCTGAAAGCCTTCGCCCCACCCGCTTGTGACCCGCCTGCGGGCCTCTGATACTTCAGATGAACCTTCGCAGCAGCTTTCAAACATCTCTACACAAACAGACATGACTTACAACGATTCGACTTATTATTATTATTTTTTTTTATTCCAGATGGTCTTGGGGAAACTTTGCAGAAGAGGAAGTGGAAAGATTGTAGGAGCCAGAGGTGGCGGACGATTTTAAGGAAACAGTATTTTCCGTACCCAACAGAGCTGATGACCGAATGAACTCACAGGAACTGTGACAAGCGTTCACAAGACCTGCAAAAACTGGAGGCGGACAAAAATCTCAACGTGGAGGAGAACAGCCAGACAGCAAGTCCCATCCCCAGCTAAAGAGGGGAGAGGGAAAATCAGTCAACGGAATAGCTGGAGATTTATCCGCCACCCTCCAAGACACGCTCAGGAGTGATGTTAGCCAGTATAAACAGAACTCCATATTCCTGTTGTTGCGTATAAGAGAGAAAGAGTATGCAGCTGGGTGGGTTGGAAGTCATGGGAGGATCTGGGAGGAACTGGGTGACAGAAAAGAATATGCTAAAAGAATACTGTGTGAAATTCTAAATAATAATAATAATAATAATAATAATAATAATAATAATAATTACAATTTAAAATGCTTTACAATGACGCAAAAGCAATATGCACTCAGTCGCAACTACACTTTGAATTGTGGATTTTAGTTTGGGATTGGGGGAGTTGTCTCAGGATTTCTACTGCTGTGATAAAATATCATGACCAAAAGCAGCTTGGGGATAGGATGGTTTATTTGGCTTAGATATCTGAATGACAGTCAGCTGAGCGGAGCCAACGCATGAACTCAAACAGAGCAGGAACCTGGAGGCAGGAGCTGATGCAGAGGCCATGGACTGGTGCTGCTTACTGGCTTGCTCCCCATGGTTTGCTCAGACTGCTTTCTTATAGAACCCAAGAACCACCAGCCTGGGGAAGGCCCCACCCACAATGGGCTGGGCCCTCCCCCATCAATAGCTTACAATAGCTGTAAGGAAATACCTTACAGCTGGATCTTATGGAGGCAATTTCTCAATTAAGACTGCCTCCTTCCAGATAACTCTAGCCTGTGTATCTAGCTGACATAAGATTAGCCAGCGTGCGGGGGGAGAGGGGGTATTTTTCTTTTGTGTTTTGAGACAGAGTCTCTCTACAGAGCCCTGGCTGTCCTGAAACTCGATTTGTAAACTAGACTGGCTTTGAACTCACAGAGATTCCACTGCCTCTGCCTCAAAAGCGTTGGGGCTAAAGGGATGCACCACCATGCCCGGCCTTGATGGATTTTTAATTTTAATTGATGAAACTTGATTCTGTCTGTGGAAGTCTCACAAATATTTCAGATTGAAGACTTAATAAAACCAAGTCTTAATCCTCATCCATGCAGATGTGTTCCTCCTTTATTCTTTCGTCAAGGTCATTTTCATTCGAGCTGTTGTAAGAGTCCTAAAAATATCATCTTTTGCACAGCCCGCACTTTCCTTCTCATCTGCCTCCTTCAGCCTCCAATTTTAATCCCAAATCAGCCATCACTAAGCCCTCTGGGTAATACTTCTGAATAGTTCCTGTTGATTAACTTCTCTGTTTCTTCACTCTCCACAATCTAAGCCACTAAGAGCTGCTCTGCTATTTTATTTTTGGGACAGGAATTCATATGTAATTCCAGGCTGGCCTGGAATTGGAATGAAAAAAGAAAGAGAGAAGTAAGGACATGAGTACTCCTAGGTATGGTGGGGGAGAGATTTTATTGTAGATAAAAGGGAGACACGGCCAGAGGCGGGACATCTGGGAGAGCTCAGAGTGGACACGGCCAGACTGAACTGGGCCTTGTGAGGAAAGAAGGGCAGGGGAGAGGTGAGAGGAGCTACTGATCGAGAGTGGCGGCCTGAGCCAAGAAACTGTCCAAGAGACCGGCATAGCCAAAATGGCTGAGTTATATAAAGGGCAGAGGAGCTGTGGGGAGGGAAACTGAGCCCAATACCTAGACTGGAGAGTTCAGGGTGGAGGGCCGGGGTGTGCCAGCCAGGAGGGCCCAGTAATAGGTAGAGACTGAAGGATGCTGGGAGAACCTGGCAGCCAGGTCTGCTTTGATATATTAATGAGCACCTTAGTTGGACATTTGTCCCGGATGTTAGGCCTAACAGAATTCACTTTGTAGATTAGACTGGCCTCTGCATCCCAAGTGCAGGGATTAAAAAGGTATAACACCAGACCTGATATGTATGTATCTTTGTTTAATTGTATTCCCTGTGTAGGAGTGCTTTGCCTGCATGTATGTCTGTGTACCACGTGTGTGCCTGTGCACACAGAAGTCAGAAAAGAACATCAGACTCCCTGGAACTAGAGGCGCTGAGCCACCATGTGGGTGCTGGAAATCAAACCTTGGTCCTCTGGAAGAGCAGCCAGTGCTCTTAGCTTCTGAATAGTATCTCCACCCTCCTTCCCTACTCCCACAGCTTTTAAAGACAAGGTCCTGGGCCAGTGAGATGTCTCCTGAGGTAAATCACTTAGCAAGCAAGCCTGGTGATCTGAATTTCATTCCCAGAACTTGCATCAAAGTGGAAGGACGGCACAGACCCTGAAAAGATGTCCTCTGACTTCCACAGGTGTGCCGTAGCACACATGTCCACCCACAACCATAACAATAATACATTGAAAACTTAAAAACAGCTGGGTGAGGTGGCACGTGCTTTTAATCCCAGCGCTCAGGGAGACAGAGGCAGACAGATCTCTGTGAGTTCAAGGCCAGCCTGGTTTACAAAGTGAGTCTAGGACAGCCTAGGCTACACAGAGAGACCCTCTCTCAATAAACCAAAACCAAACACACACACACACACACACACACACACACACACACACCCCTTAAAAAACAAACAAACAAGCAGGATCCTGCTATGTCACCTGTGCTAGCCTAAAACACAAGATCTCAGACTCTTAACCCTTGAGACCAAAGCAGTGTGCTACCATTCTTAGCTCTATAATACCTCATTTTCCTTCATCCTCTCCCTAATCCGTTATCCACACAGTAGCCAGGGAATGGTTGGAAAGATAAATTTCATGCAATCCTAACACCCCCCTTTGGCTGTCCATTGCATTAAAGTAAAACGCCCTTAATATTGAATATATTAGGCACTGAATGATGTATCTCCCAGCAGACCATGAATCCTCTCCCATACAAGTCCCCTTGGCTCACTGTGGCCCCTCACAGTATCCCTCTTCAGTGTCAGATGTGGGTGGGCAATTCCTTGCTTATTCAAGATGTGTTCAGTATATAATATCCTCTGTTCAGTACATAGTATTCTTTGCCAGGCTGTGCCTTCGAGGCTAAACTTGAACGTGTTCTAATTTTCCCTGAGCAACCTAATCCCATTGCGTTCAGTTGTTTTATACAATGTTCATCACTAGCCGTATCCATTTTTCCATTTCTTTGTTCAAACGGTGCCCTGTAATAATTTTATATTTGCATTCGAGAGTTCCTTTAGTGTGTTTCAAACCGTGGCTCCTACGTGCTGGTAAAGTGTGTGTGTGTGGGGGGGGGTGCTTTGTGTGTGTTTGCGTGTGGTTGCGTGCATGTGGTGTGTGTGGTTTGTGTATGTGTGTGTATAATATGTACTGTATGTATGGTACATTGGTTTGCATGTGTTGTGTTTGTGTGTGGTGTGTATGTATATGTATATGTATGGGTATGTACGGTGTGTGTGTGTGTGTGCGCATGTGTTGTGTGTGGTATGTATGTACCTGTGGTATGTGTGTATGTGGGGGGGGGCTTGGTGTATGTGCTGTGTCTGTGTTTGTATGTGGTATGTGTGGGGTGTGTTTGTGTACACTTTTTAAAGAGAAGAGAGACGAGAGGCTGAGGATGCAGCTTAGTTGGTGGCGTAGATTCAGTCCCGTCCCGCTTCTTCCCCACCCCCGCACTGCACAAACTAGAAGCCTGTAAACCCAGCACTTGGAAAATGGAGGCGGAAGGGGGATGGGGGGTTCAAGGGGGATGACCGGAGTTCAAGGTCATCTTTTGTTACACAGAGAATTTGAGGCCACAGGAGACCCTGCCTTAAAATTTCTACAGATTGAAAAAGGTTAGAGGAGCTGGAGAGATGTCTTAGAGGTTAAGGTCACTGGCTTCTTCTCCAGCGAACCCAGGTTCGGTCACCAGCACTGACGCAGCAGCTTAAAACTGTCAGGAACCTCCGGTTCTCGGAGGTCTGATGATGCTCTCTGCTGACCTTTGTGGATGCCAGGCATGAGAACAAAACACCTATACGCACACAATTAGAGTAGAAAGTCACAATCCCAGCAAGTATTTGAGGAACAGAGAGTTGGGGCCTGACATTCTGCTATAATTTTGAACACAAACACAAGATTTCCAATGGAAAAATGCCTAAGCGTGTATTTCACGCTTTGTTCTTGGTCCGCTCATGTTAGTTTCCATAAACTCCCATTCACATAAACAATACCTTTCCTGAAAAGGGGCAAGATACTCAGGGTCAAACAACTTCCAAACATTTTACAAGAGTGAGTTATCTACGTAGAAACTCGTGGCTTGGGCACACGGACAGTGACGGAAAGCAGGCTCTCTACACTTTTAGCATACATTCTCTTTCCGTAACTTTCCACATCACCAATTTACATTATGGCTAGAAATAAATCTTCTATGTTTATTTAAACACCGAAAGTGCAGAACACATTCATTTTATTGTATAAAACTCTACTGGAAAAATCCTGGCTGCTTAGGGTAGTACTCCCTCGTCCCTGGACAAATACCATGTCCATGTGCTGTTTTCTATTTTGGGTTCCACTCCGTTCACTGCCGCCCTTTAACCTACCTTTACTGCACAGCAAAGAGCTGTCACGTAGCCAATCCTAGCAAGCCAGAGCAGACAGCTGGCTCTGCCTAAGACTTAAACGGAATAAAACGCACTCTACCCTGGAGCATTTACCCTGTCACTGACTTCCCATCATCCAAGATTTGCTTGGTATCAGCCAGAAGACCCTTCTAAAATTCAAATTTCTTATTTGGAAGAAGTAACTTTTTTTTTTTTTTTGCCATTATCCATCAATTCATAAAGTTTTTGAATTTGAATGAGTGGGATAGAAATAATTTAGATCCTACATCAGTGAAAGTGAAAAGCAAGAAAAGATCTCTTCCTCTCCCTCTCTTTCTCTCTCTCTCTCTCTCTCTCTCTCTCTCTCTCTCTCTCTGTGTGTGTGTGTGTGTGTGTGTGTGTACCACATCTGTGTGGATGCCCATGGAAACAGAAGAGCACATCAGCTCCCCTGGATCTGGAGTTCTAGGCAGTTCTAAGCCACCTGATACGGATCCTGGCAACCAAAATCAATCCCTCTGAAAGAGCAGCAGTACTTTTAGCCCTGAACCATCTCTCTAGACCCCCAGGTAGGTATGTTTTAAGGAGGAACAACCTGAGCATCCCTACTGGGTGAGGAGAAAGAAGAGCAGGAGACAGACTCTCCCCGCTTGGCATGAGTGGTGTCTTGGAAGTATCACCAAACACAACCAACCTTCAGACCTGCCTGATCTACTTATTCACACACTTTACCCACTGTGGATGTCAGGTGTCACCCATCCTGTCATTCAGACAGCATCCCAGAATCCAATGTCTGGAATATAGAAACCATCTAGGTTTGGAAGCCTATCTGCTTTCTTTGTCACCATCTCATTTCTATTATAATTATCTTTGGGGGCTTGCCTGGATCTTCTTTTATTCAGTTTCAGTTTTTTCTTTTTCAGATTTTTTTTTAATTTTTATTTTATGTGCATTGGTGTTTTGCCTGCATGTATGTCTGTGAAGGTCTCAGAACTGGAGCTGCAGACAGTTGTGAGCTGCTGTGTAGGTGCTGGGAATTGAACCCAGGTTGTCTGGAAGAGCAGCCAGTCCTCTTAACCTCTGAGTCATCTCTCCAGGCCTCCGGTTTTTTTTTTTTTTCAATCAACCCAAATAGACATTCTGCTTGAACAAAACCAAACATATAACCCAATCCTGCAATGGAAAGAAGAACCCTGGACTCAAAAAGTGATTAAAGAAAGTTCTGTTTCTTAGGCCAATGAGCATTCTGCCATGTTGTGAGAGCCACTTTTTTATTGAAGAAGACAAATGACAATGTTTTGTTAGACAGAAGCCTTCTATGGCTAAAATAAGGGGGGGAGAGCTCTTTTGAAGAAAGGGTAATGAAGAGAATTAAAGATCAGCCTGTCATGGGGAGTCAAGATTCAGTGGTAGGAAGGGAGCTGTAAATAGGCACCTGCCTCTGGTGCTCAGGAGCCCAAGGCCCTCACATTTTGAAGTATGGGTTCCCCACATCTAGGGCTCACAAGTTCTCTGTTCCATATCACCCTCTCTGGCAATATCTCCATTAAACCTATTCACAGTGAGGTATCAAATGACAGCGTTGCTTCTTTGGAAGCAGCTTTTTTCCTCCTTTTGCTCAAATGTCATAACGCACGGCCACACCCCAGACACTCAAGAAGCTCCACAGAGAAGGAACCTGTCCAGTTTTCATTGTGTTCCAAGTTTCCAACGTATTTGACCATGGACTTCCCCGCGAATAACTTACTAAAGTTATTGCGGGAAATTTGGGGAGAATCCTCCGTCTCATCAGATACATGCACTTTTAGATTATTTTCCGACCAATAGTCACAGAGGCCTGATGGACACCGGGTACTGGTGAACGAGGCAGGGAGGTGTGGGAGGAAACAGTGCCAGCAGGAATGCGCACTCTTCCTGCCACATCCTGAGAGGCTGATGGTGTAATACCACGTTAGGAAATTGATTGGGAAAGGATTTGCCTTGATCCAAGAGCCTTGCCCAGTGTTGCCGAAATCACTTCTACGAGCCGGATACCAGCCAGGTTCTAGGTAGAAGCAGTCAGGCCGCTTCAGAGTAGGTCAGGGAAGCGTGGAACCTGCCAAGAGCACAGGCTGCTGATTCGGATTTAACTCTGCGTTACCTCGAGCTAAAGCCATGCGCCAAAATGCAGACTTCTATAGACGCTGCCTACTCAAAAGGCCCACGCTGTCACTCATTCCCTTTCCAGTGCACCTACTTTCCCAAAGGCTCCTGTGGGATACCAAGGCCAGGGCTTCGGATGTAGCAGAGGAGTGATCATGAACATGTCATTTTCAATCTTAGAGAACACCGCAGGGCGGGGAGCACTATAGGGCATCTTTGGCTGTGCCACAGCACGCTGAGTACCTCAAGTGAGCATACATCTCTATTTGCGCATTAAACTAGCCGTCTGTCCCGAGCTTAGAATGAAAGACCAGAGTAGCCTTTCAGAGTTCCGGTTGCCCTGCAGTTCTGAGTTCTGAAAGATGGAGGTGTCCTTTACGCTCAGAAACCCAAGGGTACGCAACCCACCAGAGCTGCCATACCGATGCAGGCCCCAGGCCTCCTCTGGGAAATCAGGGGTCTCCAGGGGGAAGAGCTGGCTATGCCTGTGTCCCCGGGAGAGCTGCAGCTGCCAGGAAGTGCTTGAAGCTGAAGGTGAGAGGCTACCACAGCTTTTGAAAGATCTAGGAATCTGGCAACTGGTTTCATTTGCAGAATAAAAGAAGGATGTCAAAAGTCCTGGCCCTGGCCTGCAGCACTTTTCTGGACTGGCTGTTTGTTTGTGCAGCCGTGGAAGGGGTTGGAAACCCATTCTCCTGTCTTCTTCTCTAACACACACACACACACACACACACACACACACACACACACACACACACCCTGTTCTTTTCATCTCCACACAAGTATAGCACATTGTTGTTGTTTTCATGTGTGTGCACATGTGTGTATGTTGGTGATACTCTTGCAGGCACATGTGTGAACTATTGTGTGTGGATGGGGACCAGAGGTTGACCCTGGATGTCTTCCTCAACCTCTTTTTACTTTACCGAGACAGAGTCTGCCGCTGAACCTGAGCTCACCCATTTGGCTTCTCGGGATAGCCATCCGGCCCTGGGGATAAGGGCAAGCCAGCCTGTGCATCCAGATTTTTATGTGGATGTAAGGGACATGAACTACAGTGTCCATGCTATAAGCAGCAACTACTTCATCCACCAATCCATCTTCTCCCCAGCTGGAAGGCATTGCATCTCGTTCCTGGTACAGCTCGTACGAGGTGATGATTCAGGTTTGAGATGCTTACTGACATGTCTTTTTAGGGCAGAAACAGAGCGCCAGGTTCCATCCTTAGGGTATTCAAGTATGTTGCCACTGGTCTACGCAAGAAAATGGGGCTGAGGTAGAAACAGGTAGACCCCAGGGGAGCAGCTATTTTCTTTAGCTAGTCCCTTCCCTCCAGAGTACCACTGTGCCCGAATATCCTTTCTCCAGAGCACAGGCTTTGATCCCGCTTGTCCTGACCTCGATTCATGGCTCTGCTGTGTGCTGCTTGCATTACATTTAGCCTCGTCTGCACATAGGAAAATGAAGACGTGATGCCCTCTTCATAGCGTGGGTTATCACGACTGAGTTCATACGTATCACCAGTTCAGACAGTGCTGGGCAGTAAAAATCGCTGACCAAGTTTTGTTAAACGATGGCAGTAACTGACAGACAAAAGTCAAGGCCCAAGGAAGATGAGCCAGGAAGGAACAGTTGAAAACAGCCCTTAGTCTTTGCATCCACTCACCCAACCCCTTCCCACTCTGATCTCAAATCAAATAAATCCGAAGGTCTGTGGAAGAACTGACAGATAGCCTAGGCACCGAGCCATCTGCTTTGGGCCAGGGAATGTCTCCAAGATTGAGGCCACATGGGGTAGTACATCAGGCATTATCCTCATACAAGTCCTTTCTTCATATTTTCTTGCCTGTCTCATCTTAGGCAAATCATTTTCAGTCCCTGCCTCTTGCTATTCTCGTGTGTAAAATGTCACATGATAATGACATCTACCCCATAAGATATTTGCATAGTGTAGCAACATTGTGTAGGGATGAACTTTGGGGCATGCTTATATTTTTAAGTCAGAAAAAAGGGAGTAATATTTCAAAAACACCCTCATCTGGAAACTTTCTATAGCAATGAACGAAGGTAATTGCATTATTAATCAGCAAGAACTGTTTAAAGTTTTCCTTAACATTATATGGGTATTTGCTTTTCCTTTCAACTCCAACCTGTGTGTCCTTCATAGCACAAGCTCCAGACTCCCTGTACTGGCTGGGTATTGTGTCAACTTGACACAAGTTTAGAGTCATCAGAGAGGAAGGAGCCTCAGTTGAGAAAATATCTCCATGAGATCCAGCCGTAAGGCATTTCCTCAATTAGTGATCGTGGAGGAGGGCCCAGTCCATGGTGCTGTCCCTGGGCTGGTGTCCTGGGTTCTATAGCAGGCTGAGGAAGCCGTGGGGAGCAAGCCAGCACACAGCAGTCCTCCACGCCCTCTGTATTAGCTCCTGCCTCCAGGTTCCTGACCTGCTTGAGTTCCTGTCCTAAGTTCCTCCAATGATACACTATGATCTAGAAGTGTAAGCAGAATAAACCATTTCCTCCCCAATTTGCTTTTTGGTCATGGCATTTTGTTGCTGCAATCGAAACCCTAACTAAGACACTCCCTAAATCAGAACTTCTGAGGGGACCCGGCTTCGTATTTTTACAGCCCTGAACGGTATATGGTATATGCGGAACAGACTACCTACTCCTGGCTTATCGACCAAAAGGGGTTAACACTGATGTCAGGTCCTGTGGATCAGAACGACAGACACAGTCCCAGTCTGATTCAAGAGCTCCTGCTCCCTTTACTTAGCAACAGGAAAAACAATGGCAGGAAAGTCACCAGCGAGCGCCAACCCTGTGGATCTATGCGACTTGGCCTCCAAATGATCAAACTTCAATTTATCTCTCCAACTGTTCCCCCCCGGATATCTCCAAAGTGAACAGAGAGAGCACACAGAGGAGCACAGGAGGGAAAGAGGGAGAGAAGGAAGGAGGGAGGGAGGGAGGGAGGGAGGAAGGGAGAGAAAACACCTTCAAACTCAGGGGAGCCAGTGTGCTCAGAACAAAGAGAGAAGTGAGGAGTCCTCCCTCCTGTCTGCCCTGCCCCTCCCCCTCTTAACTGGTACCTGCAAAGACTGAGTTAAGTGGACATCTTTTAAAGCCATGAGAAACTTAAAACCGGCACTTTGTTTCTGAGTACATAAAAGATTCAGATCAGAGGTCAACAGGACGCTTTGCTGGGGCTGGAGAGATAGCTCAGCGGTTAATAGAGCTGGCTGGCTGTTCCCCTAGAGCTGGGAATTCCCATCCCAGCACCCACATGGCAGCTCACAACTGTCTGTAACTCCAGTTTCAGGGGATCCATCGCACCAGGTATACCTGTGCACGCAGGCAAGACACCCATATACACAACATGGAATTTTTAAATCATTTTTTTTTAATCTTTATAAAAATATTTTTGCTATGGAGTGTATCTTAAAGAGCAATGTCTTTAAAATGTGAAATGAGAACAACAGAATTTTAAAGAATGCATACTGGCTTCCGTGGTAGCATCCTTCATCCCACATCCCTCATCTTGGGACATATTTATATCCCTCCCTTACATTACATCAGGTTGCATTTTCCTCCAAGGAAATTGGAAGCTCCTTAAGAAATGGGGCCCATCTGATGGCGCCTGGGCCTGCGGTAAAGTGCTCACCAAACGCTAATGGAATTTTGAAAACTGTGGGCCCCTGCCTCTGTGTCATTAAGCCTGGGTCCTTGTTCTAGATGTCTCGTTCTGAAAGTGTTACACACACACACACACACACCAGCAGAGCTTCCTGGGGTGATCCCTCCTAGGACCCAACCTTCCTGGGAACCACTGAAGCTTTTCTGACTGCATTTTGGTTTGGTTTGGTTTAGTGTTTTGTTTTGACACAGGGTCTCACTATATAGCTCTGGCTGTCCTAGTTGTCACTTTGTAGACCAGGCTGGCCTCAAACTCACAGAGATCCGCTTGCCTCTGCCTCCCAAACACTGGGACTAAAGGTGTGTGCCACCACACCTGGCTGCTTTTCATTGCTCCTTACTGACATAAATCCCCACCACCGTTGGCTGAGTGACTGTATGTGGGAGTCTCAAAAAACTGAGCCTATGGGACTAGCTGTCTTCTCCCATGAGTAAACTTTGGCAGAGGGGTACAGACTTTTGGTCTCTATTTCACAACTCTCTGGGCACAGGCTTTGGAGTGATCCCCTGACAGCCACCACACATGGACTTAAGCTGAGTTCTTTTGTTTTTGAGACAGGGTTTCTTTGTATAGCCTTGGCTATCCTGGACTCAGAGACATCCACCTGCCTCTGCCTTCGAGTGCTGGGATTAAAGGCATGCACCATGCCTGGCTCTTAAACTGAGTTCTTAAACTCAGTCCTTTAAATCCCAAGCTGTCTTGAAGGTTTCTGTTACTCCTGCCTCCATTAGGAGGCAGAGGTAGGCAGATCTTTGAGTTCAAGGTTTACAGAGTGAGTTCCAGGACAACCAGGGCTACACAGAAAAACCATGTCTCAAAAAAAGCCAAGAAAAACAAAATAATAATTATTAATAATAAATATTGTAGGAGGTTTTTCCTCTCACACTGTTAGCTCTCTGGAAATAATGGCTCATGAGACACATTAAATATTAATTTACAAGTACCTAGGCCATATAGCTAGGCTCTTCTCTGACTAAGCTCATAACTTAAAATTTCTAATCTGCATTCTGTCATGTAGCTGGTTACCTGAGCTCAGGCACCAGGCATCTTCACATCTTGCCAGAGGAATCCCTCAAGCCTGATTCTATCCCAGAATCCCTTCAATCAGATGTCCTACCTATTTCCTGCCTCAGCCATAGGCCATAGGTTGTTTTTTTTTTTTTAACTGACAGGTGTTGCATCCAAACAATACAGAGAAGAATCCTACAAATAAATATAAAAATCTGTTTCTCTAAATGAGCAGCCACTCTGTTTCCCAGTTCTCTCACAAGACTCCAGGCAACTAAAGTAGAGTCACAGCATGATACATTATTAACACCTTGGTCCTCATCTCACCTTCTGCTTTCCAGGTAAGCATGGAACTCCATGAGGAAAAGGACATGGTGTTGCCTCTTGGAATTGAGGTGGGTTTGCTCCAATTTGTTAGCATACAGATATTCCATTGAAACTTCAGGATCAAGTAACCAACACATCTGGAGCTTCGGGAATTCTATCTGCTTAGGTTAGACAATGTGGGTGCTTATCGATCGATCTAGCTTCAGGTTAGGGGAAGCCTAAGTTAAAAAGCAAAATAATAAAAGCACATGGGATGTGTTGTTAAACTTGGCTAATACAGATAAACTTCTGCTAGCTATTGTTGAAGGTTCCTAAATTAAGGGGCCCTTGTTGCTCTTGCAGAAGACCCAGGCTCAGTTCCCACCACCCCCATGGCGGCTCATTACCACCTTGGAACTCCAGCTCCAAGGGCTCTGATCCTTCTGACCGCTATGGGCAGCGGGCAGGCCATGTGGTGCAGGCAAAACACTCATACCCATGAGATGAAACAAGTCTTAAAAAATATTTCTATTTGAAAAAAAAAATTTCACAATTACCTGAGAGACTAAAGGGTAAGCAGATTAAGGAAAAGACAAATCGTAAGTAACTGTCAAGGGATGCACTATGTCATTGACGGTTTAAAAAGTGATGGAGTTGAAGGAGACTCTATAGCAGCGGTCCTCGACCTGTGCGTCACGACCCCCACTAAGTCACAGACCAGGTGTTTACAGTTAACAACAGTGGACACATTACAGCTGTGAAGTCGCAAAGAAATAATTTTGTGGTTCAGGGTCACCACAACACGAGGAACTGTATTAGAGGGTCCAAGTATTAGGAAGATTGAGAACCATCGGTCTATATAAAGCTATGTGACCCAAAGGAGAAGTCATCAAAAGACACAATTAGACAATTCCTAAAAGAATTGCAAAGTACCCAGCAGGACACAATGCCTATCCTCTTTAGCAAACAAATAAATGCGAGTAAAATGAGGCTAAGTCACTGTTTTCTCCTGTCACGCTGGCAGCGGGCGGACTTCCCCTTCTCTGAGGCTTGGTATCTCATTCCCTGGACGCTCAGATACCTAAGGCATCCGTAGCTGTCATGCTGAGAAGCTGGGAGAGAGCAGGGCTCCTTCCGGACTAGCAGCATCCGGTTTCCAGAAGCCTCCCGGCCAGAGCCGCCGGCCTGGTGTCTGGTGTGGTATCCCATGTCCAGGCGCAGGGCCAGCACGGGCAGCAGTCCGGCGGGCGGCAGCAACAAAGGAGCCTTGGCTGGATTGGATCCTCAGGGAGGCTTTGGCTAGGTCTCCGGCCGCACAGCCTTCCACCTTCCCAACCGTTTTCAAAGCCTGAGGTTGCAGCTTTCCTGAAAAGTCCGTGGGCTGCCCAGCACCTTGCAGTAAATTCCTGTGGTGGTTTCTCTTGCTTGACTGACAGAATCTAGCGATTCAGAGAGCAAGTGCTATCGACATTAAAACAACAACAAACTAGAAATGCCCCAACATTTCTCAGGGAGGCAGAGGCAGGCAGATCGCTGTGAGTTCAAGGCCAGCTTGGTCTACAAAGTGAGTCCAGGACAGTCAGGGCTATATAATGAAACCTTGTCAAAAAAAAAAAAAAAAAAAAAATCAATATTAAAAAACCTAGAAATGTACATATTTAAGTTAATGGATGTACTAAGACCCCTTGAGAGTAGCAAGACCATAGAAGGTATGTAAATGTTCTATCAAACGGAGGCGATTAGATGAATTGTAATAAATATTGACGCAATTAAAAATCACGTTCTTAAAAAAAAAATACTTTGGGCTAGGGATGTAGCTCAAAGGGAAACATTTGCCAAAGCATGTGAAGGGTCTTAGGTTCCATCTCCACGGCTGCAAAATAAATGAATCAATAACGTAAAATTCTTAAAGATACGGAGACATGAAAATATTCATTCATAGTATACTAAGTTTTAAAATGTTTGCTCAACATCCAGCTTCTCGGTGAGCAGGGTGGCACTGGCTTTTGTTCTCCTAGTTCTTGGAGGCAGACACAGGAGAAGGGCAGGTCAGAGCGCAGCCTACATACTTCCAGTCTAGTGGGGCCACATAGTAAGACCCTCTCCCCAAAACGTGGGAGGGGTGTTGGAGAGATGGCTTAGTGGTTAAGCGCACACACTGCTGTGGCAGAGGATCCAGCACCAACACTGAGAAACTCACAACAGACTGTGTGGGGGTTGGAATGAGGAATGTCCCTAAGAGGCGTGGGTGTCTTCAACGCACCATCCCCGGGTGGTGGAGCTATTTAAGAACCGTTCTGGAATCTTCAAGAGGTGTGGCTTTCCTGGAGTAAGTCGTTAAAGCAGGCTGGCTTCATCCCTCTTTCAGCTATATAATGTTTATCATTTGCCATGTGATTATTTCGGCAGTGTTCTATGACCTGCTATCATAAATAATAAGACAGACACTTGTTAGATTTTATAACTGCCTTCTTACCTTGGGGCAGGCAGATATTTCTATCTACGCTGTCTCAATAACCTCACCATTCACCTCCCAGCCCCAGTCCAATGCCACCTGACTTAACCAGCTTTATCTGGGCTAGCTTCCATCCATAATCCTATGAACACTTGCTTATTTTTGATGTTTCTTCCATCCACGCCATCCTCAGAGTTCTTCCTCCCGGCCCACGTGGTTCCCTCTCCACGCTAATCCATCATGGCGTCCTCCCTCTTCCTCTCTTCCCATCCCATTCCTGTGCTTCTCCTGAACTCAAAAGCCCGGGAACCTTAGCCACGCCCACCCCATTCTGCCCTGCCGAGGTATGGGTCATTTTTTCAACCAATCAGGTATGTCTTAGGCAGGTTTACACAACAAGGATAGGCATATCCGGGGAGTGACCAGATCTTGAGGGTCAGCATCAGAACAACCCCCAACAGTGTTGAACGGTGTGATCTCAGCTTCCTGTTCCTGCCAGTCACTTGCTGCCGTGCCTCCCCGCCGTGACTCATCCCTCTGGAACTGTGAGCCAAAATAAACTCTTATTTTTCCCGTGCTTTTGGTCATGGTGCTTTATCATAGCAACAGAACAGTAACTAACACAGCCTGTAACTCCAGCTCCAGGGGAGTAAGTGCCCTCTTCTAGCCTTTGAGTTCACTTTTCTACCTACAGCAGGTTTGAACTGGGGGAGAGATAAGAAGATAGGTGATAGATTGATGAGGAGACACACAGAGGGAAGACAGAGACTCAACTCTTCACCACCTGGGGAATGTGACCTGACAGTCCTTTTCTTTGCCTTAGCTAATGGAGGGGGCCCTCTCAGAGCTGAGGAAGACCTTGGACTTCCCATATATTGTTCAAGGTCTCGCTTTACTGAGGAAATTAAACCCAAAGGACCAGAATGATTTGAGGAATGCCTCGTGCTTCTTACTCACCCCTACCCTTTTTCTAGGTAGAATGGGGCCTAGAAAGCAAGTCTGCCGCTCTTTTGACTGATCCTGGAGCTTGAAGAACTTGGATTTTGAGGCCAGATAAACCTGTGCTGCTCTGAAGGTACTGGGAGGTTTTCTTTTTTATCATTCCCTTTACGTACCACCTGCTGCTGGTGTATAGACACAGTCCACTTTTCATGTTGCTCTTCTAGTCTATAGCTTTTATGAAATCGTGACTGGTTTTGATTAGTTTTTTTTTTTTTTTTAATTTTGTGGCTATTTTCAATAAAGTTTTACTTCTTCCTTTCTGTTGGAACCAGAGGGTCACAAGGGCCAATTTATGTATTTAGACAATATGGTGCTGGTATGACCATCCAGTATGAGTTGAGTAAAACATGGCCGTCACCAGACATCCAGAGGGCTATGAATCAGCACAAGGTAACTGACACTGGATGCCTGGGAATCCCAAAAGTAAATAGTGGTGCAATCCGTTGTGTAACTATTCCTGGCAGAACGCCACTGTTGTGTGGGCTCAGTATAAATACGACTGAGTTCAGCGGCTTGGGTCTTTCCTTCTGCTTCCACCAATCTGTGTCTATCTGCCTGTGGGTGGGTGTGCCTACATCCACGTGGCCTGTGTGCCAGCCTGTGTCTCTGCCTTTTCCTGCTGTGTGTGGCTCAGGTGGGCCTGTATATGCACTTTGTATTCGTGCTTGTGGTTGGCAGCCTGCCCAGTTGCTGTAGCCCAGATTAAAGAATTAAATAAAGTATGTCTTATCTGACCTCAAGTCCTTGCAACCTTCAACCTCCTGGCCTGCCCAATACCTTCCATCTTCCTGGTTCCTCACATTTATCGGTCTGGATAGCTATTTCTTTTTCTTGTGTATTTATTCTAGCAAAAGCTCTAATATGATGTTGTCTAGAAATGACCATGATTGATATTCTTATTTTATTTCAAACCCTAGGGGGAAAGATTCAAGCTTTTGTGTGTGTGTTGTTTTGTGTTGTGATATTTGTTTGGTTTGGCTTTTTTTAATTTTTAAAATTTTTTAAAATTAATATTTTATTTATTACAACTTATTCACTTTGTATCCCAGCTGTAGCTCCCTCTCTCATCCCCTCCCAATTCCACCCTTCCTTCCTCTCCTCCTCCTATGCACCTCCCCAAGTCCACTGATAGAGGAGGTCCTCCTCCCCTTCCATCTGACCCTTGCCTATCAGGTCTCATCAGGACTGGCTGAATTGTCTTCCTCTGTGGCCTGGTAAGGCTGCTCCCCCCCTCTGGGGGAGGTGATCAAAGAGTCAGCCACTGAGTTCATGTCAGAGACAGTCCCTATTCCCATTACTAAGGAACTCACTTTATTTAAGATTATAAAATGTAGCTACATCATTTCTCCCTTACATTTCCTTCCTCAAAATCTTGTCACATAGCCCTCCTTGCTCTCTTTCAAATTCATTTCCTCTTTTTCATTGATTCTCATTATATACGTATATGTGTATACATATATATATTCCTAAATGTAACCTACTGAGTCTGTATAATGTTACTAGTCCTTAAGCTTTCTGTAGCAAAAATTTTGGTTTCTTTAAAAACCCAGTCATGCTATGTGAATAGGTTTTTCTTCTAATCTCAGGTGTGGGACACAGGACTGCTTCAGGTTGTCCACAGCAGCTAACCATAATGTGTCCCGTGCTCTGGCAAGGGCGTGATTTGTGGCAGCTGCAGATAGTTTTATTCTGGGAACTCTTGAGAGGGTAAAAATGGGAGAGCTCCGAGAGGGCCTGTGGGTGGCTTCTTCTGCTGCTGCTCGGCTGCCACCAGCCACTCAGGCCGCTGCCCCTGCTGCTGCCCCCTCTCCTGTCCTTGTCACTGCCCCTACTACTGCCCTGCTGCTGCTGGCTGCTCTATTTGCTGTTGTGTTTACTGTTGCTAGATTGCTGGTTTGCTGAACTGCTGTCGATTTTGATAATGAAGATTAGGCTTGCCTCAAGGAACTCTACATCCCTGATAAGCAGGAAGTAGCTTATTGAGGTCTACACCTCCTTTCCCCTCTAATCTTTTTTCTTTCCTACCTAGTTGGGAGGTTGGAAGGGATTAGGGTAGAATAAGGGTTAGAAAGGAGACAGAGGTATAAGAACACAAATAAAATAGACCAAAAATAGTGCCAACCATTTTCAGGGTTGATTGGTATTGGACAACCAGTTGATGTGCTCTAGTGAAGACCATTTCTCCCACTCTCAGAATTTCTTAGTTGTCTAGAGTTCTTTGTGTAGGGTTGAAGCCTTGTAGGCTCTCTCCAGTCCACTTTGGCATGTCTATTGTTGTCGTCTGTGTTCAGCTCATGTTTAGGCAGTCATGTTGGTGAGAATTTACGGGTGACACTTCTGAGGTTATTAGCAGACACAATCTTACAACAAACTCCATGGTCCTCTGACTCTTACAGTCTTTCTGCCCCCTCTTCCAGAATGTTCCCTGAGCCTTAGGGGCAGGAGTTTTGTAGATGTGGGCTTTCCAACTCCATAATTTGATTGGTTATGGTTTTCTGGAATGGTCACTGTCTGTTGCGAAGAGACGTTTCCTTGATGATGGGTGAGGACTCCACTTATCTGTGGGTATAAGAACAAATATTTAGATAATGGTCATGGATTACTGACCTTGAACTCACGATCTTCTTGTCTCAGCCTTCTAAGTGCTAGGATTACATATATTAACATGCCCAGTAGGATTCAGTAGTTTAAATTTAAATAATGATGGCAGCGTGAGAGTTTTGCAGATATTCTTTGTTAGGTATATGACATTTCCCTTTGCTTCTAATTTGTTAGTGCTTGTATCATAAAAGAATGGGGGTTTTACCAAATGCTTTTTGTGGGTACCTACAATCATGAAAACATGCGTGGTGGTTTGAATAAGTGTGGCCCCTATTGACTCATGTGTTTGAATAGTTGGCACATACAGAATGGCACTATTAGGAGGTGTAACCTTGTTGGAGTGGGTGTCAGTTTGTTGGAGGAAGTGTGTCAATGTGGGGGTGGGCTTTGAGGTCTCCTAGGCTCAAGTGACACGCAGTCTCCTTGTGCTTCCCACTATGACGATAATGGACAAAACCTCTGAAACTAAGCCAGCCCCGATTAAATGTTTTCCTTTATGAGAGTTGCTGTGGTTATAATGTCCCTTCACAGCAATAAAACTCCAACTAAGGCAACATGGCCGGGCGCTGGCATGGTGTCCTGTACTTTTAATTCTAGCACTCAAGAGGCAGAGGTGGTCAGAGCTCTGTGAGTTTCAGGACAGCCTGGTCTACATAGCTAGTTCCAGAACAGCCAGGGCTGCATAACACTCTCTCTTAAAAATAAAATAATAATATGATTTTGTTCTTCTAGCCTATTAACATGGTATACTAGATTAGCTAATTTTAAGATGGTTTGTTACAGCCCTACAATAAATTCTGAATGATTGTGACTATAATCATGTGCTCCATGAGAGTGAACATAGTAAGATCCTGTTTCAGAAACATCAAACTAACAAACAAAAACTCCAGAAAGGTAAGCTATGCGACTAATAGACCGGGATTTTAGTTGGGTTAGATTAGTTCAACATGGGAGAGGGGGAAAAAGCTTCCCACATACCTATACAAAGCATCCTTAATAAAATTCTCTGGTGAAGTCTAGTGTAGTGGTATATGCTTTTAAACCTAGCACTGCGGTCTGTCTTGAACCTCTGAGACCTCAGAGCCCACCCTCTTGCGACATACTTCCAACAGCAAGCCACACCTCCTCCAGTAAGGCCATACTTCCTAATAGTGCCACTCCCTATAGCCTATCAGGGCCATTTTCATCCAAACTACCACATCTTCCTTCAGGATTGCTTCAGGATCTTTGTAGAAGTAGAGACCAGTCAAGAAGCACCCCCCCACACACACACACTGATGCTCACAGGAGGTGGTGTTAATGCATGCATAGAACTCTTGAGGCCAGAATCCACATCAGACCCCACTCAGTGTGCTCCCATATGGAGCATTCCATGTGAGCAGGAGATTCTGTGTTACACTGGATGATGGTGGACCAGTTGGCAGAAGATGCCTTTGTGAAGGACTGTTGTTCAGCCCTGGGATCGGTCACCACCAGACAACTCTGTTCCTGGAAGGAGGCTTGGATCCAGTTAGTGGAGCAGCCAGCAATTAGAGTGGCTCCAGTGGCAGCAGCAAAGGTCAGCACAGCTCACTGGCCAGTGTTCTTGGAGGAGATGTTGATGACATCAGCAGGATTCTCCATGGCAACAATGGCTAGTGCTGTCAACAGCAGCGTCTCCCAGGTCTTCTTCAGATTTATGACGTAGATGCCATCACTTTGGCTTTTGGAGGTGATTCCTTCTAGAAATCAAGGTTGGTCTCATCAAAAGTGGGTTACCCCTCCTTCTGAAGGACATCAAGACTCATTGTGAACAGGAGCAAGAACTATGGACTCCTTTGTGGGCAGTATGGAAAAGGCCTTTTAGTCTTTTGGGTTTTTGTTTCTTTTGTTTTGTTGAGAAAATAGTGTAATGACTAAAGTATAGTAGTGTAAAAGAGGCACCAAACCATGTAAAAATCACAGTACTGTCTGCTAGCTGTTCAGTAGTTTTTAATCCTAACTGTCCTATGGGTCACCTTGAAGAATCTTAATTTAACTGAGAAACATAGCCTCTTAAGATATAGTCTCATGTTAAAGAATCCTTTTCTGAAAAAAAAAACAAAAAACAAACAAACAAACAAACAAACAAAACACTTGCATTATATGCCCTGTGTTTGAATATTGTTTTTAATGTATGTCTTTATTATGATGATGACTTTTAGTAGATCTTTGTCCTAAAAGTCTTCGGTCCAGACCTAAGCCCATAGAGATAGAGCCTTTGGTTGTAGCGTTTGATCAGTTTTGCTAGCACACACTCGTACACGCATGTGCATGCATGCACACATTCACATTTGAGATTGTTTCTCTATAAATTGGATTTTAAAAAAAATAAAGGCACCCTGGGGCTGAAGACTGAGCTTAGTTGGTAAAGTGTATGCTACATCAGAAAAAGACCTGAGTTGGTACTCCAGCAGCCATTTAAAAGGCAGCATGGGTCTCTCACTGGAACCTGGTACTTGCCAAATAGGCTAGGAGGGCTGGCCATAGAGCCTCCAGCATCTTCTTATTTCAGCCTCCCCAATGCTGAGATTAAAAATGCACCACCATTCCCTGGGCCGACTCTAGCTGTACTGTGGAATACCTTGAAGGCCTGTTTAATTGAGAAATATGCACACACAAATAAATGAAATGGGAAAAAAAAGACTCAAATTGACTCTGAAGCATCAAATAATTAAAGATACATTGTGATAATAGAGTACATAGTATTTCCCTTTAGCATGGGTGGCTAGTAAGCTCAGTAATTAATTTTATAAGGAGAAAAGTGATGTTTTCTAAATGGGATATATTTTAGATTTGGAAGAACTAATAAGAGTCTTTGGCCAAGTAAGCCAAAGGCTTTCATCAATTTTAATTATTGAGTTTCTAAAATATATCATCATCTGTCTATTTTACCATTGATCAAGAGGACTGAAAGTTATAGGCACAATAGAATTCTATACAATAGGCCAAATTTTACAAGTAAATTTAGGTATTTGTCCACTAAAATAGTTCCATAATTACTTTGTAATTTAGTGAGAGTGCCCCAGGCAGAAATAATGCTTTGCAAAATAGGGTTCCTATTCCGCTGTTGCTATTAAAACTGTTAAGGGCTGAAGATATACTTCAGCTGGCAGAGCGCTTGCCTAACCTGCATCAAGCACTGGGTTTTATTCCAGTTACCACATAAACCAGGCATGGTAGCACATAATGCCAGATCTTGGAGAGCAAAGCAGAAGGATCAGAAGTTCAAGGGTTAACCTCAGGTACATAGTGAGTCTGAAGTCCTAAAGAAACATGAAATATGACATTTGCAAGAAAATGCAAACCATTATGTTAAAAAACTAAATAAGCCAGACTGAAAAAGACATACGCCACACTCTTTCTCTCATATGTGAAATTTCTATATATAAATGTATGTATTATATATATCTGCATTTATATGTCTTTGTAGACTGTGAAACTAGAAAAGGGATCATGAGAAAGAAGGAAAAGATCTTCTTATTCTTTATTTAATCATTTTACAGCTTTATTCCAGCCCCCTACCTTTCCTCCCAGTCCCACCCTCATGCCCCCTTCCCCTCTGTCCCCTTTCCTCCTTCTCTGAGAAGGGGAGGCCTCCAATGGGTACCAGTTCACCCTGGCACCTCAAGTCACAGTAGGACTAAGTGCATCCTCTCCCACTGAGGCCAGGCAGGGTAGCCCAGCTAGGGGAAAGGCATCCAAAGGCAGGCAACAAAATCAGAGACAGCCCCTACTCCCATTGTTAGGAGACCCACATGATGACCAGGTGCACATCTGCTACATATGTGTAGGGGATCTAGGTTCAGTCCATGAATACCCTTTGGTGGGTATTTCAGTCTCAGAGCCCCCATGGGCCTGGGTTAGTTGACTCTGTACATCTTCTTGTGGTGTCCCTGACCCCTCTGGGCTCCCTCTGTCCCTCCTGCCACTCTTCCACAAAACTCCCCGAGCTGGGCCTGTTGTTTGGCTGTGGGTCTCTGCATCTGTTCCCGTCAGCTGCTGGGTGGAGCCTCTCTAAGGACAGTTGTGCTAGGCTCCTGTCTGCAAGCATAGCTGAGTATCATTAATAGTGTCAGGGGTTGGCGCTCTCCCATGGGGTGGGTCTCAAGTTGGAGCAGTCATTGATTTGCCATTCCTTCAACCTCTGCTCCATTTTTATCCCTACACTTCTTGTAGGCAGGACAAATGTGGGATCTAAGGTTTTATGGGTGGGTTGGTGTCCCCCTCTCTCCACTGGAAGTCCTACCTGGCTACAGGAGGTGGTAACTTCAGGCTCTTTAACCCCCGCTGCTAGGAGTCTCCTGGGCATATACCCAAAAGATGCTCCACCATACCACAAGGACGTGGCTCGACTATGTTCATAGCAGCCTTATTCATAATAGCCAAAAACTGGAAACAACCTAGATGTCCCCCAACAGAAGCATGGATAGAGAAAAAGTGGTACATTTACACAATGAAATACTACTCAGCTATTAAGAACAAAGATATCATGCAATTTACAGGCAAATGGATGGAACGAGAAAAGATCATTCTGAGCGAGGTAACCCAGACCCAGAAAGAGAAGCATGGTATGTACTCACTTCTAAGTGGACATGAACCATTAAGAACAGGATAACCATGCTAAAACTCACAGACCCAAAGAAGCCAAGCAGGGCCAAAGGGAGGATGCTTGAATCTCACACAGAAGAGAAAATAAAAAATAGACATCTGAAGTAGATGGAGGAAGGGAACTGGATAGGAAAGGGGATGGGGAGGGAAACCAGGGGTAGGGATCAGGTGTAAGAGAGTGGGGGGGGGACAAGGAGAGAGAGATCTTAAGGAAAGTGAAATATATGGTAATGAAAGACAGGTAAGAAGGAAGCAGGGAGGGAGCTGACTGTTGTCTGAAAGGTAAACACCTGGGGCATTGGGGGAGGGCAATGGGGAAACCAAAGTGTAAAGGCACATACCATACTTGTGGAGGCTGGAGATGCAAGTCATTATGAGAGAGGAGGAGGAGGAGTGAGAGGGAGAAAGGAAGACAAAAACAACACTGCTACATTAAATCAGAGTACCAAGCAAGGTAGTGTTAGAAACATACAGAGTTGGCATGGCAATTCTTTTTGTAAAAAGTATGTGCCATGTATCAGTATCAGGCTAGCAGGCAGCAAAGGGGCAAAATGGCTTCCTTCTTTTATCCCTAAAGTAGATGGCAGCTGTGCTGAGTACTCAGCTTCACAATCTGGTGTGACTGGCTAACGTCAAAAGGGGAAAGGAAATACAAGTCCTCGACAGGCTAGCTACCTTAGATAGGAAAAAACGTGTTTCTCACAGTAGATCATTTATATTTCAATATTTTTGAGCTAAGAGGGGCCCAGTGAAAAGTCAAATGTGATTTCTTAGTTTAGTTACTAAAATAATTAATTAAAACTAAAGATGATCATTAGTGAAAGTCATTACAAATGGAAATGTCTTATAAAAGTGAGAAAATCCTGTTTTGTAAGTCAATGGTGTGCTGGGAAATTCTTTTGCAGCTCCCAGCAGGTCCGAATAACTCAGGAAACTTCATAATCACATTTATTTTTAACCCAGTTTTTGTCAGGGAATACAGACGGTATCAGGATCACTTTTTCCTCTAGGCTTTATTTTCACGGGCTGTATAAATGTTTTCCTCCGATGCAGAATTTGCTTCCACTTGTGGATTACAAGAGAAGAGAGTAAAAAGCGTGGACGGGAAAGGAGGAAGCGGCAAGGTCAGAGGACAGATGAGAATCGGACTTGAGAAAACTCGGATTCCCCAGTGTTCACCTTTTGTTCTGATAGAGCCCCTAAAGGGTTTAATTAATAGCCTATGCTTATGCCTTGTTTCTCTTACATTTGATAGTTTCCAAACTCTTACTAATGTTTGTAAATTGCAATTGCATCATTTCTGTTAGGTCTCAGAAACCCAGGACCGATGGCTTGACTGAGCCGCCGCTGTCAGCTCTCCCAACACCACCAGACCTGTGACTCCTCCCAGCACTTCTCATAGTGCCGCCTACCCTAAACCTTTCACTCCCGAAGGCTGGACTTCCGCTTCCTGTCCCCTTGCGTGATTACTATTAAATCTAGCCATTTTGGTTATGCCGCTCTCTTGACCAGGGCCACGTCTTCTTGTAAACGGTTCCTCTCTTGCTCTTCCTCCTTCTGTCCTCCTCTCATGGTTCCGTTTAGTCGGCCAGCCATGTTCAGCCTGGACTCTTCCCTCTGCCTGCTCTTTCCTTTATACCTACGATAAAATCTTCTCCATACTTTAGGAGTCATCATGTCCTTTTATTTCATTTTTTAAATTCAGTTTCTATTTGGGGAAGTTTTAAAATTCCAGTTGAAGTTGTCTGCCCATTTTGGATCTTTGGTTCTGTTGCCTAGGACTTATAATTTGGTGTGGGGTGGTACCAGGGGAGGCAGACAGAAAACTTGCTTGAGTTTTTGGATGTTCCTCAATTTTTGAGACTCGGACGCTGGGTTATTGTGACTTTGCTACGTAAAATCGGCGGGTACCCAAGGAGGGACTTCTCCAAAGCTTTCCTTCTCTTACCTTTAGTTTCCCATTTAGGGGAGTTTTGTTGTTGTTTGTTTATTTTTTTCTGAAAATTTAAACATTCTATGGCAGCTTCAAGGATTTGTTTTGGATCAGATCATGTGCCGTTTGGGGTAGCAGCTCCTTGGGTCTTCCCCCAAGGTCAGTTCTCTCCTACTGTAGCTCAAGCCTATGCTGCACATTGAAGGATTTGTACGTCCTCCTGGGTAATCCAATCCTAGGAGGAAATACATTGTCTTGAAGCCATTGCATATCTTGGGTAGACCTCCTGCCATCTCTGACTTGTTAGGTTGGAGGGAACAAGTATCTATCTTATCTTTCGTGTCTTTATGACCCTGCACTCAGAATCTCCAATCTTTATCTCCAACAACTAGAAGATAAAGGAAAGAATGAAGGACTAGGAATTTAAAGGGTGGAGGGAGGAAAAGGCCAAATGTGATTGATCAAATTCTCTGAAGACAAATGGAAGGATCTTAAATAGCTAGCTCAGAAAAAAGAAATGGGGTGACTTTTCTTTAAGAAATCCACACCCTGCCGAATACAAATGAGCCAAACATTTTGAATGTAACTTTTACAAATGGTTTTTCTGATTGTTTTGTTACTATTCTTACTGGATGTAGTGTATTATGAATAAAGTCTACATGCTAAAAATAAAATAACATTTTTTTTTAATTATTAAAGAAAGAAAAGGAAAGACTACATCCATGCCTTTAATCCCAGCAGAGGCTTATGGGTCTCTGTGAGTTTGAGGACAGCCTAGACTACAAATCAAGTCCAGGACAGCCAAGGCTCTGTTACAAACAATAAAAACAAAAGAAAGAAAGAAAACTACACTCGGGTCTTTCTTCTTAACTCTTGTGCTTCAGCCTGTATGAAAATATCATCAATAAGCCCAGCTCTAAACTAAAAGACACAAACAATCAAATGAGCCACCAGTTGAAACAAACGGGAGGTCCAGGTCCTAAAAGGAACTCAACCACCATTCAGCTGAAAAGGCAGTGTGCATGGCTGGGCACAGAGGGCTTGTATTAGTACCTGGCATCCATCTGGGTAACTCTTCTGGAATGGGTGGTCCTCAGGGCCCACATTGGCACCACAGTTGATTCAGAGCAATGATTCAGAGGTACTTTGATGGCTTAGGAAACGTTGCCCAGATTAGTGTACTCCAGTGCATAAGCGGTTAGTTGAACTTTCAGTCACAGAACCTAAGTCCAGGGGACTGGGGAGATGGCTTGGTCAGCAAAGTGCTTACTGTGGAAGCGCAAGGACCTGAGTTCATGTACCCTGTACCTGCATAAAAAGACAGGTGTGGAGGCCAGGTTTGGTGACCCATGATTTTACTCAAGAGGCAGAGGAAAACCAAGCAGACCTCTGTGAGTCCCAGACCAACCTGGCCTGCATATTGAGTTCCTGACCAGACAGGGATACATAGTGAGACCCTATTTGTCTGTTTTGTGTTGTTTCGTTTTGTTTTAAAAAGGATGTGACAGCATGTTCCTGTAACTCTCCAAAGCTAGCTAGATAGGAGGATCCGTGGAGCTCATTGGCAGACAACCTAGTTGAATCTCTGAGTTATAGATTCACTGAGAGCTCGTGAAGGGCAGGGTGCACACATTTGATCCCAGCACTCGGGCGGCAGATGGATCTATGTGAGTTTGAGGCCACACTGGTCTGCAGAACAAATTCCTGGGCAGCCAAGGACAAAGAAACCCTCTCTTGAAAAATCAAGAAAAAGGGGCCGGAGAGATGGCTCAGTGGTTGAGAGCACTCACTGGCTGCTCTTCCAGAGGACTTGGGTTCATTCCCAGCACACACATGGCAGCTCACAACTGTCTAACACCAGGTCCATGGAGTCACAGTTTCCCAACACCTTCATAAAGATACACACACATGCAAAATACCAATATACACATGCATTTAAAAATAAATTATTAAAAAAAAAAAACGAAAAAATAAGGAAAACAACTGAAGACACCCAATGTTGACCTCTGACGTCTACACACCTGAATGCATGTATATACAGCAGCACAAATAAGGACAAGGAATAGAGAGGAAGAAAAATAGAGAGAGAAGGAAAGGCATTTACCAAACACTTCAGAGATGACCTTAGAATGGTAGGGCTGGAGAGACAGCTTAGAGATTAAGGACGCTTGCTAGTCTTCTAGAGGATATGTTCAATTCTTAGCACCTATATGAAGGGTCACAACTGTCTATAACTCCAGTTCCAGGATATGATATCCTCTTCTGGCCTCCCCAGGCATGGTGCACAGGCATACATGCTGGCAAAATACTCATTTACGTAAAATATTTATTTTAAAATGTTTATATAATATATATTTTTTAAAAGATGGGTTACAGGAAAGCATAGAAGATTCTGCAATAGATTCTAGATATTTGCTGGTAATATTCTTAGCTTTGGGTTAGTGGGATCAACTACTCTGAAAATTTAACATATTCCAAATATTCGACTTCATAGTTGAAAGTATGTTAGGTCAGTCACAGAGGTAGGCAATGAATGGGGATTAAGTGAACACGGCCCATGA
Organism: Psammomys obesus; assembly: GCF_907164565.1. NCBI lineage: Eukaryota > Metazoa > Chordata > Mammalia > Rodentia > Muridae > Psammomys > Psammomys obesus. The sequence goes on along the minus strand of NW_026596166.1, from coordinate 7,922,056 downwards.
GAATTTGGCTCTAACATTCCAACTCACTACATCAAGAAATTCTAATCAATTAGTCATCAGCCTTGTAGACTCTTCAGGGTAGGTGTGGCTTCTTTCTCTCTGACTCCCCTCCCCCCCACACCTACACACACCCACAGATCCTGAGTTCACACCGTTAAGTCGGAAGTCCTAGAGACTTTCAAAAGCACTGACAACTGAATCTCAGTGTTTGTCCTTTGCTCCCAAACCAGAAAAAGGGTGATCCCTGGCCAGGATTTCAGTGATAGCTCCCTGCTATCATTCTCCCTACAAATTGCCTATATTCCAAGGGTGCATCTGCTGTGACACTTACGAGCCAACAGACAGAAACAGCAACAATATAGGGCTGAAAAAACTAGGACTTCCTTGCCTCAAGTAGCTAAATACACTGTGGCTCTAGAAATACTGAGAAGCTCCACAGCCTCCTCTGGTCTCACTGCTAGCAATGCCAGCACACCAGGACACCAGGACGCTTTTCTTGGTAATCACTAAACACACACTGTGCCTTACTCTAACTGGTCCACTTAGGTCATGGGCCTAGCCCTGCAGCAGATTTTTGGACTAACAGCAAGAAATTCACTGAGAGGAAGAGCAGATTCTCCTGAATGCCATGGGGAATACCATGACCAGAATACTGAGGAAATAGATGTTCAGGAAAGTAGGAATGGTTTCCCTTGTTAGAGTTGAATGTTGAATGCTCAAGCTAGAAGGGATCATAAAGATGAACTGATCACTTTCAATTCACATTTATGGAAACTTAAAATTAAAAAAATGAAACAAACATTTAACTTGTACACAGTGACCAACTAAATGGTCAAAAGTAAAACTCTGTGTTCTGGCTCTCCAGACTAGAGACTCACTATGGCCTGGTACTTACTTTTTTTTTTTTTTTTTTTTTTTTTGTCAAGGTTGACTTTAAATTTCTCTTTATTCACTTTAAATCTTTACTCGCTTGCTTTACAAAGCAGACAGGTGGTTCTGTTTCCCATCTATAAAGCATAAGTAATAGAACCCGTTTTGAATGGATATTGCCACAATTAATTAGAAAAGAAAAAGTTCTAAGTTCTGACAGACAGGAAGCAGTCACTAAGTGGTAGGTAACATTTTAATAAGATTTGATACTATATTTTCATGGTCTACATGGTGTTTAATAATTCTTTCAGATGTGAAAGACTGTGACTTACATTATCAAGAACATTTTATTGAAATGTACTTTTTAAGTCCTTAAAAAGGATCTAACATTGCAAGGAACACTGTACAGAGACTGTCTTGTGTATTGTATAAATGCATTGCCTGTCAATTAAAAAGCCTATGGCCAATAGAAAGGGTAGAAGGTAGGACATCCAGCAGGCAGAAAGGATTTTGAGAAGGCACTGGAGATTCACCTGGGAAGATGTGAGTACAAATGGACACATGGTACCTGAGCAGAGGTAACCAGCAGAACTTAGAATAAATGGGATATAAGTTATGAGCTAGTCAGAGAAGAGCCTATCTATTTATTTTGAGTCGCATGAGTCACTTTTCTAGGAGCTTGAGGCACTGATGAAAAACATGAGCCCTACTACAGAACATATCATGGCTTTTATTTTTGCTACATTTGTGTGTGTGTGTATGCGTGTGTGTGTATAGATCAAAGGCCAACTTATGGTAATTGTTTTTCTCCTTCCACCATATGGATCGCAAGCATTAAACTTAGTTCTTCTGACTTGTTAGCAAGCAAAGGTGTTAGTTAAACACCTTTTTGTAACTTTGTCCTTGAGACTCTAAGTGTAAGGCAGCAGTATTATACATTGCTTGCTCTGTGTGTTGCTTGTATTTTTTCAGTTTTTGTTATTCAGTTCAGGAGAAACTGACATGAGATAGTAATGATTTTAGTGACACCAGCCTCGATAGTCTAACTGCGTTCAGGCCAGTGTTTATGGGTGCATGATCTAGATATGACACAGATGACTCACCAGGCCATATAAATCACTGCCAAACCTTTTATTTTGGCATTGCATGTTTCAAGTACTCACACTGTTCCCTCCAGCCTTTCCAAGCTGTTGTTGAGACTGACAACCAAAGGTTTTGTGCGTCTCACCTACTTGGACAAAGGTCAGTTTCATTTTCAGCCTTTTCAGCTGATATACAAGTAGTTTCTTTAAAGTTTAGATGCATGTACTTTATTACATATTCAAGAAATTAGAATCATCACAAGATAGAATTAGAACAAAAAATAATAGCATTGATGAGATGAGTCTGAGAAGTAGGAACACTGCAGTATATTATTTATATATGCTTTCCTATTTGATGGTGTTTGACACATAGTAGGTGGCGAGTGCTTATTAGTGATATGTGGTTTGGCTGAACTTAAATCTGGAATTCCATGGAATTATACTTTCTATTGTGAAATATTTCTTGGCTGATTTTAATGACTAACTGTAAAAGGCTTATTAGTGATAGGCCTTTTCCAAGACCTATCCTAGGTCTGATTTTTTTTTTTTTCTAATGTGAGGGGGGTGCTGTTTTGTTTTGCTTTTTGAAACAGATGTTCTGGCAGGCCTCAAACTCACTGTGTGGCCCACAGAGGCCTTGAATTTGCAATCCTCTTGTCTCAGCCTCCCGAGTACTAGAATTACAGGTGCACAGATGTACATAATACACCATGCCTGGCTTTAGGCTAACTCTGAAGAGTTTCAATTTCCATCACTAAATTAGATGAGGAAACCATGGTAGCAGAAAGAAGGCAGGGCACACGAGGCACAGCTATTCCTCTCATGGGTTCCTGAGAGGCTATCCCAAGTGGTGGAAGAAAATACTACCCATCACAATGTTACTGAGGTTTTCACTTAAAGTTTGTTTTTTGTTTGTTTATTTTTTGGTTTTTCTTTTTTTCTTTAACCCATTTCACCAACACATGCCAAGGAAATCACCAGCCCTGTGTGAGGACACTTTTAATTATCATCCCCACTGGAGTCCATGAGATAGAAATTAATTGGCAAACTATTTTCTTCAGCCTTCAGATACATATTGAGAGCAAATGAAAATGGTCTAAATAATGAGATTGTTGGGGAATATGAAACTGAACCCCATAAGTGCATCTCTTGCCTACCCAGAATCTTTTAGGAGGTACTTACCCTTGCTACATTTTGCTAAATTTCCTAAGAAAGGTTACTTGATGAGTCACTGGCAGAGGTATCCAAATATAGTTCCTAGAAAATAGACTCATGAGCCCCGGTAAAAAAGAGCTTTCAAAAGGCTCCATACTCACCACCAAAATGTGATCACTTCCGACTGGAAACTTAATTTCACTTTCTCTTTACTTTCTCTTTCACTTTCTCTTTAATTTCACTTTCTCAGACAAACAGAACTGACATGAAAGGATTTTTTTTTTCCTGTTTTTACTTTTGCTTTCCTAAAAATCTATTTTGTAAAGATCTATTTCGATGTAAATCTGAAGGCTGAAGAAAATAGTTTGTCAATTAATTTCTAAGTCAGATCCTGTCACCCTTATCATTTTGTTCCCCCCCCCCCCATAATAAAAAACACAAAACAAATAAATCTCAAGTGGCTTCTATGGAGAAGTTGTTGCCTCTATGCTCATGTCTACACAGCATATTTCCCTCCCTCAAAGTGCCCCAGACACCCTAGACTGGCATCTATTCCTGGACATGCCAAATTCATTCTCATTCTGAGGCTTTTGACCTTGTTGGGACAATCCTTCCAGACATCACTTTATAGCTTTCTCCTATCCTTTAGGCCAGCTCAGCTGACAGCCACCTTCTCTGACAGACTCACTCTTAGTACCCATGTCAAGTCACCTGTCCTTTGCGCCTTCACTGACCCCAACTACTCATGGCCTATTTTGCTCTGTTTCATTTACAGTGTTATTTCCTTCTGTATTGACCCTGGATTATGCTCTCTTGACCTAGGTAAACTTGAAAACCGTTTCTTCTTACTGAATGACCTGTAGTATCTAGAACTATGTCTGCCATTACCTAGGGCCTCAGTACCTATTGGTTGAGTAGAACCAATGTTGTGGTGACTCAAGTTCTTTGACATAAAATTAAAGCTTCAGCAACACTGAAAACATAGAATTGGAGAATGGTCCTTCTTGTGAAATCATTCTAAAAAGTAGAGTCTAGAGTTTAGATTCAAAACTAAATGATCTCTGATGCAGATGGCCTAAAGGAGAAAACACACACAATGCGCCAGTAGTGGTGAGGGAGGTGGGAGTCTACAGAACCCTCCACGGGCCTTTGCTAATCTAAAGAACCAGATAGTTCAAGAGTTTTGGAAAGAGTGATTTTGGCCTTATAGCTGGCCACTCCATTGTGAACTTACAATAGAAGGTCCTCATTTTTTTTTTTTTTTTTACAATGCTGCTGCTGTTATTAAAAGCCATCACATTCACATATGAGCTTAAAATAACAATTCCATTTCCATGCTCTTGTATCAGGCAAAATGTGGCAAGTGCGTTGCGTGGAGGATCTTAATCTGTGGGCAGGGGATTAACCTCTTTTCCAGATGAGGACATCAAGCCCGAGAGAGGTTAAGCTACTTGTCCACACCCTGGACAGAACAGAGGTGGTCTCTGAACTCACACCCATTGTGGTGGACAAGAAATGTTCTTTCTGACTCCAGTATGTTTTAAAGGCCTCAGAATGATAGTTGTTTGTTTTTAACTTTTTATTTACGGTTTCATATCATTCTCCCCTGTCCCGCTCAACTCCCTATCCCCTCATCTCCTTCCTTTGCCATTCCAACCCTCCCCCAAAATAAAACACACCACACACACACACACACACACACACACACACACACACACACACAGCATAGAAAATATCTCATCATGGTCAGCTCTCCTGCTCTCAGGGCACAGAGCTCCCCCCCAAGTTGGTACTTCCTACCCATTTCATGTCATGATACAACTAGATGGTGTTTTTAGGATACAGAAGGATGGGGCAGCTGGCAGTTAAACTGGGAACGTCTCAGGACTTCCACATCTTAGTCTCATTCTAATGTTCTAGGGGCTTAGGGGATCAAAACCTGGTCACATGTTTGACCCATTTGAGACATACCAGTGCATTTATCAATTGATATGTAGAATTTGTCACATAACAGTACTTCAGTGACAGACCACAGGTCTTGTGTGGTCTGTAAGTCCCATAAGAGTAAAGGCGGCACATGGTGGTGGTGGTGGTACAAACCTTTAATTCCAGTTCAGGAGGCAGAGGCAGGCAGATCTCCAAGTTTGAGGCCAGCCTGGTGTACAGAGCGACTTCCAGGTCAGCCAAGGCTACACAGAGAAACCCTGTCTTAAAATCAACAAAAAGAACAACAAAAGATTATTATAAGGGGGCTAAAAAAATTCATACCGTCTAACAACATCCTTGCTGTGATGACATCCTTGCATCCCACGTGGCTCCTGTTTGAGGTAATGCTGGTACAAACATACTGTCTGTCAGCAACATAAAATAAGCACAGTAATACAAGCATCGGCAGTATATAGTACTTGAAAACGATGATAAATTATGTTAGTGCTTTATACACTTTATTTTTTAGAGTGTTTGCCTACATATAAAAAATGTTGCTATGAAACACTGCTGGTATATTCTGGTGGTAGCCTCAAGTATGTCCTGTTCCCCACATCTCTGGATTGCATCGAGGTAAGGAGTGACAGAATTTCAGCAGTTAAGTTTGCAAAAGAACTCATACAATGATGAATGCCTAATAGTTCTCAAAGCATCTCCAGTCATTAAGAGTCATGACTGAAGGCCAGAGAGACGGCTCAGTGATTAAGAGCACTTACTGCTCTTCCAGAGTTTCAAGGTTCAAGTCCCAGAACCCACACTGTGGCTCACAACTCAAACTCCAAGCTGGAATCTGATGCCCACTTCTGGCTTCATGAGCACCTTATGCAGACATAGACTCTTAATGAACAGACACGCAGACAGTGAAAATATAAAAGCCAGGTGGGTGGTGCACACCTTTCATCCCAGCACTTGAGAGACAGAGGCAGGTGAATCTCTGTGAGTTTGAGGCCGATTAATGACACAAGGGAGAAGAGAGCATATCTCCAGGTACAAACTGTGGTGAAAAGAAAGAGCTGCCAACGAGGAGGAAGTTGTTCAGAGTGGGTGCAGCCCACAATGTCAATCATATTTTCCAAAGGACCCGATCTAATCTCCTTCAACCTTTTTAGCCTGGGAGGAAACAGTTTGTGGAGGAAGAAACAGATGTTAATGATTTAAATAACTGACTTGAGTTGGAAGAACCAGTGGAGGGGCCCACGTGGCACAGTACCTGCAGATCCAGTTGCTGGCCCATCAAAAAACTCTCCAAAAGCGTTCTGACATGCCTATGGGCTAATTCGTTAGGATTATGAGGGACGATGGGGCTGAGCTGGATGTTTTTGTTAAAAACAAAACAACAACGAAAAAACACCATGTAAAAGCTAAAGATATGACATGCCTAGTTTAAGCTGCAGAAAGCCTCTTCTTGGACCCTTTCTTGAACTCAGACTCGGCACAGCCAAGCCTTTATCTGTTGTGTTTGCTACTTCTCCCTTTGTGGCCAATCACAAGTTAACAAAATTAAGACACTGAATTTCCACCACTTAGACACAATATGCACAATTACCTCAGAAGCACAGGTCAAACTAAAAATACTGAAGTAATGAGGAGGCGATTCATTTTAATCATGTGTAATCTTTACTTAAGTGGACCTAACTGTATATTAATAGTTTTTAATAATGGCTATATTTAGCAAACAGCTCTCAAATTTTCTGTAAGTTAACTGAGCGCGCAGGTTAACTGTGCACAGCACTGCCTGATAGTAAGATCAGTGTGTTTTCACTCTCCTTCCCTGCTGCCTGTTTTACTGTCAGATAGAGAGTGATGATCATATCCAGAAAAAGTCCTGGGTACCAGTCACTGCTTTCTGTGGCCCTGAGTAATTGCTACCCCTCTGGAGCTTGGTTTTCTCTTCTGTAAAGGAGGGGTAACCACAGCCCTGGGCTGGTCCACACATACAGTTTGCTTGTAGGCTTAGGCTGACAGGTCTCTGTGATTGTACTGATAAAAGACTTTATTGTGATGGTTATTTATTTCATCACTAGTTTCTAACCAAGCTGTCATTGTTAAAAATTCAAAACTGTTGCCACTTCACTTTCAAGGGTGTGGTTTAGTTCAGCACACACACAGTGCCAGAAATAGATGAGAAACGCCAAGGTGAATTGTTTTCAAGGAGATTCCTTAAAATTTGCTAGTATTAACTGATTAAAAATAGCTCCCCAGGGCTGGGGGAATGGCTCAGTCAGAAAAGTGCTTGCTATGCAACTGCAAGGAGCTGAGTCCAGATCCCCAGTAAGATTGTAAGAAGCCAGGTGTGTCTGTAACCCTAATATAGGGGGGATGGAGACAGGAGGCTTGATGGTCATTCTAACTGAAACGGCAAACTCAGGGTTCAGTGAGAGACCTCATCTCAAGAATAAGTAGAGCGAAGAGTGGAAGACACTGTCTGAAAAATTGCCTGTGCTGGAAGAGTGGCCCCCCCACCCCCGTCTTTAAAAGCTAACTTTATACTCTAAACATCTGTGTTCGAGTCATCTCCTCCATCATGGCACCTAATTTTATTTACCTCTTTGTGACTGTTCCTCATTAGAAGGCCAGTTTTGTGGGGCCAGGACCCTTTTCCATTGATGTCATCTGCCACAGGATCCAGCCCAGTGCCTGGCACACAATGACTGTCTGTCAGACAGAGGCACTTATCTGGTAAGAGCTAGTGTTAGGCCATAGCCACTTGCTAGGTCTTGAGGGGAACCCTTTCACTAGGAGTTGGCAGGTAGTGCTCAACACTGTCCGCATTTTTCTCAGGGACCAGGGGGCACAGAGGTAGCAAAAGATGACTGGCTCCCTTCTGCCCTGACTCTGGGAGGGCTACCCTGCCTCCCACCTCAGCAGTGATGTCACATAGGGCATGATTCTCTAACCCGTCTCATGCTTTAACAGTCCTCTAGACAGCTGTTGTTCATTAACATAATATGGTGAGGGGGGAGAGGGCGGGAGATGGAGTGGGCTACCCCACTCCTGAATAAAATTAGTTTAGGGCTCTCTACTCAAATGTTCAAGTTCAGGAGAAAATGGGTAGCAGAAACTACATTCTGAATTAAGCTACTCAAATCCAGAAAGAGAAAAATGAGGGCAAGACAGAAAAAGGAGATAAAAAGAGTACTGAAGAAAGAGAGAAGAGAGACAAGAGAACAGGCAAGAGGAGGACTCAAGAAGTGGTTATGGGAGAGAGAGAAGCACAAACCAGACAGTGAAGCAGGAAGAGGTAGGGAGAGCTGGACCTCTAGCTCACTTGGCTTTGTATTGGGGTAGTGCTCTGCTTGCTGCTGAAGGGTGGTTGGCTGATGGGGGAGGGGGAGTCTGTGGCATCCTGTGGAGGATCATTTACATGCCTGAGAAGTACTTTGGGAGGCCCCGGTTAGGCCATCTCAGGATGAGCCTCTGGATGTATCCACAGTAGTGATGCGATAAGATATGATTAATCCCTCCCAATGCACACACTTTTTTTCTTTTAAAATCAGGATTGTAGAGGAGAGAGAGTATTGGGTGTAACTAGGGTTTAAATGTATAATAATAGTTCATCTTTAATAATGGAGACTATTGAATGGACTGGGTGTTAATTACATATTAATAGTTTTGGTTTGGTTTGGTTTTAGAGACAGGGTTTCTCTGTATAGCCCTGGCTGTTCTGGAACTCACACTGTAGACCAGGCTGGCCTGGAACTCACAGAGATCCACCTGCCACTGGCCCCCAAGTGCTGGGATTAAAAACGTGCACCTCCCAGCTCTAATAGTTTTCATTTTTAATAACGGAGAGAATGTCGGGTGCACTAGGCTTTAGTTTCCCTACTGTAGCCCTTGCCCAGGTCTCTCAGTTCCTAGGCTCCTGGAGCACAGTAACTTCAGTACTTGGAAACTAACCTTCCCACTTCCTTTCTCTATCATATTCTGTTCTCAGCACAATATGATAGTGTCAGGTATGTAAAAATGACCAAACTAATATTTCACCAAAACTTACAGTGAAGACTTCAAGCAAGTGTTGGAGAATTAAGTGAAATCTTATGGCTGAAAATGGAAAACCAGTTAACTTTATTTCCAAGGTTCCTTTCCTTCCATGTACTTTTTCCCTTCCTCCTCGATTTAAGATTTAATAAAGTCGGGTGTGGTGACACACATCTTGGAGGCTGAGGACGGTATAAATTTCGGGACATCCAGATTACATAGAGAGACCCTGTCTCAAACAACAACAACAAATTTGGTAAGAGAAGGGGAAAAAAAAGAGGGAGAGAAGGGGCGATGATAATCAAATATCTTTAATTAGACAACACTAACATGTCGTAAATGTTAGCCTTATAGACCCCAAGTTACCTCATTATACTGCAATATCATACAAACTGTGTCTAGAAGAGAGACTGCACAACTGACTGGTTGTCTGTGATTCACTGGGAAGACCACTGGAAAAAAAAAATCTCCTTATGATCGTATTTTAAAATTTTCAACTTCAGAGGCTAGAGAGATGGCTCAGTGGTTAAGAACACTGTCTGCTCTTCTGAAGTATCTGGGTTCAATTCCCAGTACCCGCATGGCAGCTCACAACTGTCTTTAATGCCAATTCATTCCAAGGGGTCTGATACCTTCACACCAATGCACATAAAATAAAATTAAACAAATTACTAAAAAATTTCTCTACCTCTTCTGTTACTCAGGCTTTCTTACAAAGATAGAACAGACTGCAGGGATGTAAACCCCAAAGAAACCAGACAAAACCTCCCAATTTTCTATAGTGTATACTGCCACTGATGACTCAGCTTCTCTTTCCACAGGAAGATTTCTTGCTTTAAGAGCACTCTCGAGAGGTGCGGAGGTATGCCCCAGAAGTAGGGAGGTGAGAGCAGGAGGATGTTAAAGGTCACCCTCAGTTTCCCAACAGTTCAAGGTCAGCCTAGAATATCTAAGACTGTCCTGAAACACACATGCACGCGCACACACACACCAGCACATCACTAAATGGTGGCTGTCACATAACTCAGTATGTCAGAATGTTAAATCCACTAGAATGCTCAGCATGCTGTAACTTGCTGAAGTACTAAAAGTGCTATGAATTTAATCAGGTGTGGTGGCACACGCTTGTAATATCAACAGTCCAAAGGTAAAAGTGGGAGCGTCACTATGTTTGAGGCTAGTCTGATTTACATAGAGAATTCTAGGTCTCTATATAGAAGCCCTGTCTCAAAAATAAACAAAACAGGCATAAGCACATCCAAAAACCCTAACCAGGGCAGAAGACAGAGCTTAGTGGTTGAGCACTTGACTGACAAGCAACCCTGTTTTCAATCCCCAGCATCGCCACTTAACAAAATCTAAATGAACAATTAATTAACATAGATGTATATAATACACAATTAATCCAAAAAGGCAGTCTTTCATTAAAAGATTCTACATCTAATTTAACTTTCTGCATTTGTGTAGAGAATTTAAAACTGTATAGTGAATTTTAATTTAACCTTTTACACCTGAAAATGTTACTCTTTCATCTTCCAAGAGACTGAGTGGCCTCCTGGGGAACTGGCAGTCACATTTGATCCTGCTGTTGGGTGTCAGGTGTCAAAGTGAAGGAAACAAAATCTCAAAGAAGTCATCCTGTAAATATCGGAAATGGTTTCCACAACATACAAAGCAGAGAAATAGTTTGCGGGATGATAAGCGGCGAAAAGCAGGTTGCATTTGATTTAAGAGTCAAGACAATGGGTGTTTAGGAGACACAAAGTAGCAGGGTGCAAATTGCCGCAGAAAACACCAGAGATAGAGAGGCCCTTACCGCAATTCATCTTCTTACTGGGAAGAACTCAGTTGGGCTAATAGTTTTGGTATTCTTTTTTAAAGTACTAGCCTGTTTCAACGGAGTATTTGGTTTTTCTTTGTATTATAAAACATCTTAAACTTCTTTTCCTGCGATTTTGATGTAAGGGTTAAGCGAGTGACTGGGAAGTTGGGAAGGTACCCCGGCCAATGGGATCTAGTACTGGTGATGTACTGCTTTTCAGCTCTGTTTCATTGGCTGCCTATGGTTTGTCATTCTATCCCCGGCGTCTGCAAGCAGCGTGGGTCAGGTTTTCTGTGGTCTAGCGAGCTAAACTGGATTTTGGCCGCCTGCACGTGCAGTCTGTTACCCTTAGCTCATCTCTAGCTCTTCATGAAAGCAGCTGTCACGTTTGCGATTATCCTCTTAGATTTTGGAAAACCCTCGGTTTCACCAACCTCACTTGGAGGTCTTTGGAAGTGCCCGTTGGGACCGAATCACGTGACCGTGTAGCGTGCACACAAATACAATCCGGAATCCCTGGAGCAACCCAGGGACAAACCCGCCAGCAGCTCTAGGCACGTGCCCCAAGGCGTGAACTGGGGGCACACGCACGTCTGTGGTAATGGCCGTGGGGCCCGTGTGGGCCTCCTGGGGTCGCAGGGGCAGGCTGACTCCCCCGCGCCGGGCCTTAACCGAGGCTGCGCCCGGAGACTGGCGTCCGTAGGCTCGGGTAAAAGGGGGGACTGGGCGACGGCGGCCGGGTTTGGAGGGGAGGCCTCCGGGCCCCCACCCAGGACTGCGAGACTCCCCAGGGACCAGCCCCGGGCGCCCAACAGCAGCCCGCTCGCGCGCAGCGCAGTGACGTCACCTCCGCCCCTCCCCTGCCCTCGCCGCAGTTCCGGCCCTCCCACATCCGGGTCTCTGGGGCCGCTGGGCCGCGCCGCAGCGGCGGGGCGGGGCGAGGCCGGGCCGGGCCGGGCGGGGGGAGGGGCGGCGGCCTCGAGAGCGCGCGTGCGCGGGGACGCGCTAGAGGCGGCGGCGGCGGCGCGAGGGCCGGGAGCGCGCGCAGGAGCCAGAACGCCGTGGTCTCCG
>NW_026596166.1:7719887-7909692 GCF_907164565.1 Psammomys obesus | reverse complement strand
GGCCGACCGACGGACCCGCCCGCTCGCGGCTGCTCCGGGTAAGCGCGGCGCGAGGGCGAAGGCGAGGGCGAGGGCGAGGGCGGCGGGGCGGGCGGGCGGGCCTGCGCGGCGGCGGCGGCCAGGCCTGGGGCCTGTAAACAAGCCGGGCGTCTGCCCGGGCGATCCCGGAAGGAGACGCGACGACTCCACCCCCTGGGCGGCCTCCTCCGGGAGCCCGCGGCGGGCGGCGAGGGGTTAACGCGCGGCGGGGGCGGGGGCGGGGTGTGCGCGGCGGCGGGGAGGGGGCGCGACCCTCGGCGGGCGGGCCCCAGCCCCCGCGGAACTTTCCGGGAGCCCGGAGCCGGGTCGCCCCTTGAAGCACACCAGTCCCCCACGATTTGGGAACTCGGCCCCTGGGTTGAAAGTGAGAGACCTCCCCCCCCTGCCCCAAAACTCGGTAGTCATGCCTCCGCTCCATTCATTATTCCGACTGCGAGCAAAGCCATTGAAGTGAACGGCAGGTTTTGCATCATTTTGGCCGTGTATATTGGAGGAAAGTTCTCTATGGTAGAGTTTAGTTGAGAGTTGAGGCGCGGCTCCCTTCTGCGTGTGGGTTGTAAATACACTCGGGTCCTTTTCTTGAAAGACAGCTGGCTGTGGAGAGCCTTCTGCCAACTGGAGTTATAGATGTTTTGCAGATTTCACCATCCGAAGTATTCTTTTTTTCTCTCTTGCTCTTCTCTCAGTGGTACTTAAAAATCCACAAAGGTCAGAGTTGCCACCCCCACCTCAGGTTTCCTTCTAGTTGGAATAATTCGCCTGATGTATTTTTAAACGTGGTTAAGAGTATGAGGAGACTGGCATTGTTTGAGGAGAAGAAATGATTTTTGACGTTATGGAAATTAGTAATTTTCAACAGTTCTGAGAAGAAAAAAACAAAACGACAACAACAATCTTTTCAAACCCCGGCTTTCAGGTTTCAAACAGGACCACTTTCTCGACGGAGGGGAAACCCTCTCCAGAGTCACAGAACTTAAAGGGTCTCTTCTGGGCCTTAGGGTTTCTGAGCGTTCACTCCTTAGTGAAGCAGTGCCTGGTCCCCAACCTCCCTTTAACCAGACAGAATACTTCATTTTCACACTTTTTTGTGTTCTGGGCCTTTGCCAAAGATTATTCCTGTACTTACAGAGGAAACTGGAGACTAGAAAGATAGCAAGCAGTTTGACCCCTGCTTCTCAACCTTCCATGCTGCCTTTAAATGTCAGCTTTACTGTTTAATCATTTGAAGCACAAAAAGTGTATTATCTTCGCTGTGTTACAGTTCTGTTCTGGGTTTTTGGTGTTTGTTTTGTTTTGAATTGCTGGAGATTTAGCCCAGGGCCTCTTGCGTGGTACAAGGGTTACGTTCCCATCCCAAGTCTCTTCATCTGTCTATTTTTGTATATACATCCGATTAAACAACTATGTTGGGATGACTGCTTTTAAACTGGAAGTTTACAGCAGCAACACTGAAATTATAATGAACTACACGTGTAGGTGTGTTCAAAAAATTTTATTTAATGCTAAACACTCATTTTACATCTGGGAAGTAATTACAATGGTGGCATAAAATATTAAGATGGATAACTGTTTCTCATCAGTTTTCGTAATATATTACCATATGTCTAAAAACAGAATAATTGGCTATTGGAAGGATCAAGTTGCTTCTTGGAAGGTCTGCATCTCTATATTTTCACATGGCTTGAATAACTATATTTCAGTATGAAGGGCTGAGGTGATAAACCTTAATTATAGCATAACCCAATGAAAGGAACGCTGCTCTGCTAGAAACATGCTGGAAAATATCTGTATTCACAAACAAGTCATTTAATTTTTAGAGTCTCCGCTTCTGTATCAGTAATGCCAAGGGGGTAGTTTATATCATCACAAATACTGTCTATTATTATTATTATTATTTTTTGTTCTCTTGACATTATGTGACTGTTAAACATACCTTTAACTGATATGTGCCAGCCAGTTAGATGTTTTAGCATTCTGAAGTTGACTTCTCTTTCTGGGTTCTGTTCTTTGGAAGAGAACCTGAAGCTTGCAGCTGTGCTTTAGGGAAGCTTCCTGTGGTCCTTCTCTTGCCATTGGGAAGAGACAGAAGAATGGACATCCTGTGGAAACAGCATGTTTAAAGAAGCTAGGACTCTCAGTAGTTAGACATGATGCACATTCTGAGAGTACATTTTATATATATATATATATGTATATGTGTATATATGTATATGTGTGTATATATATATATATACACATACATACATGTATATGTATGCATACATATATAGAGTTTGGTTAAAGCTGAGTGTTGTTGATTTTGTCTCATTAAACTTTTGTTTGGAAATTTACCTAATACCTAGTTGACCACTCCTCCCCCCAAATGTATAGCAACCTTTTTTGTCACCTGTTAAATTAAGTGGTTACTAAATGGCTGCATCTTTCTAATTTTTTCAGACCACACCTTGACTGTTTACTATATGGCCAATAAAATATTGCTGATTGTGGTTTAACCAAAATTACTCCTTTACTTGATAATTTAAAACTAAAGACTGGATTGTCCTAAAGCTAGTCTGTACAGATACAGAAATAATTCTGATATATATTTGATGTTCCCTTCAAATGATCATCTTTCCATCCTTAATCAGATCAGAAGACAGTCTTAAACAAAAATCAGTTCATGCAGAGTTGACACGAAAAGATAAAGTAAGTCATATCCCTTTGACATACATACAGGGGTGGACCTCCAAAGAGGAGAAACAGGTAACACGGAGTAATTGGGAAGAGATTTCTTGTATGTGTTGTCATGTTTGTCCTGTCTTCAGATAACAAAAATATTTAAAAGTTCTGTTGCCTCACATATTATTTTCCTGTTTTTAGCAAGAATGTATATATTTTCTGGCACGTTAGCCATTCTCATGCAAGAAGCTTGGGTAATGTATAGCAAAAGAAAGGTTGATGATATTTTTAATTAATTAATTAATTTGTATACAGAGTTCTGCTTACATGTACACCTGTATGACACAAGAGGACACCAGCTCTCATTACAGATGGTTGTGAGGCACCATGTGGTTGCTGGGAGTTGAACTCAGGACCTTTGGAAGAGCAGCCAATCCTCTTAACCTCTGAGCCATCTCTTCAGCCCATATTTTTTCTTCATACTTTTTAATGTTTAATGTACTCCATATTATATATTTTAAAAATTTTTTTGTTTTGTTTTTTGAGACTGTATCTCACTACACTGCTTTGGCTGGCCTTGAACTCACAGAGATCCACCTGACTCTTCTCTCCCCAGTGTTGGGATTAAAGGCATTTGCCACCACAAGTGGCTATAAGTAACAATTTTAGACCTCGTTACATATTTCCAGAATATACACACATATATATTAATGAGTTTAACCTTATATTACCTGTCTGTATACTACCACACTCTGAACTGTTTTGTTTTGTTTTTGCCAAGGGTAGAGAAAGTATTGAGTGTAGTGAGCTCTATATACCTTTACCTAAAATGTACTAAGATTTGACAATTTTTATAAGGAACTAAGAAGTGAAAATTTATATATGTTGGTAAATTGGACTATCAGGCTAGGGAGCTGCCTCTGGTTAAGAACATTTGCGGTTCGTGCAGCAAAGAGCTGAGATTTGGTTCCCAGCACCTACATGGCAGCCCATCAGTTACTGCAGTTCCAGGGACTCTGATTCCTTCTGGCTCCCAGCTGTGGTGAGCAGGCAGACATGTAGACAAAGCATTCATACACGTAAATAAAAATAAATAAATCAGACTATAGATACTGCGTTTTTTTGTTTTTTGTTTTTTTTCAAGACAGGGTTTCTCTGTGTAGCCCTGGCTGTCGTGGATTCACTTTGTAGACCTCTGCTTCTCCGAGTGTTGGGATTATAGACCTGCGTCACCTTACCTGGCTTATACTGTTTTTAATAGAGATGTCTTCAGCATTGTTTTGAGTGAGTAATAAAGAGGAAACTTTAGTTTTCATAATAATTCTTAATGCTTTTGTTTGTAACCTATTAACTCAAGTGTATGTAGTATTAATATTTGGCCTCTGAATTAAAATTCATTAGTTTTGAGGCAGATGATTTGAAAATCATGACACAGAAGTTCTGGATAAATAGAAGTAAGCAAATAATAAAAGCTATACTTACCAGCAGTGGTGGCGCACACCTTGCCTTTAATCCCAGGATGTGGGGCAGGCAGAGGCATGTAGATCTCTGTTAGTTCAAGACCAGCCTGGTCTACAGAGCAAGTTAGTTCCAGGACAGACAAGGGTATGTACAGACAAGGACAGACAGAGAAATCCTGTCTCGAAAAACAAACAAAAAAGCCCTATAGTCTATTGACAATTTATTGCATAAAGCTCTAATTTTTTCACAGCAGCCCTCTAACGTACATGATGTTATCTCCTCTTAATAATAGTTTTCCACCTCTTGGTTTAATCAACCCTGACTCAATATTTTTAAGTTGCATATGTTTCTAAACATTTATAGACTTTCATGTAATATTCCCTGAACAGTATAGCTTAATTTACTCATCATTTCCATTGTATTTGGTATTAAAGTGATCTGAAGGTGACTTAAAGTATACAAGTGGGTAGGAATAGGTTATGTTCCTATAGGAAATACTACACCATTTTAAATGAGGGACGTTGCAGAATCATAGATTTAAAAATAGTCTTAAAATAGCCCTGAGTGGGTTCTCTCAATTAAAAAGACCTTGTTCCTGGAACCAGAATTTTCAAAGCTCAATGTTAGTATTTCTGAATCATGGCATTCTGGATTTTAAATTAGTAAATGTATGTTGTTGTCTTCATCTGCATGAATCCCCTCAAAAAGGATGATGTGTGGTGATGCTTATTTTTTCCATTTCCAGGGCTTTGGACATTAAAGCCCAAAATTCTGTCCTGCACCTGCCACTGTGAGATTGAGGAGTAGCATTAATATACTCTTGAATGGCTGAGAGCCTTAGTACAGAACCTGAGGAGCTATTTCTGAGTAGATGAAACCAGTACAGCCTCAGGGAAGGATCCATTAAGAAGCAGGGGCAAGACTACCCTTCAAAAGCTAGAACTTGGTCTGCTTCCCACAGAGTGGATGTTCTTGACTGATTCACTTGATTTTAAGCCTCAGGTCTTTACAAATCTGGCAAACAGAAATGTCTTTTACAAGGTCGTAAAGGTTGGGTGGAATAAAGGCTTGTATTGGTCATGGTGGCTCATACCGGCACATGGTGTGATCTCTTGAGTGTCATGCCAGCCATTCTGGTCTATATAGGGAGCTAAAGGTCTGCCAAAGCTACACAGCAAGACCTTGACTCAAAAGAGGCCTGGGGCACATGACATTTTCCATCATAAAGTACGTACCAAGTGAATGGTAGCTATTGTTACTAAGTTTATGGAAGTTTAAGATACTGGGGGAAATAACTGTCAGAATGTGATTAGAAAATTGAGAACATGTAAAGACTGTTGGTATATGCACAGAATAAAAGTTGAGTAGGAAGAAAGTGAAAATTTTGCTTGGTTTTCTAGGGTTGGAAAGACTCATGGCTGGGTTTGAAGTTGGTGATGAGGCAATAGTAGATGGTAAAATTGATGGTGAAGAATAGCAGCAATGAAGCAAAGGTGAGAATAAGTTGGGAAGGATAGAGTTGGTATTTTGAAGAGGAGTTAAATTTCATGTCTAGAAAAGATAAAAATAAAGAAACTACATTATTCTGCTTGACTCAATTATGCCTGTTTTAAAAACCCCTAAAGGACATTAATAAGGCTTTGTGACTGTTCTGGGTTAAGTAAGGCTGAACACTTGAAGTCTTACTACCTCAACCCGGAGCAGCACCAGCACTGTGACTGGCCTCTCCCCACTAATCCTGTACCACCACTAATCCATTCTATAAATACAACATTCTTCCCCAAATAATGTTCATCCTCTTGCTTCAGTGCTTCCCATTTGGCCCCTTCTATGCTTAAATCCAGGCATCGCCTGTCTCCATCAACCGCACTCCCTGCCTCGGGAGTGCATCCGTACCTCTCCAGGGTCTTCCTCATAATAATCTGCAGTCTGGAATTTGTTCCAGCCCCCTCCCTCCTTTAAATCAGCTCATTTTTAATAGCATGCCTGTGTTACTTCTTTATGACTTTTAAATCATGTATTTATATATATATATATATATATACACCTATCTTAATTGTGCTTTATTTTTAAAGGGGAAATACAAAAGTTAATTTCCAGGAATCACCACAATGCTATGTGGATAGTGGACATCCAGGTATTTGTAGGGATAAACCTGTCAGTGGGTATTACTGCTGGAGGAGGAGGAAGTGGTTTTGATCTTTCTGAGAGCAGGCGTTTAAGTGTGAAGGTTATATACATATGAGGTAGGAGAAGATTACGTTGGTGTGGAGCATAGGTTGTCTGATTGTGGGCCATAATCTGACTTCTTATTTTAAGGCTTTGAGGGTTAATAGGACATTTATAATCATATTCCTTTTCAGAGCAGCTGACATTACAAATATTATCATGGCATAGTTATTCTTGTAATCACAGGGGAATTATGGAGTCACAGGAATTTGATAGTATATTAGTTAAAGGAAGACAGAGTTGTCAACAGATTTAATCTGAATCAGATTGGTAACATGTAGTCTGCTCATATATACCTGTAAGCTAATCTTTACAGATACTCAAAATGTTAAACTTATTTCCAGTATTTAGAAAATATGTGTTAATATTGTGTTACTAGATTTTAAGTGGGTAACTTCCTGAATAATCAGTGGCTTCAATTCATTAATTGGCATCATTAATGACGCGAATGAGAGTCGTGAATTTAATCTTTATGTGCCTCTTATTTTTCTAACCTTCACATTGACCAGTAACAAGCATTTATATTAACAGGTACTCGTAGAAGATATTTTAGATTATCTCTTCAAAGCTTTGCAATTATTCCTGTTAGATAGATAACATTTTTAGTGATATGCTAACAAATGAGGAAATTGAGACAGAGCTTTATAGCCAAATGCGTGTTCTGAAACTTTGAAAAGTAGCTCTAAATGTGGGTCGCTACACTTTTTTTTTTAACTTTTTTATTGATTCCTTTTGAGTTTCACATCATGTACCCCATTCCTCTCCCTGTCCCCTCATGTGCACTTTTCACCATTGCAACCCCTCACCCAAATAAAAAAGAGAAAAAAATCTCATCGTGGAAGCATCTCTCCTATGTCACAGTGTGTGCCACATTATATTCCTCTGTCCACACATCTTCACTTGCAAGTGTTCATTGCAGTGAGTCATTGGTCTGGTTCGAGATCTGGCTTCTATGACGCCATCAATATTGGCTCCTCATCTGGACTCCTCCCAGTTATCCTGTTGTCCTCTGTCGTAGAGATCCTGCAGCTTTGGAACAGCAGGACCGGCCCTTTTTTCATGTTCCAACTGTTCCCAGCTGGGCCAACTCAGAGCCCTAGGTCTGGGCCTGAGTAGCTGCCAAGCTGGTCAGCACGCTGGCTGTGCCTTATCCACACCAGCAGGGCAAGTTCTCCAGCACTGCTCTGGCTAGGCCACCCAGTGCCACCATGAGCAGGAGGCAGGGTCAACTTTTCTGCACCTATGCACTCAGAGCCAGCTCCACTGTGCTGCCCAGTCAAGGCACTGGTCTGGTCTGTCTCCACTGAGAGCTACAGCCAGTGAGGGGGCAGGGCCAGCTCTCCGTTCTTATGCCCTCAAGTCCAAATACTGACAGTGGCAAGGAGCCTGGGGGTAGGGACATCCACTACTGCTGACCCCTGTAACCCATGCCACTTCCACAGAGCTAAGTGACAGGGCTGGCTCACCTGTACTGCCTCCTCCAGGGCCAGCTCTACTGATTGCACTTTTACTGCTGCTGTTGAGAGTCTTTGTATATGAAGGATATGACTTCAGTTCTATTGTGTCCAAAGAATGTGACTCTTGTGGTGACTTGGAATCTAATATGGCAGTGCATAAAACATGTGAAAAACACATCATTTTGTCATGTTAGCTTCCTTCAGAACTTTTCGCCAAGCTGAACTATACATATATACTCACACAAACACACATATACTCCTAGGGATACAGTACAGGAGGAAGTCCTTGAAAATTGGGGCCTTGTTTCAATCATTGGAAATAGGCCTTCAGTGTGTGTCTATTTAATCATTTCATTCTCTTCTGGTTTCTGATCACATGACAGAAAATTAAATGTGAACTAGAAGTATGTCAGACTATGAGAAAGCATAGGTCATATGTAATTCAGTTTAAATAAAGGCTAGTACTTTGCATTTATGTACAAAACTGGCTGAAGGAGAGGTAGAAAAAAAATCATTTTTTATGCATGCTATGTGAATCTGAACTATTTTAGTGAATGTATTATTGAAGGACTATATGTTCTGTTTCAAAGAATAATATAATTGATTACCAACTTTGAATGCCTAAATTCTTAGTGCTGCTTCTTTTAGTATGATTGGTAGAAACTTTAATCAAATTTGTTATTACATCTATAAGATCTATAAGATGTTATTACATGTATAAGATGGTTTGCCTTCCTTTGTTAACAGATTCAGAAGTGAAAAAATAAAGCATGGCTATGTATTTTGTCTTGTTTTTATTTTCTATGCAAAAATCTGAGAACTTGTCAGGCTTTAGAAAATCATCTTTGCAGCTTGTCATCATTGCTTTAGAATGGTGGGGAGTGAGTGAGATTGTCCTGGCTTGGCGTGCAGGAGACAGTTTGCAGCGAGATATGGAAGGCTTTGGATGTCAAGGGGTAGATCTTTGAAGTGGCAGCTTCTGTCGTGTGGTCAGCCCACAGGTTAGCCCATATCAGTAAGTTCGGATCTGCCATCTGTCTGCAAACATGTCTTGCTACTGTGGGTCCTCCATCATCTGTCAGGCACCGGACCGCTGGCCCTATACTGGCTGTGGGTCGTGGGAAAGGAGCTCCGTTATTACAACCTCAAGGCTGTGCCAGAGGGAGTGGCTCCTGCTCCCCTAAGTGGCTTTTCATGTAAAAAGACTTTTTAATTAATTTATTCATAACCCTCCAGGTTTATGTTTTCCTTGGATAGGGATCTCATTAGGGTGCGCCGGCTGGTCTCCAAACAACTCAATGCGAGAGATATTGCCACCTTATTCTCCTTCCCCACTTCACATGAGCACTGCCATGCCCAGCTCAGTGTTTTCATATTTATATCTATTATGAGTGTTTCTGTGGCTATGAAACGGAGTGGACTGTGCAGGATAAACAAGATGGAAATGCTAAGAGTTGGTTGGTGGGTCAGCTTCCATGAAGATGGCAGCTGCCATTCATTTCCTGCACACCTGTATCCTGTCAGGTGTTGTCCTGTGCTAAATACCAAAAGGCATGCCCTCTTCCTTTCTGGAGCTTCAGTATACAGGGAGAGGCTGCTCTGGCAGTGATGGCTTCCAAAGGAGCTAAAAGCTTCTGTGAGCCTGTGGCTGGAAGACAGCTCCATTTCCCGAGACAAGGGGAGTGGTAGCCAGAGGACAGTCCCTGTGGGCCATGTTATCAGAAGTGCGGTTATTCAGATGTAGGTGGTAGTTGGATAGAACTTTTTCGTCTTCATTTTTATTCTTCCTTCCTTTCCCAGCATCCTTATCCATAGGAAATGTGTGTGTCAGTGTGTAGATTGAGTGAATGTTTGTGGCATTTGTCCTGGAAGACAGATCTCTCAGAAGTCTTGTCAGGGCAGCTGCTGTTGACTGTCTTTCCTAGAGGGACATTTCATATGTAAAACATGCAGAAGCCCCATGAATTTCCTGTGTTGAAGCATTTCTCACCTCAAATGTTAAATAAGTTACGTTTCTCCGTTTGCATTCAGTATTCAAGGTTTTTAGTAAATACTAAAGACATTCAGTTGAAAAGAGATGACCGGCTCAGGAAGTCAGCTGGTGTTTTCTGGGTCAGCCAAATCTGAATCGTTAGCAAACAAGGGATTAGCTCTATTTTAAAATTTGCAGTTATTACTCAAAACTGATAAATTTGGATCAGTTAGCAGATAAGGCCAATTGAGGTTGTACATATCAAACATTCTTAGAAAACTTCATAGTTGAAATAGTTCTGTGTCATTTAAATCCATATTATAATTGTTGGAGAAAATGGGTCAGCCTATAATTTTTATTGTCGCTAGAGCCCTCTAACTAAATTTAGTTCAGGTTTTTATTCAGGCAGTTATTCAGTATACTTGTAAAATTTACTTTAAAAAATTGTGTAAGACACATGTAGGTAAAATATGAGACAACCACTTTATGCGTTACGTAATCCAAATCTCAGCAGGTCTAGAAGATTTGATAGCACTCTGAAACTGTTGCCAGCATCTGTACAAACGCTAACTAGCTGGAATAATTGTAAACTTTTACCTGGTCTGGTAAGAACTAGTTCTGTCTTAATAGTTTGGGTTAAAAAGATGACCTTTGCTGCCTTTTGGTTGCTTCAGTTGATTGTAGCTGCATTTTGAATGTTTTAAAGTTTTTATTTGGGACCATATTTAATACAGGTGTTCATTTGCATTATTTGAAGCTTTTTGCTGTTAAAGGGAAGTAAATAATTTAATTGAAAAATAAATATTTAGTTGAGGCTATATGATGAAATATTGGGCAGCTGAGAAATTTTTCAATAATGTCTTTAACCTTTCCAAAAACAAATACAGATCTTTTCCATATTAGTATGTCTAGTCTTATGGCCATTTGTTTTAGCCATTTATGTAATAACACAGAGAAAGCTATAGCAGTTGTCCTAAACAGCTTTTATAGCTCATGTCATGAATTTGCCCATTTAAAGTTTAGTAGCTTTTCTTGTATGTTCGCAGAATTATGCGGCCATTACTGCAGTTGCTGTGTGTGCTTTTTTTAAAACTGTTTGGGGCCCAGGATCTTATTGTTGTCTTCCAAACTGGTCTCCAGTTCTTGGGTGTACTCCTTCCTCCTACCTTAGCCTCCCGAGGCACTGACTTCGGGTGCAGTGGTGCTTCCTTCCCCCAGTTCAGGCAGGGTGTTTCCGTGGTCCCAGAGATAACTTATCCCCTCCAGGACTCAGTCCCTGTTCCTCTCTCTCCATCCTTAAAATCTGTTTATCTCTTTCCTGTCTGTAGATTTGCCTATATGAGTATTTGGTATAAATGCAATGCAGGTAACTTTGATCAGTGATTTTTTTTTTTTAAACCCTTGAAAACATCATGAATGTGCAAAAGAGAGCTACTTAGAGATAAAATCATCCAAATAATGATTGCTTCTTTCTTCTCTGACTAGGGTTAAAAAAAAAAAAAATTGGGTAATTCAAAGATTGTGACCAAATTTAAATCAAAAATTGAACATGTCCCTGGCATAACTGTGCTGTAGACCTCTAATGCTTTTGATGGTTGCTTAGTAGCTGCTTGGCTTTTTAAAAATGCTGCTATTGTGGTCTTTTTTGTTTGTTTGTTTGTTTGTTTGTTTGTTTTTTTAAGGCCAAGGATATTTTGTGTCTAGCTTATTTTATATGTATGAGTGTTTAGCCTGTCTGTTTGTATGTATCATGTGTGCCTGTGCCCTTAGAGGTTAGAAGGAGGCACCGGGTCCCTTGGAACTGAAGCTAACAGGTGATCGATTGTGAGCCACAATCTATTAATTAAGGACAAGTGATGGAAATATGTTGTGTTTTCTTAGATGGAAGTTTATTATTTTAACAGATAAAGTTGTCTGAGTTAAATTGAGCGTGTAATAGAAACAGGTCTATAATGTGTATACTATTTGTTTTAATGATAAAGATACTTTGTAAATATATATCTACATTAACTTTTATAAATGACCTGAATTATAGGAGAAACTTAAGGATAATTGTAAGGATATTTATTGATTTTTTTTTTTTTTTTTTAACATGTAGGTCCTGGGAACCAAAGCCAGGTCTGCTCTAACAACAGGGGTTCTTAAATGCCAAGCCTTCCCTCCAGCCCCATATGTACAGTTTTTTAAGAAGATGATGAAAGTAGCCCCCACCAGCTTATAAACGAATTTTTGTTTCATTTTTGTTAGCATAATGGGTTTTGCTGCTATCTTTGTACGTGTATGTTATGACTTACTTGCTCTTTAGAGTTGCCCTCTTTGCTGCCCATCCCCAGCTTCCTCCTCCACTTTTATTGGTCCCCCTCCTTCTCTGAAAGAGTGCCCATCTGTGTGAGGGTTGTGTGTGTGTTGAAAGCGTGCAATGGTAGTCTTTTTAAATTTATTTATTTCATCTAATATTGTCTCTTCTATGTTACTGCAGATATTTAGTTCTTTGTATCAGAAATAAGGTCTGGAATATTTTGGATATAATTTTTTAAGGACAAGTGGTAAAAATGTGTCATATTTTTCTTAGAGCAAGTGGGTTCATTTTTTTTTTTGAGGTTTATTATTTTAACAGATAAAGTTACCTGAGTTAAATTGAGCCTGTAATAGAAACAGGTTTATAATGTGTGTACTATTTGTTTTAATGATATTTTGTAAAAGACTTCCATATAAATTTACATTAACTTTTATAAATGACCTGTATTATAGGAAGAAACTTTCAGAATAATTGATTTTTATCTAGTTAACCTGCAGGTTACTTTTTTTTGTTTTGTTTTGTTTTTGTTTTGAAATAATAACTGAATCAACAGAAATCTGAGGAAATATAATTCTGACATTAGTGTGACATTCTAAAAAATGTTGGTTTGGTAAACTGCCAACTAAAATACCCTGTAAGAAAATCTGTGCCGGGCTGGGGAGATAGCTCAGTGGTTAAGAGTGCTTCCTGCTCTTCCAGCAGATCCGGGTTCACTTCCGAGGACTCACATGGCAGCTCACAACTGTCTGTAACTACAGTTCCAAGGGATCTGACACCCTCATGCTAATGCACATAAAAGAAAATTATTTAAATAAGTTATATGTTTACAAAAGGAAAATCTGTGCCGCTGACATAGGTGTGCCCAGTGTGCACATGGCAGCTCACAATCGTGTCTGACTCCTGTTCCAGGGGCTCTGCTGGCGTGGATATCTCTTTTGATGTCAAGTTTTTTAGGAAACGAGCTGTTAGAGCATTTGCTAAATGAGCTTTGGCTCTCTGTAGGTGAGGCTCAGGTAATATGCTTGGGGCTGGCACTACACAAGCACTGAGTATCCCAGGCACACAAGTGGTACATAGATGTATATCAGGCAGAACACCTCCACACAAATAAGGCTAAGAAGATTTTTTTCGAAAGAAGCTGGTAGGTGAAAAATAAGTTTGTGTGCAATGACTAGTGAGATCGGTCGTTGTTCCATGTATTTATTGGCCATTTGTTTATTTATTTATTCATTTAATTGCCTGTTCATATTTTTTTTCCCATTTCCTTTGAAGTGTTTCTTCTTTCCAGAGGTGGAAGTTAGAGGATTAGGACTTCAGGGTCTCAGGCACAGGTC
Organism: Psammomys obesus; assembly: GCF_907164565.1. Lineage (NCBI taxonomy): Eukaryota > Metazoa > Chordata > Mammalia > Rodentia > Muridae > Psammomys > Psammomys obesus. Next base: position 7,896,243 of record NW_026596166.1, on the reverse strand, counting down.
CAGGCCCCTGGCTATGGCAGACTCGGTTTCAAAATGATAGTTTTTGCCTTAAAAGCCATTTACATGTTTTAGGATTAATTTTTGTTTCATACATTGCTGATTCTTAGAATTGTTTGCCTTTCAAGAATGTTTTGTTATCTCTGATGGGCTGTGTTGTTTTTGAGGTAGATAGGGTCTTGCTTTCCCTTACATATGTAACCTGCCTCGGAAGTGTGCGCCACAAACGCTCCCCGCTACAGGCTCATGAATTTCAGTGTAAAAGCTTTTTTAGCCGCAGCTCCTCGCTCCTCTGGAGCCAGCCTTGGCAGCATCCCTGCTGTTCTTAGAAAGCCCTTTCTGCATAGACCATTCCAGAAACCTTCCCCGGGGTCCTGGTGTGGCTCTCCACCAGTATTGGGGGTGAGTCTTCACTCTTGTTATCTATAAGGTGGAGCAGGCCAGCTGTTGTCACCATGGCTGAACCTGTCCCCGTATTTCCTCCCTGAAATCTTACATACCTTGATTGTGCAAGTTCTCATGATGCTTGAGAATGTGTCACCATCACGTTTGTTTTGATGCATTTTGAAATTTCATCAGGGTCTGGGAACCTAAAGGCCTACTTGTGATGATTATATTGAGTTTATAGCCCACTAAAACTAGATGATAGCCAATTTTATAATGATTCTGTCTAGGTAAAAGTCTCTTATTCTCATTAAGGGTCCTACTTTCTCCTGTTCTGAACTTCTGTGGCCAGGTCTTAGGTTGCCCAGGCTGGCCTTGAACTTGGTAGCCTACCTACCTCAGCTGCCCAGAAGCTGGGATAGTAGACATGTGCTGCCATACCAGTTTGAAAATTTCTTACTTTTATTGCTGTTTTCTCTTAATTTTCTAAATGACAGTTGTTAATAACATACTTAATGACTTTTCTATATCCATATAACCTTATGATTTTTTTCATGTGTAAATGTTAGGTTTTCAGTAGTTGTTGGCAACAAACAATTTGATTTATTATCATTTTGTGTCTCTGTATCACCTTATTGACTTGTCTTTCTGGACATTGCTAAGCAACATTGTTTTCTTTCTTAGGAATTGTTCTAATCACAGTGTTTCATATTAACTTTAAATATGAATTACTAAAGAATGAATTTTATCAAAATGTCTTTTAGTGTATGCTATAGTTGTGGAGTTTTTTGTTGTTGTTGTTTGTTTTTTGAGATGGTCTCACTAAATAGCCTTTGCTGACCTGGAACTTGCTGTGTAGACCAGACTAACCTCAAACTCAATGATTCACCTGCCTCTGCTTCTTGAGTACTGGGATTAAAAGCCTGCACCACTGCACGTGGATTCATGATCGCCTTTTTGATTCTGCAAAGAAGTTCGAAGCCAGGCTGATTTGTCTCTTTTGAGGAGGGGTTATGTTAAGTTTGTCTGAATCAGTATGCTACTGAATTTCATTACTTTTAGCAAATTATGCTTTGATGCTGGCTAACTTTTACTAAATGTAAATTTATTCTGTGATTAATAAAACCTTTCAGGCACATGTCCCCAAAAAGCTATGAGTATAGTACAACATAAAACTGTAAACCTGAAACATTCTGAGTTTTGTTTGTTTTGTTTTGTTTTTACTGGGTTGTGCAGCTCGTGAGTGTGACCTTTGTAGGTGACAGCGATGCTGCACTGTCTAAAGCACTGTTGTTTGTTTTCCTCCTGCTTAGATTTGTTCCTTCTTCGTGTAGTTTCTCCCTGCAGCTTGATTTTCTTACAGTGTACTAGGTAGATTCTGGGCCTGCTTACTCGGCACTGTTTCCACCCCACTCACTTTGTCATTGGCTGGATGATTTTCTCAGGTCCGTCTCCAGAGTCAGATCGTTTGCTTTTCTCAAGTTTACTCATGCTGCCTAAAATGTTGCAATGTTTCTTTATCTCCTAAATTAATATCTTAGCTTTGTTAATGATTTTTTTTTTGTTTTGTTTCTTATTTTTCTTGTTTCACAATCAGGTTTTTTAATTTTTTTATGTGTAATTTAGTTTTTGTTTTCCAGAGTAAATCAGAGTGGACACATTCATGAATACTTTTTCAGAATTTCTGTATTTAGGTTCCATAAATTTTTGGAGTATATTTTATTCTTTTGACAATTTCACACATGTATATAATATATCTTGATCATATCCAATCCAAATCCCTTTTCCCCCAGATTCCCCTCCCACCTTAATGCCCTGTCATCTTTGTAATTTTTTTTTTTTTTTTTTTTTTTTTTTTACCCTACTGAGTTCAGTTGGTGCTGCGTGAATGTGCTTTTATGTGAGGCCATCTACCAGTGGTGGGCAACCTCCCAGCAGCCCTCAGCTGCCATAGCTTCTCAACTGGGAACGGGAGGCTCGGAAGCCACTCTGTAGGCTGGAATTGCCTGGCTTAGCCTTGAGCAGGTCCCCATAGCTGCTGTTGAGTTCGTAGCACTCCTCTCCATCCTCCAACTCTTGCATCCTCTCCTCCGCCTCTTCCTCAGTGTTCCCTGAGCCTCGGCAGCGGCAAGGAGAAGGGAGGAGCATGATATAAATATCCTGTTAGGGCTGGCACTCAGCTCACAAGTGCTGCTCTCAGCACTTTGACTGGTTACGTCTGCCTTGACTGATGCCCACTACAAACAGCAGCTTCTCTGACCAGACCCAGACCAAGAACAGCGTTAGCCTGTGGGTATAAACGTAAATATTTAAAGGCAGTTTGGCAAGAGACTTTAGCAACACTACAGTAGTACGCTTCCCCCGAAGTCACTGGTTCTCAACCTCCCTGACGCTGCAGCCCTTTAGTACAATTCCTCATGTTGTGACCCCAACCATAAGGTTATTTATTATGGAGTTACAGTTGCATAACTGTAATTTTGCCACTGTTACGAATCATAATGTTTTCCAAGGTGACCCCTGTGAAAGGATCCCCAGAGGAGTTGTAACCTACAGGTTGAGAGCTGCTACCCTGTGGTCCAGGATCTCCTCAGCCCTGAGCCCTTGACCAGGTTTATAATACCAGGCACCCTTCCCTCCAGTGGAGCAAGCCTGGGGTCCAGTCAGAAAGTAGTCGATCGCCACCGGTCCTGCAGGACCACCTTCCCTGTGAGGTTGGTTTTGTAACGAGCAGGGTCCACCACGGGGTAAGTCCACTTATTTTTTTTTCTTTCCTGCTGGCATGCATAGCACCTTCCAGCACTGTGAAAGGTAGCCAGCAGGTTGGTTATTATTTCCAGGTCAGCTCTAGCTTCGAAGTTCCACAAACTTTGTTTCTGTTTTCTGTTTATGCCAAAATAGTGTGACTAGAAAACTCCACTTGTCAGAATATCTGGTCATTTATATTATCTTATTATCTTCCCCTTGGAATTTAAACTCCCATACTGAATTATATAGACTTACAATTTATTATGACCATTCTTTGAGGAGTATAATAGTCCTCTTAGTTTGAGGTAGGGAAGAAGAAAGCTTTTCTCCTTTGGCTGTTAAAATTACTACAGATTACCATTACTGGGTATTATGTCAATATTCACAACTGATACAATAAATTATAATATAAAGTTGGTAGCTTAAAACAGTTTAGAATAATTGTACCCTTTTACAGTTGTAAAGTAAGTTTCACTTGGTCTAAGTCACAGTCAAGGGGTTGCAGGAGTGTGCTCACACCAGTGGCTTTGGGAGACGCTTCCCCTCGCTTTCCCCACCTGCTTGTCTGTCAACAGTCTGTCCTTCCCTTGTAGGCGCATTAGTCCGTGTCTCACTGACCATCTTCAGATTTCTCTGTCTGTCAGGTGACTTTGTGTGCCAGCTATTTTCTAACTCTTCTAAGCACTTGTGGCTGCATTTGTAGACATGGATCATCCAGGATTACTTTCCCATCTCAAATTCCCAATTTAATCATATCTACAAGACTGTCTTTTCCTGACCTCCAAATTAGGTAGCATAGGATTAAGGCCTGGTAATTTCAGGAGCCATAATTCAGCCCACAAGTATCATTTCGTTTTGCTGCTTTCAAATGAGACTCAAAATTAGACTAAAGCCCCAGATTTTATGCTGCTAATTAGAATCTAGTGGTATTTTCTTTGTATGAAATGACAGTGCACAGTACTGTAGTGGGAAAGTGGGTGAAATGAGTTCAGCCTTGTTACTGGGAGCAGCAAAGAATCCAGGGGATCTTGTTTGGGGAGAAGAGCTAAGTTTGTGACAGTCAAATTGCACTCCTGTTGGTGGTCTTGATTTTTAGTTACTTTTTTTTTTTTTTAATATCTTGCAAGTTTATCTTTCTGTAGTAAAATAATGTGACAGTTTTAAGAATAAAAGGTTTTATTGTTTTGGTTTTTTCCAGGCAGGTTTCTGTGCAGCCCTGGCTGTCCTGGAACTAACTCATTCTGCAGACTCCGGCTGGCTTCTGCTTCCCAGATACTGGGATTAAAGGTGTGAGCCACCGCTGCCTGGCTAAGAATAACTTTTTTAAAGTGGGAGTTTATTGACCAGATTTGTGCTGTTTTGTGCTGTTTATGTTCTTCAGACCTTCAGGGTTTTTTTGTTTTTTTACCATAACTTCTTACACATTTTTTAGTACAAGATAATTGGCAAGCAAATAAAATAATTTGCTAGCAAGGGAAGTTAGACATTAAGGTAAAAGGAACTGTCTAATATCACATATTATACAGATATACCGTTTTACTTTTTTGTTACATTTATGTATGTAGGGAGAGGTTACATATGGCATGCAAATGGAGATCTAAGGACAACTTGTAGGATTCAGCTCTTCTACCAGTTGGTTCCTAAGGTTTGAATTCTAGTCAACAGATTTGGTTGTAATCTCTGAGTGAGCTGTCTTATCAGCCCAGTCCTAGCCATAACTTTTCATCTTAATCGTAATATGAAAGTGTGTTTCTATTCTTCTGATTTTTTTGTTGTTGTTGTTGTTGCTTTTTTTTTCCAATAATTTATTTATTTATTTAATCACTTTACATCCTGATTGAAGCCCCCTCTCCCCTTTCCTACCAGTCCCACCCTCTCACCCACCTCCTCATGGTACCAACCCACCCTGGCACATCAAGACTTAGCAGGGCTAAGCGCATCCTCTCCCACTGAGGCTAGACAAGAAGGTCCAGCTAGGGGAAGGAGATCTAAAGGCAGGCAACAGAGTCAGAGACAGCGTCCCGACTCCTCTTGTTAGGGGACCCATATGATGTCCAAGCTGCACATCTACTACATATGTGTAGGAGGTCTAGGACCAATCTATGCGTGCTCTTTGGTGGTTCAGTCTTTGTGAGCCCCCATGGGTCTGGGGTAGTTTACTCTGTAGGTCTTCTAGTGGTGTCCTTGACCCCTGCAGCTCCCTCAGTTCTTCTTCCTGCTCTTCCACAAGACCCCCTGAACTCTGCCTATTGTCTGGCTGTGGGTCTCTGCATCTGTTTCCACCAGCTGCTGGGGGGAGCCTCTCAGAGGACAGTTATGCTAGGCTCTTATCTTCAAGCATAGCGGAGTTTCATTAATAGTGTCGGGGTTGCATGTCTCCCATTGTTTTTTGAGAAAGGTCTCTATGTATTCCTTGCTGTCCTGCTCTGTAGACCAGGCTGGCCTCAAACTCACGGAGATCCACCTGCCTCTACCTGCTGGGATTAAAGTGCTGGGATTAAAGGTGTGTGCCCCCATGCCTGGCTAATCCTCTGGTATTTTATAGTGCTTTGCTGTTAATTTAATAAAGGTATGTACTGTTTCCCTAGTATTTACATGACTGGGCATTTTCTTAGTTCTTTATAAATTATGATTTTGTTTTTCTAGATGTATTAAGAGTTCAGGGAGAGATGGCTCAATGGTTAAGAGCACTGGCTGCTCTTCCAGAGGACCCAGGTTTGATTCCAGCACCCACATGACAATTTTCATATGGCAGAGAAACAAAAATACAGGCAAAATACTCAAACACAAAATAAAGACAAATCTAATATTTTAATTAAAAAAAAAGTTCATCTTAGGGTAGTGCTACCTATGTGTGCAAACGGACAAAATAAAAAAGTCTGTATTATGCACTGATAATAATGTTAGCTTGGAGATTAAGGTTTGATTTTAAAAAACTATGTAAGCTTTCAAATATTTAAGAAGCATAATCCATGAGATTTAGGGAGGCAGCATACGGAAGGTCTGGGAAGAGCCCTGAAGAATACCAGTGCTTAATGGCTGGGGAGGTGAGGGTTAGTCTCCTAGGGAGACAGGAGGAGACCACTGAGAGTAGTATGGAAATCAGGGGTGTGTAGCAAAGTCGGGGAAAGAATGCTTCAGCAGGGATCAGAGTGTTGAAGAGTGCTGTGAGCTGTCGGTTAGATAGCAGCTAGGAGATGATAAGAGCACCGGCTGCTCGTCCAGAGGACCCCCAGGTTCAGGTTCCAGCACCCACATGCTGGCACACAGCTGTCCATAGCTCTAGTTCTAAGGGATGTGATGCATGCCTTCTTCTAGCTTCTGTGAAGGCCAGTAGAGCTGTGTCGCACCGATACACATCAGGCAGGACACCCATACACACGAGAGACATGAATACAGTCTGTGTCCCCACCCCCAAAACAAACAAACAAAAAACCCACAACTCAAAATTGATTAAATAAAGTGTCATGCCAGAGTATCAGCACTTTTCAGAAAGGTTAATTGAAAAGGAAGAGAGAGGAGATGGATAGAAGAGTTTACATGAAGATTTTGGTGGGTGACTTGAGTAGTTCTTAAGTTACACTCCAAGGCCTGGTGTGGCACACACTTTTAACCCCAGTATTCTTAAAACAGTGTAAGTTCAAGGCTCTCTGAATTTGAGGCTAGTCTTACTTACATAGCAAGTTCCAGGCTAGCCAGGGCTACTCTGCAGAAACCCTGTCTCTAAAAAGAAAAGTCAAGTATATTTCAATTGAAAGATACTTATGTGGAGGAGCCAAGTAAGATAATGGTGTAGGAGCCCAGAAAAGTCATCTGAAATTCATTTAAGCGTGGGCTGCCCCTCTCACAGAAGGGTTTGCTGTGGACAAGAAACAGTTTCTATTAGAATACAAATATATGGGGCAGGATGAGATCTGAAAGGAATTTAATCACATTTGCTGACCACCACTCCCATAGCTGTCTCTGTTTTTCATCCTTGTCTTTCATTTCCAGATAACTATTTTCAGAATGCCTTCAAAATTGTCATCTCATCTTGATGGTTGGTTTCTGGCTTGTAGCTAATACATTTTACCTCTTTTTGACTTTCGATGACAAACACAACCTTTTGTATATAAGATACTGTGTGTGTGTGTGTGTGTGTGTGTGTGTGTGTGTGTGTGGCCTTTAATCACAATTGTAGAATTTTTTTTCTTTCTTGAAAGTACAGGGATTTAGGAAATTATGTAGACTTGCAGGCAGGGAATAATGTTAACTCTCAAGGAAGTTGTTTTTGTGTTTTGTTTTGTTGTCAGAAAACCTTAACCACTTCCTATTGTCTTTAATTATTCCCATGTACATGTGATGGCATGTATAGAATTGGAGTGCTTCTTAAATATTTGAAAGCTTAAATAGTTTTTTAAAATCAAACCTTAATCTCCAAGCTAACATTATTATCAGTGCATAATATAGACTTTTTTATTTTGTCCGTTTGCACAAATAGGTAGCACTACCCCAAGATGAACTTTTTTTTTAATTAAAATATTAGATCTGCCTCTTCTCAGCCTTACCTCTGTTTCCCTGTACCTTATTTATAAAAAAGGTTTTGACAGATTGCTTCTGTGTTTATATCAAAATTAAGTTTGTAAATATAAATAAATGTGTTGCTGTTATGTTTGTCTCTTGTTAGCTCTTTCCTCCCAATTTGTTGTAGTTTTTATGCACTCTTTTCCTCATTCTCATTCTCGTAACCTTGAAGTAGCTGCCTTAATTAATCACAGCTTGGGAAATTAAAGGTGCTTTGTGTGTTCTGAGTTATCCTTTTCAGAGATGTGACTGCAAAGCGTGCATTGCCTCATGGAACTGCAGCTGTCATGTGTTGCCTCAGACTATTCAGTATACTTTAGAGGCCAGCTGATTGTTTGAGGACAAAGTTTATCTGTACATAAGCACTGATGAACTATGGGAAATACAGATTTGGTGGCACTGGTGCATTTCTGTTTGCGTCCCCCTTCATGTAACTCAAATGTTGTGACGTTTTGCACTGCTTCCTATGCCTTAAGCAAGCCCCCCCCTCCCCGTCCTCCCTCCATCCCTCTTCCTGTCCCCTCCCCTCCACTCTTTCTTTGGGAAACTTCTTGTCTCTTACTATATGTACTTAATTTTTCCATGGATTTTTCTTTCCACCTTTGGGTCCCATCTCTAGGCAGATCTACTCCAATTTTTATAACTGACTATTTTAATGCTCATCAAAGGCTCTCCAGTTCCCAACATCCTTCCTGTTTGGAATACCATCTAAGCAGTGCTCTTTTGTTATTTGAGTAGGTCCTTGGATCTTACCAACCTCCACCGTAAATATCACTAAATACGGCTTCTCAGAGCAAGTAGAGCTGGAATAATGTATCATTTGCCAAGAGTATCATTTTCCCCACATTGTTTATATGTATCTATTTGACATAGAAACTTGGGGGATTGTTTTATTAGACCTGTCCACAGGCAAACAAATACTTGAGGAGTTTGATTTAGTTTTTTAAAGACTGCCCAAATTGGACAATACTTATTTACTTAGAGGCTCGGGAGTGCATAGAGATATTTAGTATAGTGTAAGTACTATCCCCTTATTTATCTATTCTACCTTTTAAAGAGCAGTCAAGCAGTTTCCATGTTTGCTCTTAACAGTTCTTAGAGAAGGTCAACAGAAAAATATGTGAAGCTTGTTAAAACTACTATTCAGTGATTCTTAGTTAATCCACTAACCTCGTGACTAGTAGATTGTTACATTAGCTTTGCCAAGTGAAAGGCATAAGCTGCCAAGAAGTTAGGGATGTAGCTTTGCTATAGACTGTGTCATACACCAGGTCCTGGGCTTGGGTCCTCGCACTACAGGAAAAAACAGGCAGTGATTGACCTTTAATGAGTGGAGTTTTCAGTTTCGAGGTTGGTTTTGTTTCAGAGGACTCAAAATGTTTACCATAGCACCTTGTTTTGAAATTCAGATCAGCTTCTAATACTTGAGATGAGAGCCAGCATGTACTCGGGTAGATGTAAGCTCTCAGAAAGGCCTAAGGAATCTCCTTGCCACTTACCACACTCGTGCATGCGCACCTGCTCATCTGGTCATTGGGATAAGTAAACACTGTTTAGTCATCCAGCTATGCAGGATATCTATGTAAACAGTCTCATGTTAAGGAAGACTTTCTGACATCGTTACACAACTGTCTCCCATTTCTTACGTAGCTTAGATGCCTACATCAGTGGGTTTCTGTAAATAATTCAGACTCTAGGTAGGTAAGATTCCTGAGATGGGATTGATTTATTTGGTAATTTTAGGTGTTGCATATCTGGTAAATGAGTCCTGGACTTGTTTCTAAAGGGTAGAGCCAAGTCTGTTAGGCAAAGTCAAAATCTAGATGTCCTGTATTTGTAATAGCATAGTAGTGATTAAATAGTGCCCTTTTGCTTGGTGCCTTCATTTTGCCAGGCTCGCTGTGACTGACTGGTAGTATCATTCAGGAGATCAGTATTAATATGTCCATTGTACAGATGGGGAACTTGAAGAATGCTAGTGTAGATAGGCATCAAGTGTCTTTCACAACTCACATATACCCAGCTGGCTAGCCAGGCCTAGGCAAGTTGCTGTTGGCCTTTAGTAGGTAACTTAGTGGCTTACTTTCTTCATTAGTAAGGTAGGGGTAAAATGTGCCAAAATTGGTATAAAGATTCATAAAACTTCCAAATAGTGCTTCGCTGATATCCTTCCCCCATGTGCACCCAATTAATGTGAGATGTTACTTTTTGTTTTCTTGAGATAGGGTTTCTCTATATAGCCCTTGCTGTAGACCAGGCTGGCTTCAAACTCACAGAGATCCGCCTGCCTCTGCCTCCTGAGTGCTGTGATTAAAGATAAGCACCACTACTACCTAATGACATTTTTTACTTCTAAGCCTGTAATAACTCCCTAATATCTTATCTAACTGCTTACATTTATTTTGCACACTGAAAATTTTGGACCTGTGTGAATAATTACTTTGTGGTTTTACAGAGGTTTCTGATTGTGGAAACCACACTAAATAACTTGGAATCAAACTCTTAAAAATTCCTGAGTCTTCAGCCAAGGTACCTGAAGTAGTAGATACTTGCATTTTTTTATTTGACACACAACATAATTGCAAGATTACACATGTTGAGTGCATCCTGAAGTCTTGTATGGTTCATGTAAGTTAATGAGCACCGCTGGGTCTCGGTATCAGAGGCTCCTGGGGCCTTAGTTTCCTCTGCTTCTTATTTAGTTGAGCTGAACTTGATCAGCCTTTCCTTTTCTTGTTAATCTCCACATTGCAAATCAATAACACAACATTTATGTCTTACAGCATGTGAGTTTTTACAGCTTCCTTGTACCTTGTAGATACTTCGTAAAGACTGTTGGATGTGTGTTTTGTTCCAAAGACAGTTACTGACTTTCTTATTTCTCTTTGTTTACAGACCTAGAGGATCAAGTCATAATGGGAGCATTTTTAGACAAGCCAAAGATGGAAAAGCATAATGCCCAGGGGCAGGGGAATGGGTTGAGATACGGCCTAAGCAGCATGCAAGGTTGGCGAGTTGAAATGGAGGACGCACACACGGCTGTGATCGGTTTGCCAAGTGGACTTGAGACATGGTCGTTCTTTGCTGTGTATGATGGGCATGCTGGTTCTCAGGTTGCCAAATACTGCTGTGAGCATTTGTTAGATCACATCACCAATAACCAGGATTTTAAAGGGTCTGCAGGAGCACCTTCTGTGGAAAACGTAAAGAATGGAATCAGAACAGGCTTTCTGGAGATTGATGAACACATGAGAGTGATGTCAGAGAAGAAACATGGTGCAGACAGAAGCGGGTCGACAGCTGTGGGTGTCTTAATTTCTCCCCAACATACTTATTTCATTAACTGTGGAGACTCGAGAGGTTTACTTTGTAGGAACAGGAAAGTTCACTTCTTTACACAAGACCACAAGCCAAGTAATCCCCTGGAAAAAGAACGAATTCAGAATGCAGGGGGCTCTGTGATGATTCAGCGTGTCAACGGCTCTCTGGCTGTATCGAGGGCCCTTGGGGATTTTGATTATAAATGTGTCCATGGAAAAGGTCCCACAGAGCAGCTTGTCTCACCAGAGCCTGAAGTCCATGATATTGAAAGGTCTGAAGAGGATGATCAGTTCATTATTCTTGCATGTGATGGTATCTGGGATGTCATGGGAAACGAGGAGCTCTGTGACTTTGTGAGATCCAGACTTGAAGTCACTGATGACCTGGAGAAAGTTTGCAACGAAGTAGTCGACACCTGTTTGTACAAGGTAGCTAGACTTTTGTTTATCTTCAGTCAACTTTATGCCATTAATTATTTTCCTTTAGTCATCTTAGAGCCTGTAGCTCTCAAAAATAAGTCTTTGACACAATTACAGAATACTGTGTCCTAACTGTGAAAATAAAGGGACACTTAGGAAATTAGCCAGTGTACCCTCTCCCCCATCTCTGTGTGCAAGAATGGTCTCTAAATGTTTGGTCTTTAACCATGAGTTACTTAAGCTTTTTAGTACTGTAGAAGAATAGCAGAGATGAAAAGATTCTACCCAGGTGCTTAAGAAAGAGGGTGGGAAAATTTGGAGCTTGGTTCTATAAGCTCTAGAAATGCTTTGGAACTAGTTCAGTGAGTCTGTAGCATCAGTGCACAGGAGGTTAGTGAGCATTAGGTGTGGTGCAAAGAGGGTAGTGAGTTTTGGGTATGGTGTGGTACGGTAGCCTTGGATGTGGACTCAGGACTTGCTGTGAGACCCCGTGACTTGACGTAAGCTTTTATTTAATTGTCATATGCAAAAAGAACAGAGATTACCCTGTCTAAGTGGGTTTTTGGGAGGATCAAATGGGGTCATGTACATAGCTAAGCTCCCCGAACCCCTTATTTTACAGATAAGGACGCTAAAGCCAGAGAAGGTTCTGTGGACTTGAGAGGCAAACGGACCTGGGATGGAGTCTTGCCTCTATTACTTTTGTACTCTTCAGTCTTAAACAGTCTTCAGCCTCTCTAAAATAGAGATGATATCTAACTTAGAGGCCTGTTACGGATTTACATTAGCATGCGTGTGCGCTCTAGACTGGCAGATAGTACGTAGTTAGTACATGCTGCTAGCTTTCCTGGAGAACTCAGAAATTCTACAGTAGCATACAACTTAAGTCACAGCCAACCAGACTAGAAAATCTGGGTCCTTGACTTGGCATCAGGTTTCTGCCACACTGTTGTATTTTGTCAGTGACATTTGCTGACTTACTTTTTGAAGACACATGCAGTTCAGTATAAAATCTTAGTTCTGTTAGAAGTGAAATTTATGTAACTTAAGAACCTGTGATTTTAAAGGGCAACAGAGTAACAGTCTGGTAGTGTGCCATCAATTTCTGAATAAAATAACAAGGTGCTTAGGATTCTAGTCCTGCTTAGTGTTCACGAACTCAGCAGCCTTTTGCTAGGTTTGCTATATAGTACTAGAGAAGTAAGTGATGTTAGCGAAATAAAAATCTGGTAAATTGTTAGATTCGGATTTTAATAAAGTATTCAAATTATATTTTATGCTGTTTTAAAATGATTCAGTACCTTAGCATTTGCCACATTAAACAGTTTGAATTATTTGTTGCTTAACGTGTATAAGATCATTGCTAGGTTTGCTATATAGTACTAGAGAAGTAAGTGATGTTAGCGAAATAAAAATCTGGTAAATTGTTAGATTCGGATTTTAATAAAGTATTCAAATTATACTTTATGCTGTTTTAAAATGATTCAGTACCTTAGCATTTGCCACATTAAACAGTTTGAATTATTTGTTGCTTAACGTGTATAAGATAAATTTTTCTATGTAACTGAATTAAATATTAAAAGTTAGGAAAGTGTGAGGGGGCTGGCTAACCATTCGCTTACAGCAGTATAAATAATTTGAATGTACTAAGTTAAGTCAGTATTCACAGTGTGTTGTGACTGAAGAGTAAATTCGTGAAAGGGAAAGTAAATACTGGTGCTAAAAATCTGTGTCCTGTTCTGTGACATGTGCAGCTCTATGATACTCACATAGTAGGTGGCCACCAGGGAATGCATAGAAATAGTTTTGCTTTATAGACTCCTGACTGGTGATTAGCACAGCGGATCTAACCTGTAATGATTCTTTTTTCTGAATATTAATATATTAAAAATTACATTTGTACTAGAAACAATGTAGTTACAACTGGCAAGTTGTAAAGATTCTCGAGGTTTAAGAAACAAACAAACAAAAACAGAAGGAAAACCAAATATTCTTGACCTTTTCTTCCCCAGGGCAGTCGAGACAACATGAGTGTGATTTTGATCTGTTTTCCAAATGCACCTAAGGTCTCAGCAGAAGCGGTGAAGAAGGAGGCCGAGCTGGACAAGTTCCTGGAATGCAGAGTAGAAGGTGGATTCTTTAACAAAAAATAAGTAGCTTTATTTAAAAAAAATAAAACAAAACCTTCAACACAATCAAAGTCTATAACATTTTAGAGTCTGTAGTTGGTTACGTGCCTTTAGCATGTAGTACTTAGTGTGTAAAGTGGAAAGGACTTTGTAGCGACCATTTAGACATGTGCCCCCAGGCCTTGTGCATTATGGTTGGGGAACTTTTGTTCTAAGTGACTGAAGTCTGACACGAGTAATTTTATGCCAGGAAAACATGAGTTGTCCTGTGTTTGAGTATGCCGTCTTCCTGTGAAAAGATGCGTGCACTAAGTTAGAATCTCTGGAATATTTCTATTTACCTGTATTTGGTTGGTTGGTTTTGGGTGGCTTTGTTTTGTTGGGTTTTGTTTTTGATAACTTGAAGATCAAATGGTTATAACAACTGTCACATCCCACAGATTTTAAAACTTGTTTTTCCTCTGTTTCATGGCTTCGCTCCTAAGCCGTAAGCTGCTTCACCTACAGCACAAACCTGACAGGAGTTCTCAGACGAAATCAAGATAGTAGTCTAGAACTCTAGGCACGTGGTTCTGATGTTTCTGCAGATCGTTTCAGAACAAATGGAAAGTGTGTGTACCTCAAAAAAAAAAATGTGATGCTTTTAAATATTTTAAGAATATTTAAAAGAATATTTTGAGAAATTAACCTTTTGTTGGTGGGGTTTGTTGGTTGGTTGGTTGGTTGTGAACTGGGGACCAAATCTAAGTTCTCTTGTGCAGAGGCAAGTGTTTCCCTCCGAGCCACACCCTGGCCCTGGCATGGTCTTTGGTGAAGCTGCTCACCAAGTATAAGCATAAGCATTTTTTCCCCAGACACCGGGTTCCCTGTGCACGCGTACAATGAGCACATAGGTCAGCCATGCCTAGAAGCAGGAATGCGTCAGTGTAAAAAGTGCATTCGCTCTCCTGATAGCACAGTTAGCACGCAAGCATTGACACTATTGCATCCCATTGTGTCTTCATTATTAAAATTAGTGTGCATTTTAATTTTATTTTCTTCCTTTTTTATTGCTTTTTCATTTGTAATCTGTCTATTAGAATTATGCTTGGTTTGGGTTGTCAGTGTATCTAGAGTCCTGAGAAAGTTTTGTTCTTATAACCCTCCCTCCCTTGATGGTAATGCCTGTGTTTGGACTGTTTAGTATTCATTCATTGTTGAGTGTACTAGTCATTGCATTTCCTCTCACTGTTTTCAAGGGTCTTGTAACTTTTCATATCTTAGGGTTTTTTTCAATGTTTCGTGTAGATAAAACAGTTAAAGTTAAAAATAATTAGGATGTTACAGAATGATGGGTCTCAATTGCCAATTAGTAGAAAAACATGACACCAAAAAATATGTATGGGGTAAGTTTCTATTGATGTTTTGGCACTTTAACGTGGCTTAGATTTTATTGGTATAAAGAAATAACAAGTACCTTAGTATTTTCACTATGAAATGGGATCCAGTTTTTTAAATGAATTGCTATTTTTCTCTTAAGTGTGCTTTATTTTAAAGTAAGTTTTGGTGGAATTATTGAACATTCACCACATATAGTTTTATTACAGTAATATTTCATTTTATCAAATGAGAGTTGACAGATTGCACTCCACGTGGGCAGAGTTTATATTGATAGTCAATATTTTTGCTATGTTCACATGTTATACCATGCAGTTGGAGGTAATATGTTATAACTTAAGTATGGTATTTTTAGATCAGATGAGATGCAACTAGAAAGAAAATAATGTTAAAGCTGCTGTTATTTAAAGGCATAGAAAGAATGTAACTTTGTACTGTAAATGATGTATGTCTTAAATGAAGATACACAACTTCTAAAACAGATACCAGATACCTTTTTCTTTCTTTAAATACATGCCTTGACTAAATTGCTGTGAGCTGCTAAGCCTCATTTTATTTGCTTTCAATATATTTGGCTTCTGTGTCCACAACATTGGAAAGGACAGAGCTCCCTTTCTCCTGTTGTGTTCACCTTAACTGAAGGGGAGGTGGTGAAAAGATTGCCTCCTCACGTAACCAGACTGCTGTTGCACTGTGGTCCATAGGCAGTTTAAGATTATACTCACCTTTGTGTGGCCTTCCCATCACTGCTACCGTACCGGTCTGACCCCTGAAAAGTTGCTAATGCTGAGGGAACTAAGAAGTCCTTAAGCTTCAATAAGGAGGGTGAGGAGCAGATAATGTTTGTGTCTGGGTTTGTGAAACAGAATTCTTGACATACATATTTTTAAGAGAGCACCAAGTCTTTTAGAGTCTATTAAAATGTGTAGTCCAAGACCAATTAAAACAATTTTTCTTTCTGTTCAATACTTTTCTAGAAGCCAAAGGAAGAGGGATAGTGTAATTGTTCAGTTAAATGATTGTCCCTCATCAAATAAATCCTAATTGTTTCTAAAGCTTTTATTATTCATAAAATAATTTATTTTCCTGTATTCGCAATTAGAATATCCAAACTTATATTTTAATGAAGATGTAAGCTACATCAAATACAGTGGGGTTTTTATTTAGAACCAAAACCATCAGTGGTTGAATTTATCATCAGTGTTCATTTCTCTTGTATCTAGAGCTCTACGCAAACGATTGTATGGCTTACTTAGTAGATGCTGTGTTGTGTGTTACACTTTGAGATTGTGAACTTGTGTAGCTTAGGGAAGCATCCAACCCCCATATTTTTGTATAGTAGATTTTCTGCACTAGAACCATGTAGAAAATCAATATGCCAGAATGTTAAAGATGACACAATAAAGGAACTTGGCAAACCAAATCTGAGATCCTTGCTTTTTGTTCAGGTTTAAGACTGCTTCATTTTGTTAATTTTTTTATAAAGGAAAAAAAGGCATAAAATAATAGATGTTAAAATTTGGCCTTTATTTTAGAAGGACAATTATGAACCATGTAAAGAGATTTTATGGGTAGCAATGTCTATTTAACTTGTGCCTTTAATGGTGAAGTAATATTTGGAGGCTTGGTCAGAGAATGAAGTTTTTATATGTGTTGTTATTTTCAGAGGTATTTACAGATGGAGAACTAGGATGATAATTTCTTGCCCGGGTGGCAAAGAAAATACCATTTCTTGATGTAAATATTGAGAAACAAAAAAGTTGCAAGTGCCTTTGACTGAAATTTGCACTGAGATTAAAACATGCTGAATCTCCAGATAACGTCTTGTACTTAGTTTAGAGTTGGGGTAAGGCTCTGTGTTTCACAACTTGTGATGTTTGTGATAAGAATGACACCAAATCTGCAGCTCCCTCGCTGTGCCCACCTAGTAACTGAGGTTTTGAAACGAATCATCAAATCATTTTAAATGCAGCTGTGGAGGGTTTTTTAAGTCTTTCTGTTCTTTTTTTTTTTTTTTTTTTTCTGTCATGAAATTTAGACCTTTTTCATTTAAAGCCTTGCTTAAGTAACAAATGGAGGGAAAACAAATGGTATTTTAAGTGTTGAGCTTTAATTTATTTAAATATGTGTTATGTATTTACAGGGTAAAGAGCAGAAAAACCTGTATCTGGTATAAGGACAGAGTTGCACAGTAACTAGTCAGCATCTTAAGAAAGAAGATCTTCATTTGTGCACACACACACACACACACACACACATATGTCCTTGATTGTATAACACCTCATGTTAACGGAAAGAAATCTTTTCACATTTTTATCTTGCTTTCTTTCACTGAGGTTAATACTTTGTGTCTTTTTCTGCATCCCTTGGTCTTTCTAGGATCGGTGATAAATGTTATACTAGTTTAGAAAATCTCAGGCGTAGTGAAAGTAAATATTGTCTGTGATAACATAAGATACCTTTGTTTCAGTGTTTTAAATATTGAGTTTTGATAACACTTACAAAAAAAGTACTTCTGATTCCCAGAAATCATAAAGAAGCAGGGGGAAGGAGTCCCTGACTTAGTCCACGTGATGCGCACGTTAGCAAGTGAGAACATCCCCAGCCTCCCACCAGGGGGTGAATTGGCGAGCAAGTGAGTATGTTTGCATGCTCTTGGCCTTTAGATAACTGCATCTACACCTAATGCCCTGTATCATGTGTGGCCGATTAGGAAATGTACGCGTTTGGGTTGAATGTCAGCGTGTGTACTGAGGGTCATCCTTAGTGGAAGCGTGGGTGACATGAGGTAATACAGTGAAAGGATATTTTAAATGAAATTATATGATCCCACAAAAGTATAAGTGGTCCTAGTAGTGGTGGGCGCTCTCCTTTTTTTTTTCCCCATTGTTAAACCCTTAACACTTTAAAGATTACCTTCAATTTGGGCAATGTGTCTACATGTCTGTATTTCCCAATGTTTGGTTTATTGTTGATTAGTGTTTAGTGTCAGAAAGGGTAGACACTTTTTTTTTCTTTTATGTTGCTTTGTAGAACCATATTAATTTGTGGTAGATATTAAGCTTATATCTGTAGTTAGCAATACACATTATGGAATTCATGTGTCTGTTTTAATTTAGTGCTTGGCACAAAGGGATATTGTGACCATTTCTTTTATTTTCTGTAGTTTGTACATGTAGTATAGTTTTTTTGATCATTTTTACCAGGAATTATAAAAGGCCCTGTTGAATCCTTTATTTATTTATTGTTTTTATAACTCTTAGTTTGACTATCATTGATCTGACTATCTAAAAAAATTGCTTCCAATCAACTTTAGAATGTGAAGCCTATAACTTTAAAAGCACCATTACATCATAGTGTGAGTGTGTGTGTTTGGTATGAATAAACCTGAATAAAGTCTCATGTTTGCTAGGGAAGTTGGGACCCTTTTTTGAGCTATGATCTTATGGAAGCCTGGCCTGGCTACTGACTCAGGTAGTCTTGCCTCAGCTGAATGTGCTGAGATTGTGGCTTGTTCCATCACACATGGCCAGATTGTAAAACACTATGCAGAAACCAATCCCTATACTTGTCCTGGAAGTATTCAACACTGTAGTTTTTGTAGCTTTTAGAAGGAGTGTTAAGAAAGGCAAAGATGAAGTGTCCAGTGGATTGTTTCACTGTGACATGTTAAAGCTGTCGTACTGTGGTGCCACTCCTAACTAGTATGCCTTAAGATGGGTATTGGTGTGCTCACTTGGAGCCGTCTAAGTCAGCTTAGATAGAAGTAGGCCCATACAGACGGTTAGTGCTCAGGTACATGTGCCAGAGGTTACAGAAGGTAGACAACATCTTCCTCTGTCGCTCTCCTTACTTGTGAAATTGGTCCCTCACTAAACAGAACTCAGCAGCTAGCTGACCTGTAAGCTCCGGGACTCCACTTATTTCTTCCTCATGTCTGGTGCTAAAGGTCCAGGCACAGGGCAGTTTGTGCGCGCTGGGATCCCAGTGAAGGCCTGGGCTTGTGCTTGGAAGGTAGACACCTTTCTTGCCAGCTGAGCTGCTAAATCCCTAGGCTGAATTTTTGGGGGTTGTAGGTTATTTTGTTCCTTTTTGTTTTTAAGCAGCCTGGTGGCCTCCCTTTGGTCCCCAGAACCCATATAGTACAGACAGAGAACAGACGCCTGCAAACTGTCCTCTGACCTCCAAACACATGTACACACAGTAGTAATTGTTTAAGAAAGACCAGCCAGTGGTTTGTTAAGTAAGTAAAAGAAACTATAACTTCTGTCTAGTATTTCCTAGATCAAGCTGTTACTCCATTTTAGAGTAACTGTAGCTCTGCCTTAACATTGGGACTCAGGTGTCTTAAAGACAGGCCAGGTGTTGGCAGCAGGATAAATGTACTCAAAGAGCAAGATTAGTTTCTGAGGTTTTAACTGGGTTGGGGTTATTAAGCAGGGGTTTACTTTCTGGAGGATTAACTTTCTGCATCTTTTAACATCTAGGCGGAATGTAATTGAAGCCGTTTACAATAGACTGAACCCTTACAAAAATGACGACACTGTGAGTAGACTTCCCTCCCTCTTTTCCCCCTCCCTCTCTCCAGTCAGTGCACATCCTTCCCTGGGGAGTTAGACACATCCTCAGTGAGTACTTTGAAGTCTGCTTGCTCTGGTCTCTGCGTATACCAGAATCCCAGTGACTGCAAACATAGTGATGGTGAGTGGCCACCTCTCTCTGAGAAGAAAGAAAGTCTCTTTTTAAGCCTCCGCATCAGTCAACTTCAAAAGACCTACCTTCACCAGTTTGGTTGTTTTTTTTTTTTTTTTTTTTCTTCCAGTTAGGAACCACTTTGCTGAGAATCCTGGATTATTCTGAGTTTTCTGAGGAGTAGCCCTAGATTCAGTGTTCATCTCCACGAAGCATGTTTTTGTCTGCAAATACCTGAGTCTGAAAGCAGAGCCCTCCCTGAAGTCTCAGAGAAGTCTCTTTCTCCAAGCCCTAGCGTGGCAGAGTGGCGTAGTCTCCCTCTGCTGTCAGCTTACTGTCTGACTGCCACTCTCCCCTGCTCTGCAGCCCTGTGAGGCTCACCTTAGCCTTTTTACTCCCGCAGTGCAATAAGTTTAATGAAAATGGACTCTCATGAAAAGATAGGTGAATTTTGTTGGTTTAATGATTTATTTGTTCGTCTTCAAAGTGTTTTTCCAAACGAAAGAATTTATTTATTTACTATTTTTTTAATAGAAAATTTTAGTTGGTGGGGCCAGACCAATTTTTTATTTTTTAACAAAACAGTTCAAATACTAGTATTTCATGTGTGCACATACATACTTTAAAAGTCAAATAAGCTCTAACAATCAGTGTTATAACACCTTATCTTTCTGCATTATCCAGAAAGTGGTACGTTTTAGCATCCTGAAGTTTTCATTGTAAGCCTTGTTTTGTTTCTTTTCCTATGTAAAGGATTCTGCGTCAACTGATGATATGTGGTAAAGCTGCTCACCCAGGCGTGGATTTACCTTCGCCTCCAAAGGAAAGTACAGCTCAACTTTGCCGAACCTTTTACATTCATCGTCGACTTTAAGCAAGGGGTCCGACCTGACACGGGTGAGGGACTACAGCTCCAACGGTGGAACAGCTAGCCCAGAATGGATTTTTTTTTATTATTATTGTAAATTTGAGACTTATGTAAACGTGATTTCAAACCGTAATTCATGTTGTAAATCAGACTCCAGCAATTTTTGTTGTATGATTTTGGTTTTTGTAAAGTATAATTGTCCTTGTACAAAGTGCTCATATTTAATTATGAACTGCTTTGAAATCACTATCAATGACGAAGGAAACGTTGGCTTGTTGTGTGACACAACAGATGTAGTCATGCTGTGTTTGGACTTGGGGTTGGGATAGGGGAAGCAGCAGCCACATAGCTAGATGCTCATGTGCAGCTGATGATGAAGAATTCCAAAAGCTTACAAAGCTGTACATCCAGGGAGTATTGAAAACTGTCTTTGTGTTCTGGCAAGGCATTGGCCTGTTGATAACGCCGTTCCTTCTTCCCTGTCTCTAGGATGTCCTCTCCTTGTAGCTGAGAGTATTGCAGCTGATACCATATATTCAGGAGAATATCAATTCTGGGCTAAAATGCCTTGATTTTTTTTGCACCTCTTTATGAGTCCTTACATTTAATTACTAATTGGTAAGCAGCAACTTCCTACATAGTAGGAGACTGCCACATTTTTTTTCCTATCATGATTGGCTGGGCCTGCTGCTGTTCCTAGTAAGATATTCCGAATTCCATTTTATCAATAAAGCTTGGTTTAACAAACAAGAGATTTAATCATGTATGTGTAATTCCTCTTTTACCCCGGCTTTCAAAACCCCATGTGGGGTAAATGGGATGTTCCTCCTAGGGAAAGATGCTAGTCCCCTTAAATTGGATGATGGCGTTACCCCGGGTGCAGATGGATCAAAAGATTGACGTCTGTGTCGTTTCCTAATCTGTTTTAAAATGGGTTTCTTTCAGGCTGCTTACTTTTCATTAAGATGTGCGTCAGCTTGAATTTACCTACTGTTAATTAAAATAATTGTCAAAGTTTGACAATCATAACACTATGATAGATGTGTGTGTGTTGAATGTGTGTTTGCCTGTAACTTTTAATTGATCCACGTCTTTAGAATCTAAGAGGTTAAGATGTATTTGTGATTTGAAATATAGCATGTCGATAATATTTAGCTGTTGGCCTTTACAAATAAACTTCAAAGCTTAAGGAATTGTAGATATAAAATACCTAATTTAATTTAGGCTTAAGCCCCTCCAACTAAGCATGTAAGAGTAAGTTTCAGTCTGTCACACTGTAAAGACTACTGTTCTATACCTTCTGTATCTGCCTCTCTAGGGTGAGTGCTGTATTTACCACCACACTGCTGACTCAGTTGGTCAGATGTCCCACTAGGAAACAGTTAAAATGCAACGTCAACTACAAAGTTACAACTTTGTGTACAGAAGCTATTATAATACATTTCTTTCTATTTGTTTTTTTCCCAAACTTGGAAATAAACATGTCTGTATATCCAGCCTCAAAACCAATGTCAAGCTAAGGACACAGCAGGAAAGTACCATGAAGTGTAAGACTTCAGTAGCTAGGACACCAGTGGGCTCTTTGTTACCCCTCTAACTTGTGAGGTAAATAAATGTAACTTCATTGTATTTTATTTACATCTTAGTGTAGCATGAATGGAGAGAAACTGAAGTACTCTTTATACTTAGAAATTTATAACAGCCGGAATATAGAACCAATTCCAGAGTTAACTTACAATAAATGCTTAATGTCTACATGTGTGGTGGAGTTGGGAATATGGTAATGTTCTAAGCTGTGGCTTTGCCGTGATGTAAATGTGCATTTCATGAAAACCAGTGCTTCTAGCATAGGCTGGCCTCTTGACTGACAGCTGAAGCTGAGATCCTGATGGGTGACCCAGTTTCGTTTTTGAAATTGAGACTTCTGTGATGGAAAGCTATGTATCAAACCATAGCAGCTTGGTTAGAGCCTTGTTATCTGAGATTAAACAAAACAACAACAAAAAAAGAGGAAGTTAGAATATTCTCATACCAAAGGCTGGAGTAAAAAACAGCTATGATCTGAGAAGACTAAATCTTTCACTTGAGTCAGCACATACTAATGCAGCTTTGCATTACAGAACCACAGGATGGAGGCGTGCATTATAAAAGCAGATTATGACTCCTTCCTAGGAAAATGGCCGTGGTGGAAGCCAGCAACACTTCTAGAGGGGGACATTTGTGCCTGCATAGAACACTTCATTTTTGATCCCCATCCTCTTTCCTGCTAATTAACTTTCAAGACAAATGCCTCATGGGGTTTTTGGGTTTTTGTTTTTAATGTGGAGGGGAAAAAGTTCTTGTGTGATGGTGACATAACATGCAGAGTGTGCTTTCATGTCAGTGGGAAATTCAGCTCTGCTAACTTACCATTAAAGCTTTGTGACTCTCACTGTTTCAACATTGATCATAAAAATAAACTAAGCTGGGTGTGCTGGCGTACACCTCTAGTCCCAGCACTCTGGAGACAGAGGCAGGTTGATTTCTCTGAGTTCCAGGCCAGCCTGGTTTACAGAGTGAGTTCAGTAAAGCCAGGGCTACGTACAGAAACCCTGTCACATCTGATTCTCACTTTTCTTTTGGAACATTCTTCCCTGGATACCAAAAGCGTCTCTCATCAGCATAAACTAAAAACCAAAGCGGTCCCTTTTTTTGTCTTCAGAACACTTGTCAGACATCTGCAGTCACAGTTCAACTCCAGCTGTGTGGCTGCTTAACTTTATGTCACATGGTATTAGGAACTTCCGGCAGAAAAGCCAGGTATGGGGGCTGTGCCTTGGTTTTAGCACCTGGGAGGCCAAAGCAACAGGTCATGGAATTTAAAACGAAACTGGGCTACAAAGAGACACCCTGCTTGAAAAAAAAAAAATAATAATAAACTAAAGAATAATGAGTTATCTGATACAGATAGTTTGAATTACAGTGCTTCTTACAATGGCCATGTGTTTGAGCACGTTAAACTAGCTAAGCTCAGCTTTTTTCTATGTATTGTTAACAAAACACTGTTCTAGGTTAAGTCCTTCGGGACTAGAAAGAGATAAAGTAGGTCCTTGTTCTCAGGGAGTTCACATTTGGGCAGAATTTAGAATCTAGTGTATGTGCTGTAAGCGGAACATTAATACAAATACAAACGTATTGCCCGCCTCCTTCTCACCCAGGACTTTTTTCAACTAAGTAGGTCACCACCTAGAAGAGTTAGTTGGTGCTTCCTTTATTTCCCAAAACTGTTTTATTTTCTTCTCCCCAAAAGTTGAATTTCATCCAATAGAAAATTATACTCGGCAAAAGAGTGAACTGGACTGCTGAGGTATGTCTCGGAATCTCTTCAGAGCTCTTGGTTATCTGTAAGAAGTGGCCTTGACTTTTCCTAATGACAGCAGCAAGTCACAAGTAATGGACGTCCCAGCGGCCTCTACCCTGCAGCATGCAGGTGGCGCCTGAGCTTAGAGCCTCCTGTAGATTCTGCCGGACTTCCGTAGCACTGTGGTCTTCATGGTGCAGCGCTAGTGTTCTTAGGAAATTGTTGCGCTTTTTTCCCTCCCTCTTAATGTGTGTTAGTATTTAAGTGGAGCCATACCTGCCCATCCTTACTGAACAAATTAACCTGGGAGTTTAGCATGCGGAGTCCAAAAAGACTGATGAATTGGTTTTGTTTTAACTATTAATTTCATGGTATAATTCTAGTTCAAACTTGATGATTTTACAGTATAAAATTTGGTATTTGAAAGAGATGTAAATACAATATTTCAGCATGTGGATGTTTGTCATTGAGGTTTTTCCTTGGAGGAACCTCCAAGGATGTTATATATTCTCACATATTATGGTAATGACATGACCATTTTAAATTTACTAGATTCCTAATTAGTTTTTTCAGGTGTTTGAAAGTCTTCACTTTTAGAAGCCTTTTTTTTTTTTTTTTTTTAACTTCTTACCCTACAATGCTGTGCTGTGGGTTTTGTTTTGTGGTTCTTTTAAATTTTGTAGTATTTCAGAATGTGTTTGAAATATTTAAGAACATGTTTTCTAAATGTAGAATACTTTATTGTGTTGGTCAGTAGCTCAGCTAAATGATATTCTACAGGCATTGGCTCTGCTATATTATCAAATGAGCATTTTTCATTTAGGGTCAACTCAACAGTTTTTCTCTTCTTTTATCTGCTCTGTATTCAGCTACTGACTTCTGCTCTCTTCCATTTAAGTAGCAGGGTGGAGTGTTGCAAAAACTCAGAATGTAGCCTGGTGGGGTAGCACAGGCCTTTAATCCCAGCACTTAGGAGGCAGAGGCAAGCTCTGAGTTCAAGGACAATCTCAACTACACAGACAAGCCCTGTATCAACTCCTGTGTGCACCCCCCCTCCAAACAAAACAAAACCCAAAAAAACTCAGTTGGTTGACGAATTTCATGAGGGAAGTTTACTTAAATTGAAATAACATTAAATGACCATTTTTCCTCATCCTTTGTGAAATATTGTCCCCCTTCTTCCATTTCCTCTCCTCTCTCCGTGCCCCTCCAACTTCTTACTCGAAAGAGGCCGAGTCCATTCTCTTGAACAAGAAGAGCCATGTATTACTCATTAAGACCAATTCATGCTGTGTTACATTGGGCTGAAAGCAGGAAAACTTGGGGTATAAAGTAACGGGGGAGGGTCGGGTCACTTTGATTGCTTTAAAGTCCATAAAATTGTCATCTTTGGACCTGGCTGTCAGTGTTCCAGAACTGACTGTGCATCACAGAAGCCAGCCAGGGGCAACTTAGTTTACTTCTCTGATTTGTTGATAGTCAATACAAGCAACTGAGACAAATGCCCAGTGTTTTCACCCAAACCCATCCATTTGCCTCTTCATTGCTCCAAATCCCAATTTCTACCGGCTGCCTCCACATTAAACTAAATGTTTAGGAGAACTGTTCATTTTATATCGTCCTGACTGATGAAAGAGTGCTCAGTAATATTGTGTCTGTATGGTCCTGTCTGAAATAGGCTAGTCTGTGTACGAGATTGGGTAGCTGTAGGACAAAATTAGATCTTGACTCCATACATTGAATAGCACAGGTTTGTTATTGAGGGGCTTCCTAAACTTCTGGGTCTCAGCCCTTTGAGATGTGAATCTGAGGGACTGCACCCAGGAAAATGCCTATAACTCCCCAAGAATGTCTTTGGCCTGGCCAAGACCGTCTGGTATCATGTAGGGCACCCTTCTCCAGCAGAGCCCCAAATATTCCAAGAGCATAAAAATCTATCAGAAGGAATTGTTTGCCTTACTTTGAAAAGAGTAGAGAGGCAGGTGGGCACCTGGCTGGAATTTGGTATTAATGTTGGGGTTTTTTTGTTGTTGTTGTTTTTATTTGTTTTATTTTGTTTTTCCTAAGGGCCTGTGTTGTAGGAACCTATTTGTAAAGGTGGAAGCATGGTGATTAGGCTAGTTTTGGAGGTTGATGTTAAGGTTTGCCACTCTTGAAACCCAACAAAAGGTGAAATGGAAATGGAATGTTTCTGGCATGTTTCTGACCCCCTATAGTGTTGGTGAAATATATCAATGCATTAGCTGTGAGTCTCACTCAGGTTTTAAAAGTCTCGTTAAATACTAACTTAATTTCAGATCCTAAGGAATTAAATACTTAATAAAAATGTTTTTAAAAGGTCTTACTTAGAAATGTAGATGACTAATGATTGCTACAAAAGATACCATAATTACATTGAGAAATAATTGTGAAATTTGTTGCCAAAATTTCATGTTCAGTTCTAGCTTGATTTGTGTTTGTGGGACTAGAAACAGAATTCATTGTTTTACCTGGCTAGCCCTTAACTCACTTCGTAGCATATCTGCAGGCAAATACTGTGTACCTATGATGCTCAGCACTGATTAGTTTCCTAGTTGTAATTATTTCACTTCATTTAGAAGAGTGTGTTAAGTGGGGAGACGTGTACATGTTAAAAGCATGTTGCATTATACATAAATTCAGTTTTTTTTTAAACTTACCGATGTAAGAACTGCAGAAATATTTTCTTAAACATACTGTGTAACAGAATTCTCCACTTTGCAGTTTATGTGACCCACAATTTTAAAGAAATTCCGTAAATGTATATTTTGTATTATGTACCATTTCCCAGTCCAAAGAAAATCTGTGAATTCAGTTCTAATTTTAAGAATGTACTTTTGTTTTCTAGAGCTTTGAAAAATTGCATTCAGCCTGTGAATGGTTACAGATTGTATGTGAGATGAAAAGTAGAAATTTCGGGTTTGCAAACCCAGTGCCACGAAATAAAGCAGGCAATTGCATAATGTGGTGTTTATGACTGTTTGCTGCTGCAAGGAGCGTGTCTGCTGTGTCGAGACCTGGGAAACGGTGATGGAGTGACGCAGAGAACTCTTTCCCTAGTGGAGCTTGGTGAGTCGACCGATCAGATAAATCAAACCGTTCTTCGAAGTAGATTTGAACTCCTGATTTTAAGGAGATGATTGGTAGCCACAAAGTTTGGGTTGATGGTTATGGCTGTTAAAATATTCCAGAAAGAAAGAAGCCATTAGTTCTTCATCTTGGACAAGAGACTGGAGATTGTACGTGGTCTGAGGAAGGACTGTCGGCTGGTAGCGGTCCTGGAGTTGTGTGTGGGTGTGCACGTGTGTGAAGAGAGGTGCTTGCTGTATGTGTGAGAGAGAAATGTGAAGGGAGGCGTTTGTGCTGTGTGTGAGTGAAGAGAGGCACTTGCTGTGTATGAGAGTGTGTATATCTGAAGGGAGTCATGCTGTGTGTGTGTGTGTGTGTGTGTGTGTGTGTGTGTGTGTGTGTGTGTCTGCCTGAAGGGAGGCATTTGCAGCTCCTTCTGATGGCCACAGCAAAACCATCGTGTATTTACCCATGTCTCAAAATGACCCACAACTAGAGGTTTGAAAACTGAGCAGGTGGCTAAATGGAAGCTCTCTAAGCTACCAGCTTCTCTTCCTCAACTCTTACTAAAGTCGAGTATTTCGAAGTGTTCTTTTGCTTGTTAGCTCTCAAGAGCCCGGGCTGAACTTTCTGTCAAAGCAAATGTGATCCTAGTTGAAGATTATATCCTTGTATTACAGGGCAGGTTTGCCACAAAGCTCACCACGTGGCCAGGAAAAAGACTTTGACTCGCTGGTTGCCAGCAGTCAGCAGGAGATTCATGTTGTGTGTTTGTGTTCTAAGGGCTTTTTATAAAACTCTGTTTCATGATAATAGGTGGGTTGTTGCCTAAACAGGATTATTTACTCCAAGAACGTCATGGCTGTAGGTTTTAGGCATAGGCTTGGATCTTCCAGACCAAAGTGCTCCATCTACAGCTGTCCCTCCAGCCACACACAAAGTGTCTTCCAGAAGTTAGTTTGACCCGTGAGGATTTCCAATACTTGACCATTATTGATCTACAGTGATCATTTTAAACTCTTCAATTTGATACCCTTTGAAATGAGTTTTCAGCCAACCAGAGGGTCAGTAGCTAGTATTTCTCACTGTTTTTATATGTGTGCCTTTGGGATGGGTGGGAGGTTTCAAAAGAAAAATGCACACACAGGCACACGAATGAGCAAGTTTCTAAGTATGAAGTTTTGTAATAGGCAATACTATGTTTATAAAGTGTCAATCTGTGAGTCGTTTTTCCAGGTGAGGGAAGGAAATGGTGTTTTACTATTGTTTTTGTCTTGGTAATGACTGGCAAAATTGTGTAGAATTGAAAAATCAAAGGGTTTGCCAGTTTGTGTCTTTTGTGGTTCAGGGAGGTTCTGTATGTGCTTTGCATTATATAGACATTTCCAGGTTATCTGCTCAGTCTATCAAACGGTCCTGAATGTGCGTTTGATTCTATGTAAGAAAAGATTTTTTTTTTTAAATATACTCATTGTTTATTATGCTAAGGACATACTTAACTTTGAACTACTCATAACTGTGGAGACCTTTTTAAAATAGCAATTTCAAAAATATTTCTAGAAAAGATAACCGACTTTTTTTTGGGGGGGTGAGTTAGTAGATACAGTATATAGTCCAGGTTTATAGGAAGTGATTTTTTTTTTAACTTGTCATTAGGCAAAGTAAATAAATGCTTGTGATTGACATAAACCCCACCCAGTCTTTGCGTTTCCTTAGGCACCCTGCTGCAGTGAGCCTTAGAATAAAAGTGGCCTTAGCATTTCCTGAGTGCAGTAAAACTGCTTTTGTGTGCGTCACGGAAAGGAAATGGACTTGGCATTCTTTTTAAATGTTTACTTGCAGTCTAGAGTCAAAACCCTGGCCTGCCTTCCACACCATCCCTTGTTTTTATTTTAAATGTGCACATTTCCAGACTGCTTTAGGACATCTGTGAGTTCTTCAGAAGCTTGCATCTTTACCAGCCGCTGGGGTCCTTCTGCCAGTGTTCTATCCTTCTGTAACTCAGTGGGATGGTTTGAGGTGTGTGTATATGCCAATATCCTTATTTTTTTTTGTTCAGAGTCAACTCCACCGTCAGCTTGACCTTCAGAGAGGCTTGTGGGGTTTGGAGACCAGACGGATCTGTCACCTACCTGGACATGGTATTGGTAAAAGCGTCAGCCCAGGAGTAGCAGGGCTTCCCAAAAGGATTTCTGTCCCCATAGTGAGCCAAGAATGGAGTGTTGGGAAGATTACTTGGTTGGAACTGCCCTTTCTGGTTTCCTGAGCTGAATGTCAAACAGGTTTGTTTGAAAATTATTTGCTCAGGAACAAAAAGTGGGCTCTTCATTGGGGAAATAACGGTGCTCTGCAACTTGAAGTTATTTAATGAAGTCGACATTTTCCCGTTGGATGACGAAGAAACAAAGGGAACGTGGAGAAAATGGTGCTAGAAGGCGGTTGTTTTAAAGTTAAACAATTTCCACTTTGTTTTAAGTTGAGAAAATACCACTGGTATAAAGTTAAAGTAAAATTAGTTGAGGCACCATAAAGCATCCATGTGCCCCGAAATAGGAGGTCACTATCTGTCATCTTGTGTTTTAGTCTCTTCAGCCTCCACCAGCTCCTCCTGGGGCTTGAATCAGAGGAAGGAAGGGACGGGCAACTTCAGTCGTCATCTGTCACTTGTGGGTTCTAGTATGGAAGCAATTAAAGTTTCAGAAGATGCCCTTCTGTCACTACACCCCTGAAGCAGCGGTCCGCAGCTGACCAACAACATAGAATGACCGGGAAGCTTTGCAGTAAATGCTAGGTTGGAAAGTTACAATTGAAAGTTAAACTCTTCCCCCAGGGATCCTGCACCCTCCCTTCTCCTTGGTGGGATGAAGGCATACCCATAATCTTGGGGCAGGAAGGCAAGATGATCAGAAGGTTAAAATCCTCCGATGGATACCAAGTCTGGGGCCACCTGGGTAACAGGAAAAACCCAGTCCTAAAGACATCTCTGTGTTGCTCTGCAGTGCCTCTATGTCTGGTTCCTTTGGCTGCCTAGACTCACCCCCTTTCTCTTCTGCCTTGGCCACACATCTAGATAAACCCCAGCATATATCTGTCTCACTCCAACCCCAGAATCTTACAGATATTTGCTCTTGATGTCGCCCCTACCTGGATGGTTTCATTGGCCAAAGCAAGTCACATGAGAGTTCAAGGAAAGCTGAGAGAACACACCCTGGTCTTTCCTGAGGGATCCTGTTGGCATTTGAACTGGTTTATGTTTGTGTGGGGACAGAACGAGAGATTGGTCTTCTGCATGCTGAGAATACATTCTGTCCCCTACTGTGCCATTTAATTTGTGGGGGTTTTGTTGCTTGTCTTTGGAGGAGGCTTTTCAACCCTGGCTGGCCCAGACCTGTAAATCAGGCTGGCCTTGAACTCAGAGATAGGCCTACATCCACTGGAATGCTGGAATTAAAGGTGCGCACCACCATAATAGTGATGCCATGACTGTGTGAAACGGCCTCACGCTGTAAATGCTCATGATGGGGGGGAGGGGGGCAGAAACAGAAATGACAGACATAGCTGCGAGTCTTAGCAGAACTTGCCCTGGTCCTAGTGTTTTTCCTGCTCAGCACCACCTTGCTCGCCTGGGTAGCAGTGGGTTAGTAGGTACCAATACTCAGGATCTAATCTGAACTGCACACTGGGTCAAGCACACTGAGTGCAGAGGGCCCTAAACCACAAATGCTGTTAGAGTTTCCTGTTTACACTTGGACAGTGCTGCAGCCAGCCTTGACCCCAGCTTCCACACCAAGCAGCAGAAGATAAGAGTCAAAGCCTAAACTCCTCTCCATATGATGGTCTGCTATTTTCTGTTTCTTACAATGAGTAGCAAATACTTTTGCAATCACTTTCATCCAGTTCATTAACAATTTCTTTTTAGTATGACTTACAAGGCATATACATGCCTGGTGGACCTTTCTGAGCTATTACTACAGCTGTTGCACAGGTCCAGTCATTTGGGTCTTGGATCCAGTTTGAGTCTCTGTGCTCAGTGCAAGTGTCCAGCTTCATCCTTTTGCCCATGGATGCTCCATTTTTCCCGTACCATTTTTGAAAAGATTGCCAGGCTTATTGTTTTATTTCTGCTTTTTTTATGTGTGAGTGGTGGTAGCGTGCATGGGCCCAAGCACAGACATCCAGAGGCCAGAATGTATTGTCATCCTCCATCACTTTCTGCCTTTTTCTTTTGAGACAGAGATTCTCTTGAGACTGACCTGGAGCTTGCCATTTTGGCTACCCTGGTACATTTAACCATGTCTGCTTTTATGTAAGTGCTGGGGGTTTTAATTCATCTTTTCTTCCATGCGCAGCAAGTGCTCTATCCATGGAGCCATCTCCCCAGCACCCAAGACTATCAGCTTTATTTGCAGTGGATTGAGTGGTTCCTTCTCTTCCTGCATCACCAGCCCTGGCCAAAGATGGAGACAGGAAAGCCAAAAGGTTATCTCCTGTTCCTGTTAGCTGGTGAGGATCAATGACCAATTTCTTTGATGATAATGCCTCCTGACTTCCCATTTAAATTTTCTAATTAACCAAGGAAATGAGGTCTTGCCGGTCTTGTTTACCAGAAATTTGCTTTTCTATGCTTGTTTCCTCCAAGGAAAGGAAAAATGCTATGAAAATAAATATATAATAAGATACCTAGCACAATGCCTGCCACACAGAAAAACAAAACAAAAAAAACCAGTGTGGGCCTTCTTATTGACTAGTTTAGTTTAAACTAACAGTGAAATGTATAAAAATTCTATTAGAGGTCTAGGCATATAGCTCAGTGGATAAAACACCTGCTTATCCACAAGACTCAGAATTGGGGTTCAGTTCCCCAGGACCTATGTAAATGCTGAACAGATATGGTGGCCATATATAATTCCAGTACAAGGAAAACATTTAACTGGGCTGGCTTACAGTACAGAGGTTTAATCCATTATCGTCATGGTGGAAAGCATGCTGTCATGTAGGCAGACATGGTGCTGGAGAAGGAGCTAAGAGTTCTATGTCTTAATCCACTGGCAGCAGAAAGTGGATGCCACACGGGGCCTGGCTTGAACTTCTGAGACCTTAAAGTCCACCTTCCTTAGTGACACACCTCCTCTAAAGAAGCCCACACCTACTTTAACCATGTCACACTTCCTAATGGTGCCAACCAGTCAAACACATGAGTCTATGGGGGCCATTCCTACTCAAAGCGCTACGGAAAGCTACAAAACAAATTAAAAATGGGTAGAAGCAGATAACTAAAAAGGATCTCTCTCTGGTGGGTGGTAGTGTTGAATGAAAAATACACAAAATATCTTGAGTATTTGGATGCATCACCTGTCAGGTGGGACATCCAGCAGCCAGAAAGTATTCTGGGATAGAGCCAGGTATGGGAGAGTCACCCCAGGAAGGAGTGAAGAGGACAGAAACATGGTACCTGAGCACAGGTAGCCAGCCACATGGCAGAATGTAGATTAGAATAAATGGATTATTTTAAGTTATAAACTAGTAGAGAAGAGCCTAGCTATATGGCCTAGCTATTTTGAGTCTCACAAGTCTTTATTTCAGGAACTTGGGGCTGGGAGGAAAAACCACCACAACAGAGAATCCCATGGAAAATTATCTAGTTCTATTCTAGGACCTGAGGCCAAGATGCCTTATAACTTATTGTAGCTTCTGTTCAACTGTTTGCTTGTACAAACCTCCCCTTGCAGCTACTAAGCAAGATCCAAAGTACGATTTTTGCCTTTAAAAACCCCTTGGTCTAAATCCTTGTGTCCCTGAAATACCTGACTATAGTCCCAGCCTGCTGGAATACTTAAAATTGTCTATAAACTGTGCCTGGACAGCTCTAGTGGACTCCCTGTAACATTTTGGAGGCCCCAGACACTAGACCCTGATGCTTAGGTGCCTCAGGAACCCCTGCAGTGAGAAGAATACACCTGCTGGAGAGGATGCTTAGAAGTGTGTACCCTGAGATGTTGCAGATGTTCCAGACATCCTGACTGATCACTGCCAAGCACTCCAGAGGCACCCCGAGACAGCCTGAGTGGGGGAAAGGTAAGTTGAAAGTCCCTGAACACCTCCAGGGTAAGTTTGATCTGTAGCAGGCACAATCTAGTTAGGACCCAAGAAGGGAGGTCTGATGCAACCCTAGACCCTGTGTCTGGGAACTGTGTGAGATGGCACAGGATTCCCCTGGTCTGTGTACAAATGTGTGGTAGCTGCTCCTGATTGTCTTTACTGTGTGTCTTTCTGCATGACTGTGTTTTGCTGTGTTTTATTCAGGATCACTGTTGCTGTGATGAAATACCATGACAAAAGCAACATGAGGAGTTACTCATATTCCATGTACAAAAGTTCATCAAAAGCAGTGAGGGCAGGAACTCAAGCAGGGCAGGAACCAGGAGGCAGGAACTGGTACAGAAGCCATGGAGGCGTGCTTTCCATGGTTTGCACAGCCTGCTTACTTGTGGATACCAGGAGCACCAGCCCAGGGATGGCACCACCCAAAATGGGCTGGGCCCTTCTCATCAATCAATTAAGAAAATGTCCTACAGGCTTGTCTACAGCCCATCTTATGGAAACATTTTTATTATTTAATTGAGGCTTGCTCCCTCTCCAATGACTCTCACTTGTGTCAAGTCCACTCTGTATATTTCTCTGATTCTGTTGGTTAGAGAAACAGTTCTAAAATTGAATGGGGAGTGAGCCATCCCAAGACCACAGCCACAGCTGCCCTAAGGTGGTGCATAATTGTCTACTGACTAACAGCCACTCCAGGGCTGCCCACCCGTGCTGTGGTGCCACATAGGCAGCCAGCTACTACTGTTGCTATGGCAATGCCTGCTGCTCCAGAGCCTGCTGTAGTCACCAGTTTTATTGTAATAAACAATGGCTTTCTCTGGTGCAAGACACACTCCACCCCTTGCCATAAGACATGTGCCCTCAGCTGGGTGCAGTGGCTCAAGCTTGTAATCCCAGCACTCCGGGAGGCAGAGACAGGTGGCTCTTTGTGAGTTCAAGGATAGCCTGGTCTATACAGTGAGTCCAGGACAGCTGTTGTAGTAAATAGTGGGTGTTGGGTTATATACTGTTTATCATTATTAAATCTAAGATTATCACAGTGGTATTATTTAACCCGCTCTCACAAATAATAAGACACAGATACCTGTTAGATTTTATAATTGCCTTATTTACCTTGGGCCAGGCTGATATTTTACCTACACTGTCTCAATATCCTCACCATCCAGCCCCCATCCAGTGCCAGCCACCTTAATCCTTTCTATCTTGTCTACCGTCCATCCATAATCCCATGTTTCTTTCTTGTGTTCTTCATCTGGGCCTTTTCATGCCATTATTGGAGTCTTTCCTTCTGGCCCCATGTGGTTTCTTCTCCATGCTAACTCATTGTAGTGTCCTCCTTCCTCCTATCTTCCCATCCACCTGTTTCCCATGATTCTGTCTTGAACCCAAAAGCCCAGGAACCTTAGCCACACCTATCCCATTCTGTCCTGCCCAGGTATAGACTGTTGAATCAACCAATCAGGTATGTCTTAGGCAGGTTTACACAACAAGGATAGATGTAACCAGATCTTGAGGTCCAGCAACAAACATCAGACCAACCTCTGACAACAGCCAAGGCTACCCAGAGAAACACTGTCTTGAAAAAAACCAAAAGAGGAGGAGAAGACCTGTACCCTCTTATTGGGCACCCAAATCCGTTAAGCCCTACCAGGGCTTAAAGGACCAGAGAAACCCTAAAACCTTCATTTGTTCTCAGTCCCACCTGCCACAGGAAATTGATCTGCCTACCCCTTCCTTCTCTGGAATCTTCAATTTCAGCTTGTTTAGTTGTGGAGTCCCACTCCTAGTCCTTGGGTCCTGATCCTGTTCACTGAGTAGAAGGCCTCAGAGTATGTGCAGCAAGGAGAACTCGGTCCCCGAGCCATATGATCTCTGCTCTTTCCTGGGCTCTAAGTAGCTGGTTGTACAAGGGAAGGAGGAAGTAATTCCCCAAATAGAGCTGGGGGAAGGGGGGTCTGGGGAATGGAAAGGAAGTTCAGCCTCCATATTCATGGCTTATGTCTCCAGTAACTTGTATAATTGGAAGACCCAGAACCTCTCCATTTTTGGAAAAGCTGCAGGCATTTATCAGCCTGTTAGGAACTGTTTTAATGTAAGAAGGCGTTGGACTTTTGACTGCCAAACATTGGGGGAATGAAAAGTCAGAAACACGTTGGCTTCTGGTTGGTCCAAGGTTGGTCAGGTCACTCAAGGACCTGAGGAATCCACTGCTGGGTTTCTGGAAAGGCTCTATGAGACATCTTGGCTATTTACTCCCATGGACCCGGATGTATCAGAAAATGAGAAAAACACTTACACTGCACTTGTCCTGCAGTCAGCCCCAGACAGAAGGAGAAAGCTCCAGAAATTAGAATTGAAGGAATGAATAGGTCTCAACTTTTAGAAATTTCTCAAAGTTTACAACAGCCAAGATTCAGCCAAAGACAGACAGGGAAAGAAACTCTTGTGATGTGATCGCTGCCTTTGAGGAAACAGACAAGAGAGGAAATGGGGGAAGATAGACCAGGAGAAGGGGGTTAGGGATTCACCAGCAGTGTTTGGTGGGTCCCTAAGTGTACATCTGTTGGAATTTAGACAAAGCAACCCATAAAACACCCTGCTCCATTTCGTAGATTGCCTCCTCATAGTGCTAACCACTGAGGAAGAATGTGGACAGGCAAAAGAAGACCTTTTTAGAGCTTCTCCAAGCCCTGGGTCACAGAGTCTCAGCCAAGAAGGCTCAGCTGTGTGTCCTTCAGCTCACATGTCCAGGCTATAACCTAGATAAAAAAAAGCCAATGCTGTATTTCAGCCATGCTGTAAATTCCCGATTCCAAATGGTGGGGGTGGGGGAGCAGATGCAGGAATACTTGGGAGTGATTGGATATTGCTGGCTGTTGATGGTGGGATTATCTGAAATAGCCAAGCCCTTCTATACCTGTACTGTGAGTACGCAGCCTTTGGAATGGTCAGAGGGCCTTCTAAGCCTTAAGAAAGGTCCTGGTGTCTGCCCCAGACCTGGCCTTCCCAGATACTACTAAGCCATTCTACTTGTATGTGGATGAAGCCAGCCAGAGGCATGGCCTATGGGGTCCTCCTGCAAACCTTGGGACCCTAGAATATCTGTTCAAGAGACTTGACCTGGTTGCAGCTGGGTGGCTGGTGTGTATAAGGACCATAGCTGCCAATGCCTTGCTGAGAAAAGAAATTGACAAATTGACTTTAGAGCAGGAACTCTTTCTGACAGCCCCACACTCTGTTGAGCCTTTTTGAGAGGATCACCTGAGAGTTAGATATCTAATGCCCAGGTTAGCCAATAGCAAGCTCTGCTTCTAGGTCAACTATGCGTTCGGTTACAAAAGACTTCAGCCCTCAACCCTGTCAGTCTCCTGCCAAACAATGACCCCATGGGTCCCCAGTGTGATTATATTGAGCTGACTGACCTGACCCATTCCAACCTAGCAGACTGATCTGACTAATGTCCCATTGGCGATATCAGACAAGGTATTGCTCACAGATGACATCCATGATGCCACAGATGAATCCAGCTGTTCCAAGATGGAATCAAGTATGCAGGGGGAGTAGTAGTGACCTAAAATATTATTATCTGAGCCCAATCTTTAAGCAGGAGAACCTCAGCTTAATGAGCTGAGCTTTTAGCTTTGACTCAAATACTCTGCTGGGGGAAAGACAAGGCTATCACCATATATACTGATAGCTAATATGCTTTGCCATGGCCCATGTCCAAGGAGCTCTGTATAGGGAAAGAGGATTGCTAACCTTAGCAGGAGAAGCCATCAAAATAGAGAAGAAATCTTAGCCCTATTGGAAGCCATCTGATGAATCAAGATGGTGGCCACTGTCCATTGCAAGGAATACTGAAAAGCGGATTCTCTAGAAGCCAGAGGCAATAGAGCATTTCCCCCAGGAAAATGGCCTTAGAACCAGTGTGGCCTTTCCAAGTCTTAGTAGCCTAGCTTACCTGGCCACCCAGAACACACAGTGGAGCAAGATTGACTGGGTGGAACAAGAACTGGCCAAACCAGATAAACAAGGATGGTGGACGCTGGAGTCTGGGAAGGCTACTGGTTATAGATCTCCACCAAGCCACCCACCTAGGAGCAATGAAACTGCTTGCCACCCAACTGTTAGTAAAGTAGCTTGTGTCATCCTTTGAAAAAAAAGCCACTGAGGATGGTGACAGGTGGAGTGTGATTTGGACCTCAGACCCCTTAAAGGTAAGCCTGGCCAGAGTTTTCTAATCCCAGATATACCACTCCTGTCCGTCCCAAACCTAAACATGGGAATTCAACATCACCAGGGTTGGAATATCCTCTCTTTTGAGCGGACCTCTGCTCTCTTAGGTCCCTTCCAGAGGTGGAACAGTATGGATCTAGGGGAGGCATAGGAGTCAGTAAATCAGGTGGTAGAGAAGACTGGCTAGAAAAAAAAAAAAAAGGCCTTCAGGAATTACAATTTTATGCATGCTCTGTTAAGGACAAGGTGCCTGCACCATGTCCTACATTGCCTGGTTGCATGTATGAGTGGTTTGACTAAATGTGCCTTTCCTAACACATTTGAAAGTCACACCGCCCACTCCATGAATACTCGTCTATGTTACCTGCCGTGTTTGTGCCTATAATCAAGAAGGGAGGAGAGCTCATATTGGCCTGGACTCAAAGTTAATGAAGATCAAACAGGTTCCAAATCTGGTCTTGATCCTAGTAGGGGCAGAAATGGCCAGTACAATTGTCATAGATACCTCAGCTTTGATTGTTGGGATCCAAAACTTGGACCTAGGCCATTTGGAAAGTTTTATTTCTAGCCTGGAGAGCCAAGATGACCTTGCAGAGGTAGTCCTACAGAACTGAGGAAGGCTAAACTCATTTTT
Source organism: Psammomys obesus (assembly GCF_907164565.1). Classification (NCBI taxonomy): domain Eukaryota; kingdom Metazoa; phylum Chordata; class Mammalia; order Rodentia; family Muridae; genus Psammomys; species Psammomys obesus. Next base: position 7,858,349 of record NW_026596166.1, on the reverse strand, counting down.
ATGAAACAGAGGGGCCTTTGCATGGCCATAGGAGAAACTTGCTGTTTCCATGCCAGCCAATCAGTGATAATTAGGGAAAAGTTTGCCATGATAAAACCTCAAAGAAAGGAAAGACAGAAGACATAGATCATCTAAGTAGTGCCAGTCTCTGGTCTGGTCTCTGGTCCCCATGGGTGACCAACCTCCTTACTGTCAGCATTTAGCCAAACTGTTCATTCTCATCCTGATCAGGCTAAAAATGGGACCCTGCATCCTCAACTGTATGGCCAACTACATCAGAGAATAAACTAAGGTAAACTACTGGTATAGCCTAAGATATGACAAGTCAATGATTTGATTCATGCTCATAGAACCCATGGCAAGGCAAGACAGTGCAGGGGTTCCTCCATCTTCTATTTGTACTGAGGGCACTTCAGGTTTTACTACAGTTTGATCTCCTTGATGGAAAATTCCGTGGAAAATTACCCAACTCTATTCTAGGACCTGAGGCCAAGATGACCCAGCTAACCTATCTTAGCTCCTGTTAAACCGCTTGCTTGTGCAAACTTCCCTCTACAACTGCTGAACAAGATAAAAAGATGTGGCTCTTGCCTTTAAAAGTTCCTTGGTGTAAATGCTCGAGGCTACATTTGGGTCCCCAAACACCAGAGTGTAGGCCCAGCCTGCTGGAATAAAGATTTTCTTTTGGCTATAAACTATGTTTGAGTAGTCATCTTTTATGCACTTCCTGAAATAGTTGGTGGTGCAGTTTGGGGAGGTTTAGGTGATACAGTCTTCCTGGAGAAAGTCCATCAGTAGGGGGTGAGATTTGAGATCTGTAGTTACCTTGCTGCCCACATCCAGTTTGATCTCTACTTCTGTTTACAGTTGAGGATGTGAGCTCTCAGCTTTCCGCTACGCTTTCCTGCCATGATGTCCTCTTATCCTTATGAAACAATAAGCTAAAATAAACTCTCCAGTAAGTTGCCTTGGTTATGGTGTTTTATGATAGCAACGGAAAACTAGCTATTACGTAGGCAGAGCAGCAATCTGTGGCAACTTCTGGCAGTCATAGACCTCACTGCTTTTCCAGAATGGTATGTATGTCCTCAAGTGACCTGTCTCACATGATGTATTTCTTAAAAATGGGTGAGTACCTCCCTAGCAGATCCCGCACACTATTGTCAGTTATGTTTTGGAGTGCAGGCCATCGCTGTTAATGGCTATTGACTATTTCTTCTTGTTTAGGGGTGGTGGTAATTTTGTGGGATGTTTTGTTTTGTTTTGTTTTGGAAATGGGTGTCACGACGTGGCTAAGGCTCGACTTAAACCACCATCTTCCTTCCAAGTGCTGGGATCACAGTAAGGCCACCCTGCCCAGCCTCTGTGATGTCATCCATCACAGTCCCATCACAATTAGTAACTTATATACTAAATGGCAAACTTAGACAACAACTAACTGTAGATTGTGGGCAAATAGATGGAAAAGGTAATATTTGAAAATTCAGATGTGTACACCCCCCTGACAGTTAGCCAAACTATTGTATTTTAATCAAGCTACAGCATGTCCTTCTCTAAAAGCCTCCCGGTACATTCCCTTGGAAAGGTCATATATGGATGTCCTACTGCTGTCAGACTGGCAGGGAGGCTTGCTTGCTTTAGCCAATTACATGTGAGTTTGAGTGTTCAAAGAAGATGCCTTAACTAAATGGTTCTGCTATTCCCTCCCGGGCTGCAGACTCAGCACAGCTCCACGGAGGAAACACTCCATTTTCCTAGTTCCCAGAGTGCATTGCACATGGACAGCGCCACAGCTGGTGGTTTACAATTTATATATCGCGTGCTTCTAAAATAAGCTTCTGTTACTGAAAGCCGGTAAGAGGGGGAAGTCCCTTGTCAAAACAAAACAATCTGCCATCAACACGTGGAGTACCTGTGTTAGCCCAGATTCCGCAAAAGGGGAGATCTGATTGGCTAGCTACTCAATAGCCATTATCAAGAATCTTTGCTGGGCTGAGCTCCTTTTTCAGGCCATCTCATATGCAACAGGCGAGACTAAGGAGATAGCTGCCTTTGACTAGGGTAGGTGCCAACTTTCGACTTAAGAGCAAAAGGACATGTAAGATAAAGCCAGGCCGCCAACTGAGGCTGTGAGCATGGCTCACGGCCAGAATCTCGCACCCAGTATTTAATGAGGAGATTTTGTTCAACACTCATCAGTTCCTGCAGGACCCTGAGCTAACTGTAGGGAATGAAGTTTTAGAAAAGACTTGTCACTGTTGTTGAGGAACAGTGGTAGATGCTGTATGCAGAAGATGGGCGGGTGAACATGGAATGGTGGAAGAATGGCAGCTGGGTGAAACATTAGTTCCACCCCAAGGTAGACAGGGTCAGTTCTTAACTTAGGACTTGCTGTACAAGGAGAGTTCCTTGAGTGATGCTCGTTGCTATGGAGATGGCAGACACAGCCCCATCCAAGGTATGTTCCAGCCCCCCACCCACTTATGCTGGACCAAGAAGGGCTCAGTTAGGTCAGGTTATGGTGTGCAATTGTTTTTGTAAAACACAGAACCAGGCAGGAGTAAAGTCCACAGGCCTTTCCCCAGTCGTCCTAAAGTGTCTATAAGGCTTTTTCCTAAAGCTGCCTGAGCCAGAGGGACATTTTGCTCAACGCTAATGTGAAGTTCACACTAGAGGCATTCATAGGAGCTGCCACTTAAGACGTTTGTGGTCTTAGGGTTCTAGCCCTTCATTCTTCTTGATCCCCTGAAATGTTTGAAAATCTAGCTAGGTGCTTTGTTCCTAGCCCACAGAAGCTGCACAGTAGCCATTCTATACCCGTAGAAGGTTCACAGGGGACCCACACCATACTGTGTAGCTAGGGAGACCCTATTCTTAAACATAACAGCCTGCGGATCGTGGGGAGTCAGTGAACTGCCATTAATACTTCAGGCAACAGCAGAAGCCATTTCCCAGGTTCATCCGAATCTTCAGCTCAAATCCACCATTTTATCTTTTAGTCTCAAAGACAGCATACCATGGAGGCATGGCCAGAAGGGTTACCTGTGAACTAACTCTTGGGAGAGGGGGATTTCCACCTTTGGAGGAAAGAATCCAACACTGTGATGCCCAAGCCACCCCTGAGGGATGACGGCCAGAGCCGCTGTCCCCCACAGACCAGGACAGCTGACTTCCCAGCACGTGTTTATTAACTGTGTCACTTAGACTGAATTTGGCCTAAATTCTAACCAGTCAGTTGTGATTAGTCATTTTAAACAGTTAACGGACAGAGTACGCAGCTGTCACAGAGACCAGGAGGAGGTCTTGTGGCTCAGTGTCACACTCTTCATCCCAGCTAAGGTGTCTGGTCTTCTTAATGAGAACAGGACATAGAAACTGGCCAAGTAGGGCAGGGACCCCACAGCAGCAGCTCTGAGAATGTCCTTGCCAGAGGACAGAGAAAGCGGTGGTTCTTATGTCCTTCTTGTTTCTTAAAAGAGATCCTGTCCCTGGGCTGTATTTGACTACATGCTTGAAACTGAGAGGTGGCACCTGGACACCTGGCTGGGCCAGCTGGACTCACAGCTCAACCCTGCCCATCCCTTACCCAGCTTTCTACATAAGGCCTTTTAAAGTAGGCCTCAGGTTAACAGCCCAATAATTCCTGCCTCCTTCCACCCCTGCCACTTCTAATACACAGGAATACACACACACACACACACACACACACACACACACACACACACACAGCTACCACCTAATCTGTAAAAACTCTCTAAAACTCACCCTGTGGCCATGAATTACATTATTGGAATTTGCAAGACGAGAACCTGAAGGCCACTGGCCCTGGAAGCTATCGTGGTCATTAAGTACAGAACCTGTCTTCATTTGCATTCTATTGCTGTGAAGAGAGACCATGACCTCGGCTACTCTCATAAAGGAAAACTTGCCATTGGGGCTGGCTTACAGTTCAGAGGTTTATTCCGGTATGGTCACGGTGGGAAGCAGCATGCAGGCAGACATGGTACTGGAGAGTTCTACATGCAGACTGGCAGGCGGCAGGAAGTGAATTGTGCCACTAGGCCTGGCTTTGAACTTCTGGGAACTCAAAGCCCACCCCTAGTGACACACTTCCTCCAACAATGCCACACCCACTCCAACCAAGCCACACCCCCTAATAGTGCTGTTCCCTGTGGGAAGATGAGAGCCATTTACATTCAAACCACTATAGAACCATAGCTCCTCGAGAAAGGCTGGGATAGCTCAATTGATAAGGGTCCTGACCCTGAATCTAAAAGGAAGGCATCATTCTGAAAGATGCCCTAATAATCCTTATCACTGTCCTTCATGGGCCCTCCTCCTCTCAGCTGCCACACATCACTGCCTCATTTTATTCCCAGTCTTCGACTTTTTCTCAGAAAAAGGAACATTCACCATTTCCTCAAGGGTAGCAAGGGCACAAGGGCTGGTGAGACAGGGCCATGGGGAAGCCTGACCGTTAGAAGAGGGTACAGTGATACCCGCCTATAACCCCATCACTCGGGGAGGCAGAGGCAGGCAGGTCTGTGTGAGTTCGAGGCCAGCCTGCTCTACAGAGTGAGTCCAGGATAGCCAAGCCTACAACGAGAAAACTTGTCTTGAAAAACCAAGGGGGAAAAAAAAATGAAAGAAAGAAAAGTAAGGATTGTCAAATCCTACACAAGTGGCTCCTTAGAAACGCATTGGTCTGGAGGGGACCCATGATCCACCTTGCCATACCTTTCGGGATCTGTTGCATCCCCAGTGGGCTTCAGCACTCATTAGCCCACTCCTGAGAAAACCCAGTGAAGACACACAGACTACCTACAGCTTACAGTCCCCAGTGTTTGGGTCATAATATCGATTGTCTATCCCTTTGTCACCTGGGATGAAAGCTATTTACTGATCACTTCCTTGTCTATTTCAGGTCATAGGGGCAGACTTTCCATCCTGACCATCCAACCAGGCCTCAGGTCTCCAGACAATGACAGAGAAGAGGTGGGGAAAGACACAGGCAGGGGGACACGGAAAAGGCTCTAGGGTATCATTGTCAAGGTAAGGGATACCATACCTAGGCTGCTTGCCCTCGTAAGACCAGGCTCAGCAACCAAACTGACACCACCACGAGGCTGACATTTATACTCCACCTACCCTGACACACTCAGGTACTTGCAGAATCCTGACATTAAAATCTTTAAAAGAAGGAAACTTCAGGACACAAAGGTGAGAATTGTCATGACTGGGCTGGGTATATGGCTAAGTGTCAGGGTCCTTATCTAGAATGCATGAGGCCATCTCCAGGGCTGCAAAGAAAAAGGAAGAAGAGCCAGGAGAGTTGAAAGAAAAAAAAAAAAAAAAAAAAACCAGAGAGAGAGACCATTGTATAAATGAAAAGGTTTGAGGTGTATGACCAGCAAGTGCAACATGGCTAGCTGGTGAAGCCAAGATTTGAACCTAAGAAGGCTGCCTGATCAGCCTTCTAAATCACTCTGAGGTACCCACTCACAACCCGTTGTGTGGTTGCTTCATTCTCAGTTGGCACCGAACCAATCTCGCACTCAGGCGCTCAGGGCATAGCAGCACCCGATGACCACGCTTCTGCCTCGAGCCCCTTCCCTTCCAGGTTCTGGGCAGCCGCTGTCCGCTCAGAGGAGTCAACCCTCCCCTACCCGGGACTAAAGAAAAGTGAGCTGCAGACTCCTTTGTTCCCCGGGTAAATTCTATTTCCTCTTCTATTGTCTCAGGCTTTTGAGTGATGTAACATGACACCCAGCGTATCCTGCTTTTGAAAGGAGACTTCGATGGTGGTTGGCAAATTACCATTCACAGCTCTGACTGATGGAGTCACCGGAGAGGCGAGAGAGCCGCCACACCTGGTGTCTGTAATTACAGGCTTTCACCGGAGGAAAGAAGGGATGAAGCAGCCGAATACAACTGAACGCGGGGACGGGGAGGGGTGGCGCAGGGCTAGGCAGGAAGAACCGGCGGCTGAGGATCCCGCCCCGCCCCGCCCCAACTCTGCACCCCCCATCTTACTTGGGGCTTGTCCGTTTCCTTTTCTTTCTCCTTCCCCTCGTCTCGGAACTCTTTGTCCGGCCTCCCACAGTAGCGTCAGGCAGGCCACAAGGCTGAAATCAAAGCTCCTGAGGCATCAACATCTCCGTGGCAAGAGACCTGTGTTTTGCTCCAGAGGCGCCCTCTCTGATGTTATTATTATGTCTGAGAACTTGCCAGAACACTCAAGAATTCACTTCAGAAACAATGCCGAGGGGACTCGAAACAAAACAGGCCGTGATGTTCGCTGTTCCCCAAGCCAGGACTTTCAGTCACCCCGTTTAATTCCTGAAGTGGTATGAGAACATTTTGTACCTGAAAAGTAATCGAGTGTCTTGCGCCAGAACGGTAACCGGCTGGCTTCTCTTTTCCCTTTCCTCCCCTCCATTCTCTTCGTCAACCTCCCCGGCTTTCCTTCTTCTGTGCTGGGTCAGAACCCAGGGCTTATACAAGCTGTCTACTGCTGAGATACAAACCAACCCTGGGCTGCATCTTTTATAAATTAAAAGACATCAAATGTGAGTTGACAATTCTACTTTAAAGGCAAAGAAGAAGAAAAGGAATTAAAGTTTACGCCTAGATTAATACAAGTGATCATGGCTAGATGAACAGAGATCCAGCTTACCTTGCAATGATAGGGCCCACAATGAAAGGGATTACATGACCTTTTACGGCCACGTAAAAAGAACGACATCAAAAAGTCAAATCAAGGTATTAACCAATTACGTCGGTGGGGGCTTCAGGATTACAGAAAAGCTGATGTAACTTTTTTTTTTTTTTTTTTTTTTTAGCTCCAGCGTTGCTGGGCCAAGGTGGTCTCCTAAAGTGCCACGTTTTCATAAATTTATCTAGCGCAAGAGTGTTAGCTAGGTCAATGACAAAAGTAAAGGTAACTGGCTATTAAAGGGCTTAAATAGTCCAGGGTGACTGTGACTCTCACTATAACGTTTTTTGTCGCTCCACAATCGCAATGTTCTAGCAAGCCAAAGGCAAGCAGTCTGTGAGATCTCTGAAAAAGCTTCGTGTATATTAAAAAGGAAAAGGAAAACTCGGGTTACGTAAACGATGCCTCAAGGGCTAAGTATTTGTGGGGTATGCGTAGCTGGTGGCTGGACAGCGCAGAGGCTGTGTTTTAATCACAGCAGCGAAGCCTTGGGACTGGGATTATTGTCCCAACGCTGATGATTTTGTTAGGCAGAATTTTTAAAGAATAAGCTCAAAGGCTCAGTTTGCTGTCAGATAGCTGTCACCTCCCCAAGCAGCCCACTTAACACTTTTGGGGAATCACTTAGCCAAAGATTTGTCTTCGGGTTCTGAAATAGGGGCTCCAAAACTTATCCTGGCAGTGAGGGTGGGATATCTGGGCCCTGTGGCATCCCTTGTCTTTGATGGCACTAAGATAGTTTCTCTCCCCACTGGTTGTGTCACAAGGCACTTAGGAATCGCCTTTGCTGAAAAGCCCTCAATCCTCACTTACGCCACCAGGTGACTAAAAATGGAGGAAATGCCATCTCTGCCTTTATTTGACACCTGTCTTTTTACCTGCTTAACTCCGTGAAGACATGCTATCTACCTTGAGGAGCAACTGGCACAATCCAACCTGCCTCATTCCCCTTCAAGACTGAAGGTACAAACAGTGCTGAGGCCTTCACTGTCATCTTTTTCACTGTCCCAGCTTAGACTCCAAGAAGGTAACAGAAGACCTCCAACCACTGTCCTAAACTGCTGAACTTCATTACCAAGTAGGGAACAATTGTCTGCTGAAAAACAGATTGTCTTCTCAGTCCCAAAGGGCTCAGAGAAGGAGGTTGGAGGGGGGATCATGCCTCTAATCCCAATGCTCAGGAGACAGAGGCAGGCATCTGGATCTCTATGAGTCTGAGGCCAGCCTGATCTACAAAACAAGTCTAGGACAGCCAGGGCTACAGAAAAAAAAACAAAAAAACTGAAAATAGCGGTCACTCAGGCATCTCTAACCCTGAGCAGGAGCCAGGGAAGGAAGAATTTGCTGGCCAGCTAGTCTTGATTATACGCCTGTCTTGTATCATGTATTTCTGTGTTGACTCCTGGCTGACGGTTTTGCTCTTCTTTGGCAAACTGTCCCCTGAGTTAACATCCTGGAAATCTGACAGCCCTGGCCAGAGTGTGTGGTGGACCCAGACCTCTGCAAGGTTTTCCCTAAGGAAGCTCCTTGGAGGGTAGACAGGTCTGGGAGGGCGCCTGGAGCCCATCCTTTCTGGCCCCTCAGGCTGCCCCTGTCACGCTGGCCTAATGCAGCAAGCCTGGTGTGTTCACTAGAGCCGAGGCTCTAATGTCAGGGGTTGTGACTCCATTCACATTGAAGATGGATATTAAGTCTTTTAAGTGTGCCTGCCACCAAAGGCATAGAAAGCACCCTTTCCCGTAAAAGCTGTGTCTGTGTTCAGTGGTTCAGAAGCGACTGTGGGTCCCCAAGCCCACAAGGCAGCTCAGTCAAGGTCAATTTCACTGATCTTTTTCGATGATAACCTAAAGAAGATTAAGTTAACATCTGACCTTTGAAGAGTTTAATCTCTGGGGAACCAAGCTAATTTTAAAATCAAACAGTTGCTTTTTAAAAATATTTAGACCAAAGCCTAAGGAAAGCATGAACATGCTGCTATGGCAGCAGAAATAGCTGCAGAAATTCCAGACCGTGAGCCAGATCTGTTGTCACATGCCTGTGTTTAGAAGAGTGGGGATTCTGGGATTAAATGAAGCAGAGTTGATTCCTGGCTCGGCCCCTTTCTACTGGGCAAGCCTTCTCTGGACTTTGTTGTCTTTATAAAACGGGGATCATAGTAATCATCTGTAAGTGTTGAGAAGGGCACATGAAATACTGCTTGTTAAACCCTGTCAGTTAGGCTCTGATGTGTGTGCAGGTACATGTGTGTGTGTGTGTATGTGTGTGTATGTGTGTGTGTGTGTTTCTCTTCCTTCCATCCTGGGCATGAAACATGGGGCTTCATACATGCTACACAAGCATTTACCACTGAGTACAGCTCGTCCCTACTGTGGATCCCACCCCCCTCTGATAGTCTTAAGTGTCCCAGGTTAGCTTCAAACTCACTATGTAGCAGAAGGTGAGCTTCTGATCCTCCTGCCTCCCCCTCCCCAGTACCGAGATTACAGGCATACACCACCCCACATGATCTGGGCAAGGCTGGGGATCAAACCCACGGCTTTGTGCGAGCAAGGCAAGCGTGTCACCCTGGAGGCGCGTCTCCAGCTCCGACTGTGGGTGCCTTTTAAAATATGCTTGGCCTTTACCTAGCGAGCCCCATTCCCCTCTCACTCCCTCTCTTGCTAGAGCCCTTCTCCTCCAAATGTCTTCCTACTCTTGTGTCTTCTTGTGTGTGGCCCTTTGAATTTGGAGTTTTCTGCCGGGAGATGGGTGGGTGGTTTCTTGTTTGTTTGTTTGTTTACTGAAGCAAGAGCACCTTATTAGCTTCAAGGGTCCCCTCCTCCATTCATGATGAAACTGTGATGGACTCAGTCTTGTGCAGATAACCATGGTACTTCAAGCTCATGGTACTTCAAGTTTATGTCATGCAACTGTGGACACTTTTAATTTTATTTGTTTGTTTGGTCTTATCTACATACCCTATCATGCTGACAGTTGAGCAGAATCTCTTGACCAAGAAGTTTGCTCTCCCTATGTCTACAATTCAGAGAAACAGCAATGAAAGGTAACGGGTTTGTGTTTGGTGAGCACAGCTCCTCAGACCACAGCCAGAAGATAGAACAACGAAGAAGGATTCATTACTTGCAGCAGGTCAGGGGAGCTATGGAGTTAGAACAGCATCTTCCTGGACCAGGAATCACAGTTGCTTTATTTCTAAAGCCTGTATAAACATGTTCTACCCAGGATCATGTATTTGACCAGCCTGATATTACTGTTTTGGGAAATCATGGAAGCTTGGGGTGTGGGGCCTTACTGGGCCACTAGGCATGGATGGGCCTTGAAGAATAAATCAGCCTCTTATTAGAGTTCTTGGTTTCTTGGTCCACCAAGGTGTGAACTGGTTGTGCTTCAAGCTCCGACTATCATCAACTGAGCCACGCCAGCCACCATGGATTCCTGCAGTCACGGGCTGGTATTCCCTGGAGCTAAGATCCAGCAGCATAAATCTTGTCTTTTTTAGGTTGCTTCTGTCTGGTATTTTGGAACAGCCACAGGAAACTAAGCAAAACAAATACTTACGGAGGAGCCTCTTTCGGAGCAGACACATTCCTGAGCACACTGCAAGAAGGAAAGATGGCAGACTCACTTCTAGGCATGCTCAGCTCTGAGTCCTAGAGCGCAAGGTCAAAAGTTAAGATGCCTAAAGGATGTATCAGTGGCTCGGTGACCTTTGCAGAGTCTCTGCAGGTTTCTCCAATAAGTTTCCTTAAAAAAAAAAAAAGATTTATTTATTTATTGTGTATATAATGTTCTATCTCCATGTACTCCTGCACGCCAGAAGAGGCACCAAGATCTCATTATAGACAGCCATGAGCAGCCACCATGTGGTTGCTGGGAATTGAAGTCAGGACCTCTGGAAGAGCAGCCGGTGCTCTGAACCTCTGAGCCGTCTCTCCAGCCTGTCCGATAAGTTTCTCAGCTGACACAGAAGACAATTCTGCAGGTGCGTTGTGTTGATTTCCCCCCAGGCGCCTGCTATCTTAGTGGCTAACAAAACCTCTCCGTTCTGAGATGGCTCAGCTTTGGACCAGGTGTCACTAGCATCTATTCAGCAGCGCCAGCACCCCAGCTGTCCCAGCCCTGGACCATCTGTTCCAGGTTCACAGTAAGACAACGCTGCTTCTGCTAAAGCTGTCTTGAGACTCAAGAACAGGGGTGCATAGCAACGTGTCCAGAAAAGTTTCCATCCTCAGATTCTTCTCCAAAGGCTTTCAACTCCAGGAGAGATGCTTCTTTTCTGTTTGTTTGTTTGTTTGTTTGTTTTGGGGGGGTGTCTTTGTGTAGCCCTGGCTGTCCTGGAACTCACTCTGGAGACTAGGCTGGCCTCCAACTGAGGGATCTGCCTGCCTCTGTCTCCTGAGTGTTGGGATTAAACCTGGCTGGAGACATTTCTTATGCCTTCTTCTGGGGGTCTGCTCCTCAGTGAGTTTGTTTTCCTTTCTTTCCTTGCTTCTTTGTGGGGTGGGGATGGAATTTAGGGACTCTCCACAAGCTAGGCAAGGGCTTTTCTCTCTGCTGCTTTATGAGATGGTTGAACTTACCTCTTTTGTACGCTGGCAAATGGCCCAAAGCCATATGGACTGGAAATCCGATCATGGACTTTCTGAAACCCAGTTCTGCTTGATCCCAGGCCCCTCCTCCTGCACCACAGCCTTCATACCACACAGGCGTTTCTCAGAACCGCACAGACTTTGACCTGGCTCCAGACTGCTGACTCAGAATCTGTATTTTATCACCCCACCTCCCCAGGCGGTGCCAATGACATCGATGTTGGAGTTGACCCACTGGGCAGCGCACACTGGAGTCACGTGGGCAGCCTGGCAATGTCCCAGACTGGATAGGTGCTAGGATGTTTAAAATCTCCCCAGGTGGCTGAAACATCCAGTCAGGAAAGCTGAGAGCTGACGCTGAACGGTTCCTCACGCTTCCTCCACTTACCGCCACCCCCACCCTACTCCCAACCTAGCCCAGGCTGACCTTACATAGCCGAGGCTGACCTTGGGCTTCTGGTCTTCCGGCTCCGGCTCCCACTCTTCAAGGTCGCAGGCCTCCACCTGCCACCATTGGGTTAGGCCACGGTTGAGGACTGAAGTGGGGCCTCACGCAAGTCAGGCAGACACTCTGCCAACTGAGCTACGTCCTCTCTCCCTCTTCTTTTTCCTGTTTTTTAAAAAACAAAATTTCTCAAGTGACAGTTGACATATAGCGAGACCGCTGAGCTGTTTCTGGGTGATGCACCCCAGCTTGAAGGTGCAGTTTTGAATTTTTGAAATCACCATTACGAGGTCCTTCAGAACCCGGTCATGGTTTCCACCTCGCTCTTATTGACAGGCCCAGAAGCAGATACTGTCTGTCCTCCAGTAGAACCCTCCACAGTGCTGGACATCTGCATGAAGGCCTTCTGTGTGCTTCTGAATGAAAGGTACTGTTTCCATAAAGTCAGGCCATTCGGGATGGCTTTGATGGCCAGTAAGAGGTTCTCTCATGCCTGTAAGCAGAGGGTGAATGTGCCAGTTACATAAAGAGGAAACCTCCCTCTACGCTGAGCTTCCTAATTGGAGCACTAGACGCGCTGTTAAGCAACCAGACGCTGTGATTAGTAAGCTTTCTTGCATCTGTAACTCGTGGATGCCCAAACGCATAAGCCTGTCCCATACTTTGAGACAGTTCAGTTGATGTCACAAACGCAGATATCTTCTGAGCCTCACGCTTCAGAGATAAGTAACCTCCAAACTGCCCTCCGCACAAAAATTACCTGGACTGCCTACGTGCGTAGAGGTCTGGCCAGAGGCCTGTGGCTTTGAGACCTAGAAGAATTCCTTTCAATTTCCAAAGTTGAGTGAATGTCTCGGCCAGGTGTGGTGGCTCATACCTGCAACCCCTATGTGTGGAAGGCTGAGGTCGGAGCAAAGGGCCTCGTTCTATCATTCAGGATTCAAGGCCAGCCTGGGCTACCTACTCAGTTCCAGAAGATCAACCTGGGTTATAGACTGAGACCCTTTCTTTAAAACCCAAACAAAGTTTAAAAACAGTAAAAGCAGGTGGGCGGGGGTGTGTCTTGCACAAGCTTTTGTTCCATTTACTCTGTCTGGGCTGTATGGGTCTCAGAGCCTGCATTTCCTGAGGTCTCCTGTCTTCATGGGTCACACTGAGTGGTAAGGGCCTGGATAATATCAGCGATCAGGCAGTTTGAAAACCAGAAGTTGCCCCAAGTAGGGGGAGAATATGCTTATCTCTCCACATTAATGTTAATCACGAGTTCAGCGTGTGTGGATGCGGCTTGAAGAAGAGAGACAAACGGCATGGCCCGCGAGCTAATTAAAAACAAAACAAACCCTGAGTTGGCAAATTCAATTTTCAACGGTGGAAGGAGCCTAGTTTTAAGTGTTCAGCTGTGCCCGTGCCTTGCCAAACCAAATACAAGAAGAGAGTGAAAATTTCTTTTTCCTCTAGTGATCTGCCCTTCGCGTCTGCCAGCAAGCACAAAGGCAGGAGGAAGTGATGCTTTAAATTCACATTATTTTAGCTGATGTATCTGGAGCACGGTGATAAATTAATCATGACGGCTGGTCTGATTCGCCACCGTATTGTAGCCCAATTTACACTTCACATTTGCAGAACTGAAACGCGATGCATTAAAATGGTGCGCACGTCACAGATTTTTCTCTCCAGTGAACCCACGGAGGGAAGGGAGGAGCTTCGTGTCTGTTCCTTGTAAGCACCTGCCTGTAGGCTCGGGCGCAGCCCCGCCACCGCGCTCGCTCGCTCGCTCGCTGGGAGCACCCAGGAGGCGGAGGGAGAAGGGACGCTGCGGGAAGCCTGTTTGCAACCGAGCGTCCTTTCAAACTGTCTTCTTGGCGGCGTAGTGACCGGGGCCGGCCTGTTCACAGAGGAGGGGGCGCGGGGCGGTGTTACTAAACATAACAGATGGCAGCTGTCTGCAGCTATATAGGGCGCGCTGACAAATCCTCCTGGACGGCGGAGCGGCGCGGGGCCGCCGGGAGTGGGTGTCGCCTGCGGGGCGCAGGGCGGCGCGGACTGCCAAGGCCAAGCCCGGAAGGGCGCGGTCCCTCCGAGGTCACCGCCCCGCCGCACCTGCGCCCCGACCCGGCCTTGGGCCCCGGGGACCGGTGATGTCCCCGGACAAGTAGGCAGCCACCAACAGGAGGGCGTGGCCGGTCCAGTGCCCGGTACGCACCCACCCGGGAGGAAGCCGAACCTGGCCTGTGCGCTGGGTCTGTGTGAAACGGGTTTCTCGCCGCTGCTGGTGTTTTCCAAGCCCCGGATCAAGAATCGGTTTCTGTCCCAGCGGCTTGTTTTTCTATGATTCCGAGATTCTTTCAGATGGAGGAAAATCTCAATGACTATAACGGGTGTCACTTTCAGAGATCTGACTTTAAAACGTACCTGTTGAAAATCACGCAGATCAAAAGGGCTGGGCAGTCTCTTGGCAGACAGGGCCGATGCTGTTTTGGCTTGGCGGCGGAGGCAAAGAGACATTTGAAGGATCAAACAATTTGCTGCTCTAATTGTCAGGCTGCAAAGAACATCAGAGACATAATGGTAGGCGTCAGGAGCTATCTGCAAACGACGGGAGTGGTCCGAGGAGAGGGGACGGACACTGTTACCGTCGGCGCGGAGGTTCCGGGTGTGTGGAACACACTCTTGGCCCAGCACTCTGCGGAAAAGTCTCTGCTCTCGCTTCCTCACCGTCTCCTGAAGAATGGCAGGGGCCATCTTCGCGTCCTGCCATCTTGTAACATGCTCTCCTCCTCGTTACGTTCCTACCACCTCCTCACCGTCGTTGACTCTCAATGAAGTGCTGAAATGATGTCCTTGCTTTGGGCTTGACGGCAGTTCACCGTGGTGCGGTGGCTAAGTATTTCACCGAGCACTCGTGAAAGGGTGTTTGGGAGAGAGAGCCTCAGTGAGTAACAGACGAGGTTGTCCTCTCCCAGTCAGAGCCCTACTGCTGTGTTGCCTTTTTCCATACAGTGTCTCTCTATGTAGCTCCGGCGGTCCTGAAAATCACTACGTACACCAGGCTAGCCTCAAACTCACGCAGCTCTGCCTGCCTCTGCTTCCCTAGTGCTGGGATTGAAGGCCTGTGACACAAATCATACTTGAGTCAACTCTGTCATGAGCGTGTATAATTTAGAATCATGTATTTATACACTCCTTTAGTCTTTGTTATCTATAAAGAATAGTGACTTTTAAAACCCCTTTTTGCCTACTTTTTTAAAGTTATGCCTACTCTTGCTCAGGATAATACAGGTGAACTTTAAATGTTTCAATAACTAAGCATATATTTTATGCAATAAAATTGCAAAAATATTGTATGCAAATTGTATGCAAAATATAGTTTTATCAAACTAATGTTGATGGAAATAACAAGACACAAACAAGTCTTAATTTTTTATTCATGTGCTTAATTACTTTCATTTTGCTTGGTTTTTCCAAGACACTGTCTCATGTAGTACAGACTGGCCTTGAACTCGCTGTGTAGCTCAGGATGGCCTTGAACTCCTGATCATCCTGTCTCTATCTCCAAATGTTGGAATTACATGTGTACACTACCACGCCAGACTCACACAAGTTTTGAAAAGGTGAATTATTAAAAAAGTTAACATTACAGCATTCAGATACAGCAAAAATAACACAGGTGGTAAAGAATAAAGTTTCAGTACAAGATCCTGCCAGAGCAGGAAAGGCAACTGCTGGAAGTCCTACAGAAAACTTCTTCACAAAGCCCCTGCAGACACGCCACTAGTGGTCACTAGCAGACGAATGAACCTAGCCAGGCACATGGGCACAAGAAAGAAAAAAAAAAAAAAAAAACGTATACCTTTCTAGGACTCAGGAAATCTCTACAGTGCAGCTTTAGCAATGGAAATTTTCCGGGTCACAGGGCATCTGTGTTTAATGCAATCATGGCTTCTGAGTTCATGGGCATCAAAAGCATGCTAGATGCCCTTCAGTTATTACTTCTGAAGAAAATTAGCCAGGATTGAAAGCTCAGTGTGAAACACTCCATGCAAACCATTAGGAAACTTGTCACTCCCCTGTGACAACTATGACATTCTTACCCCAAGAAACTCACTGAAAGGATATCAATGTTTTAACATTACTGGGGCAAGGGTATGTGTGTCTTACCACTGGGTGCATGTGGGGATCAGAATAACAACTTTGTGGGCCCCAGGGATCCAACTCAGGCCACCAGGCTTGTGCAGTAAGCTGAGCCATGCTACTGGCTCCAGAACTTCCAATTTGACAGTGGACTCATTCACATACTTTTGAAAAAAGAAACAAAGCGATTATCTAGTGTTGCTCAGCAGGGTTTCTGATGGCTTTGGCAGGATGGGCACTGTTGCTTGCTCCTGGGTGAGCAATGCCAGGTTCCCCCTCCTGGGACCCCCAGTCTCTGTCACATCCCTCTCCCGTGGCACTCTGGCCTCTGTGGTTTACTCCCTCATCGGGAGCCATTACTACCTCACTTACTAGTAGACCTAGGAAGGAGAAAGGCAGCAGGTACTCGCCTAAGACCTAAGGCTGGCCCTGTCTGTGTTAGAACTTCAGGTCGCTCCAGATGCCCAGATGCTGGGGCCTCATTGAAAGTTCCAAAGATGGGTTAGAGAGGCATCTCAGGGGCTGCCCCAGTTGTGGGAAGCAGAGGAAGCCCTGTGTAAATGCGTATTGTCGACATGAGCATGGCCATAACAAGGACCCCAGTGTCTCAGAGCAGAGGGAGTGGCAAAGCCTTCCCTACGTTGGGCTTGGCCCAAGTATGACTGACCTTTAGCTAATACCTGTGTAGAGAAAACGGAGAGCCCAGCTTCCTCTTCCTGTGTTAGCCGGAGACTGCTCCGCTGCAGGGGCCTCCCATCCTTCCTCCTTGTGCTGTATATAATAAACAGGCTGGGTTGCCTTGGAGGTGCCCTCCTTCAGAGGGACCACAGTCCAGGTCTGTGTGTGTGTGTGTGTGTGTGTGTGTGTGTGTGTGTGTGTGCTGCTTCTTCATTCCAAGCAGCCTCAGTCAGGTTTCCAGGCCTAAGCCATGCAGGAGGCAGCACCACACCCAGCATGCCTCCTGGGGGAGCAGAACACTTTCTCACACTGCAAGTCTCACAGACTTCGTCTCAGAACTGCTCCCGTCACTATGTCAAACAGCCCCAGGACTCGCTGACACAGGAGACTTTGCTATCTTCTGGCTACACCACTTTCTGCTCTGTTTCCTTCTGCTCCCTTTTCTTATTGCCTATGTTCATGCAGCCTTTGATTGTCTTATACTCACCCTTCTAGGGAAAGTTCAGACAGGATGGTTAAATATGGCTGATAAATTTTGCTCCCCCGTAGATGATCAAAGGTGCTTTGGATCAGGGCCAATGGCTTGTTTCCCCAGTAGGGGGCAGCATGGCTCACTGGTATCTTGAGCGTTCACTGTCACTGTGGGGCTTGACTGGGGAATCTGGCTTTGAGAGCTACACACACACACACACACACACACACACACACACACACCTTTGTGTTATGTTTACTGTTTGCCTCATTTTCTGATTGGAAAAATCACATAATAATATAGATTTAAAGAGCTGTATGTGCAGCAATCAGAAGGGGCATCAAATGACTAGGTGTTTTAAAGCACTTAGCACCCACTGGGCCATGAGATGGCTCAAGTAGACTGAGGTGCTTGCTGCCAAGTCTGGTGATGTGAGTCGGATTCCCTGGACCACATGGAGAAAGGACAGACCTGACTCCTGAAAGCTGTCCTCCGACCTTCACGTGTGTGCTGTGTTCCAAGTGTCTTCCCCTTACAAATAAAGGCAACTTTCTAAAGAATTCAACCTTTTTATTCATGGTTGTGAGCCTAGCCTTTAACAGCTGAGCCATCTCTCCAGCCTAAATTTAACCTTTTTAAAGCACTTGATGAGCATTGCCTGTTTCTTTTACTGCAATTATTACTAATAAGTAGGAAATGATTGTTTTATTACCATTAAAGTAAGAAGTTAGAAATTTCCCTCACTACCTACACTTGCCTGCTCCAGACTTTTCCACTCACAGCTGAAGGCTATGGGAACATAGACCCAGTAAGGAAGGGAGAAGAGAAGGGAGGCTCTAAGCATCCCGGGATAACCTGGAAATTTCTAGGAAATCATTCACTTTATATTCAGTTTCACGTGCTACCTATGCACTGAATAGATTAGACAGGTTTTGAAAGTGATATAGATATGCTGTAATATAGTCTTATTAGTTCCAAAGTAAGCATTGTAAATTATGTAACAATCCAAATGTTTTGTTTTGACCCCAAAATAGTTAAGAGAATTTTTTTTTATGCCAGCACAGACGTAGAGGAAATGGACCTGTCCTGTGTTGCCCTGATTCTTAGCCTTCCTAGTTGCAGTTCTCCTCCAGAAAGACTGACTAGAAAAGCATCTTCTAGCTGCCCTCTTTCATTTGTGGATGCCAGATTTTACTTTTTCTGTATGAATATGTGAATTTCTCCTAAAACTATAAAGTAGACCTTGAGAAAGGAAAAAAGTCCTTAAAGGAGGTGGGAAAGGGGTTGGAAGAAGGTATTAGCATACATGTGATATGGCCAGCCGGTGGTGTCCCATGCCTTTAATCCCAGCACTTGGGAAGCAGAGGCAGGCAGATCTTTGTGAGATCTGGTCTACAGAGTGAGCTCCAGGATAGGCAAGGCTATACAGAGTAATTCTGTCTCAAAAAGAACAAAACAAACAAAACAATGTGATGTGAAAGCAGAATGGGGGCGCTGCAGAAGGGGCGGGGGCCAGACTGGGGGAGGTAAGAAAGGACAGCATAATTAAGGTGTGTATGAAAATACTGTATGGAAGCCTTTATTCTATCTGCATGCCAACTTAAAAAACTAATAAAAAAATCACACAGAGCTATTTACACTGTCAAGATTATAAAACTGTCTCTGACTTGTGGTAGAACACGTAACCAGCACAGGGGATTTCTCTTTACTTTCTTCTCCACTCGTATCTAATTGTGACCGTGGTGTGGTCAGTATAGACTCACATTGCTCAGTCTTCCCCACAGGGTAAGGGCGTGACACGGGAGCTTCCACTGTACTCCCCACAATTTGGTCTTGTTTCTGGCTGGCTACTTCCCGGCTAGCTGCTTTCAAACTCCAGGGGGACAAGGACAAGGATAATCTCTTTTGCACAGGAAGGTTCTTGGCTCTTGGATAGATCAGTAAGCATAAACAGGTCTGGGCACCTCTTCCAGGTCCATGGATGCCTCATGCTCCCACATCCCAGCCTTTACCTCGTAATTCCCATTCCTCGTCTTTGGGCCATTCACCATGATTAAGTACTTTTAGTTTTGTTTGTGTGGTGCCAGGAATTGAACCTGGGGCCTCACGTGTGCGAGGCAAGTACCATGCCACTGAGCCAGGGCTTCAGCCCCACTCTAAATACAACCTATTCTTCCTTCAGGTCTCATGTCTTTCTTCTAAGAAACCTTCCTGGAACTGATGTGATAGTTCTTTGTCTCATAAACTTCATAACTTTTCTTATTATACTTTATGGCACTTTTTTGATTCACTAGTCTGTCCCTTTTGGGAGATTTAATCCCATAAGGGTGGGAACTATAAGAAAACCGAAGCAAAACAAACACACAAAACAAAACAGCATCTACTGATGTCCAGTGGAGCCCATTGCCATTCGCTGACTGGATCCAACAATGGAGGGTAATGGTGGCTTAGTTCCACTTCCCAGAAACTCTGTGTCACACACAAAAGGCA
Source organism: Psammomys obesus (assembly GCF_907164565.1). Classification (NCBI taxonomy): domain Eukaryota; kingdom Metazoa; phylum Chordata; class Mammalia; order Rodentia; family Muridae; genus Psammomys; species Psammomys obesus. Next base: position 7,838,829 of record NW_026596166.1, on the reverse strand, counting down.
CAAATAGCCACGTGGGCAGGGTATTTCCTGTTGACCGAAGTCCTTTTTGATGAGCAGAAAGACCACATTGTGGCAAAAAAGTTCTGAGCTGCTTTGCATTCACCAGTGTCACTGATGGAGACACTGATTGATAATTATGTCCTTCTTCCAAACAGAAGGAATGTCAAGCACTGAGTCCTGTGTGTGTGTGTGTGTGTGTGTGTGTGTGTGTGTGTGTGTGTGTATGCGTGTGTGATGCAGCCTCTGATTCCAGTGCTGACCTTAGGAAGGAAGGCTTTGGATGGCAACCTGAACTAAGAGGAAAGACTCTAGTCTCCCAATGTAAAGAGGTTAGAGTCACTGAGAAAGAAGTCAGCGGCTTTGTAAAAGGTACAGAGGTGTAGAATCCATCAGGGAGCAGAAGAGAATGGAGCAGATGTCTCCCACCGTCTCTAGGAAGGAGGGTATGGGATGAGCCCCAGCTGCTCCGCCTTCCCACAGATCCATCGCCACCCTGGGTGACGATGTGCAGCCAGCCAGCATGTGACAGCACGGTCATGTCCACATGGAGTGGCTCGTTCAGAGCAGAGGTCTAGTTTCTCGTGACGTTGACGCTTCCCTTAAGTTTCTTTGTCTGTAAGACTGAGGTGAGGCTCGTAGCTGCTTCATGGGCTGCCATAATTGAATGTTAATGCTTTACATATAAAGCCAGAAGATGCCAGACATGTGGCGTACTCACAGTAAACATTTTGCTCTTGTAGTTGGATGGCTGCTCACCAATCACAGTGTCTTTCCTCAGAATGTGTTCGCTGTTTAGATTTGAGTAACAAACAGTAACAAAGCGGTTCTCACAGAAACACGCAGCATGCTTCTGTCCTCAAAATGTCTAACAGCTGTGTCTAGCCTCTTGACAAGGTGACACAATGTTGCCATCTATAATATAGCATCTATATTCATGCTCAAGAGCCCTGCCTCCCAGTTAAAACAACAACAACAACAACAATATCTCATATTCCTTCCTCTAGGTTTAGAATTTCGTGTTAGGGACATTTTTAGTTATCGTGGGATGCACAGAGCTGCATGTTATGGCTTTGTCAAGCTGTTCTTCTCAAACATACACAACAGACACCATCGACGTCGGAAGTCCTGCCTCAGCAGGAATGACAAGTTCCCATTTCAAGGGAGCATTTATGGAAGTCGGGAAACGGCACGGTGGTTTGAACTATCTCATGAGCTGTGGCATTTACCCTGAAATAGAAATAGCTATACATTACTTCTTCTAAAGAAAGAAAGCATGGCAACTGCTTATTAATTAGGACACACTTTACCCTGGTAATGCCTTATAAAATCATAACTTTTAACTTGTAATTTTTCTTTGTTGTTTTGTGTTTTACATCCTCGAAGGCTTCCTGCCACGTATACTAGTATTTCCTGATGGACCATGAATACTCTTTTACATATTCTCTGGGTAGCACTAAGGAAATGGAAACAAACAAGAGCCATGCTCAGAAAAAAATTCGTTTTTCAGGTATGAAAAAACAAAACAAAACAAAACAGAACCTGTTTGGTTAGATACATTAAACAGCTTCTGCCTTGTCTTGTTTTCAGTTGTCCAGAGAGGTACAGAATATGGTATGATTATTTATAAGTGGGTTGCCATAATGGATAATTCAGTTTACTTTTTATGTTTAGTGACTTGTAAGTGAAATGTTTCCTCATCAACAGCCTGGAAACCTGGCATATTTGTTGTATGTGGTAGTATGAGGAGGAGGGTCAGATGATCTCGGAAGGTAGTTCCTAGAGGAAACGGTCTTAGGCTTCGGTTATCAAGGAGAAGAAACTGTGGTTGACGCCCTCTGCTCACAGGTCACCACCTGTAGCCCACCGGCACCATTCTTCTGAGCCTGCCGGAAGGGGAGTTTCCCACCTTTCCATTGGGTCTGAAACACTGGGGCCCTTGACTTGACCATGCTTGTGTCAACAATATGCATCAGCTCAGAGCTTCATCCACTCACATGGGAAAGGCGACTTCCTTCCTTCTTGGTTATGGAGATAATCTTCATTTTCTGTGTCCGTAGCATGAAGAATTTGTTGGCCACAGGACCACTGCCCACTGTACCCGAGGACTGGAGCTTGCTTACCTGTTTCATATCTCTTCATAATATTTGCATCTTTGTTTTTGACAGAGTCACAAAGAGACTCAAAGGCCCTGGGTAACTCTACCTCTTTGACTGAGCACACTGAGATCTATACTAGCGGTAGGCTTTTTAGTGAGTCTAGACACAGAAGTGGATTGAGATTTTTAGATGTTGTTAAGCCCATTAGAGCATTTAGCTTAACCTTTGAATTAACCTGTATTTTTTTTTATTAGATGATAATTGTGAATTGTTACATGATAACCATTTATACTGATAATTTCAAAACAAGGCAACCCAGCCTTTAGGAAGGCAAGTTCTGAGTTCCAGGCCAGAGAGGGCTTCACAGTGTGAACCTGTCTCAAAACAAAAACAAAACAATACAATACAATAAACGATGTCAGTTCAAAGGATCACTTTAAGCTCTTGTCATGAATGTGCTTTGAATGTGGCCTCCTTCTGCCCACGCCCTGAAATAAGGAGGTGCACAGGCTTGTTACTCATGGTGGTGACAATCCCCTCGTGATGGAATTCTCTCTTATAGTTACACTGCAAGCTTTGAGCAACAAAAGTGATCATGAGAAGTAAGACGGTTTATTGCTAATGGGACTGTTGTGAAAGCTATGGATTTCCAATATGTCTATGTCATATTGCCATAGAAACAAAACATAAACAATAATTTTACAATTTTCAAAGGTTAATGATAGCAAGCGGCTTTAATCCTAGCAAGCACTGAGGAAGGAGAAGTATATGGATCTCTGAGTTTTAGACCAGCCTGGTCTACATAGTGAGTCTCAGGACAGCCAGGGCTACACAGAGAAGTCTTCTCTCAAAACAAAAGAAAGCAACCAAAAACCTTAAAAAAAAAAAAAAAAGATTAATGATGTTGTAATTCTTGTATTTTGGCCCTAAACTGCCAATTCATATGTTGTGTTACATTCATTGGTGTGTGCACACTGAACAAACCTTGCACCCTGGGATGAAAGCAACTTGATCATAGTGTATGATCTTATTGATCATTCCGCGAGTACCTTATTGAGAATGTTTCTGTGTACATTCATTAGGGAAATTGATCTATATTTTTCTTTTTAATGTTATGTCTTACCTAGTTAGAGTAATGCTGGCTTTGTAGAGTAAGTTTAGTAATGCCTTTAGTGCCTTCTGTTTCTATTTTGTGGAACGTTCTGAGGACTGTTGGTGTCCTAACTTACAGGCTGGTAGCATTCAGCTGAATCCACCTGGCAGAGCTTTCCTTCATAGGAGGCTTTTGTATTGCTGCTTCAGTCTCGCTCCTTGCTATGAGCCTTCGTTAGGGTTCTATTGCTGGAAAGAGAAGCCATGACCACTGCAACTCTTATAAAGGAAAACATTTAATTGAGGCTGGCTTACAGTCTCAGTGGGTTAGTCCATTATCATCATGGCAAGGAGCATGGCGGCGTGCAGGCAGACATGGTGCTGGAAAAGGAGCTGAGAGTTTTACATCTGGATCCACAAGCAGCAGGGGGAGCCTGTGTGCCACACTGGGTGTAGCTTGAGCATAGGAGACCTCAAAGCCCGCCTCCACAGTGACACACTTCCTCCTACAAGGCCACACCTCCTAATAGTGTCGCTCTCTGTGTGCCAACAGTTGAAACTATGGGGGCAGTACCTGTTCAACCCAGCACACCATGAATCTGTTTAAGGTATTAATACCTTTTGATTTAATTTTGGTAGGCCGTATGTATCTAGAAATGTATGTGTTTCTTCTAGATTCTCCAATTTTCGAAATACTCCCTACCCACGCTCCGGATTTTACTAGACTCAGTTGTAATAACTTTAATTTTAAAATTTGGGTCTTCTCTCTCTTTCGGTTAGTTTGGTTAAATGGTTGTAAATCTTATTATTTGTCTTTTGAAAGACAACTTTTTTTTCTCAACCGACTCTATTACTGTTTTTGTTTTGTCTCCATTTTTTATTAATTTTTCACCTGATCTTTATTATTTCTTTCTACCTACTGTTCTGGGATTTGGCCTGTCCCATCGCTGCCAAAACCTGGTTTGGACAGACTTAACAAGGTTTTGTCAACTTTTGGGAGTAACACATTATCACAAAGTTTCCCTTTCTTTCTGTTATTTTGAGATAACATAGCCTTCTTGTTGTTAGTCTTTTCTTCTACAGCCTGTGCTTTTAGTATATCAAGAAACAGTCCCCCATCATAAGATAGCTATCCTCTAAAAGCGTCATGGTTTCACTGTTCACCTTTAAGTTTCTAATTCCCCTGGAATTTCCATGTAGATATATATTTGGGGTTGTTTTCCTTTTTCCAATACCAGTTTCACATTTGGTAAATAGTTAAAAGTGAAAACCAGGGGCTGGGGAGATGGCTCAGTAGGTAAAATTCATGCTGCTGAGTATGGATCCCAGCACCTGTGTAAAAAGATGGGTAAACAGGGGTCTTTTCTGAGACTGATACTCCAACCAAGGACCATTCATGGAGATGGCCTGGAACCCCTGCACAGATGTAGCCCATGGCAGTTCAGTGTCTAAGTGGGTTCCATAGTAATGAGAACAGGGACTGCCTCTAACATAATCTGATTGGCCTGCTCTTTGATCACCTCCCCCCGAGGGAGGAGCAGCCTTACCAGGCCACAGAGGAAGACAATGCAGCCACTCCTGATGAGACCTGATAGACTAGGATCAGAGGGAAGGGGAGGAGGACCTCCCTTTTCAGTGGACTAGGAGAGGGACACAGATGGGGAAGAGGGAGGAAGGGTGGGGTTGGAGGGGAGGAGGAAGGGAGGTACAGGGGGGATACAAAGTGAATAAACTGTAATTAATAAAAATAATACAAAAAAAGATGGGTATATAATCGGAGAACTGGGGCCAAAGACAAGAGGATGTTGGGTGTTCGCTGGCCATGCTTGCAGTGCTCACAGAGGCCTGAAGAGGGCACTAGATCCCCCTGGAACTGGGGTTAGAACTGTGTGAGCCACCCAGTGTGGATGCTAGGAACCAAAGCCAGGTCTTAACTATTGAGCCACTTTTGTGTCCCTTTTCTGTTAATTTTACCCTGCATGTACACCTGCAGGCCAGAAGGGGCACCAGATCTCACTATAGATGGTTGTGAGCCACCATGTGGCTGCTGGGAATTGAACTCAGGACCTTTAGGAAGAAGGGCCAGTGCTCTTAACCTCGGAGCCATCTTTCCGGCCCTAATTTTAGCCTCTTAGATATTTACAGCTCCAGCTGGGAGTGGTGGCACATGCCTTTAGTCCCAGCACTAGGAAGCAGAGGCAGGCAGACCTCAGGGAGGCACCCTGGCCTACATAGCGAGTTCCGGGACAACATAGGAAGTCCCTGTCTCAAAAAAATAAAAGAAAAGAAAGAAAAAGAAAGTTACAGTTTCTGCTGCAAATACTGTAAAGAATGAATCGTAAAACTAAAAATTATTTAAAAGCCATATATTTGGTAAGTTAATAAAATTTAAAAAGAAAATTAACAGGGGTAATGTTATTTTTAACAAGATCTCAATCATTTGAATTTGCCAATAAACACTCCAGAGCCTGACACTGCAGTGAAAAGCCTGCTAGCTCAGAGAGGCAGAGAATGAGCTCAGTTGATCTTCCTCCTCAACTGATGTCCAAAAAGGCATGCTCCTTCTCCCACGCAGTCTTTAAAAAAACTCCAACTGAAGGCCCCTCCCTTCTGCTTCCTGTACATCTCTCTGTTCACCCTCCTGACTTCCTCTTGCTCTCTCTGGCTTTTTCTTAATAATCCTATATTCATTTCCTGTCAGCTGGTTGCTTGCTCTGACTCATGACCCATGGTTGACTTTATTTAATCCTGTTTACAATATTCAAGCAGAAAGCTCTTGGATTAAAGGTATATGTTAGGGCTGAGCCACACCACAGCTAGAAACAGGTCTTTCCAGTAAGTAACACAATCTCGGGGTTCACAGTGTTCAAATATCCTGCCACAAGGTACTGTATGGGCGTAGAAAGCTGCTCCAAGAAGCCATAGGTTATTAGATGAAAATCCCAGTGAGTACCGGGATAAGCTTCCTCCCCATGAGCTGCTGGTGAGGGGGACCTCTGATGCCCCTAAAACCATGCAGGCATTGGCAGCACAGCTGGCTGCACACCGGAACTAGATGAGAAAACCCTGTTATGTGACGGACCGCATGCTCTGGTTGCAGGACGAAGACAAATCAAGTAGGAAGCAGATGGGAGCCTCCTCCCTGCTAGCTCCCTGTCATAGTACTATGCAGGAATGCTGGGGAAGAATTGTACAGCAATTGTACTCATCGGTGAAACGCACATGCTATATTACTTACCTGCTAGGCAAGCTGTGCTTGCTGGGGCAGGAGCAGGAACCCTGTTATGATGGCATCTAACTGCCTTCTGATTAGACCTGAGGCTCTCCACAGGAAGGAATTCCCTTCTGGTACTGTAAATCTGATTAAGAGTCTTGACTGTGGTGATCATAAACTCTGGTGGGGAAATTGCTGCCGTTCTGCTACATGGACTTGATGTGCCTGTCAGAATGGTTTCCGAATATCACAGTTTTGGTCAGAAAAACAAAAACAAAAACAGAACACTTTTTTTTGCAGGCCAAAGCTTGGAGATCAGGTTATTGTTGAATGCTTGGCCTTAAGACAACTGTCCATATTATCACCCCTTCTAAGGCTGAGAAAGATCACAGGAGAGGGCGGAAAGAATGTGAGGGCTGGAGGAAGAGGCTGCCAGCGTCGAGTGGCCAGGGGTGCGGCACCTTTGGCAGGCTGTGCCAAGGTATGCCGCTAAGAAACGGCCCCGTGAAACCGATCTAGTGTAAGAGGTTTATTGGGGGTTGGGTGACAGCAAAAGGTCTTCTTAGAGCGGGGGGCCATGAGGGAGAGATAGAGGCAGGGAAAGGGGGGGCTGGGAGGAAAGGGGAAGGGAAGAGGGGGAGAGGGAAAGGGGTTGGATCTACGGGTCTCATATATGCTAAGCAGGATCGCTGAGCTACACAGCCCCACCCCCCTGCCTGCCTTTTGCCCTTCTAAAGTGTCTCAGCGACACATAAAAGGAGCCGGCAGTAGGCAGCAGCAGGGGCTGCGGGCCTAACAGAGAGCTGTGCCTGGGATGCTGCGGGAAGCTGAGGGCGCCAGGCAGTTCCCCCCCACCCCCCGAGGGGAACCCCCAGCCACCCCGGGCCTCACCTCCACAACCCAGAAAATGTGCCGCGAGGAAGGGGAGCGGAAGCCGGGCCGCGGGCTCCTTTGTCTGAGGCTGGCAGAGGCGCCCGGCAGACTCAGCCGGTCACGTTTCCCGGGGCAAGCGAGCACGTGCCAGCTGCTGCCCAATGGGAAACAGTCTGGCCGGTCGCCGCCGGGTGCTTCCGGCTCGGCCGCTGTCACCGGTCCCCAAGCAGCCCCACGACAGAGTCACGACCCTGCTGCTGTCCCGAGGAAGTGACGGCGGTTACCGTGCACATCAGGAACGGTCGGTGGACTAGGATCTCCGTGTTGTCATCTTGCACCTCACTGACCCTGCTGTGAAAGTTTGGCCAAATTTCCTCTATTCCCCCCTCCCCCCGGGCCTGAGATGGCCTGTCCCTCGAGCAGGGGGCCTACTTGAAAGACGATCAACTTTCTAAGCCGTAATCCCAATCGGGATCTCCTCTCTTGAGGTCCCACACCCGGGGTTGCACGTTTCTTTCAGCATATTCCCACACCACGTTATTAAATGACCGCGCACTGGTCCCTGGACCCCAGGCAGGAGCGTGGAGCTCCTTCCGGCTTTTCTTGCAAACACCCAAACTCTCACTTCCGTCTTGCCGTGGCTGCCCTTAGGGATCACGAGGACACGCTCCTGGAAAATATTAGGGTTAGGGTTAATACAAAGCAGACAGCGCTCAGGAGCAGGCTACTTATGCATGATCTTTATTCAGCTTCCTCCCCCTGGGCTTCCCCCTGCCTCGGCCTGCAGACCTGGGGCGTTAGCCTGACAATGGGAAAATCCCCTCTCAAGGCTGATGTGAGGGCTAAATGAGACAGTGCACATGAAAGAGTCAGGGACAGCGCTCAGTTATTATAGACCGTGTTTAGAAATCCATCCCCACTGAACATAGGGGCCGAGGGAGGTGGCTCAGTGGGTAGAGCACTTGCACTCGCAAGCGCGGGGCATGAGTTCAAATCCCCAGAACCCACACAAACTCTGCAGTCTCTGCGCTGCTTGCAGAAAGGGGAAGCTGAGATGGAAGAAGTCCAGAAAGAAGAAGGGGCCAACACCTGAGGTTGTCCTCTGGCCAACACATGTGTGCCATCCCACACACGCATGCCCATATCAGCACAGAATACCTCAATAAACGGCACTTTGCTATGCTGGTTACCTCACGTTAAAGCTGATTTTTTTTTTTTCTTGCATTGTACTGAAAACAAAACCAAGTTACCGTTCTGGGTTCCACTGTGGGACTCCCAATACAATGGTTTTCTCTACCTGAATGGTTTTCTCTAGCCCAAGGAGGAAAACAGATTATGACTGATTTCAGTCAGTGACTTCTTCTTCTTCTTCTTCTTCTTCTTCTTCTTCTTCTTCTTCTTCTTCATAGGACCTTTAATCCAGGCATTCAGCTTAGTACTTGTCAATCACCTTTTCTTCCTAATTAAATTTACCTGGAATTCATTTTAAAGAAAATCACTTGTTCGCTCAAAAGTGGCTGCATATTTATACGGCAATTAGTTAAGAAGTCCACCGATGGGGCCCTTCCCCTGAGACTCTGCAAAGAAAGGAAAATGCCACTGAGGCCTCAAGATTTCGGAGCAATTAAGCCTGGCAGTGCAGGTGTGAGACACCTGCTTCCCTCCCGCCCCTGCCGGCCCGCCCCAGCCGCCCCTCAGTTGGTGAAAATAATTAACTTACCGTATTAGGAGAAAAGCCCAGGACTGCTAAGGGCAACACGTCTCCTTTTCTCTTCCTCAGATTAAGTGAGAAAACGGTTCATGGGTGGTCTACAAACAGGTCAAGGAGGAGACTTTTTTTTTCCTTAAAAAAAAAAAAAGTGTGTGTGTGGTGGGAGAGGTAATTGTCCCCTGCTAGGGAATGCAGTGGCTAGCTTAAGTTCAGAATTCTGTTTGCTTTGTGACAGAGATTGCTCAGGGGCCTGAAAATCCCTGTTTTAAGGACATTTCTGTTAATAAGCAAAGCATTTGGGAAGGATGTGATGTCCTTGGACCTGTCTTTTATAGATGCTTGAAAATTTACTTTAAATTTCAATAGTAGGATCCTTCATAAGGGTTTTGTTGGGGGGGGGGATTTTAAAGGAAAATCGTCTAGATCATCGCTGGAAATCAAGAAATTGTTTTAAAAGTTTCATGTGTCAGGTTGATGCATTTTAGCCTTTCCCATAGCACAGTTGTTTCTCCAGGGCCTGCTGCAGCCACCTGCCCTCTCCACTTGAAGCACAAATGTAGAAATCGTCAGGCTGTTTAATCGGAAGATGTGTTTTGGCTTAGGCCAGAGGCTGCTGAAGTTAGGAAACTGGTTCCTATTTAATCAAATAAGCAAACATCAAACTTTGAATTCTCTCTCTCTTTCATTCTCTTCTCTGTATATCTGTGAATGTGTGTGTGAAAGAGTGAGTGTTGTGGGGGGGAGAGAGAGAAAGAGAGAGAGTGTGTGTGAGAGAGAGAGGGGGAGAGAGAGAAAAAGTGTGTGGGTGTGTGTGAAAGAGAGAGGTTCTACTTGAGGTGTCTTTCTCTGTTGATCATTACCTCATCTTTTGAGGCAGGGTCTCCCCGAGGCCAGAGCTCACCATTTAGACCGTGCTCACTGTCCAGGGAGCTCTTGGCTCTTTCTCCCCCCCCCCCCCGCCCCCAGCACTGGGTTAATAGACACACCGCCTGTCCCAGCTTTTTCAGGAGTGCTGGGATCACTTCTCTAACTTACCTATTTCCTTTCCTTTTTTAACAGAACAGGCAGGACTCAGACTCACAGAGATCTTCCTGCCTCTGCTTCCCTGAGTGCTGGGATTACAGGCATGCATATTTTCTTTTATAAAGGTAATTTAAAGTCACTGGCCCAATTAGACTTTGAACTTGAATAAAAGCTTTGTGACAAAGTCCTCTGAAATGCAGACTGCAGGAGGCCAAAGACCTGACTACTGCACACTATCGATTCTGTGAATCGGACCAAAGAGTTCCTTACAGTGCCAGCTAGTGTAAAAGGCATCTTTCCATTTGAGGTAAGGCGGATTTTACAACACCTGTCCTGGAGATAAGGCCACTAAATTATGCATAGAGATGGCCACAGTGAGAAGCTGAGCCCAGTTCTGTACACACACACACACACACACACACACACACACACACACGCCAGGTCTAGTGCTATTTCTATGACTCTAGACCACAGGGTTTGTCTCCATGAAAGCATTTGCCTTTCACAAACCAGGGCTGAGGCCTGGATCTTTGAATGTGAACCTCTAAGAGCGGCGTTATTTCTAACGGCCAGCAGGTGGCAGAGCAAACCTTGTTCCCAAAACCACTTAGGATTTTCAGGTTGCTTTGAGAAGGGAACTGCTGAAGATTTCAATCAAGCTAAATAAATTTAGCAGCCAACCTTTCATTAAAATATCTCCAATCATAATACTTAATATAAAGTCAACTCAATTCTGACTAGAACGTTACTGGCTTTTTTCTCCTTTATACAGCTGCAAAGGTTTGGGGTTTTGTTTTTGGTTCTAAATCCCATTTTCTTCGCACCGTGCTCGTCAGTTGGAAAGAAACACTGGCCTTTTATCCACTGTGATAAATGTCATTTTGCACAAAGCAGGTCTGTTTCCGAGAGCTGGATGTGACTGTTGGGTCCAGGAACATGTATCAGAACGGAAGATGCTGGCGTTGAAGCGGGACTCTCTTGGCTGCTTCTAGCCTGGTGCTCTGGGGAGCTTTCCAGGACCTGCTTCCACTCAGGGTCTAACCACCAAGGAGCTGAGAAGGTCAACAGGGAAGGCTCCATCAGAGCCCTCCTCCCTGCTGGCTTCCATCGTGGTGTGAGGGCTCTTACACTTTAGCGTTCCCAAGTTCCTTTCGGTCTGCTGTTTTCTTCATCTGCTTTCGCATCTTCTCCTATCCTGGCAGGCACTGCAAATTACTAAAAAGGGTTTCCTAGCCATGCATTCTCAGGAACGGTTAATTTTATATATGAATGCTATACCCAGGCGTAGATTCTCATTTCCAAACACGCATGCGTAGTCTCTGCGCATGCATCTCTTCTTGTATGCGGGCCAAATCTTATCACGATGAATTCCACTGTGTTACTCGGATCTATTATTTTAGATTCTGCTGCCTCAGACATATTGTAACTAAATGAAAGAAACTGGATTATCAGAGGTAAGACCTAAATGTAACAGCTATTTTCTATCCCTTGTCACTTAGAAACTAAGGTGTTTTTGTTTTTTAATGTGAAATTAAACCCTATAATATGATACTTGCCATATGTCCTTAGGTGTTCACACGCTCACTAACTTACTGTTTGTGTTAAGACGTATTTCTAGATGATTTGCCTTTTTTTTTCTTCCAGAAAAAGACTTCAAAAGACAGGCTACAAGTTACAAATATTTTACAGAGTTGCAAGTATTTTAAACACATTTATCTCCCAGTATATATTTGATACTTCTAGAATTATGTATTATCTTTGGCAAATTAAGCAACTAAATCTGGCAAAGGTTGGTAAAGTAAAATTAGCTGTTGGCTTGTGCCCTTTTCCGTTCAAGAATGGGGCTTATTTAGCACATCTCAAATCCTGTTAGGACACAGTTCCTTCTTAGGTGAGGGAATTCCAGGGGACCAAACAGTGCATGCACATCGCCCAGGAACAGAAGAAGTATGCTGAGTGTAGTTTTAGAAGTCATTTACGGGGCTGGAGAGATGGCTCAGGAATTAAGAGTGTTTATTACAGAGGGCTGGGCTTCAGTTCCCAGCACCCACACAGTGGCTCACAGTCATCCACAACAGCCTTCCCTGCTGACCTTCCCAGCTCCAGTGCCAGGGGTCCGGTGCTTTCCACACGGTACCAGAAACCCATGTCGTGGTGCATTTACATACACGCAGGCAAAATACGGACACAATAAAAATAAATGGATCCTTAAAAATGGAAGTCATTTACCTTCCCTTGAATTTGCCAATTCCATTTCATAACCATGTAGCTGTGTGTGTGTGTGTGTGTGTGTGTGTGTGTATGTATGTAGACAAGAACACATACATACACACACACACACACACACACAATCTTACATAATCTTTTAATAGTTCTCTCCAGTGTTGGTAGTTGTGTGGCTGGACCTGAATAAAACTTTCATTGTAAACGCGCATTTTGTGTTTTCTTCCTCCAACATTATGTGATGCTTCATTGTTTGGGAGGAGGACTGCAAGTTTTTCTAGTGCAGCTGGTTGCAGGCTGACAGACCAGCATCCTTCCAGCTGTGCTTTCGTTGTTTTCCCTAGTGCTCTCTCTCTCTCTCCCCCCTGAACTTGGTGATGTTTTCTGATTCAAGTGAACCTGTGCAGTACGTTACCCGTGTCTTAGTGCCAGCCCGGGCTCTCCTTTTGAACCACGGTATGTATGTGTGCGTTTAGAGAAACAGAGCTGTTAACCAAAAGGCAGCGATTTATCTCCTCGTTATTCGTGGGGCAGACAAGTTCCTATGTGCTGGTGAATTTCAAGACATCCCGTGGGGTGTCTTAAAAAGCCTGTGGCTTTTTTTTCCCACCGCAGAGCTATCTCAGTCCTGAATATCAGGGTGATAGCCAGGATAAGTCATTAAGAATTGTCTCTGTTAAAGGGTACAGAATTTTGTTTCACCCTCTAGCACTGGCAGAATTCAAACATGTTGCTTATAGCAGAACTGGGGTGAAATAAAAAATAGAAAAACAGAGATGTTAGCTAGACATCCTCCTGAAGTCAGCTGAAGTGACATCTTGGCTTGTGTCATCCACACCCTAGACTCAAAGCAGCCAAGAAAAGAAGGAGCTAGCAAGACGTACAGTCAGGTCGCATTTAAAGTACTTTCCACAGTGTGCAAGGCCAACGCTGATTTAAAAGTTGATGAATGCAACATTAATATGGGAGTCAAAAGAGAGTGATTACCGTGATGAAAATCACCGGCTCGGAGGACCGTTCGTACCTCGCCCACTCTTCAGCACCACCCGGGCAGCGTAGCCTGCTCTTTTGTTCAGAGTTAGAACATGAAGTCCGCCAGCTATTTAACCCGAGGCCCTGCTAAATAAAGCTAGTATAAATCGGTGCACTCTCACCAGAGGGTGATTACTGGGATAAAATACACATCCCACAGCAGAGGGAGGTTTTATGAATGACAGAGAACATAAACTCTAAGCTACGAAAAAAATTGAATTCCAACATCACCCTTAAAGGTTTGCGCGTACCTACCCCGAAGTCCACGTGGTTACTGGTGACACGCTGTTGGTGGTGCGACGGCGAAAGTGTGACTCAGCCAGCCTCCCGAGGCCACGGTTCTTTTTAACCAGCGGTGGAACACATCTGAGAGAGTTATACCATTTTTTCTTTATTTTCATTTCTTTTCTCCCTTTTTCTTTTTTTTTCTTCATTTTTATTCATTGTTGTTTTATTTTGTTTGTTTGTTTGTTTGTTTGTTTGTTTTGAGACGTGGTCTCTCTGGCTGTCCTGGAACTCACTATGTAGGTCAGGCTGGCCTCAGACTCCCAGAGATCCGCCTGCCTCTGCCTCTCCGGTGCTGGGAAAAGTCCTGCTCCGCTATGCTCAGCCTAACAACTACTCAGACTTTGTATTAGATATTATAAGAAAGCTAGAGAGATTCCAAAGCATACGTTAGGATGTATGAGTGACATGCAAATGTTACACCATTTACAAGGTACTTGAGCATCCAAGGTTTTTGGTATCCATGAGGGAGAAAAGTACAAGAACCAATTACTCCATGTAAAAACTGAGGAACATGCATTCCCATGTAACTTCAATTTTTTTTTTTTTTTTTTTTTTTAAATACAGGATCTCGCTCTGTAGCCCAGGCTAGCTCGAAACTCAGTATGTAGTTCAGGCTGCTCCCAAATGCTGTGATCACGAACATGCACCACCCTGCCAGGTTCTGACTTGACAATTTTGGGCATTAGAATAAACTTATTTTAATGTAAAACTTATTACAGGGTTAAGTTTGTTCTGAGTTTTTATAAACCCAGGGAGGGAAACTATGTTTGGAAAGACAAATCATTCCCAAAGATACCATCATTAAGGAAAAGTGTTTTCGTTTGTTTTATTTGGTTTTGTTTTGCTTTGAGACTTGCTAATTGATTTTGGTAACACATTCATTGCAGAAGAAAAAGTGGGTATTTGGGGGGACTAGTGGCCTGAAATTATACTTTCTTGCATTGAAAAAGGTTAATTAGGAATTGAGCTCAAAGTTAATTTTTTGAAGGTCAGCTGCTATGCTATTGGGCCCCGTGACCCTGTCTCAAGTAATCACGGCGCTAACATGCAAGTTATGGCCTTCCTTTCACTTGATGACATAATCTCTTTAATTGGTGTTGCAAAGCCTGCCTGTGAAAGAGCCGTGGAAAACACCTAGAGACTATAATTTTACTCTTCCCATTCACAGGGTAAAAGAAACAAGCCTCAAGAATGTACTGGAGACTCATTACGATCCCTAGGTTGTCAACACAGAGTCCTCATGTTTCAACCAAGGGTTTTAGGAATGATCAATTCTGCTTCGTTCCAACTTTGCCTGGTGAACTATTAACCTTTTCGGACTAACTAGTGGATGCTTCATGTCAGAGACTCTTGGCGAGAAAGCTAAGAGGGTAGATAATGTGGCTTAAGTGACCGGACATAAATTCGAGAAGATAAAGTTTGCAAAATTATTGTACGTTCCCCCGAAAGAGGCTGCTGGGGTGAGGCTCTCTGCTCCCTGCCTTTCCACGGTGTTTCATGTAACTCGTAATCTTCTGTGGATCACCGGGTAGACTCGGTCTTTTCCAACCAGGGTTGATTTTGCTGTTGTTGCAAAACGTGATCTCAGTCACCTGATTTAAAGTGGAGATCCATACTAGGGGACTGACATCTCTTCATTCCCCGGGAGCTCTTTCTTAAGAAGAGAAGATACCAGTCACCAAGAGTTAACGTGCCAACGCCGCTGCAGACCGAGCTCGGTTGTCGGTGTTTCCTCGCTCCCTTTAAGGCTTAAACTTTTCTCCAGACGCCAACTTGTGACATCTGGGACTGCCGTCTGTCCCTTGAAGCAGCACGGCTGTCTCTCAGCCAGGAGTTTCTCTTTCTCCGGGACAGCCACCGACCACATATTCCTTCCGTAGGGGCTGGTTTGGTGGGTCTTCTTTCTGAAGAAGCATGGAGCAAATGCTCCAGGCTGCGCATGACTCCGGGTCAGTGGCCCTCAACATGTGGTCCAGACCCCCCCCGCCCCCGCAGTCACCTATCAGATATTTCTGTGATGATTCATAACAGTAGCAATGCTACAAGAATTCTGTTCTGGCTGGGAATCATCGCCACATGAGGAACTGTGTCGAAGGGCTGCAGCGTTAGGGAGGCTGAGAACCTCTGGCCTTCCAAGTGTTCTCTCAGTCCCCCACACGCTAACACCTCCACCCCTGCCGCCTACTTCTCTCTGAAAGACCCTCTGTATTCCACCTTTGCACCCTTGGCCTCCGGAAGGGGGCCTGGCAACAGCTGAGTGTTGGGTGCAGGCTCCCTTCCCAGTGTTTATTTGTTATGGAAGTCACTTTGCATGAGAAAATCCTTGAAAGGCAGGAACCCAGAAATACATTTCTGTCTCCTAATCTAAAGCACAATTTCAAGGTTATTCTAAAATTAAGAAGGCTAGTGGTACGGTTGCAAAGGAACCGCTGCCAGCCTTCACGAAGAGGCCGCCTGACCTCATCCGGCAAATCAACTGGTGGCTTCCTGTCTTCCAGGCTGAGAAAACAATTTTTGCCTTCCCTCCGCTCTTTTTTGCTTCCTCGCAGGCAGGTGAAAAATGTAATGGGTGTTTAAAGCTTCGTGTCTTAAATGCTGGCTAAGTTTTGTCCAGCCACGTTCCGTCTCCCCATAGAGGACACAATCAAGAAATCGAAATTCCCTGCCAGTTCCGTCCAGTTGTTGTGCAAATCAGTGTGTGTGCCTGGCCTGTCAGCATTCGTGGCCGGCATTCGTGACAGCGACTCTGAATAGAAGTTTTCCTGTTTACCTTCTTAGAACTTGTTTAAGTTCTAAGGAGAGAGACCTGGCCATTTTGTTACAGAATGGGTGTTTTCAATGCAAAGGGGGGGAAAAAAATCAGTTTTGAGTTTTTACAATGTTTGCCCCTTTTCCCAGCAGGGATGTGTTTTGAGTGCCAGGAGACAAAAAGTGTGGCCTCAACAAGCAGAATTTTTAAAAAGAACATCATTTTCATTATGTAGTCAATCTCAATTACAAGCAAATGTTTTCTCTGTGGAGACTCTTCTCCTTTCACGGCATTATGTGAGCCTCTTTTGTGGATTGAGAGAAAGGATCAGTGGTCAATAGGGAGCAGAGTGCTGTGTTCAGTGGATTTTTGTGTCCCTCCGTCTCCTACATAATGCGTTTTGTCAGGAGAACAGCCCGCCACCCTGAGCAGATTTGCTGAATTAAAGAGCGCAGCGGGGAGAGGAAACTTGTTGCTAGGTGACCGAGCGCCGCCGCTTGGCGGGTCTGGGCCGAAGGTGACTCTGCTTTTCTTCTACTACTTAATCTTGCCTTTTAATCTGCATCCGCAATTAACTCTGTTAATGCCACACATCCATTTGTTTCTCCCCTACTGCACTTCAGGCAACCAATTTATCAGTATTTAGTCTTTACGCTCAAATAACAAAACTATTTTTTCTCCATTAGCGTCACACGAGGCCAAACCTTCTGCCGTGCAAGAGGGAGATGGAGTTGGTTCCGTAGCTATTGCCTCACTTCCTGTGAAGGTTTTGGGGATTCTTTCGCTAATCAGAACAACAACAACAACAAAAAAAAAACCAAACCAAACAAAAAAAACCCAGATCCTTGAGGAAACTCTTTTGCTCTTCATTATCTCTGCAATCTGAGTGTGCTGAATTAATTAATTAATTGAAATGTTCTTGGTGATGGGAAAGTCCCCTTAGTGGCCTAAATCAACAGTTTAAAAAATGTTTTGTTTTGTTTTTCTCCTTAGAGGCCCATACAATTGTTTAGCCTAAAACAAATGCATTGCTTACAGTGTTCATGCATGGAATATTCTCTGTGGTCATCATCAGCTGTGAAGGCTGAACTTGGGTACAGTTCACAGATGAGCAGGGACTGTGTTTTTTTTTTTTTTTTTTTATCAATCAGCTGTTCTACTGACGACACAATGAAATGACCACTTGCTTGCTAAAACCAAACTGCATGCCCTCAGGGTTTTTGGAACTGTGTGGTCTGTTCTCCATCCTGGACCATCTTTTTTGCAGATTCTGTCTGGTTACGTTACCGCAGATAGCTTAAGGACACTTTTTCTTTCTTTCTTTTTTTTGGTAAGGGTATGTATTTTGTGTGTTCTGTAGGGTTACATTAAAGTTTTGTCTTAAAAAAAAAAAGTGCTCAATCTCATCCTTTCAAATGAAGGCAAGGCAGTTCTATGGGCTTTTATGCCAGGCATATTTGGAGAGCATTAGGCTATAATTAAGCTAACCGGGGCTAGCTAACCGGGGTTACGATGGCTGTACTTCAGCGATGCATAAAAGCTTCGTGCGCACAGAGAATTAGGAAGCCAGGATGAGGACCATTAGGATGTCATTTACTACATTTTCATTTGATCAATTTATACTCTTTAATGTGACGGCCTGGTTTGCATCCTTTCGGCAGGTGTTAATTCTTTGCCTCTGACTCTTTAATACAGGTCTGTGAATGTGCTCCAGTCTGCTCCTGCGTGGTGACGAAGGTGAGATCACACCATCTGGGAAGTCTGCCCTGTCCTTTGTCCCTGTCGCTGCTACACAAAATGGGGCAGCCAGGAAGCTTTTTCATGTCGGTCTGAGATGCAGCTAAGGCCGTGGTATGCCTGGCGAGCACCGGAACCCACGGCACATGGAGCTTGGCTTTGATTTTGCTTCGGGAGATGGCGTTCGTATTACTCAGCAACAAGCAAATACAACGCCTAACAGTGTTTGAAGCACACGGTTCAGCTGGGGCCTCATCTGTGATCCTACTTATTTCAAAGGTTCTTCCTGGATCAGGAAGAACTCTCGTTTACAAGCGAGATGATGGACACCTGTCGGTTCTTGCTGCCGGAAGTGTGTGGGTCTACGGCAGGGATGAGTTGAACACAGTCGCATTTCCCCCTGGTTATGCTCCCTAGGGCCCCGTGCTCGGTCCAAGAATCCCGGCAGCCATGCACTACAATAAAGAGGTCACTTCTCCCTGCTTGGGGGTCGGGAGGGGGCTGAGGACTTCTATTACTTTGAATATTTGCAAAGGAGTTTACCTCTAAATATCTATAACCAAATGCTCAGAAGTGTCGGTCAGTTTGTGAGGTCCTGTACCATGTTTTCTGGTTCCCAGATACAGGATCTCAAGAGACTGAAGTTCCGTGAGCTCAGGGGTCAGGCCTTTGTGGTCTACCAGTAGAAGTTGGCATCCTGTCTGTCAGTGCTTGTAGCATGCTATTGGGTAGTTACTTGGTGAATGAATGCATTATTTAATGTGTTTAAAAGGAGACGCTGTCCATCTTAGTTTCCTAAAAAGTAATTTCCTAAAACTAATTCATTTTCATGTATTTATTCATTTCCATTTGTTATTCTTCCATCAACTTACACACATTTAATAGATTTCTGTCATATCCCACCGGTTATCCTTTGTTATCCCTTTTGTTGGGTTCTGCATGGAAGCCGAGAAAACTCACTTGAGATGCAGAAGCTTAAAATGAGAGCTTTATTTTCTGACCTCAGGGAGGCGGCCAGTTTGGGATCTGAACCTCATCTCTGAGGGGAAACTGTATTGCATATTTAAAGGGTGAAACTCTAAAGTGAGGGTGGGGGCAGGATGGGTTGTAGCATTGTCCAGTCACATTTTGACACACGGGGTTGAGCAAGAGTTTCTGTCAATAGTAGGTCCCTAGGCCTGGGAACATGAACTTGTTTGATGGAGAAGTTGTGCCTGAGATGTCTGGACTCAGACAGCTGTCTCCTCACAAGTTGTCCCTGAGAACTCTGAACTCAGACAATCGTTTTCTTACAACAGAAGCTGTTCAGCTATTGGGAAGTTCCCAGCACCCATAGGGCCTGGGCCCTTGAATTTAGTTTCTCCCTATGATTAAATAGAGTCTGAAAAGTAAAATGGTAGTACTTACAATAAGTTTCTTTTCGTCTTTCCCAACACCTCTCCGACATTCATGTGTTGTGTGTTTGTGTTTGTATGCCCATGCATGTCCCACTGCATTTAGTTAAGGTTGCTTGTAAAGGAACGGATGAAGGGTTATTTTCTTGGGTTAGGGCAGTTTGCCAATGGCTACGTGACTGAGGAATGCTGGGACTGAGCATGACTCGAGTGGGTCTTGTTTAGGTAACCATGGTTTCTTTGAGTTCCTGGGTGGGACTACCAGGTCATGTTCAGAAGGGGACCTTTCACAGTACTCCTCCCGCCCTCCACAATTCTCCGTCCCGTCCTCAGGTGCTTACATTCTCTCTCTCTGCCTCCTCTTCCTCGATGTTCCCTGAGTCCTGGAGGGAGTGATACAGAACGCTTCATTTTCAGTAGTTTGTAAAAATGATCAAAAGTTAATCTCAAACTGGAAGAACTACTAGCAACTTGACTTTCAGTTTCCTCATATTTTACCAGCTCTTCCTTTTCGTGAGTTTCTAGCTTCCCAGGGGGCTATGTAAAACTGTAGGCTTCGGCTTAGCATCACAGAGTAGAGCGAAGCCAGCACCGCCACCTTCTCAGGTGGATTTCTCTGTGCCTGCACTTGGATGACCAACATTAAGGTAGGGAACACTAGGGTCTTGTATCTCACTTCTTCTTGAGGAAAAGCAACACAAAAGTTTGTTGTTGTTGTTGTTTTCTAAGAAAGGGTTTCTCTGTGTAGCCCTGACTGTCCTGAAACTGGCTCTGTAGACCAGGCTGGCCTCAAACTCAGAGGTTTACTTGCCTTCGCCTACAAGTGCGGGGGGGGGGTTAAAGGTGTGTGCAGCACACCCAGTTAAAAAAAAGTCTTATTCTCTAATGTTTAAGCGAGTACAATAAGTAAAACTAAACAAAAAACTAAGATTTTTACATTTAAACTTGAAAGTACAGCAATTATGTATCTTTTCTAGTGTAATGTATCTTTTAAAGGGGATTTATTTATGTTCTAGGCACCTGTACTAAACAGTTTTGTTATTCTAATATAATTTGAAATATTAGCAGCAGATAAACTCATTGACAAACACTAATTATTTTGTCTTTTACATCAGAAAGTATAAGTTTAAGTTATTTAAACAAACTCATCTTTTAATTACTCAGCTCTGCTAGCTGACATGAGTATGTATGAGAGCTATGCTCACATAGTGTATTTACATTCCTTTGCACGGATTAAAAACCTGACAGCACTAATTATTGATCATTTCTCTACAATAATCCTTTTTATTTTTATTTTTCAGAAATCACTGGCTATTTGTTTGGATAAAAGACATGAATATGGCTATTTTGGCCATATTTATGACTGCTGCATGTTAATAACTTTATTACTTCTAGTGTAATTTCATGAATAACAGGCAAAGCTTGTGCAGACTCAGCAAATGCAGATAAGGGGGAGGGTGCTTTACTTCAATGACCATCTGTGTGAAAAGGAGTCCACCCTATACGTTTATTCATCTTGCCTTACCATGGGAGCACCAGTCACTAGAATCTCAGGGAAATGCAATGTAATTCTGAAGATGATGTTTATTACTGAATGACTTGGCTTACTCAGGTAGCACTCCAATCCAAAAGAATGCTTGCAGCCTAAAGTAGTCCCATGCAGCTATATGCCAGAGAGAATTACAGGTTTATTTGCTCTACAGCCTAAATCAAATTCCGTTTCCTTTGCCAGATAGGTCTCTTTTGGAAAGTTACCTTATTTTTTTAAATTGTGTGTCTCTGTGTGGGTGCACATGAATGCAGGTGCCTGTGGAGGTCAGAAGAGGGTGTCTGATCCCCTGACGCTAGAGTTGTAGGCTGTTATAAACTGTCCAACATGGGTGCTGGGAACTGAACCTGGGTCCCTTGAAAGAGCAATATGCACTTTTAGCCACATATTTATTTTTTTTCAGCCCATATATATTTTAAATAAATATTTTAATAAAGGGAAATGAAGACTTTTCCATAAACAGACGCTGAAGAAGGTCATCACTGGAGTGGTCCTATAGTTGATGCTAAAGGGGATCCTGAAAATTGAAAAAAAGGAAAGAAAACACGCTTAAACACAGAAGTCAGAAGAGGATGCAGGGTCTCTTGGAAATGGAGTTCTAGACAGCTCTGAGCCACTGTGTCTGTACTGAGAACTAAAGCCTTCCTATCCTTTGCAAGAATGACAAGTGCTCCTAAATGCTGGTCGATCTCTCCACTTCCTGTTCAGGGTGTTTTATCATAGCAATAGAAACTCTAACTAAGGTTTGGTTATGAGTCTTAGTATCTGCTTTGATATACTGCTAGGCAGAGTCTTTCGGAGGCCCTCTGTGGTAGGCTCCTGTCCTGTTACTTGTTTTCTCCTACGTCCAATGCACATCCCATTTGTCTTTCTAAGTGAGGATTGATCATCTTACCCCATGTCCGCTTTCTTGTTTATCTTCTTTAGGTGTATAGATTTCATTATGTTTATCATATCTTATAGGTCTATATAAGTGAGTATATACCATGTGTGTCTTTCTCCTTCTGGGATACCTCACTCAGAATGATCTTTTTAAGATCCCACCATTTGCCTGCAAATTTCATGATTTCCTTATTTTGATTGCTGAGTAGTGTTCCATTGTGTAAAAATACCACACTTTCTGTATCCATTCCTCCATTGATGGACATCTCGGTTGTTTTTAGGTTCTGGCTATTACAAATAAGGCCTTTGGCAGAGTGCAGGAAATCATATGAAAGAAGGGAAAGTTAGTATGACGTGGAGAGGACAGGAGCTCCACAAGGACCAAATATATCTGGGCACAGGGGTCTTATATGAGACTGTTTATCCAATCAAGGACCATGTATGGATATAACCTACAACCTCTGCTCAGATGTAGCCTGTGGTAGCTCAGTAACCAAGTGGGTTTCCCTAGTAAGGGGAACAGGGACTATTTCTGACAGGAACTCAATGTTAGGCTCTTTGACCTCCCCACCCCCCAAGGAAGGAGCAGCCCTGCTAGGCCACAGAGAAGGACTTTGCAGCCAGTCCTGAAGATACCTGATAAACTAGGGTCAGATGAAAGTGGAGGAGGACCTCCCCTACCAGTGGATTTGGAAAGGGGCAGGGAGGAGAAAAGAGAAAGAGGGTGGGATTGGGAGGGAATGAGGGAGCGGGATACAGCTGGAATACAGAGTTAATAAAATGTAACTAATAATAAAAATTAAAAATTAAAAAAAGAAACTCTAACTAAGACATCTTGAAAACATTACTGAAAACAAAACAGAAATTAAAAGGCCTTCCCAGAAAAACAGAAGCTGCAGGAGTTCATCATCGATCGGACAGGAGGTTCTAACGTGAATACTTGAACTTAAAATTAAAGAATCCTAGCTGGGCTGGTGGCGCACACCTTTGATCTCAGCACTGAAGAGTCAGAGGCAAGCAGATTTCTTTGAGTTCAAGGCCAGCCTCCAAGACCATCAGGGCTGTTACACAGAGAAACCCTGAAGATGTAGGGAAAAAGAATAGCATCAAGAAATATTAAGTTCATCGCTAAATAAACATGCATGGACACAGAGCACTGCAATGCTCTAATTGCAGTGGAGAGATAACTGTAATTCGTGAATGAAAGCTTTTTTTAAAAAATAATTTTTAATTTTTATTTAATTTTATTTTATTATTATTATTTCTTTTATTTAATTTTATTTTATGTGCATTAATGTGAAGGTATCAGATCTCCTACAGTTGTGTGCTGCCATGTGGGTGCTGGGAATTGAACCCAGGTCCTTTCAAAGAACAGACAGTGCTCTTAACCACTGAGCCATCTCTCCAGCCCGAATGAAAGCTTTTTAAAAAGTGCTAAAAATTACTGTAAGTATGTTTAAAGATACACAATATTATTAGGCACCAACTGTAGTAATACAGAAAAGAAGAGCTAACGTGTAAAGTTTTGAACTATAACGTTTTTGTGTTCAACTTGTTCTTGTTTGCTTACAATACACAGTTGTAGCTATAAGATATTTTACTTATTTTTTAAAGATTTATTTATTTATATGTATGCAGTGTTCTGCCTGCATGTACGCCTGCAAGCCAGAAGAGGGCACCAGATCTCATTATAGGTGGTTGTGAGCCACCATGTGGTTGCTGGGAATTGAACTCAGGACCTTTGGAAAAACAGGCAGTGCTCTCAACCTCTGAGCCATCTTTCCAGCTTTACTTATGTTTTTTTTTTTTAAATTCTTTATTAATTATACATTATTCACTTTGTATTCCTCCTGTGGTTCGCTCCCTCCTCCCATCCCAATCCCTCCCTTCCTCCACCCTCTGCATGCATGCCCCTCCCCAAGTCCACTGATAGGGGAGGTCTTCTTTTCCTTCCGTCTGATCCTAGTCAATTAGGTCTCATCAGGAGTGGCTGCATTGTCTTCTTCTGTGGCCTGGTAATGCTGCTTCCCCCTCAGGGGGAGGTAATTAAAGAGCAGGCCAATCAGTTCATGTCAGAGGCAGTCCCTGTTCCTATTACAATGGAACCCACTTGGACCCTGAACTGCCATGGGCTACATCTGTGCAGGGGTCTTAGGTTATCTCCATGCATAGTCTTTGGTTGGATTCTCAGTCTCAGGAAAGACCTCTGTGCTCAGATTTTTTGGTTCTCTTACTTATGTTTTTAAGGTAAGTAACAAAACAAAATAAAATACCTATGCCAACTTAAATACACAGGGAAAGATTCCAAAATTAAAACATGCCAATAAAAGAAATCACCAAAACAAAAAGAGAGGAGGAAGGGAAAGACAAAAAAGAACTATAAGACTAACAACCACACAATAGCCATCGTTACTATTTTCCTATTTATACCTATAACTTAGTTAATTATAATTACGGAATTAAATGACCAGGTCAAAGGGTAGAAATTGGTCAAATGGATTTTAACAATATGATCTTTGCACATGCTGTCTGAAAAGACTTACCTAAAACAGACAGATGAACAGCAAGAGGACAGAAAAGGAGACTGTGTGCATATTACCACCAAAAGGAGAGCAAAGATGGCAAACCTGATATCAGGAAAAATGGACCTTAACTTAAAATTTTTAAACCTAAGCAAAAGTGTTATATAACAATAAAACTCAGTACGTGGGCCTGGGGAGTTGGCTCAGCAATTAAGGTCACTTGTCACTCAGAGAACCCAAGTGTGTTTCCTAGCACTCACATGGAGGCTCCGCCACCTAACTCCAAAGCATCTGAAAACTTCTGACCCCTGAGGGCACAGGGCATCCATGTGATAGACATGCACACATGTAGGCGATCCACTTACACACATAAAAATAAAAGAAACCTTTGTTGGGAGTCGACACACCTAACAGACAGTGATTAGAGAAACAGCAAACGCTGGCCTACCCAAGGGGAGAAATTCACGGCAATATACTAGTTAAGAAACATAAATGACCCATAGCCGGTAATAAATAGAACACTCAGCTACAAGCTCAATAAGGAAACAGAGGACTTCAACAGGATAGACCAAATGGGTCTAGCGGACACATGCAAAATGTGCAGCTCCGTGCAGCATCACATGAGTGCACAGAACAGGTGAGTCACAGAACAAGCCTTTACATGTAAGAAGACTGATACTGTATTGGGCGCCTTTACTGACCACAATGAAGCAAAGCTGGATAGGCCTAGCCATCATTTTTCTCTTTTCCTCCTTTGAGAGCCAGAAAGTAAAGTCAAGGGCATTCAGAAGAAGAGCAAGGGAAATTAGATAGTGATCACGCATGCCCGGAGAGAAGCACAGGCTCAGGAAAGTCCTGAGGGGACCTTAAGTCTTCTGTTGTGGCTGATGTTGTCTGAGTCAGGGTTTCTCTGTGTAGCCCTGGCTGTCCTGGAGCTTGTTCTATAGACCACAGAGATCCACCTGCCTCTGCCTCCCGAGTGCTGGGGTTAAAGGTGTGTATCACCAGTGCCCAATGGTGAGATCCTTAAGTCTTAAGTTTGTATCTCAAGCTCATTTTTTGGTAACAACCAGATTAAAATAAGAAAAAAAAAAAGATGGAAAAAGAAAGGAAGAAAGGATGGAAGGAAGGAAGGGAGAGAGAGAAAAAGAGTAAATTAGAATAACAACACCCCCCTCCAAGCCCCAAATTAGCCCTGAAAAATGGAGAAAATCTTTTGTCCATAATAACAATATTGGGTTCATGTATCTAGTTTGTTTGTTTTGTTTTTTGGTTGGTTTTTCGAGACAGGGTTTGTCTGTGTAACAGCTTTGGTTATCCCAGAACTCTCTCTGTAGACCAGGATGGCCTTGAACTCAGAGATCTGCCTGTCTCTACCTCCCAAGCAATTTAAACAAAATAAAACAAAACAAAACAAAAACCTATAGTGTGTTATAGAAATAATCATTAATATTTAATATTAATATGATTATTATTTTACCCACTATTGTGGAAATAAATGATACAGAAGGAGATTTAAGCATCCTCCCTAGGGTCCTCCTGTTGTTTAGCTTCTTTAGGTCTGTAGATTTTAGTGTGGCTACCCTCTATCATCTGGCTAAATCTGCTTTTAAGTGAGTATATATAGCATGCTTATACTTTCTGTTTCTGAGTTTCCTCACTCAGGATGATCTTTTCTAGTTACATCCATTTGCCTGCAAATTTCATGATTTCCTTGTTTTTAATAGCTGAGTAGTATTCCATTGTGTAAATGTGCCGCAATTTCTGTATCCATCCCTCCGTTGAGGGACACAGAAACTGCAGAAGAGAGGGAACAGGATGGGATCCTACTATAGAGGGTCCTGGGAAAGTCTCTGAGACTCACAGCCAAACTTTGGGCAGAGTGCAGGGAGTCTTAGGAAGAAGGGGCGGGATGGGGGGTAAGGAATAGAAGGACATGGAGCAGACAGGAGCCTCACAAGGAGACCAACAAAGCTAAAAAATCTGAGCCCAGGGCGTCATGCAGAGACTGATGTACCAACCAAGGACCATGCACGGAGAGGACCTAGACCCCCTGCTTAGATGTAGCCAATTGGCAGCTCAGTCTCCATGTGAGTTCCCAAGTAAGGGGACCAGGGGCTGGCTCTGACATGAACCCAGTTGCCTGTTCTTTATTCTCTTGTCCTTGGTGATGCGGCCTTGCCAGGCCACAGAGGAAAAGGATCCAGCCAGTCCTGATGACACTTGCTAAGCTATGGGCAGATGGCAGAGGAGAACTCCCCTTTTCAGTAGACTAGGGGAAGAGGATAGGGAAGGGAGGAGGGAATTTCAATCGGGTGATATAATGAATAAATTGTAAAAAAAAAAAGATACACAGAGACCTGTTAGATTTTTAATATACCTTAAACACTGGGGCTGGGCAGATCTTAATCCCCCTAAACTACCTTGTTATCTCCCAGCCACACATCTTTCCATAAATACTTGCACATGTTTCCATTCAGGCTGCTGCTTTCTTGTCAGGCTAATCCTCAGGGCAAGCTCCTCCTGCCCCCATGCTTCTAGTTCACACGAACCCATGGCGACCTGCTCCTCCTTCCTCCTCCTTCTTACCTGCACCTCCCTCTCCCATTATCCTTCTCTGACCCTCCAAATCCTCTAACCTTGGTTCTGCCTACCTCCCTCCTGCCCAGCCCAGGAATAGGCAACTTTTATTGACCCCTCAGGCTAGTCTGGAAGGTAAGGATACACCGCATCACTTGGTGGACATGAGAGTGTGCCCTTAAGACAGTAAAGACCTGAGGGGTCAAGACCCGAATACATGGCAGTTCCAGATCAACCACCGCAAGAGAGCACAATACAAATGATCAAAGCTAGGGGAGACCTGCCTAGGTTTGGAAACTCTGGACTACACCACCATCAAGATCAGCTCACGCACTGCTGTAGGGCCAGGAGAGACAGACAGCAGGGGAAGTGCTGGAAAAAGTGAGGGCTGAAAAGTCCCCAGAGTGATAAAAGACAGGGAACCGAAGAAACTAGGATAAACTCAAGTACACCCGTACCAAGACACCCGTGAAAGACAGTGAGAATCTTGAGAGCAGAGAGAGGCTTCCTGCGTACAAGAGTCCCAAGTGAGGCAGATTTTTCATCTGAAGTGTTGGAGGCCAACAGGCGGCAAATATAGTCTAAGCGCTGTAAGAAAATACCCGTTCACCAAACACCCTCTCCTGCACGAAACTTTCTTTAAGAATGAGGAAGAGATTAAAGTCTTCTCAGACGAACAAGCTGAGGGAGACTACTCTAACCAGATCTACACTGCAAGAAATATTCCAGGCAGTCCTGTGGGGTGCAGTGGCAGGGAGCTAGACGGCAGCTTGAAGCCGTATGAGGAGAAGGGACACCAGTAAAGGTAATACATGGGCACTAAGGAAAGCCAGCATTATTGTCAATGGCTTGTCACGGTACTTTTTGTTTTCTGCACTGAGACTAATACATTTTTTTAAAACATTGCTCTAAAAGCCAATATTCATATAAGCGCTTTGCTGCTCTACCCTTGCTTTCCATGTTATATAAGAGAGAATATATTTCAAAGTATTATTTGCATGTATTTTAAAGCACACAGTATATAAATACACAGTTTTGTCACAAAAAACTGAAAAAGGTGCAGATGGAGTTGTTAAAGAAATAAAGGTATGTTTACATATTACTTAATTAAGCTGGTATATATTAAAATTATGGTGTTATGCCTTTGGTATTTAAACGTAACGCTCATAGTAATCATAAAGAAAATAGCTACACACTCGGACACACACACACACACACACACATTCACTCATCCAAAGAGAATGGAAAAGTTTTCCTGCAAGTTATCAGCTCGATCCTAAAGGACACATAAGTCAAGAAATGAGGGACAAAAGAGCTAAAGCACACATAACAATCAAAATGACACAAGTCCCTCGTTGGTCATTACTCTGAACTTTCCAGACCAAAGACAGAGATTAGAAGAGATTTTAAAATAGGATTCATCTATACACCATTTAGAATCGATTTAAAATGCAAAGAAGTGAAAAATTAGAAAAAGGTATTCCACACAGATAACCAAAAGACAGGCAGAGGTGGCTATGGTAGTATCAGTCAAAATCTATTTTTACATAAAGCGTTGTGAGAAATGGAGAAAGATATATATATATATATATATATATATATATATATTTATATATATATATATAAAGTTTACTACAACAACAACAAAAAATAGAGCAATTGCAAACATTTCCCTACCAAGCCTCAAAACACAGAGAACAAACTTGAGAGAACCAAAGAAAAAGTCCAGAATACTACAGTCACTGAAAGACTTCAGCACCTTACTCTGAGTAATGCATAAAACAATGGACCAGATGATGACTAAAGACACAAAGGGTCAGTGGGCAAAAGAGTGGCTCAGTTGGCAAAGTGCTTTCCATGTGAGCATGTGGACCTGTGTTCAATCCCCATCACCCACAGAAAGGTCTAGGTATGGAGGTACGTTCTTGCAATCCCAGTGCTGGGGACACAAACCCCATCCCTGGGCCTCACCAAGCAGCCAACTTTGCTTCATTGGTGAGCCCCAAGTCCCAGTGAGAGATTTTTGTCTCATGAAAACCAAACCAAAACAAGACAACTACAACAACAAACAAACGTGATGGCTCATGAGGTTTTTCTCTGGCCTGTGCATGTACATACATTTCTTAAAAAGAAATGGATGAAAAAGGAAATCACAGGTAAAATTAAAAAAAAATTTAGTAAAAAATGAGAATCAAAACAGCACAGCAAAATTATGGACCAGAGAATAAGACAGTGCAAGAGCAAAATTGATAGCTAAAAAAAAATGTTTACATTAAGAAAGAAAAATGAAGGCTGGAGAGATGGCTCAGTAGTTAAGAGCGTGGCTGTTCTTCCAGAGGACCCGAGGTCAATTTCCAGTATCCATATGGCAGCTCACAACTGTCTGTCCCCAGAGGGTTCCAACCCTCTTCTGGCTTCTAAAGCACTCAAGTGATGCATAGACATCTCTGCAGTCAAAACACTCATACAACAAGCAAAAATAAATACACATACACACATACAATAGTGAAAAGAGGTCACCTTGATTTTATAATGTAAGACACTAACAAAGAGGAAACAAAAATCCAACGCTAGCATAAGGAAGGAAATAATAAAGATTGAAGTAGGAATGAATGGAATAAGGAACAGACAGGCATTAGGCAAATCAATTATGCAAAAAGGTAGTTCAAATTGACCAACAGTTATGTATACTGAGGAAAAAGGAGAAAAGGCTCCATTACCAAGATCCAAAATGAAAGTGAGGTGCTGCTGTTAAACATAAGAGGATTGATTATAATACAATAAAATGATTGTAAGACCATAAGAGGATTGCGAGTCTGGGTTATAAACAATTTCATGCTAACAAATTATATAACTAAACGAACCAGACAATTCCTAGAAACATAGATTTTACCAGGATTGAATGATAAAGAGATGGACAATCAGGACAGAGAAGAATGAACCAGGAGCCAGTCACCAAGCAAAGTGCCGTCCTGGCTTAACAGCCTCACTTGTGAATTATATAGAGCATTTAAAGAATGAGCTCTCTCTCTCTCTCTCACACACACACACACACACACACACACACACACACACGCGCACACGCACACACACACACACACACACACACACACATAAACTTGGCCAAGCAAGGAAGAGAATAGAATAATTCCTAACCTAGGCATGAAAGCTAGACAAAGATATTATTGTCCAATGTCCTCTATAAGCATTAATATAAAAATAGCATCAAATTACTATCAAGCCAAAGCAACATATTAAATAGATTATATCACAACTAAGTGGGATTTCCTAAAATACAAATATAGTTCAACATAACAAAAAAAAATCAATCAGTGGCAAGTGACATTAACAGATTGGAAGGCAAAAATACACCATCCTCTCAATTAATGCAGAAAAAGTATTTGATAAATTTTAACACTTCTTCATGGTTGAAAAAAAAAACATTGAATAAACAAGGAACAGAATGAATCAACTTCAACACAATACCAAGTACCAAGTACCCCATCAGGAACGCCACGCTCACAGTGACAAACCGGCAGCATTTTCTCCAAGATTAAAAAGTGACGATGCCTGCTTTCACCGCTTCTAATACAGAAGAGCAAGTAAAAGCAAAAATAATAACTAAAGGCATCCAAATGAGAAGAAATAGAAGATCATCTTTGTTTATATACGATGCAAGCTTCTATGTAGAGAACTCTAAACAAGAGCATGCATGCACACCCACACATTCACACACACCACAGGCACATACACAGGCACACATATGGAGACACAAAAGAAGATTCTTAGGGATGAACCTAACCAAAAAGGGTCCATAGAAGATGGGTATACCAAAACTGTAAAACATTGCTGGGAGAAATTAAGGAAGACAAAAAGAAATGGGAACCAATCCCACATCCACGGGCTGAATATCTGAACACTGATGTACCAGTACTACCCAAAGCCATGTATAGACTCAGCCCAACCCACACTCAGTCTCTGTGAGAATTTTGTGAGTACCTAGACAAATGTATCACAGAATTCCAAAGTGCAGTGGATTTCAAAGAGTCAAAACAATTTTGAGAGAAAACAAAGCTGGAAGAGTCACACTATCTGGTTCCAAAATTCGCTACAAAACTAAATTGACAAACCACAAGAGCCAGGAGAAGGAAAAAAAATCCATCAGCAGAGGAATAGACAGACAAAATGCGATGCCCACATATAGCAGAGTATTATTTGTGCCCCAGATGTGAAGAAATCATGGCAAATACTACAGCACAGTGCAAGGAAAGCAAGCTGGGTGAAGTAACTCTGGCACTACAAAAATGGCACTCCACTCACACAGGGACTCGAAGGAGACAAAACTTAGAGAGATAGAAAGTAGAGCTGGCTCTTGCCAGAGGCTGGAAAAAGACAGAATGGAGCGCTGCTTCATGGGGATAGGATTTCAGTTGGATAGTATCAAGAGAAGTTCATACAGTGTTACAAAGCAGCTTGCAAACAGAGCTGTCTTCTGGGAACTTTCCCAAGAACCCTGGATATATTCCTGAAAGACGTTTTTTTTTCCTATACATACATCAAGATGTAATTTAATTCATAAATTAGGCACATGAAGAGATTGGGAGCAACAGTAGCAAAATGGAATAACTGTGTACTGTGAATCTATGTGGCTGCCACCCTCTTGACAGGGCAGCTCAGAACAGGGCGCCCCCACCCAAAGCTGTTCATTTATGGAACTTACATTGAATATTTTTAGCTATGGCTGATTGTGATTAACTGAAAACAAAACAAACAAAAAAAAAAAGATGAAACCTCCTGATAAGAAGGGACTAAAGTGATTAAGATGGTAAATTTTACTTTGTGTACACTTTACCACAATAGAAAAATTATTAGAGGGGATTAAAGTGTTTAAAGTAATTGTATTTTCTATTAAAAATATTTCTTTAATCATAATACCATTAGAAATGTAGTATGAATATAAGAACGCTCATGTTTAATTTATATTTAAAATGAAAAAGGTAACTCAGTGACATGGTGTTTGCCCGCTAGGAGTGATTACATAAAAATAAATAAAATCAGTAACATTATCACAGAGAGTAAATTTACTGCTAAAACTTTTCATTTTGATATTTTATGTATTTGTGTCTGACATAATTGAACGTGAGTTAACCGTAAGCACGCCTCGCTTTTAACTGTTTTAGATAGTAGGGTGCAGCGACTCGATGAGGGCATTCACCATGCCTTACAAGAAGATGATGCTATAGAAGGACTCGCCGAGCTGCGGACAACGCGGGTGTGAGTCACAGGCTATTAGGGCAAAGCTTGTCCACCAGGCACACGGATTTGATTGCATGTGACTCGTGTCAGCTCTGGAGAAGTCAGGAGCAAAATGTAAAGCGAGGGGAGGGAGAGGTTTCTAAATGAGCCGTTGAGCCTCTGAGGCAGGTCACATGGCGGCAACTGAAATCCAAAGGGAAAGCGTCAACGTGCCAGCTTTACTGTCTTTCAGTTATACATCGCCTGTTCATTCATTCCTTCGGGAGGTCAGAAAGTTTCCTGGGAGTGGTGGCACGTGTCTAGAACCCCCGCTCGGAGAGCAGAGGCAGAAGGGCTGCGAGTCCCAAGACATCCATGCGAAGCTTGGAAGACATCTGGAGGCTGTGTACTAAAGTGAGCAGGGCTGGAAGGCTCCGCCTTGGGAAAAGGCTGGGCATGCAGGTGCACACTTCCTCTGTCCGCGTGGGAGAGCCCGACCACGCTCATGGCCCAGGGAGCCCAGCCTTCTTGGAGAACTCCAGGGCAGCAGGGGAACCTGTCCAAAAAAGAGGAAGGAAGGAGAGTGGGGACGGACAAGGCTCCGAGGCTGGCCTCCGGCTCCCATACGCACGGTACACAGATGTAGCCACACACACGGAGTCATAATTCTAGCGCCTGAAATCCTATTACCTATTCTACCGAAGTGAAGTTTAAAAAATTAACCTTTATGTTTTCCATGCATCAGAAGGATTCACAGCCCCGGATCCTCAGGGTAGTGAAGGCTTACTTGCTCTTAAAAGTGTGGACCCACACACTCCAAGCCACTCTGCCAATAACGTTTACACCTCCTTCCCTGAGCCGGCCAAAGTGAACTGAAGTTACAATATATGGAGCAGGCCTTGGAGAGATGGCTCAGAGGTTAAGAACACTGGCTGCTCTTCCAGCGGTCCTGAGTTCAATTCCCAGCAACCACGTGATGGCCATCATGGCACATGGTGGCTCACCTACCATGAGATCCAGTGCTCTCTTCTGGCCTGCTAGCACACATGCAGGCAGAATACTCTACACATAATAAGTAAATTAAAAAAAAAAAAAAAAAAAAAAAAACAATATATGGAGCAGACCTCATTCCCAGAGCTGTAAATCTGATGGGAACTACGCAGCTTACCGTGTAGCAGGATGCTGGGGGGAAATTCAGTTAAATAGTGAACGGCCTCATTACCCGTTCTGAATCAAGTGCTCCACTACAGTCAGGTCAAGTGGTCTCTTCATAGTGCCTATATGTTTTGGGAACTCTAAAGAGAGTTAATCCAACTTAAGTAGACATACTTCAGCCTAAGAGCTTCAAAATCCTGCCTCGATTTTAGTGTCAAAGACAAACATTTCCAGAGATAAAGAATCCAGTAGAACACAGAAGAAAGAGGCCAGAGTGAATGCTCCGCTTTGCCACTGAGCGCAGCTCCAAGTCCACTTCAGTGAGCCCTGTTTTCGGCTACCTCAGGCTCCGCCCCAAACTCCAGGGATCTAAGGTACAGACCTACCACAACGCCTGCCAACCCAGGCAGCCTCAGGCTCGGAGCCCATTCTTTTGGATCCAGAGTTTGCATGCTCTCCCCATCACCAGGCCAGTGCCCACAATCCCAGGCTCCAGGTCATCCAAGGCTGCTCCAACCGGACTATTACCAAAAGACCGAAGATAACGTGTGTTAGCAAAGATGTGGAGAAAAGAGAGCTCGTGTCCACTGTTGGTATGAAGGTAGGGTAGCAGGAACGTAATGGAGAAAAGTAAGAAAGTGCTTTTAAAAATTAAAAATAGAACTATTCGCTAGAAATGTCACTTACATATGTGCAAAGAAAATGAAATCAGTATCGAAAATACATCAGCACACAACCTCCATTTCAGCACTAGCAACAATAGACCAGACACGGCCACTAAGTGTTCCGTGATTTGAATGGATGAAACAAATGTGATACACACAGAAGAGTGTTTAAAAGAAGGAAGGCAAGTCTCTGTGAGTTCGGGGGGGGGGGGGGGGGGGGGGGGGGGGGGGGGCTGGTCAACATAACGAGTTTGAGTTCAGCCAGGACTGCATATTGAGACCCTTTTTCAAAAACAAAAATTATAAGAAGCTGAAGCAAGAGAGAAAATTAAACCCAAAACAAAGAGAAAGTAAAAAATGAGGGTATAAATTTATGAAATTAAAAACAGGAAATAGATTTAAAACCAACTAAATCAGAATCTAAATTTTCTTGCAGTAACAATAATAAACTTGTAAGGCCCTCAATGTTAAAACAAACAAACAAAGCAAAACAATGTCAGCAGGGATTGAAAGGCAAAGGCAGGTGGATCTATGTGAGTTCCAGGCCAGCCTGGTTTACATAGCAAGTTCTAGGACAGATAGTACTACACAGAGAGACCATGCTTCAAAACAAGACGAAGAAACAAACAAACAAAAATCAATGTCACTCATAATATTTTGAAAAGAAGAATAAAAGGTTCATACAGGAAAAGAAAATTCAAAGCCGTTCAAAACAAAAATTCTCAGCAAGCGACATCTTGACCTCTGCCTGTGACCCAGACTGACCCGGAGCATGTGACTCTGATGCTTCCGGCTTCCGGCTTCCGAGCACTCCACGCATCACCACATCTGGTCAAACGGCGTCGGTAAAATTTAGAGCTGATAATCCTAAGTGCTGTCAAGGCCGGAATGCTCATGGGGTGCTGGCGGGGACACAAAGTGAGACGATCACTTTAGAGAACAGCCCAGGGCACTTCTGCACGTGAAACAAACACTTATTGCTCTAGTCAGAAGGCCTGCTTCACTGTAAATTCCATATACTGACATCTTAACCCCAGGGGTGACAGGGCATGAGGGCTCTCGTCAGATCAGAGTCCTTCTGGAGGAGACAAGCCCTCTCTACCATGTATCACACAGCTACAAAGGGACACACATGACTACAGGGCCAACCTCCACCAGACAGCACAACTCCCGATGTGCAGGACGTGGTCTTTCGAGCCTCCGAGGCTCTGAGAAGCAGCGTCTTGTTTATAAGCTACCCAGACGACAGTGGTAAGTTTCTAGAAACGAGTATCTGTTCGTATGTGGCCCAGCTGATGGTCAGTTCCTAGCTGGCACACATAGACTAAGATATCCACAGAACTCCTGAACACGGATTTTTATAGGAGCTTTATTTATAATCATCAAAAGTTACAAAAGCCATGGAAGGGGCCCCGCTTTCCTATCAGCAGATAAGCTATACTACAAATATACAGGGGACTATATCTAGCAATAAAAATGAGTTCTCTGTAACATATGCAATACTGTAAGCAAAGCACAAATGCATTTTGTTGAGTGAAAAACCCCCCCACCAGATCCCGAAGGATGTCTTCTATATTTCTATTACATGACATTATGAAAAAAAAATTAAAAGAAACACAAAACAGATTTGTGCGTTCCATGCATTGGAAGTAGAAAGAGGACATGACTAAAAAGGACCTGGGAGATTAGGGGGTGATGGAACTCTTCTCGTGGGAGTGGATAAAAGATCCTTCATCAAAATTCATAAAACTACAATCCACAAAGAAAAAAATTTACTGCATGTAAAAATTTCAAATCTAAGGCTTGCCAGGTTGCTCAGTGGTTAAGAGTAGCTGCTGATCTTTCAGAGGATTAGGTTGGCAGCTCATTACTGTCTATAACCCCAGTTCTAAGGGATCCAAGGCTCTCTTTGGCCTCTACAGGCATGCATGTGACACACATACATACATGCAAGCAAAATGTTCATAAGAATAAAATAAAAATACATCTTTAAAGAACAGCATTGGAGAGATGGCTCATTCATTAAAGGCAAAATACATAAAATGACAAAAATAGATAAAAATACTTAAAACCAAGCAGGGAGTTGGGTAGACAAAAGAAGAGTGGAGAAGAGCATAAATGAATCCAACCATACATAAGTCAGTGACATAATCACACTTAAAGTGTTATGGAGACGAGGTGCTAACTTAAGACAGTGGAAAACATTTCTTTTGACAGGACTAAAGATGAAAAGATACTGCGCCCTAGGCAAAAAAAAAAAAAAAAAAAGGGTCCCTCCCCTGAGATAAACACAACCTATTTCCAGGAATTCATGAATGTTACTTTATATGGCGATGTCATTAATTTGGGAATCTTGAGCTGCAGTGATAGTTTGAATCATTGTCAAACAGATCCTAAAGGCACTGCACACATCTTTATAAAAGGGAAGCAAAGGAGACTTCAGACACAGAAAGGACACACGAGGGAAGAACAGAGAGCAATCTGAAGATGCCAGCTCTGATAGTTAATCATATTAACTGGATATGGTAACTAGTGGCCAAACCCTCTCTAATTTTTGCTGTGAAGGTATTTTTAAAAATGAGATTAACTTTTTCTTTACTTTTTTATTTTTTTATTAATTACAATTTATTCACTTTGTATCCCAGCTGTAGCCCCCTCCCTCGTCTCCTCCCAATACTGCCCTTCCTCCCTTTTCTCCTCCCTTGCCCTCCCCCAGTCCACTCATAAAAGGGCAGTCCTCTTCCCCTTCCCTCTGACCCTAGCCTATCAGGTCTCATTGGGACTGGCTGCCCTGTCCTCCTCTGTGGCCTGGTAAGGCTGCTCTCCTCTCAGAGGAAGGTGATCAAAGAGGTAGCCACTGAGTTCATGTCAGAGACAGTCCCTGTTCCCATTACTAAGGAACCCACTTGTACACTGAGCTGCCATGGGCTACTTCTGTGCAGGGGTTCTAGGTTATCTCTATGCATGGTCCTTAGCTGGTGTGTCAGTCTCTGAAAAGACCCCTGTGCCCAGATTTTTTGGTTCTGTTGCTCTCCTTGTGGAGCTCCTGTCCCCTCCAGGTCTTTCATCTGCCCTTCTTTCATAAGATTCCCTGCACTCTGCCCAAAGTTTGGCTAGGAGTCTCAGCATCTGCTTTGATACCCTCCTGGGTAGAGTCTTTCAGTGGCCCTGTGTGATAGGTTCCTGTCTTGTTCCCTGTTTTCTCCCTCTTCCAATGTCCATCCTATTTGTCTTTCTAAATGAGGATTGATCATCTTACCGAAGGTCTTCCTTCTTGCTTAGCTTCTTTAGGTGTAAAGATTTTAGTATGTTTATCCTATGTTATATGTCTAATATCCACTTATAAGTGAGTATATACCCTGTGTGTCTTTCTGATTCTGGGATACCTCTCAGGATAATCTTTTCTAGTTCCCACCATTTGCCTGCAAATTTCATGATTTCCTTATTTTTAATTGCTGAGTAGTACTCCACTGTGTAAATGTACCACAATTTCTGTATCCATTTCTCAGTTGAGGGACATCTGGGTTATTTCCAGATTCTGGCTATTACAAATAAAGCTGCTATGAACATGGCTGAGCAAATGTCCTTGTTGTGTACTTGAGCATATTTTGGGTATATGCCTAGGAGAGGTATAGCTGGATCTTGACGTAGATCTCCGTGCTCACGGGTCGGGAGGATTAACATAGTGAAAATGGCCATCCTGCCAAAAGCAATCTACAGATTCAACGCAATTCCCATCAAAATACCAACACAGTTCTTTTTTTAAATAATTTATTTTATTTTATGTGCATTAGTGTAAAGGTGTCAGATCCCTGGGAATTGGGGGCATAGACAGTTGTGAGCTGCCATGTGGGTGCTGGGAATTGAACCCAGGTCCTTTGGAAGAGCAGACAGGCTCTTAACCACTGAGCCATCTCTCCAGTCCTCCAACATAGTTCTTTACAGAACTTTAAAGAACAATTCTCAATTTCATATGGAAAAATAAAAAATCCAGAATTGCTAAAACAATCCTGTACAACAACAGATCGTGTGGAGGTATCTCCATCCCTGATCTCAAGCTGTACTACAAAGCAATAGGAATAAAAACTGCATGGTACTGGCATGGAAACAGAATGGTGGATCAACAGAACTGAATAGAAGACCCAGAAATAAGCCCATACACCTACAGATACCTGATTTTTGACAAAGATGCCAAAACCATACAATGGAAAAAAAAAAAAAAAGACAGCATCTTCAACAAATGGTGCTGGTCTAACTGGATGTCTACATGTAGAAAAATGAAAATAGATCCATACTTATCACACTGCACAAAACTAAAGTCCAAGTGGATCAAAGACCTCAACATAAAACCAGACACACTAAATCTGTTAGAACAAAAAGTAGGGGAAGAACCTTGACCTTATTGGCACAGGAAACAACTTCCTGAACAGAACATCAATAGCACAGGCTCTAAGATCAACAATCAATAAATGGAACTTCATGAAACTGAAACGCTTCTGTAATGCAAAGGTCACTGTCAACTCAAAAACAACAGCCTACAGACTTGAAAAGGATCTTCACCAACCCTATATCTGACAGAGGGCTAATATCCAGAAGATATAAAGAACTCCAGAAGTTAAAAAGGAACAAATCAAGTAATCCTATTAAAAAATGGGGCACAGAGCTAAACAGAGAATTCTCAATAGAAGAATGTCAAATGGCAGAGAAACACTTAAAGAAATGCTCAACATCCTTAATCATCAGGGAAGTTCAAATTAAAACAGCCCTGAGATTTCATCTTACACTCATCAGAATGGCTAAGATCAAAAACTCAAGTGACAGCACATGCTGGAGAGGATGTGGCGAAAGGGGAATCCTCCTCCATTGCTGGTGGGATTGTAAACTTGTACAACCACTTTGGAAATCAATCTGGTGCTTTCTCAGACAATCAGGAATAGTGCTACCTCCAGATTCCTTTTTCTTTTGAGGCAGTCTCATTATGTAGTCCTGGATGGCTGACACTCGCTATGTAAATCAGGCTGACCCTGAACTCAGAAAGATCTGCCTCGTAGCATGCAGAGTAGTGGAACTAAAGATGTGTGTCACCATGCACCGCCCCTTCTCCCCACTTTTAAGAGAGTGTGTCTTGTTAGGTTATCTGGCCTCCTCCCGATCCACTAGGTTCTAAACTGGTCCTCCAGCCACAGCCTTCTGGGAAGCAGGGACTGCAAGTGTGCTCCACCAAGCTGGGTTGTGACGGACGTTGAAATCAATAGACTTGGCAAATCATCGTCCAAAACTTAAGTGGGACTTGTCAAATCAATTGAACACCTTAGGAGCAAAATTCAAGGTTTCCCATAGGAGAGGGAGTTTAGCTTCAAGAACTCAGTGTAGAAACCCTGCTGAGTTTCCCACCTGTCCTGTCCTGTAGGTTTTAGAGTTGATTTCAGTATCAAATTTTACCAGAATGTTCAGCCTGCCAACTCACTCTGCAAAATTAATCTTCCATCTCCACAATCCTGACCTCTAGTTCTTTAACGTAAGTCTAGATGGACAGGCAGACGGATGCACAGTACTGGTCCTGCTTCTTTGGAGTGATGCGTCACAAGCCAAATGTCGGCAGCTATCAGAAGATGGAGCAGCACAGACAGATTCTACCCCCAGAGCCTCAGGAGAAAGCAGAGCCTCTAACATCTTGACTCCAGCTCACTACGATCAGTTTTTAATATATACCCCAGAATGCTGTTCAATTAAAAAAAACCTGCTGTGATAATTTACTATAGGAGCCACAGGAAACTAAACTGGTAAATTCATTAAAAATATTTTATGCAGGAAACTATGTTGAATATTAAGACTGAACCAGGAAAATATCTATACATTGTAGATAATGACAGCCAGTTCTCTATTAGAAAGGGCAGTTACAACTAAAAGGAGACGGGTCAGGTGAGTATATCTGAAAAGGTTAACTCAGAAAAAAGGGGTTACTGAGCGCAGTGTGGTGGTTCCAAGTTCAAGCAGGTAGGAGAACTGTTTTGTTCTCTGATGAATGAGGCAGATGTGCAGGAAGGACCACATGTAGATGCAAATGAAAAGATCTTGATCAAAAGTATGGAGATAAGGCAGGAGGGTACCACAATCCCTTACGCCATAATGACCAGTAACTTTCCACTCTTAAAACTTCTATCACCTCCTATAGTGCCTCCCTAGGAACCAGGCCTTTAGCATATAGACCCTCAGGATCTAACACTCAGCATCCAAACCACACCCACAGAATGAACTATGTTGCTGAATTATTTGTATGGATATTCATGTTTCATTTCATTTTTTAATCAGATAGACACTAACAGACATGTTAGCACATATGTTTTAGATGTGTGTGTGTGTTCCTCCAGCAGTGATAGCCTAGATCTACACACATAGGTAGAGGTGTGTGTGTGCATGTATGTGAATGCGTGTGCAAGTGTGTGTGTGTGTTCCTCCAGCACTGATATCTTGGAAGCTAGTGTATGCTTAGATATACGCGTCCTTTGAGAATGAGAGTCTTGACTACTTTTGGTGTGTTCTTATAGTCTTATAAACTCTTTCCCAACCAGAGACAAGATTAGCCTGCTTCTTTTGAAATAGCTTTTTTCTTAAACCAATTATTTTTCTTTCAAATGTATTAGCAGATTGTGAAATTTTCAACCATGTTTCTGAAATTTTACTAACTGAAATGGTGACAATCACTGGAAATGGTGGCATATGCCTGTATTACCACTACCTGGGAA
Source organism: Psammomys obesus (assembly GCF_907164565.1). Lineage (NCBI taxonomy): Eukaryota > Metazoa > Chordata > Mammalia > Rodentia > Muridae > Psammomys > Psammomys obesus. Next base: position 7,798,063 of record NW_026596166.1, on the reverse strand, counting down.
TTTGAAATGGAAGATCAGGAGTTCAAGATCATCCTTGGTACCTACCAAATTCAAGGCCAACCTGGGCTAGGTCAGACACAATCTGAAAGGAAGAAAAAAGAAAGAAAGAAAAAGAAAGAAAGGAAGGAAGGAAGAAAGGAAGGAGAAAAAAGAAAGGAAGGAAAGAAGGAGAGAGGGAAAGAAGGAGAGGGAAAAAGGGAGGGAGAGAAGAAGGAAAAGAAGGAAGAGAAACAAGTTTTTGATTTGAAGACATCAGCAGATTTATCCTAAGTGGACAGTGACGGAGGAAGATCACCAACACTGAGCTCTGGCCACCACAGGCATGCGCATACATGTGTACACACACAGAGTTATTTTTAATGAGATACACTGTACATGCTCCTGCTGTTAAGTGATGATACTTAAACAGAACACAACTGACAAAAGGTAGTTCTTTTCTACTTTTTACCCTGCACCATCACAGTTTTAATAAGGGGCACAGGACAACTAGTTATGATGCCCAGACACATGGACAACGCAGCTGCCTTCCAAGTGGTTCCTCTGTAGGTTCTCTCAACACTTGGTTATATTGTCAGTTTACTTTCCTTGGTTATTCCACTTTGTGAGTGTGTATACAAATGTGAAGGTAAGAGATTCACCTTGAATATTGTTTCTCAGATTCTATTCACTTCTGTTTTTGGTTTGTTTTGAGGTAGGATCAATTCCTTACCCATTGTGCTAGGTTGGCTGGCAAATGAGCCTAGGGATTCCCCTGTCTCTGCCTCCCTGGTGAAGGGGTTACAGAACTCTAACTGTTTTATGTGGAATCTGAGGATCAAACTCAGTTCTTCATGCTTGCGTGGCAAACACTTTACTGATGGTCTAATTGTATTCAGCTCTGGACACTTGCTCTCTGGTATTTAAAATAAAAATTGTTTTATTGTCCCCAAGTTCAATATTCAAGTTCAAATACATCATGATCTATCAAATATGAGTTCTACTATATTAAACTCAACTTTCTGGTTTTCTTTAGTCCAGTAAGACTATTTCCCTTCACACACAGTATTTTTTTTTTCTTTTTCTGGTTGTTTCCCCTTTACATAGAACACTTTCCCAATCTCTTTACCAATTCAGTTCAATTATTATTATTGAAATCCTGCTAAACATTAGTCATTAGAGTTGGCCAACAAAAATATGCAATGCCAAAATGCCATCAGTTAAGGCCTGGGGGATGGCTCAGTGGCTAAGAGTATCTGCTATGCAAGCATGGGGATGGATATAAGCTCAAATCCCCAGCACCCATGCAAAAAGCTGGGTGTGGCTGCACATGCCTGTAACCCTAACGTTTCAGGAAGAAGACAAGGAGGATATGGGAGTTCTTCGGCCAGCCAGGCAGCCTAGACAAAACCAAGAGCTCCATGTTCACTGAGAGGCCTATCTCAAGAAAATCAGTAGAGAGAGATAGAGGAAGGCCTCTGCACACACATGGGCATACATACCTTAACACTCGTATGTACGTGCCACACACATTACCCACACAACACAACAGATAGACAAGTAAACAAATACAGATGCCGTCAACTCAGAGCTGCAGGTACAGTTTAGTGGCAGAACCTACATGGGCAAGGTTCTGGATTCAGTCCCTGAATTGAGGCGTCAGGTGGATTGAGAAACTCTAGATAGAAAAGCTGACGTGACTTAGAACACTTACGGAAGCTTCTGGTCAGGACATCCACACACCAAAACCCCACTGGTGTCTACCATTTCAAAGCTGTAGAGGAACTGACCTGGAGATGGACTCTTTTATCCCCAAAGTTCCTCCTTCTCAGGTCTATACCCCAAACCCAAGCCCTTGGTCCTAAGTGCACACAAGCTCTACTCCTGCAGAGAGATACAGCCTTTCAGCTGTTCCGATAAAAGGACAATTCTGCTTCTGAAGATGCCTGTCTGCTTTCCTTTATCTCCAGGTCACCTCCATCAGTTGCGACCTAACAACTCCCAGTGCTCATTTTCTTGGCTGATTAACTAAAATGTAAGTTGATGTAAGGAGCATCAACTTTCTCTTGAACATTTATAATCGGCATACTTTTAGAGTCTTAATTAAAAACCTACTTCTTCTATTAATCATTTCTTATGCTTTTCAGTCCATACCTTAAGAAACCAGTTGTCTTTTCTACAACATAGTTATAAAACATTCCAGTCTATGATTGTAGTGTTCTTTTGTTAGTTCCTGAGTTTTGTCTTCTCAAATCATATTATGCTCCTGAGTATAAGACTAAACTATTTATATATTCTCAAGATGACATGTGCACTTAGATATTATTAAAAGTTTCGTTGTTTTATTTATTGATGTACAATAAATCTAACTAAATAAACTATTAAATTACCACGCAAGGCTAAGACAGATTTTAAGTCTTTTTGTTTATTTGTTTTTGCTTTTTGAGACCGGGTTTTTCTTTGTAGCCTTGGCTGTCCTGGACTCACTTTGTAAACCAGGCTGGCCTTGAATCTGACTCCTGAGTGCTGGCATTAAAGGCACGCACTATCACCACCCAACTTTTAAGTCTCTTAAAACAACCCAATTCCAAATCTTTTTCTTTCTCATATCATATCAAATCTATGGCATAAAAAAACCTGATACAAAAACCTCAGATTTTTAACAATAGATGGATTATACAGATGAGTTTTATGATATTCTCATCCATGTATATAGTGTACTTGGATCATTTTCATACACACACAACTCTGTCTTATAAAATTCCAATCTTTAAAAATATTGTTTCATAAAAAGATATATTTCCAAGCAGGGGTTCTAGTTTATATCCATGCATGGACCCTGGTTGAAGGATCAGTCTCAGACAAGCCCCTGTGCCCAGATATATTTGGTTCTGGTGGAGCTCCTGTTCTCTCCAGGTCTTACTCTCTCTTCTTTCATATGATTCCCTGCACTCTGCCCAAAGTTTGGTCATGAGTCTCAGCATCTGCTTTGATACACTGCTAGGCAGAGTCTTTCAGAGGCCCTCTGTGGTAGGCTTCTATGCTGCTTCTTGTTTTCTCCTACTTCTAATGTCTATCCCATTTGTCTTTCTAAGTAAGGATTGATCTTCTTACCCTGGGTTCTCCTTCTTGTTTAGCTTCTTTAGGTGTACAGATTTTAGTATGTTTATCCTATCTTATAGGTCTAGTATCCACTTATGAGTATATACCGTGTGTGTCTTTCTGCTTCTGGGATACCTCACTCAGGATGATCTTTTCTAGTTCCCACCATTTGCCTGCAGATTTCATAATTTCCTTGTTTTTAATTGCTACTCGGATATAGCCCATGGCAGCTCAGTATTCAAGTGGGTTCCCTAGTAAGGGGAACAGGGACTGACTCTGGCATGAACTCTACGGCTAGCTCTTTGACCTCCTCACCCCCCATGGGAGCAGCCTAGCTAGGCCACAGAGGAGGACATTGCAGCCTGTCTTAGTGAGACCTGCTAAGATAGGGTCAGATGGAAGGAGAGGAGGACCTCCCCTAACAATGGACTTAGAGAGGGGCAAGGAGGAGATGAGGGAGAGAGGGTGGGATTGGGAGGGAATGAGATGAGGGAGAGAGGGTGGGATTGGGAGGGAATGAGGAAAGGGGCTACAGTGGGGTACAAAGTAAATAAACTGTAATTAATATAAAAAAATAAAAATTTAATTAAAAAAGATATATTTCCATTTAGGACTATTCAGTTTCATATTTATTCAAAGAATATCATATAACTGTAAAACTCTAAATTTTAAACTAGAATTCCTTTTCATCTTTTAACCAGCTATTAAAGGTTTAGATTTTTTAAAAAATGTATAGTCTGGGTCTAGACAGATGGCACAGAGGTTAAGACCACTGGCTGCTCTTCCAGATGATCTGAATTTGGTTCCCAGAAACTACATGGTTGCTCACAACCACCTATAACTCTAGTCCCAGGGGACTCTGATACCCTCTTCTGACTTCTGCAGGCACCACACACACACACATAGTGATATATATGTTAACAAAATTTTTATTTATAAATAAATAAATATTTAAAATATATAGTCTAAGGTGGTCTTGAATCCTATTGTTGGTTAGGTCAGTGTCCTTAAGTCTCTGGAAAGGTTTAATCCACTTAACTGTGACACATCTTTACCCAATTTTTGTCTTGCATGTTGAGAATGATCTACACTCATGCACAAAAATGTAGTAATAATTTTTTGCTCATACAACAAGGATTTCTGGGAAGAAAATGCCAAGCTTGAAATGTCTTAAAAATGGCTTTGGAAAGCATTTGAGTTTTAAATAATGATTAGGGGTGAGGGACCCATAAAAGATTTGAACATCCTGTTGGCAGTAAGAAGAAGCCAACTGGATTTTCTCTGAAGTCTGACTAGACATAGGGAAAAAGGTGAAGGCTTAAAAATCTGTCAGCAATCAAAATATGCAGTCATATTCTTTATTATGTGGTAACTCGATTTGAAAAGTACAAAAAATATTAAGCAATATGTATATTATCAAATTTTAAATATCTTAATTTAAGCTGTATGTATTTGACAAATATACAATATAAAATACAAACAAAATACAAAAAATATGTTAATATTACATGTTTCTTGCTGAAAATGAAAAACAAAGTGTTTTATTCTTCAAAAAAGGTTTAACCAAAGCCATGAAAACTAGTGATAAAACAATACAATTTTCAGATATTAGTCTTTCATTTTTCACTTTCTTAAAGACATATTAACATAATTGACAAATACAGAATTTTACCATTGTTGTGTACAGAAGAAAATAACAAATTTTCAATGTCATTGACATGAATTCTTTTAAATTATTACCAGAATATCATCCTAAATTCTGCAATCAAAAACACAAATAAAACCCGTGATTTCAAAATTTTAATGGCTAAGGTATGAATTCTGCACAGTTATCATTAAAAGGTCTTCTGATAGTTTGTTATTATTGAAATAGCTAACATACTACTAAACGAAAACCCAAATTCCAGAGAGAAATTGACTTATTATAAAAAAAAAAATTAATGGATAAAGTATTAACATCTCTAAGAAAAAAGGATTATCTGATAGGGATAACAAAGTCAAAATCAAAATATATAATGATTAGCTAAAGTAAAAAATAAAAAAATATTCAACATTTAAATAACTTCAATCACGTAATTCAACTCTAGTAATCAATTACAACTTTAATTGACAAATATCTTGCATTCAGTGATAATACAGATTTTAAAGAAGTTATAGAACATTAAATAGTTTAAAAATAATAATTCAAAAAAACAGAAATTGTGTTTTATTCTGTGAAGATGAAAAATCTTTTGAGGAAGAGGAAGACATTGTGCTTTGATCCTGCTCAAAAGAAAATGGAAAACTAAAGTCATCTTTTCCAGCTCCAAATGTGTGATTTGAAGAGTTTGACTGAAAAGAAAATGTGAAGGCATCTTCTTCTGATTTCCCAAATAAGCTTCCTGAAGAACATAATTATCAAATTATAATTGTATTTGTGTTATATAACAGTCTACTAGATTACAGTATACTGCATACAATATATACATTAACACTGAATCACTTACTTATTTAGCAAATATTTAAATGTATTCTTAATATACATAAGGCATTGTCCTTGGTACTATAGAAGGGTACACTCTAACTTACATCCTACTTACAAGTAATTTGAACTCAAGTGTATAAAGAACTCCTTTAATAACAGAAAGTAGGGCAAAACACCTCAAATAAAGAGAAAAATAGCACGAGAATTCAGAAACAGATCTGCGTAGGAAATATTATGGTAACATAATCCATTGAAATTAGTATGGGCGCTGAAAAATAACAAAGATATATTAAGCAAGAGTTAATGAAGATGAGCTTGCAAACACCACTGAATGTCTCACTATAGAATGTAGACTTAATGTATCAGGAAAGCATTAAGTATTTTCAAGCACAGACATAACATGACTTAAGCGGCTTTATAAGGTTACTTTGGAAAACATGTATAGAATGGATAGAAAGCAGCATCTGGAAGTAGTGAAAACCAAAAGGGAAAATAATGCCCTTTCCCTAACACCACAGCAATGGAGATGGAGAGGGGAAATGCTGCATCCTGCATAAGCCAAATATCCAGCTACTATGTGTTGCATAATTACAAAATAGGCTTATAGCAGGGTTAAAAACCCTTGACAAATCTGTGAAGAGAGCTTTTTTTTTTTTTTTAGTTTTGCAAGAAACTTTATAAATTAACTTCACTTGTAGATTTGCTTGTTGACTCCAAGGATTGGTAAAAGAAAAAATATATATTAATTTTCATTCATCATTCATTATTTAAAACTGAAAGTAAAAACATTGCTCAATATATTTTTTAAAAAAAAATCAACTATTACTGATCTGTTATACAGGAATACAAAGGCTTATTTAAAACAAGTGGCATAAGGCATATTTTTTCGATATACAGAGCTAGTTAGCTGGTACCTTAAATACATTTCTTCATGCCACTCTGAAATTTATATATTTTTAAGATCCATTATTTCACTCCAAACAAAAATGAGCCAACCAATAGTCAGACACTTGCCAGCAGGATGAACTGATTAGCACACATTTTAGTTCTCCCAGTCCCTTTTTTTATTTTGTTCTTTTTCCTTTAAGATTTATTTATTTATTTTATGTATGATTACTCTATCTGAATGTACACCTGCTCGTTAGAAGAGGACATCAGATCCCAGTGTAGATGGTTGTGAGCCACCATGTGGTTGCTGGGAATTGGACTCAGGATCTTTGGAAAAGCAGACCGCGTTCTTAACTGCTGAGCCATCTCTCCAGCCCTCTTATTTTGTTCTTTACCAACTTCATTTCATAACCATAAGACTTAAACAGGCAAAAATACATAAATTCAGAAAGAAATAAAACCTTGAATTTCCCTTTGCATAAATTTTATTTTCTTTTTAAGTTAAGAGTTCCTATAAAGTCTTCATAAAACTCCTAATCATTCTATAAACAAAAGTATATCACTGTAAGACAGTATTTTTGGTGCTTGAAAGTAAATAAAAAAGCAAGTCCTTATTCTCAAAGATTCAAAGGATGTTTTATATGTATTTGTAAATACTTAATATATTATGTAGAATATAAACATTGTTTTAAATAAGAGGTTCAGAAAACACAAAGGAGAGATTTTGGGGGAATGGAAGATAGAAGGTAGAAATAAAGGTTTTATGGAAGAGAAGTTAGTCTTCAAAGATAAGATCAAAGATGGAGGTTGCAAGAAACAAGCAAGTAAAAAAGTCTGGGCATATTTGAGATATGCTGAACTATTCAGTTTGACCAAACAAAAGTAATTTGTTTTTAAAAAGAGCTTCAAAGTTACAGTCAGATTAAATTAGAAAAGTGGAAAGATGGTATGCAACAGTCAATGAAAGCCACTTAAGTATTTAACAGTGGCAGAAGATATGGCCAACATTATGCATAAAGAAGATAAAGCTATTACCTAAAGGTAGGCTGAGAAGAGGAAAACAGCAATTAGGATGTCATTACAATATCCCATGTGGATAGTTATGAGTTGGAAACATAATAATATCACTAAAACCAGGAAAAAGTATTTCAAAAACTGATAAAGCTTGATGACTAGTTGTACTTAATCATAACAACAGAGAAAAGCTAAAGTTTTTATTAATATTCTGAATCATAACAAGCAGAATAATGGAAATACCATTAGAGATATCAGAAGGAGAATAACTTTTATTTTAGATATACTGGGTTTTTAATGTCAAAAAACAGCTATAAAGAGCTTATCACTATCCAATCCGAAATAAAAGTCTAGAGTTTAGGAAAAGGTTTTGCAACCATCAGTTTCCAGTTAAATAATTTTAATAGCATGCTAATCATCTCTCTACATTTACCCTTGGTTTTATTCAGCATGTTCTCAATATAGCAACCCACTATAATCCTTGAAAAACCCCATCAGATTGTTTCAGTCATTTGCTCAAAACCCTCGAGTGGCTTCCTATTGCACTTAGAAGAAAATCCAAAGATTTTAATAGTCAAAAGGTGACAAGTGATTTATTCCTTCTCACACTTTTAACTTATTTTTTTCCATACTACTTAAATTTCTCTCCATTTAAGTTTCCTTTCTCTCCATTTAAATACTACAATTTACCTGCTTTTTTACTGAACATATCAAGAATGTCACCATGTAAAACCTTTTTACTCTTTGCCTAAGATACTTTTTCCAGTAGCTATTTACCTCCATCTCCTCATGGTCTCTTTTCAAATGTCTTTAATTGATGTGTTCCCTAATGCCCTTGCAGCACAGCAACCATATTCCTAAACCAGGTATTTCCTAATCCTCTCATTCTGATTTATTTTTCCCTCTTAGTATTTAAGGGTTAACTCAATCCAGGGATGAGTCAGACCCACATGGAAGGATGACTTAACAGTTTTGCTTCTCATAATACTATTTTCTTAGAAAATACAGAATCAAGGGTTTTTAAATGTAGAATCTTGTGCCTGCCAACTGTGGTGTGTAAGAATTAGAGAAGTTATAGATTAGTATTATAGACCTTGAGCCTCATGACTAAAATGAGATAAATGACTGATGGGTAACTGATAGTGTAGCACCTGTGTATCAAGGTGACCTATATGTACCATGTATCTTGTCCAAGCAGCCTGATATGTTCCATGTAGACCATGTATGTTCCAGGTAGCAAAAGAATTCTTATTATTTGGGTAGTTGACAGGCTCTCAATGATACAAAAGACACTGTACACATTGTTATCTCTTACTCTGTATCCTTCTACAAAGCAAATATATCAAAACTGTAATATGTATCTGACTACCACTTCAAGCCTATAAACTATTTAGTGCACTAATAGTATACACCGTATACATTGATTTGTCTATCCCTGTCTCTCCCAATGGAATACAAGCCCTATGAGGATTTAAATTCTTGCCCACTGTTCTTTCACCAAAGCCAAAAGCAGTACCTGACAACAAATTAAATACATACACATATACAAATATTGACTGAATTAACTAATCAAAGAATAGAAAAAGGAAAGCTACCCAATAAAAAGTATGCAGCAAAAAGACAGGAGAAGGTAAAAAATTTTAAAAAAAGACGGGAATAGTTACTATTAAAAGGACTAAATATGATAACAAATGCAAGATATCCATAATGCTTGATTATAGAGAAGTTGGTAATACTGAATAAAACAAGTGTTGGCAGAGTTGGGAAAAATGCTTAAGTGCTGGAAGAATGAAGAAGAAAGGGAGAGAGGGCTGGATGAAGGGAAAGGAGAACAGATCAGTTACTGAACATATCATGTGTGGTGAGATTGCAGCATTATCTATTGAGTTCATAGGGTCAACAAGTAAATATTTAAATAAACCGAGTGCCTAAAAATCAATTAGAGATAAACCAAGTACCATGGAGGAAAGTTAACATGTTTTTATGTGTAGAAAACTTTGAATCACTTACCAATTCCTTGTGATGAGGGAGGATTTAGATTTACTGCAGAGTACTGTTCATTAAACTGGAAAATAATTTCCATTAACTATTACTTGTGAAATCAAAAGGACAGTTTATATAGCATTTATATTTGACACTGGAGGCTTTAATTTTTAGCATATAATATTAGAGTTGACATAACAGTAACTTTCTGCATAGCGTATTCCAAGACCTAAAACAGAAACTCTGTCTTTGGGCTCGGGATGTAGCTCAGTGGCAGAATCCTTGCTTAGCATACATGCGGTTCTCAGCTCAATCTTTAGCATTAGATGGAAAAACCTATCATTTACTTATATTAAGGCAAGGACTGGTCTGGAGGTGTGACTCAGTGATGGAGTGCTATCTATGTATTTCTGAGGGCTCCAGCTAGAGTCCCAGCACTGCAATAAATAATAAATAAATCCGATTAACTTGATTATAGCAACATGTAAAATATTTACACTTAGAGAATCATCCCTTTATATTTCTTCTGAGTATTTGATGGTTAATATTTTAAAATTTAATGTATCTGTTAAGTTTTATTGGTGTAATGTGTAAGTCCCTGATTTATTCTTACAGTTAGTAGCCCCAACTTCATCACATTCTAAATCCTTTCGTTTCCAGACTTTCCAACCCATACCGCTGATTAGTTCATCAACCTGACGACTTTATCAGACATTGTGAGTGCACTTAAGCTTATACAGTTTTATGAACCTAGTTCTTACATGCACAGATGTGTAGGTGCGTACATGCCAAGGTGTGTATGTGGAGGTCAGAGAACAACTTGCAAGTGTTGGTTCTCGCCATCCACCAAGGAAGTCCCACGTCAAAAAGTGATCAGAAAAAAAAAGTGATCAGGCATGGACCAGGGTTGAATCAATTCACTCACTCTATGAACTGTTTTAATGTGTAGAATTAGTTTCTTTTACCAATCCACTTTACAATATTCAAAATTTATAACTATATTCTCTTAATTTCTAATAGAGGTAGGTCACTTTTTTTTTTCAATCTAGCTAGGAGTTAGTCACTCCTGTCAATTATTTTCAAAGAATCAACTTTGGCCTTGTTAATTTTCTCTGTTATTTTTCCAGTTCATTGATTTCTAGTCTTTATTTCTTCATTCACTTTAGATTTGCTTTATTGTTCTTTTCATATCTTTCCAAAAGAGAATCAAAGGTCATTAATTTTAGACTGTTCTTTTTCTATTAATTATTTGCCTTAATAACTAAATTATCTATCATCTTTGCTTTGGCCATGTTATCATTCTACAATTTTGATAACCTGAATTTTCATAATAAGTAATTTCAAAATCATTTCTGAATTCTTTTATGGCTATTTCCTTGACTCACAGACTAAATTTTTTTCCTCAATATCTTATTAAGTTCAAAGTTAATTGTATTGTGGTCAGAGAACATACTCTGATTCCTATATCTTTTATCTTTAAGTTTCATTCAATAAATCTTAATTCATTTAATGAATCTTAATAAATAGTAATTTAATATAATACAACCAGGCAGTGGCGGTGCACGCCTTTACTCCCAGCACTCACGAAGCAGAGGCAAACCGATCTCTGAGTTCAAGGCCACTCTGATCTACAGAGCAAATTCAAGGACAGCCTGGGCTACACAGAGAGAAACTCTAGTTATTGGTTTCGAAAAACAAAAAACAAAAACATTCATTTAATGAACCAAAACATGGTCTATCTTGTAATTATACCGTTAGCACTTGAAATATGGTGTTCATTAAGGTCTATTAGACCAAAGAGACTGATTATATCATTCAGATCTTACAGGATATATTTATTATGTTGTCTAATTTTAACAACTGTTGAGGAAACGGAGTATAATAGCTTCATAGTTAGTTCTCTATTTATCCTCTTGTGCAAAAGTAACTAATCAGTTACCCAATTAACTCATGAGTTTTATTACTAGGAACTGAACCTAAAGCATTGTGAACACTAGGCAAACACTCTACAACTAAGCTCAACACATTGCTCTATGATATATGTTTTAAGCCTGTTGCTAGACATAAACCACATTTGTAGGTGTTATATCTTCCTTATCAGTTGAACTTTTAATTTTTATAAATTCTCTCTCATTTCTAACAATGTCTTTATCCTGAAGGGTATCCCCAAGTGATAATATAGCCATTGTTACCTTCTTAGACTTAGAATTTTCATGAAATATAATTTTATGTCTTTCAACCTATCATTGGCTTTATACTGAAATATGTCTCTTATAAACAGCTTATATTAACTCACTTATTAAGAAGTTCATAATTTATGCTGTTTATGTTGTTCTTTTATGCTTACTTAATTTCTTCTTTATTAGCTTCTTTGGTTAAATACTTGTTTAGAATTTTATTCTATTAGCAATTTTACTTTAGAGCATTTTCTTGATTAATCATGTTTGTGATAGGAAATTTATTATTGGGTAGTCTCCTTCTCTAACTCACCACAAACAAAGCAAAACAAAAATTAATAATAAATAATCTTCAGGATTTTTTTTTCTTTTTTCAAGACAGGGTCTCTCTGTGTAGCCCCGGCTGTCCTGGGACCCGCTCTGTAGAAAGGCTGGCCTCACCTCAGAGATCTGCCTGCCTCTGCCTCCCATCTGCTTTTGCTTGTGCCACCACTGCCTGGCTAATTTTCCAAGATTTTGACTATATTAAAATTAAATTACATTTACAAATTGCATTGAAAAGAAATCTATCATCATAATATTTTCCTTCTATGTAAATACTTCATATATTTGTTTTCAATGATTTTTCAGTGGTTTTATAGTTTTCTTTATTCAAAATGTATGTGCTTCCTGCCAAAGTTATACATATTTAAATTCATGTTACTATTGTAAAAGAGAATTTAGTTCTTGTGGACTATTTCTCACACATTTCTTTCAGAAATTACTTGCTTATAGAATAAATGTATAGATAACAACAAAAGCTAAACACATTACATACTATAAAATGTATAATACCATAGCTATCAATAAATTCATAATTTTTTCAATTTAATACATTGTAACAAAAATGCCACATAAACTTTCTAGGTATGGTTGTTTAAATGAGCAATAACAAGAAAATACTTATATCTGTACTATTTAGCATTAGTAAGTTGATGCTTTTGAAAATGCTTTCTGTGTATAAACTCATTTAATATTTATAAACTCTATGGTAGCCACTGTCTTTACTTCTATTTAACAGAGGAAATTAAATTATTTTACCAACTTCCACACACTCTAGATGTGCAAGAACTGACTAGGATTCTGTGTCTAGTTTAACTACTACACTGTACTGTGTACTTCTACTAACACATGATTTAATGTTGCTGCTAAACTCATAAGTAAAAACCTTATACTGATTTGTATTGCCAAAAAGTAGAAACATTGGTGAAGATTCTTCATATCTTTTAAAGTTAACTAACGAAATGTTGCCATATACATACATACAGCTGAAAATACTAATATAACTTGATAACATGTATCAAGAATACGTAGTTTATTTTTATATTGAAAATGTGTAACACATTAGTCAGAAAACCAATTTAACTTTAATCTGCCTTTAACTATAATTCAGATCAACCTTATCGTAATTTGGTTTGGGTATTTTTTTTGGGTGTTTGTTGTTGTTGTTATTTATGCTTTGCTTGTTTAATTTAATTTGATTTGAGTGCTGAAAATCAAGCTCAGGACCTCATGTTTGATAGGTACTCTCTTATTATGTGAGCCATATCCCAGAGCTTTTCTCTCTTAAGATGTATTCTTATTTATGTGTATTTTGTGTATGTGTACATATGCCATGTATGTGCAGATGTTCTTGGAGGCTAGAAGAGTCTGTTGGATACCCTAGAACTGAAGTTTCAGATGGTTGTCAATCACCTGACATAGGTGCTAGAAACTGAACTAAGGTCCTTTGAAGGGGCAGCAAGTATCTTAACTGGTGCATTGTCTCTCTGATCTCAATATTTTCTTTTCTTTTAATAAATGATATGAATCTGGGTCATCTGAAATTAAGAATGTAAAGGTTGTAGGGAACTTTTTTTTTTTTACTATCAATACTCAGAATTTTGCCTACACTGAAAGTGAAAGCCATGCCTCAAGGACACTAGGCAAGCACTATACCACTGAATTACATCGACAGCATTTTTTTTCTCAAAGTTGCCTCTGTAAATATTCTGTCCCAAGAACATTTGGTACTAAAGAACGAAAATTGCCTGAAGCGCCAAAGTACAATTTTTAGAAATAAAATTTGGTTTTCACTTTACCTGATCTGATGAGATTTCTGAATCAGATACAGAAGAATCAAATAAATTCAGCCCAGGTGATCTTGAAGTATAACTCATGAGAAAGGGAAACCCAGGAGAATCCTTTTGTTTCTGTCCTTCACGTACTACATTTTTAGTTCTGTTACAGAAAGATTTAAAAGTCACCCAAATGTCATAAACGTATTATTAAACAATACAGGCTGGGAAGCGATAAAAGCAATGGCATACAGGTAGGCATTTGTATAGAAAGGTTGGAGTTGCTGGGCACGGAAGGCATGTCTGTAATGCCAGCATATGGGAGGCAGAGGCAGGCAGATTGCTGTGAGTTCAAGGCCAGTCTGGTCTACAAAGTGAGTCTAGGAGAGCCAAGGTTACACAGAGAAACCCTGTCTTAAAAAACAAATAAAAAGGGAAGAAAGCAAGGAAGGAAGGAAGGAAGACAAAGAGAGAGAGAGAGAGAGAGAGAGAGAGAGAGACAGAGAGAGAGGAGGTAGGTTTTAAAGTGACAAACTTATGAAGAAAATAAAAACCAATTTGGAAATAATAATTGTGAATACTTACTAAGCACACGGTGTCAAGCATTAGTCTAGCTACTTATATAAGTGTAATTTATTTCTCATAACAATCCATCAAAACAAAATAACTATTATTATAATTTTCTTTTATAGCAAATATTTTTGAAATTTTTCTAAACTTTAAATTAAGTGATTTGCTTAAAAGGATAGTGAGGCCAGTGAAATTTAGATGCTGCAATTCACATTCAAAATCCAACCTGTCAATTCTAACAGTCTTCAAGATCTTGAAAACTAGTCACAAAACATGTTTTAATGAAAGGTCAGATGAGAGAGTGTTATAGAAGAGAAGATGAACTATAAATGATCTGGAATAAATAAACAAGACAGTGTATAATATAAAGCCAGAGTGGTCTAAGTTTAAAATCTCAACTTCAAGCCAGGTAATGGTGCACATGTCTTTGATCCCATCACTCGGGAGGCAGAAGCAGGTAGATCTCTGAGTTGAGACCAGCCTGGTCTACAGAGTGAGTTCCAGGACAGAAACTCTGTCTTGAAAAAAAAAAAAATCAAAACAAACTAAAAATAACTCAACTTTAACACCAACTGGTTGTATCAACTATGACTGTTTCCTCATCTATAAAATAAAAATGATAGTGTACCAATGATTCATAAAGTCATTAATATAAAAGGAGCATCAGCATAAAGTGCCTAACAGCTGCTTATATGTAGGGCTCTATAAAGTGGGTTTTTCTTTTTGATTTTTTAGGATGCCAGAGTGTGTACTTACTATGA
Organism: Psammomys obesus; assembly: GCF_907164565.1. Lineage (NCBI taxonomy): Eukaryota > Metazoa > Chordata > Mammalia > Rodentia > Muridae > Psammomys > Psammomys obesus. Next base: position 7,783,032 of record NW_026596166.1, on the reverse strand, counting down.
GTGAGGCCTTACATTCATTCTCCAGCCCCACCAACAAATATATATAAGTCTGACAATACTGACACAGCTATCTTTATAATCATAAATTAATAACATATCTTTACAGATTATAATGTTTTCATCTAGAGTTTTAGAATATGATACATTAGTTCAAAATTTTAGGATTTGATAAGTTCTATTTTAAGAACATTTTGCTTGAGTCAAATGCTTCACATTCATACATAAAATTTTTACTAGCAATTTAAAATATGGAAGTAGAACACAGGTGAGAGATAGCACATGAAGTAAAATCTAATTTATGTCTTAGAGGAACTTAGGGTTAAGTGTTAAGGAACAGACTGAACTGAGCCCAAAGTTTAAATGCAGCCCTACTTTCTTGGCTGCAAACCCTAAATCAGCAGTTTTCAACATTGTATATTCCTATTAGAGACACTTAGTCTTAAAAATATGGGAATTGTTGCTTCATACACAACATATATGAAAAAATGATTGCTAAAACATTACTCTGTAAGTAGTCCACAACTACTATATGTGGCAGTAGTTCTTGAGCTTGACTTTTAATTTTTCTACATTTTTTATCCTTTTTAAAACCTTAAACCTCCATATTGACATACTGGACATGCAGGATCTTTATCACCTTCATTTCAACAACAACAAAGCCCAAACAACAAAAAGCCAAACAAAGAAATAAAAGAACAGGGAGTAGAGTCTAGAACACTAACAAGTGTTGGAGGAGGGGTACATAGTCTCTCCCTTGTTTTCATGGCCGAAATACTTACACACTAAAATCTTTCCAACTTCTAATTAAATACTTTACTAGTCCTATAAATTACTTATATAACTCAGTGTATAAACAATTCAATTAGAATTATTAATAAAAATCCTACATGTCAAAGAAGGGGCTTTTAGGGAACTGTATTTTCTCCACAAATTCAGGTGTCTTCACAGCTTCAGGAGTTACTGGAAATAAAGGAGTTTCAGGAGTCTGTGGAAAATTCTCAGCTCTTTCTTCTTCAACATTATTATTTTCTATTGACTTTCCAAAGTGTTCTATGTATACAGCCTGCAAATAGAAAGTAACAGAAAAATGTTTAACAATGACTGTTACTTAAAAGAACACACATAAAATGCATAAGGTAGAATGTGCCGCCTTATTCTGTTATTACTTCACAGGTAAGTAAAATTAGAACTGGTGAAGTGATGTGTATACACACACACACACATATACACAAAAATTAGAAAACCACTTATTTTGTAACTGAATTCTCTTCCTTCCAGCTACATCTCTACATAATTAAATGATAATCAAAAATGCTGAAATTGAAAGAAAATATTGAAGAATACTTTTTCTTTTAAAAAATTCACACTATACTCTAACTCCTTGAAAAGAAGATTTGCTTTTAAGCAATTTTGTTTATTCCTTTATGCTATAATTTGGATCTGTGTTACAGACTTACCCCAGCTTAGCATACTGGGAGGTAGTGAAAAGTTTAGGAGGTACGGTATGAGAGTTCTTTAGATCACAGTGAGTGGCATGCTCTGGAGGGGAAGTGGGATCTCTTCTTTAAAAGAATTCCTGGGGATGGAGAGATGGCTCAGTGGTTAAGAGCACTGTCTGCTCTTACGAAGGACCTGGGTGCAATTCCCAGCACCCATATGGCAGCTCATAACTGTCTCTAACACCAATTCATTCCATGGGTCTGACACCTTCACACTAATGCACGTAAAATAAAATTAAATAAATTATTTAAAAAATTCCTGGCCATAGATGAGGTGTCTCACTCCATTATGAACTTCTGCCATGATGTGTGCGCTACCACTGTCCCAAAGGAACGGGACCAACTAATCATAAACTCTCAGACTATGAACTCTAATAAATCTGTCTTCATAAGTTATCTCAAGTAACTAACTGTGCTTTCAGGTGAATAGTAACAGACAATTGCCTACTCTGACTTTCCATTTTTTTGCCACTATATTTTGTATATTGCTTTATTTCTAAAGATTGAGAAATAGAATACTAACTTTTCCTTTATCTCATTTTTGCACACACACAGCATGAGAAAGAGAGAAAGAGAGGAAGAGAGAGAGAATGAGAGACTTATCACATATGATTATGGCAAATATTATACAATTTGGGTCTTGTAAAAAAAATATGTGATCACTACCTGTATTTCTTTTAGAGTAGAACACTGCTTAATCATTTCTCATTTTAACCCTTGGTAGTTTAGCATCTGTCATCAAGGCTTTCCACTATACAAAATTACCAAGATACCTTCATATCCACTGGTCTTGAATTGCCATAGCAAATCAATCTTGCCAAACAAATTTATTTTCTTCAATCATGAATTTGTTCAATCTTAATATGTAACATCACTTATTGGTGACAACTTTTGGTATTTGTTCATATAAACTTTTGTGGATTCTTTTTTTTTAATCTGAAAAATAAAATTTCTAAATTCCTTGAACCTGACTCCTAAGCTAATAACATCTTATATAAGGAATATTCATTGTAATAAATTTAAAACTTTAATGGACTCAGAGTATTTTTTAAATTAGGATGCTCTGCTTAGAAACTAAGAACCTAACATTTGACTTACCTGTGGAGCACATTTTGAGTCTCTTAGTTGTCTTACTGTCTCTTTATCTCCTCCACACTCAGCATCTATTTATTATATGAGATTTAATAGGTTGATGATTAAGTTATTTTACTTGTGTGATCTCATTATGAAATTAAACAATTTACTTTAGCCAAATTAAACCATATTTTGTAAATATATTTTTACAAAATGTTTCATATGGTTTTGCCCAAAACATAAGAGCACAAAATATAATAATTAACAGTTAACAAAAGGACATCACCCAGATAAAGAAACATCATGAACAATTCCAAAAAGTCCTGTTTCCCATGTCCTCTTCTTCGAAGGTAATCCCTATCCTGACTTCAGTGATAATAATTCCCTGATATGTTTTATCGCCTAAATATCTTCCTTTTCTGCTTTAAAATGCCATGCTAAAATTATATATACATATATCTTATGTCTCCCTTTTTGTTTAGCATATTCTTGTGTGATTACTCCATATCATTGAATATAGACAGTTTTCTCATTACTGGTGTAAATATTCCATAAATCTACATTCTACAATAAATGGGCATTTGAAACAATGTAATGACTTTCTACAAATATTCCATATTTTTATTTCTCTAGGTATATATCTAAGGTGGAATTATGAGACACAGAGTATATGTATCTCCCAATAACAGGTCTCAAACTTTTCCAAAATAGCTGTACCAATTTTTGCTGAGATAACCAGCCAATGTAAAAATCATGAAATCTCAGAAAATTAGCTCTAACATGGGTGGTTTCAATACATCCCTGTGTGTTACAATATTATTTATTAATCAATATTATTTGTTAATTTTAACATGTAATTTTATTTAATATTATTTATTAATTACAGTTTATATTACTAGCTTAAAGAGCCTCTATTGGTCCACACTCTCATGAATATTAATATTGGTAGACTTTTTAGATTTGCTAATCTGGTAGATGTGTAACAGTATCTCACTGTAGCTTTATACTTCCATGATGTCCTAAGAATCATTTCATGTTCATCTGCAAGAAAAATTTCTTTTGAGGTGTCAATTCACATATTTCTCTTTTCCAAGTTTTAAATTTGTATCTTCTCATGTATATGTGTATGAGTGTACATGCACACATGCAGAAGTCAGAGGACAGTGCTGATAGTCAGTCAATTATTGTCTTTCATCTTTTTAATGGCTACCTATGCCATACTAGCTGGCCTACAAATTCCCAGGGATTGTCCTGTCACCACCTTCCACAGCACTACAGCATCTCTGACATTACAGATGCACACTACTGGGTACAGCTTTATGTGAGTTTCAGAAATCCGAATTGAGGTCCTCACATTTGCCTACTTGAGTGCTTTACCTACTAGGCAACCCCCAAGCCTCAATTCCAACATATTCTAAATGAGTTGTATGCTTTTATAAAACTGCTTGATTTGTAAAAGTTCTTTACACTTTTTAGAATCACTCTTTGGGTAATTTTGTATATTATATAACAAATATATTCTTTGGCTCTCTGACTCATTTTCCTTTTTTATTGTACACTTTTTGAAAGATTTTTATTTTACATGTGTTTTGCCTGCATGTCCATCCACTGAACATGTGCAGGCACACAGAGGCCAGGAGAGGGGGTTCGCCCCTCTGGAACTGGGAGTTAAGGTGGTGATAAGGGGACATGTGGGTACTGGAAACCAAATCCAGATCCTCTGCAAGAGCAACAAGAGCTCTTAGCCTCTGAGACATCTCTAAGTTTCCTTTTTACTGTATTTTTGAAAAAAGAAAATTTCTTGATATTAATATAGCCAATATCAATTTATTAATTAGGCTTTTAATTCTTGTTTAAGAAGTCTTAATCTTGGGAGCTGGAAAGATGGCTTCATGGGTTAAGAGTGAATATTACTCTTGCAGAGGACATGAATTTTGTTCCCAGCACCTATTCAGGGAACACAACTGTAACTCTAGCTCCAGGTGATCCAACACCTTCTTCTGGCCTCTCTCGGCACCTGCCCTCTAATGCATATACTTATACTCTGACACACACACACACACACACACACATATATATAATTAAAAATAAATCAAAAGGTAAAAAATACATCTTTAAAAATCAGAAATGCCTCTCTTCAAGTCATGACTTAATCTTTATATTTTCTGAAAGCTTTGCACACTTGTCTCTTGAATTTAAATCACAGTTATCATTCTTTTACCACATATTAATTTCCTCAAATTATAGATTCAGAGAATATTCGAAGTCTTTGTTTTTTTTCTAAAATAATTACATATCCTCCTGAGTAGGAAGCCTCATTACACACTCAACACAGGTAGGACTGTGCCAGTTCTATGTATTTCCCAACATCTCTATGTCAAGGGTGCACTGTTCTTAAGAGATTAGCTATTTCTCCTTGTCTAATACAATTGGTTTAGCTTATGAAGAGGATTATAAACAGCTGGAGTAGGTCACATGAACAGGAAAGGCATATCTTTTCATCTTAGAAGAAAGCAGAGAGAGTATTCAGCTGTATAGGATACATATGTTGTTTCAACTGAACTATATATAAGTGGGAAAAATAGGCAAATAGAATATAACTATTCTGAAAAATGTATATATCAACAACATTTTGAGATTTACTTTTATTCATGTATATGTATCTATGTGACTGCATGTCATATGTGTGCCAGACCAAGGAAGCCAAAAGAGAGCAACAGATCCCCGGAACTGGAATTACAGGTGGCTGCAAGTTGTCACTGGGTGTACCAGGAACTGAACAGGAGTTCTCTGGAAGAGCTGATGTATTCCTAACCATGGAGTCATCTACAAAACGGTGTAGTTTCAGAATGACTCTTGTAAAACTCCAAAAGAGTCGAAAGGTGAGAACTTCCATATAGCTTGATACAAGATATACTATGCCTCATTAATAGGTTACCAGAATATCTACATAGTGCTGCATGATATACAAACAGATATTCATGTGTATGCTTATGTAACTACATACCCATGCATACATATCCACATACAGGTATTTGGACAAGATAAATATTTTCCATTGTTTGCCACAGTTCCAATGATTAGTTGATCTTGTGAAGATAAATTCATATATATATCCTATGAACTTTCTATGATGTTCAGTCAAAGAAAATAGTCAAGGCAGCAAAACTTAATATAAAATAATGTGAAAGCATTATTTATAGTTGCAAAAATGGAAACAAAAAGATATTTGATGAGAAAATAACTGAAACCTGCTATGTTCATTCAGTGGAATACTGTGCAGTCATTACAAATAACATTAATACTATGAAGAATAACCTCATGTCATTACTTTTTATTTGTAACGACTGCATATTGTTGAGTAGGGAAATGTGATATAAATTACATTTAATGTACAATTCAAATTTGGAGGATAAATAACAAAATAACATGTTTATTTAAAAAAGACTATATATGTCAGTTATGTATGCTGGGTGATACTTTGTTTCCTTTATATTTTTCTTTGTTTTCCAAATTTTCCACAAGAAAATGTATTAATTTTATTTTCTGATAAAAATGTATTATTAAACCACATATGTACTATCCATCAGTCACACTTGAAAACATTCAAATTATTTAGTATAAAAACTGATAATTTATTATTTAGAAAAAATATGAACAGCAAATACCTATATTTCCTTTTTCAATCCATTGACTGTAATTTGATTGATTCAATCTAAAATACAAAAAAACCATAATTTTTATTATTTCATAGTCAATATTTACAAGTTATCTAGAGATGAAAACATTTCTTTTCTTTGGGGGAGGCAGTGCTACACATTGAAAGCACACAAATACACTAGTGCTGAGCTATACCCCAACCCTTTGGTATTTTTTCAATTTTAAAAATTACCTGAATTGAGTAAAACCTTGTGAACTTTTAACAGCTGGACCACGTGAACATTTTGAATTACTATCCATACCAGAGTCATTAAATATCTGAAAAAAAAAAAAAAGCATTAGATTGCCTATATAAAATAACCATGTATCACAGCTCCACAGGGATCTCTACATTAGCATTTCATCTTCATAATCGCCACCATTATCAACACCTACAACTACATGCATTAACTGAAATAACCACATAGAAAACATAAAGGCAACTATACTGAGAAACAAAAAGGTTTAGGAATAATTTGATGTTTTTGATAACTATGATAACTATTTGTGGTAGCTACACTTAAGGTAAATATTTTACATTTTAACTTAATCCATTTTCGCTAATCAAATGGGTATTATTGTTTTCTTTATTAATTACCTGATTTCTATGTTCTTTTAAAAATATATGAGGTGATGCAATTATCCTGGAACCAGACAGTTATGACAGTTATGCAACCTGTTTGCTAAAAAGAAATCATTGAACTTATACTTTCAAGTGGTAAATTTTGTAGCATGTGAATTGTGCCTCAAAGAAATACATTTTACTCTTCAAGGAACAGGTGGATGAATATTTTGATAGCTGGCAGCCCCTGAAGGATCTGCTTATGGTTCTTTAGAAATTTCTCTTGGGGCCACAGAGATGGGTCAGCAGTTAAAGGTGCTGGCTGCCAAGCCTGATGACTTGAGTTTGATCCCTGGAACCAACATGGTAAAAGACAGAACGGACTCCTGAAAGTCAGCCTCTGATCTCCATGTATGTCAAAGCACACATCTACACCCAGTAAATATCACACATACATATGGAGCTAGAAAGATTGCTCAGCAGTTAAGAGTGACCTGGGTTCGATTCCCAGCACCTACTTGACAGACCATACAGTCTGTAACTACAGTTCCAAGGGGTTGGCTGCTAAAATGTTTTACTAATCTGTAAATGTAATGAACCATATTTTCAGAAATAATTGCATTTCTCAAAGTGTCCATGATTATTATGCTATTAATGTTACTCTACTAAATTTACTTTGTTAATTATTTGGGATTTTTATAGCTGTGATCATTCTTAAAACTGATTGCATATTTTTTCCCTATCCTTGTCTTTGCTATCTAACAGGTCAGATGTAATAATTTTCCAAACAGTCTCCAATTTCTCTGTATTTTGGAATTGTTTAAGGAACTTTATTTAAGTCAGTGGTCCCCCAACTGAGGACAATTTTGCTGTCAGAAAACATCTAAACATGTATGGAGATACGTTTGATTGTCATTAACATAGAAATAGGGTATTATTGGTCTCTAGCCACAATGAAGAATTTATCCAGCCAAAACTAGCAATAGCAGCTGGGCACGGTGGTGCATGCTCCGCCCCAGCAACTTGGGAGGCAGAGGCAGGTGGATATGAGTTGAAGGCCAGCCTGATCTACAGAGCAAGTTCCAGGACAGCAAGTCTACACAGAGAAACCCTATCTCAAAAAACCAAAAACATGTCAGTAGCATCAAGGCTGGGCAGTCCTGTTGCAATCCTGAAAGATCTGATGGAGGTCACCTGAGTCTATATGCTAGGAGAAGAGTAAGGGAGAAAAACCACAAAAGCTTTTAGAGATTGCATTTGTTTTCCCTGGATACTATATACTTGTGTTTTTCTTTTATTTATTTTCAGCCTGTTTATAACTTAAATTGCCTTACAGAAATATTCTTCTTATACCAAATTTTTTTTTATTTTTATTTTTAGTTACAATTTGTTAACTCTGTTCTTATACCAAATTTAGTGATAAAAAGTCTTACATAGTATTCTCTCAATATTCTAAAAAAAAATGTCTTCATATTTAGGATGATCTTCTGTTTATCTGGAAGATAAACACACTTATCTTACCTTTTGTCTCTTTTGTTCTGGGTAGAGAGCATGGTTTAAATTGCTGAAATTTTGTTGGTATTTAAGGTAAACTAGCTTTTGATCAGATTTATCAACCCAAACTTTTAATTTCACTAATTTTGACTCCTGTTTACTAACTTCTATTGTGTGAATTTTTAAGTAGAAATATTTGATAGTTAATATTTTCCACTTTCTAATGTTTTTAAATATACATTTTGCTCTGAGAGCCAGTTTTTCTACATTTCACATGTTTTATAGTATTTTGCTAAATTTTATAAATTCTACTTTGATTTCTTCTATAACTCCCAAATAATTTGGAAATATGTGAACTTCTTTTCCCTTGGCAGCCTAGTTTTCCCAGGAAAGGGCTCCTTTTTTTTCCCCCTCAGACAGGGTCTTACTATGTAGTCCTGGCTGGCCTAGAACGTGCTATGTAGATGCCTCAAACTCACAGAGATCTATTTGCCTCTGTGTATCACTACAAACAGGGAAAATGGCTCTTTTCTTTGACCTTCATTATAACAAGACAGCAATTCTTCAGAATTGGTTGAGATAATGGTGTGGTGTGGTGTGGTGTGGTGTGGTGTGTGTGTGTGTGTGTGTGTGTGCGCGCGCGCGCACGCTCATACCTATAATCCCAGCACTTGTGAGGCAAAGGCAGGAGAAAATATAGTCTGGACTATATTTTCAAGCCCTAGTTTCTATATATTTCTATCTATCTATTTACAGATATTTATATCTACCTATACCTGTCTCTTATCTATATACATTAATGTATATATACATATAAATTATATAAATACGTGTTTATACATATAATATATATTAATATATACATATATAGACATAGAGATATAGAGATAGGTAGATATAGATATAGTTAGATATATAGAGAGTGGGTAGATATAGATATAGATGTAGACAAGACATAAATAAAAAGGGCTACGGAAAAGGCTGTACTTACAGAAGTAAGTACCCTTGTTGGACAAGCATAAGAACCTGAGTTTGAATTCCAGCATCCACATAAAAATTGTGCATGAGAGGCAAGAACAGGCAGGTCCCAGGAACTGGATGGCCAGCCACCTTATCTGAAATATCAAGCTTCAGGTTCAGTGAGAGACTGCCTCAAGGGAATACAGCAGAGAGATAAACAACCCATGTTGTGGTTGGCAGGCTATATAGTTAGGAAGACTATTGTTTCCTTTTCTCCCTTGGCAGCCCTAATAGTACCTTTGAATACAAAGAAAACTAGTCTTCAGTGGGGTGACTTCCAGGTCAGATCCCAGCTCAACTCCTCCAAGTCTCATGTTGGAAATGTGTGCCATCTTCAGCAATAGGATCTTACATTCACGTTCTGGGAGTCAACTAAGAACAACAGCAAGAATCTACATTGCTGTGGGACTCCCATTTTTTTCTTTGTAAACTAATTGTCTGTGGTATTTTGTTAGTGACAGAAATCCCTATGAAACAGTGCTGTCGGTGCAGCCTGTACAATTGGTCCTGTAATTAATGAAGGCTTTAGCAGCCATTTCTGAAAAGTTTTGAAGTATACTAACTACCAGACTTGGTAATTTTAAAAAATATTTTATATCATATTTAGTCATAAAGGGAAAGTTTATATTGAATGTCATACTGACACTCTTTTTCTGATTTTTGTTTGTTTGTTTATTTATTTATTGTTGTTTGGGACAGGGTTTCTCTGTGTAGTCCTGACTGTCCTGGAACTCATTCTGTAGACCAGGTTGGCGTTGAACTCAGAGATATGCCTATCTCTGTCTCTTGATTAAAGAGGATTAAAGGCATGTACCACCATCACCCAGCCACACTGAAACTCTTAAATGTTTTAGACTCTGAGGTAATAGTAGTGGCTAATTTAACGTTCATGTATACAGAGGCACAAACATACATCTTTGTGCCCTACCTACATTTATTATCTCAGTTAATGCAATCACTTATGGTATTAAAAACAGAAATGCATACCTGTGAATCATTTTCTTTTTGTCTCAAGTCACTTCTAGCAAACTTTGACTGACTGACTGAACTTTCTTCTTTTTTATCTAGATTAGATGTATTATTTCAAATTAATTCCAAAGACAAAACCAAACAATATCTCAAACTCATTGCCTCATATATGCTAAGCTTACACTCTGTCACTGAGCTACACACCCAGCCCTACCCCTCATTTCTCAAATATCTGATCACAATTTATACCTTAAAAATTAAGTTTATAAGAGTATTTAGCTTAAAATGTGAAATTATTTCAAAACTTTTAATTTACTATACACTAGTTATTACATAATCATGAATGTGAAATGACAAAATGCCCAAGTAACAAACTACTGTCTTAAAATTAATTATTTAAAAAAACCAGACTAATGATATTAATGAAGAAAAATTAAAACGCTGTAGCCAAAGTATACAATGTGATTAATCTAATCTGCAGTATATTGAGTGAATTCTGATTGAAACATTTCAATGACCAGAACTATACATACAGCACCTATCCCATTATTATAGAGCTAGTCATCCTTGTCTGACATCTGTGCTACCAGACTAGGATACTTTTTTAAAACATTACACATGATTTCCTCAAAAATGAAAAAGAAAAGATGGGAGTACAAGTCATATCCTCAGGAAGAGTTAATGTGTACTCTCTCATGTCTACAGGTGTTCAGTATTGTTTGTCCTTGGTTACGCCAAGTGATAACTAAAATTACTTTTTATTTCCTCTCTGTAAAAATGAAGTTTCTGAATAATAAATAAATTCTATACCTGTAACTCTTGGTTCTGAAGAATTCACCTTTATTAGTCTTAAAAAATTCTGAGATTCACACGGCAGTAACAACTGGTTATTTCGAGAGTTTCTGTTCAATACATGCTCCTCTTTTTCAAAAATTCTGAAAATAAGAGTTTACATTCAGTATTAGCTAAGTAAAAATTAAAATTTAAACCCAGAAGGGATTTTTAGAAACGATACAGTTGCAACTCTTACTTTTTATAGATCATGACATTAGGCTTGCAGAGCATTTAACAGATTTTTATCACTATTATTAAATTACTTGGTAATTAGTACCAATACTGATTAAGCCCAATGTTCTTCTCACTATATCACACACTTCCTTTTAAACATAATAATTTTAAAAGATAAAAACCATTTTAAACACTTTTACTACAAATAATGTGTTTTGATTTCAGAGTACTCCAGATTTAAAAAAAAATTATTATTTAGAAACAAATCAACTATCATGAAAATTTTAAAACAATACTATATTCATAAATGTGTCTTTTAACCTTTTTACTGTAATAATAACTTTCCTGAGTTTTTCTAAATCAAATGAGTACAAACATTTATCAAAAACACATTATTCTCCCTCTGTGAACAAAAGATATACTCTATGGTCCCCAACCCTCAATGGATGCTTAAACCATAACCAGTAGAAGCGCATACATATTATATCATTCCCTATACACAGAAAAAATACATATACTTAATGTCTTTTCTGTCTTAACAAGCACTTATTGAACACTTTCTGTAACTTCTGCATTAAGGTATGACAGTAAATGTGGCGTTTATTTCTTCCTTCTTCAGAGTTTCACAGATAAATTTAATATCATAGATCTTAACAATCAATCTAATTGTTGTTTTCTTTCCCTAAGTTGAGAACTATCACTTAAAGAAAACGCTTTATAGCATCTCTCTGGCCTATCACAATTGCTAGCATTACGACTCGTATATGTATGAGCCACTTTAAAAAGAAGGGTTACCCTGGCATACACACTGATCTGATACCCAGCTGATCTGGTACCTGAGATAGATACTAAGCAACAAGAGGCAGGGAGTGGATATAGCACTGACAAAGGAAGGACTCACACCTTACGTGGTAAGGAACAGCATGGCATGGAACTTCATCATACTATTCAGAATGGTGTTCAATTTGTTTATTTTATTTTATTTTTGGTTTTGCAAGACAGGGTTTCTCTATGTAGTCTTGGATGTCCTAAAACTAGCTCTGTACAGCAGGCTGGCCTCAAACTCAGAGATTTGCCTGCTTCTTGTCCCTTGAGTGGAAGGGATTAAAGGCATGTACCACACCTTGGCTCAATTTCTTCACTTCTAGATTTGCCATGTGATATTTTTAAACCACAATTGGGCATGAGTAACTGAAACTATGGTAAGCAAAAACACGAATGGTAAAATATTTACCGAGTTAAAAATGGCTAAGTAGTTCTGTAAGTTCCTGATAATATACAAAGTTTGTATAATATTCAAGTGTCTATAAAATGAAAGTCTATATATTTGCAAACTCCCTAATCAATTTCATCATAAAATTAACAACACACTCTCCTGAGGTAATATGTTGGAGTAGATGCATCAGCATAACAGTTCCAAATTAGTAGGATCAGGGAAATTAACTTGGGGGGGGGGTGTGGAGAATATGTTGGAAAAAAATTAGGATAAAAGTAATACAGTCTGAGGAGTGAAATTTAAGAACAAACAAAAATAGGTTATAGGCAGAAACCAAAAGAAATTGATTAGAAATGGTAACAGTAATACATGTATTTTTCTCTCCTACAATAACAGGTAAAATCAATGTGTTTTAATACCTCATTTATTTAAGGATAAATAAAAATATAGTACGCTACAGATTTAAAAGAGTTTCATCTTTGTTCTCTGTGGTAAAGGAAGATCCAGTCCAGCTAGTATTTAGTAAAGTGAAAAAGGTAAAAACATTGCTTCTCCATTGTTTATTCCATTTTATAACTGTGATATCCAACAGAAGCTGGATAAATTTTTTACACACTGACAGGTTGTAGAACAGTGTGCTGTTTCTTACTATATGGTATCTTTGGTCTTCCTAAACAATAAGCAGTTTTAGATATTAGTTCATAACATTTAAAAATAATATTTTCATATAAATTAATAGAAAATATCTTGAATAAAATTATTTCAAATAGACTCAAAAAATTTTAGATGCAGAATATCTGTTCACTTAAAAATCATTTTAAAGTTTACCTATACCTTTCTTTAAATTCTTTTCTCGTCTCTGTATTTTTATTCTTTTCTTCTAGAGATTCTGAAATTTTTTTGCTTTCAAGAAGTCTTGCCATCCGCTAAAAAAATGAGAAAAACAAGGATTAACTTCAAGGTGGCTCACACTTGTAACTCTTGCATCTAGTAGACTATGGCAGACGCACTGTCTGGAATTGGAAGAAAGGTAACTTAGTAGGCAAGGTGCTCACCCTGAAGGCATACTGGCCTCAGTTCAGATCCCCAGTGCCTACATCCAAGCCAGGGAGAAGGGTATGAGCCTGTAACTAACACCAATACTGGGGAGATGGAGACAGACACATCTCTCAAGCTCACTGGCCACTCAGTCAAGTTAAATGGATGAGCTTTGGTCTCAGGTGAAGAGAATTGAGGAAGATAGCCAATGCTGACCTCTGGCCTCCATGTACACAAAACACACACACACACACACACACACACACACACACACACGCACACACACACACACACTACCTTCAGAGCAGGCAGACATACATATTTTTCTTAAGTAATATTTTTTTTCTATAAACTCGGATTTGTATTTTTGCTAGTATTTACTGAAAACTGCCATGTCATAGCCAGAGAGATGACTAATGTTTAAGAGTACTTCCTGTTCTTACACGGGACTCAGGTTCAGTTTCCAGCATTTATATAGTGGATCTATAACTCCAGCCCTAGGGTCTTTGATGTCTTTTCCACAGGCACCAGGCATGCATGTAGTGCACATACATACAGAAAAAAGCATTCATACAAATAAATTAATTTAAATGTTTATCCTATCTCTCTATATTATAAGCTATAATTATAAGTTTTTCCAGATTAAATCGCTAAACTACTATTTTTTTCTCTCTTTCAGATATACTTCTTTAAATTCTGGCTGAGGGTGTACTCTGTTATTCATTTGTCTGTCTAACAAGCCCAGGTTTGATCATTCACCAAACAAAATAAATCATTTCTCATATTTAAGTTATAACTTGTTCTTTCTTCATATTTTTTTTTTGATCAATGGAATTGAATCTAGAAATAAACCTACATACCTAGGGACACCTGATTTTTTTTAATTTTTTTCTTTATTAATTACACTTTATTCACTTTGTATCCCCCTGTAGTTCTCTCTCCCCTCCCGTCCCAATCCCTCCCTTCCTCCACCCTCTGCAAGCATGCCCCTCCCCAAGTCCACTGATAGGGGAGATCTTCTTTTCCTTCCTTCTGACTCTAGTCAATTAGGTCTCATCAGGAGTGGGTGCATTGTTTTCTTCTGTGGCCTGGTCATGCTGCTTCCCCCTCAGGGGGAGGTAATTAAAGAGCAGGCCAATCAGTTCATGTCAGAGACAGTCCCTGTTCCTATTACAATGGAACCCACTTGGATACTGAACTGCCATGGGCTACATCTGTGCAGAGGTCTTAGGTTATCTCCATGCATAGTCCTTGGTTTACTCAGACCTCAAAAGAAATCCAAAGTATTCCCCAAAAAATCTAAGAGTTAATAAATTCAGAACCTGAAATACATTTTGGCTTCCCTAAAGCAAGAAAAACTGTCCTTTGTCCATATTTAAACTGCCTTTAAAAACAGTTCTTCTAAGACTGTAGACTAACATTATCACATATTTATACATTAACAATATATCAAAACAGAAATATATACCTTGTTTAAAGAATTAATTTCTATTTCTATATCTTCTGCTTCTTTCTCCAATTCAAATGATCTTTTGGTAAAATTGTTGGCACATTTAAGAATATCTTGTGTTTTGTATCTCAAATTAACTCTTTTTATGTTAAGGAACAGGCGTGAAATAAATTTTACATTTATTATACAGTTAATATATACTATTTACATGCATGCTCTACAAAAGAAATAATGATTACTGCTATCTGAAAACAAAAATCTGACTAATATAATCAGTTTACTATAGTATACTAATGAACTTTAAAAATAACATTCTATCAAGAAAAATTGTTAGGATTTTTCTCTTTCATTAAAAAGTTTATTTGTTTTTGTTTTTTCAAGATAGGGTTTCTTTATGTATCCCTGACTGTCCTGGATTCATTTTGTAGACCAGGCTGACCTTGAACTCACAGAGATCCACCTGTCTCTGCTTCCCTAAAGTGTTAAAATTAAAGATTTATGCAGTTCAATAAAATATTTTTACAAGGTACAATTTTGATCTTTTTCTATGCAAGTTCATCATATCATTTGGTATAACTAGTTAAACACAATAAATTCAAATACAAATTTAACTTAAGTTTCTATCATTTATTTATTCCAAAGCCAATTAAAAATCTATTCAGTTTCCCTTTCCTTTTTCCATGAAGGTCATCAATGTATCCTGTGTAACTTAAAAAAAAACCCTTCCATTTGGACTTTCTGCTTGAACTAGATTAACAATATAGAGTATTTCTCAGTATGTGGCTGTTAAATAATAAAATTTCTTAAATTAGTGAACAATCTATTTAGGAGAACAAAGAACTGAGTAGAATAGTAAACGATGAATGAAACTCAGAAAACTTTATTAGTCCTTTCCTATTTTACCTTGTAACTTATATGATTTGTATGCTACAACACAAAACATCAGGTTCTATCAAGTGTTATTATCAAAAGTATCTATTTAAAATTTTACATATAAATACTTAATCCCTAGTCTTCAGCCCTTCCCACCTCCATCTACCTCTCTGTCATTCAAACTTTGCATGTCATCCCGATTTATACCCAACTCCTTAACTTCCAGTTGTATCGCACTATCTACCAATCTTTGACCCTTTCCACTGAGAATTTAACGCACAACCCATAAAAATAATAGTCTAAAAACAAAACACAGAAAAAGCAAGTAGTAGAAGCATTAAAAAAAATGGTTTAGGAGAGAATGGGAACAAAACAAGCATAGAGAAGACAGCACAGTGGAATTATAATCCGATAAAAAAGCATATAAAGGATTCTAAAGGTTGAAAGAAGATTAAAGTTTTAAGTTCATCATTAGGGGAGATCTCTCTGACAAACAGGTGAGACTTAAACAATTTAAGAATTACTTAACTATCTATTATAGTGGTACTTATCAGATTTATTTAAGTATTTATTTCCCATGCTAAACTTCAAGGTTTTTTTCCAAGGGAGTTCTGTAACTGCAGTATTTCCCAGCACAGAACAGGCACCAATACATTTCAAAATGAGCATTTATGACTCACTTCCTTACTACTTTCAGTCCCAAAGAGTATTTAATAATCAATCCATCTAAAACTTTTTAAAAGACAAAGATAAAAAATTTTCATCATTTGGTTGCCACGTAAAGCCAGATGCCTATACCATTTCATTTTTCTCCTAAATTACTTTTTTTGATCACACAAGCATATATGAAAACTAATCCCAGAAGACTTTTAAAGTGATCTTTAAAATCTGACTTAAGCTAAAAAGCAAAAACATGAGATTCTCAACATAAAAACATATTAACAATTAAAAACATAAATTATACTTATCTAATGAAATTACAAGTGAAAAATCTGTTGTGGA
Organism: Psammomys obesus; assembly: GCF_907164565.1. Lineage (NCBI taxonomy): Eukaryota > Metazoa > Chordata > Mammalia > Rodentia > Muridae > Psammomys > Psammomys obesus. Next base: position 7,766,128 of record NW_026596166.1, on the reverse strand, counting down.
TACATGTGTAATGTCCATTTCGTAAGAGTTGGAAAAGGAGCAGGCACTGTAAAACAAATTTGTAGTTGAGAATGATTATATTCTTTTCGTTGTAAAAATGCTGTAACTAAAGCAGTATATAAAAATTTTTAATACCTAGGAATTCCATAAGAATTGTTTCATTCAGTTTTAGTTGTTCTGTACATGCCAACACTCTATTTTGAATTTCATCATGTTCATTTTTCTTCTCATAATATTTACATGAAAAACTTGTTTCTTTGTATTTCAGTTGATATTGTTTCAAAACATCTTCATACTGACATATACAACCATGATACATTTTTCTGTTAAAATTAAAAGAAAGTATGTAGAAATCTACAAACTTAGCAAATATCATCTATTAAAGTCTATTCTATTAAGCACAAATGGCAATTATTTACTCATTTCCTTTAATATTCTGTTTTTCACTCCCTTTAACTTTTCCATCATACCTGTTTATTACCTGAGTTAGTAACTGTACTCCTTAATCCTCAATTTATCGTCCATCCCTACCACTTCAATGCCATTTTTTGATAATTTCATGCAATGTACTTTGATCGTATTAATTAATTAATCAATTAACTCCTCACAGCTCTATCCCCATTTTCTCATCATCCCCAACTTTGTGTTCTCTTTTTGTCAATTATTACCCGTCAAGTCCAATTCGCACTGCCCATATATTTCTGGGTGTGGGTATCCACTGGAGCATGTTAACCTACCAGAAGCTATCCGCTTAAAGAAAACTGACTCTCCACATCCACAGAGGCCATCAACTCTCCAGAGCTCCTCAGCTATGGGTGGGGCTCATGAATCCCCTTCCCACTCTAAGCTAGAATACTGACTGGCTCAATAGTGTGCAGGCAACCACAGCTGCTGTTCATAACTGTGGCAGTCCTGTCCTATCCAGAAGACATTACTAAACTCTGCCCTCTTTAACAAGATACAGAAGTTGAGCCCCTAAATAAGCTGTTTTTCAAACTCTGTGTATTTACTAATTAATCACTATCACTTGTAGTAACTAGGGAAAATAGTATAAGGGGATAGAGAAATACCTTTAAGAAAGATAACATACCATTTGAGATTAGCATACATCCATCTTGTTCATATAATATATTTATGCCCACTCTTTACATACTCTATATAGTAATTCTGGCTGACCACATAACTTCCCTAAGTTATCATTCAAGAAGAGTCTTTATTATCTCACCTATTAGTAGCAATATTAGTTTTCCTGAAGGTTTGGACAGGAATAGGAGATTAGAAGTAAGCAGCTGGTAAACTGACATTAAAGGATTTAAAGTTTAAAGAAAGGGTAGGCTATCACAAATTGAGGGTACAGAGTGAAACCATGTCTGGAAAATGAGGTGGAGAAGGCAGACAAAATGGTTGGTGCACAACTTCATTTCTTTTTAAAATGTCTGTTTTGAGTCATCAATTCAAATTATTCTACATGCCTGGTTTAGAAAACAAACAACTGTTTCCACTTAAGTATCTCTGTTTACTTTGAAAAGTTATCCACAATAAACACTATAAAAAGATATATATTTGGATTGATTTGCTTAATCTTCCCATAGAAACATTTTTCTTTAAAAATAAATTCTTAAACTTGGGGCTAGAGAGATAGCTTAGCAGTTAAGAGCACTGGCTGTTTTTTCCAAGGTTCCATTCAGGTTCAATTCTCAAGACCCACATGGCACTTTACAACTCTCTATAATTCCAACTCTGGGAGATCTGACACCCTTTTCTGGCCTCCAGAGACACCAGTTATTCTTGGAATACACAGACATAAATGTAGGCAAAAACAAAACAAAACAAAAAACCTACATATTAAGTAAATAGATAAATCTTTTTAAAAATTCTTAAATGACCATGAATTACCCTGAGATGCTATAAGCACACAAGCACATGGACACCCCCACACCCCCACTGCACTCCAGCTTCCTCCTTCACTTAGTTACTTTTTTATTACTGTGAAGAGGCACTATAACTAAGGCAACTTATAGAAGAATAAATTTATAGGGGACTAATAGTTCCAGGGGGTTAGAGTCCATGACCATCATGGAAACAGCAGCCAAGCTGCTGGAGCAACAGCTGAGAGCTCCCACATGTCATACACAAGCACAAGTCAGAGAGAGAACCAACTGGGAAAGGAATGCGCTTTTGAAACTTCAAAGCCAGTGCCTACTGACTACAGTTCCTAATCCTTCCCAAACAGTCCACTAAGTACTCAAATTTATGAGCCTGTGTGGCTATTTTCATTCAAACCTTATATTCCTACTTTTGACCCATACATTTCCTTGAGAAATCTTACATTTTCATGATTCCTAATGACAGTGAGTCCAAATCTTTAATGTTCATCTCTACTTCTTTTAGGGCTCATTTTTTGAAAATAAAAGATTGCACGTTCCTTATATATAGAATCTATTTTAAATTTGTGTGTGTGTCTTTATATGTAGGTGTATGTGTGGATAACAAAACTGGAAAGAGGAGAAAGAGGTGAGAGAAGAGGACGAAATCTTAAGGTAGATGGGAAACAGTAATGTTTTTAAAAAGCAGGGGAAAGGGATAACCCGTGGAAGAATGGGAGGGAGTGCAGGAGGGTGTAATGAGGGAAGGTATGCAAATGAGAGCAAGGTATGACACACGTGTGAACATGCCATAATGAATACCATTATTTCACCTGCTAACCTAATTATATTAATATAATTAACCACCCAATTATATTAATATAATTCCTAGCATTCCAAAATAGTCAGTACCCCCAAATCTTCATGAGCATTTAATTCAACATATAATTATTCCTTTACATGGTTTTCTATAAGATAATTATTTGAAGGATTCTGCTACAATAGTTGCTGCTGAGAAAGTTTATATCTGAAAAAATAAACACACACAAAGTTAAATGGAGATTTATAATAAATAGAGCTACAATGGCACACAGGACCCATTTACTTAAAACTCTCAGAATACAAATCTGCTACATTTTCAATTACCATTCTTACATTATGTCCTGATAATACTAATTTATGGAAATGCCAGACTTAATATACAATATATAAATCACTGTACTTGTCTTTTTCATAGGTTTCTTGGCAAGCAGTAAGTTGTTCTTGCACATAATCTTCATGTTTATGAAAAACATTGCATATTGGCTTCCAGCTATGAAAAAAAATAGCTGTGATTACCATCTCGAAATAATAAACTGATAATTTAAAAATAAATATAGTGAGATGAGTTAAGAATAAATAAGAATGCAATCATTTGAAGAACAATGAGTCTTTCTCTTTCTAGAGAAAACAAGTTCACATTAAAAAAATATGGTCATATCCTATTACCACCACTATCCACATTCGCATGCACATACACTCAAATATTAGTATTCATTATATGTTACATAAAATTTGCTCTCATTACTAGAAAAATACAGGTTGGACTGTGGACTGCTATGACGTTTCTATTATATAGTCTATTAATGTTCTTGTACTAGTGCTCCAATATTAGTCATCCTTTCTCAACACATTTTTCTAATTGTGGCAAAGAAATTCTTCAGTAGTAAATTCTCAAGAGCTAAAGAAAAGCTTTTTTCTCCTTGGACACTTAGGAGATTAAAGAAACTATGCCAAAATTAATCGCAAAATTAAACAGTAAGAATAAAATGAATATCTAACTTAAATTGTCTGTTTTATTATACAATTTGAAAAATATTGCCAATATGAAAAAAAGCTAAAACTGCTATATACCACAGCAGCTCTGTTCTAAATAGTATTTGAATAATTTGTTTTCTAATATTTTTTCAAATTTAAAAATTAAGCATTCCCATTCTGTAAGTACAGAAAAGTACATATAGAAAAATAACTACATTATTTTATCCAATTATTATACTTACCCAATAATAAGTAACTAGTATTAGTACTTTAATAAGATATATCCAGATTTTACTATAATATTTTAACATTATTGAGATCATATTAAAATATAGCAACTTATCCTCCTTTATCATTTGCTGAGCAGAACTTATACATAAATATTTCTCTATATTTGTGATCAATTCTTAGAAAATATTCTCCAGAATAAAATTAGAAGTTCAAAGAGTACATATACATACACTATGTGCATTTACAATATTTGTAAATATGCTCACAGTGATCACTAAGAAAATATTCACTACAAATATTTTGATATAGAACCTCTGGATTTTCCTAATTGGAAATAGGTATATAATAATTAGTTGGGTTTATACTATAAATGGTGTTTTATTATCTGCTCGGTTCAATTTGTAATATACTGTTAACTTCTTTCCATATTAAATATACATGTTATAATTTCATTGACTGTTAAATGTTCTGTAGTAAGTATGTACCTAAATTAATGAAACCCCTATTGTTGGATATTAGTTATATACAGTGTTTTCGTACTTGAAAATGTTAAACAAGAAAATCAATTCAATTAACAAACAAATAAGATTTGAGTAAATAACTCCAAAGATATATTTCTTAAAAGAAGTCTTCTATCTTGAAATTCTTAGATTCATTTGTTTAAATGTGTATGAGTGGTTTGCCTGCATGTCAATCTGTGCATCAAATACATGCAGTGCCCACAGAGGGCAAAGAGAGCATTTGATCCCCTGAGACTGGAGTTGCAGCCAGTTGTGAGCCACTGTGTGAGCTCTGGGAACTGAACCCTGGGCCTCTGCAAAAGCAGTGATTGTTCTTAACTGCTGGGCCACCTGTTTACTCCCTGGGTTAAATTCTTACAGAAATCTGTGACCTTGAAAAGCCGAAGATCAAAATTACTTCAAGCTTATTTAAAATCAATTTTACATACCAAGCTTATGCTCAAAAACATTTGTTTGTTTGTATGTAGACAGGATCTCATATATTGCAATCTGGCCTGGAACTCTCTATGTAGCTGAGGACAACCTTGTACTCTGATTCTTCCGCCTCTGTCTCCCAGCGCTAGGATATAAGCATGTGCCCATACTCTCAGTTTACAAAACTCTGTGTTTAGACTAAGTAGATCCGAAGTAGTGAGCTCTTATAACCCTTACTTCTGTTTTTCTGTGGAATCTTCTGTAAGTCCTTCTGCAATGCCATATAACTAGTCAATTCGACTTAATTATTCTACTAATATGGATGCCAACTTGGGACCTGGGGTCTAGTTTAGTGGGAGGGAAGAATGTACAAGGCCTTGGGTTCAATTCCCAGGAGGGAAAGGGAAGGAAAAGAAGAGGAAGATAAGGGGAGGGGAGGAAGAGAAGGAGCACAGAGAAACCCTGTTCCTTTAAAATAGGATTTCTGCTCGTTTGTGGTAATCAGAAAAAAAAGGGCCTTGTATATGTTAGGCGGGGCTCTATCACTGAGCTACATTCCTCAGCCAATACTTTCTGCTACAAACCCTGAGACCTTGAGTAAAAATAGAAACGTTAATTAATGGAAGTTCACTTCTGTCAAATACTTACTTACTACATCTGTCTCTGATTTCTTTACTATGTTTATAGTAGTAAGCAATTTCCTCATCTGTTTTGTTTATAGCTTCACGTATCTTAGAAACATTCGCTTTGTTTTCTTTAATACTTTCAAAGCATTCTGAAAAAGGAAATATTTGTTTTATTTAACTAGAAAACATAAATTCAAAATAAACAAATATACCAGAAAAGCAAAAGTATATGGCAACATGCCTAAAAGGAGGAGAATAGAAAGTGGAAAGGAAGAGAGGCCTAAGAGACAGGCCTCCATACTGAAAATCAAGAGAACCAAAGTCAGGCCTATTCCTAGATCCAGAAGCTAAGCAGAACATAAGACTAAGCAAAAACAAATATCCCTGCCCCTCTCTTTTACAATAAGGGCTAAATCAAAGTGCATTTAAAGCTCATTATTTTGTGACGCTATGAATCCATGTAAACATTACTCATTAGTGATACTACTAAATGTGTTTTTGACAAGTGTGAAATTTCATCCAATGCACATCAATTATTAAATATACCAACACACTTGTTATTTATGATCAAACATAAGATAAAAATATACAATTTCTTTTAGAAGTTGGAACAGTGTTTTAAAAATTGTTTGTATATGAGTGTTCACAGGTACAGGTGTGCTATATTTGTCCATGGAGACTAGAAGAGGCAGTGTTCCAATCCCTGAAACTGGAATTACAGGAAGTTGTGGGTCACCATGTGGGTGCTGGGGACTGAACCTGGGTCTTCTACAAGAGCAACAAAAGCATTTAACTACTGAACCATCTCTCTAGCCCTGAAATAACGTCTTAATATTCTTTCCTTTTGACTGCAAAGAAGATAAAAAACTTCTTTTTAGAATACTAAGACATTAACAGAACTAAAGCCATTTTGAGGATTTCAAACATTGCATTTATTTCATTTACCCTGCTATTTTAATTATTATTTCTCAGAATCATTCTTCCTGGAAACTTGCCATTTGCCAACCTCTAATTTTTGGTTATTTCTAGAGATAAGAATTCAAATATTTGAAATGACTGTTATTTGAAAGGGGAAAAAAGGTATATATGAGCTGTGTATAAGGGATTATTTCTGAGAAATCCTTCACAAAATGACGTTGAATACAAACATTTATCATTACAACACTGTTTCAATTATTAACCCTGGCTCTTCCATACAAACGAACAACCTATAAGTTGCCCTAAGCAGTGTAATTATGCATCATGCTATATAAAATAAAAAGACTAAAATATTTAACTCATGCAAAACTACTTACTATTAATTCTTTGAATCAGATCTTCTTTAGTACTTATGTCTTGCTCATACTGAAAAACTGAAATAAACATTTATTTTGTGATTTCTTTCTTCAACTTTAGATGCCAAATGTTAAAAACAAATTGCCACTTGTGTTTCTTTATTTTCATTTTATACCTACCAAATTCTAACAAAAGCCTGTCCAAACTGACGAACAGGTTGTCATTCATCTTGGACACTGTGTAAAATAAACGAATAATAACACTTTCAGAAGCCATCCGTAAAACTATAGGGTAAGCACCTTTCAAATACAGCATTCTTAAAAGAGAAACACGGGTGGGGAGACGGGGGAGTCTCTTCAGTCAACTACTGAATTCCCAGCCAGCGCTTCTAGAGCCCCAAGAAACAGCCGAGTGGGCACTTGGAGGGCCCGGCGAGACGGAACGTTCTGGAAATTTTCCTTCGTGACCCTGCATACAGCGTCCTGCAAGAAGTCTCTGGATGACTAGAACCCACAGGCAGCCATATTTCCTGAGGTGTGTTTTTAAACTTCTGTATCGACCGCAGGGACATTCTTAAACCTTCAATGGTGTGTATGTTCGCCCCCCGGTATTCGTTTAGGCTTCTCCAGAGCTCGGGTCCGCCCCCGAGGTGGCACCGCACGCCCGGCTCGTGCATTTGTGGCGGGAATTGGCCCTCGGAAGCTGCCGCGTCCCACACACGGGCCCCCGCCGCGCGCTGCCCCGCCGCCGCCGCCTGCTCCTCAGACCCTTCCCCTCCGCCCCCATCAGCTCACCGACCGGGTCCCTGCGGCCCCCCCGGGCGTCCACGCTCGCTCGCCCCGGGGTCCCCAACGCGTGCTTCCGCGGAAGCGACCGGGCCGTCTGAGGCCCTCTGGTGCCGGCCTTGGGAGACCCCGCGGACCACGCGGGCTCGGCTGCAGATCTCGCGAGATCACGATGGCGGAAGGGCGCGCTAGGCTGCTGCAATCAAGCCTTCAAGGCGTCAAAAGTCCCCGAATGGGCGCTGCGTCCAGAAAGCTGCGCCAAAAGGAACCCAGGGCGTTCTCGACACCAGTGTTCTCTAAACGCTACCCAGTGCTCCGGTAAGAAAAAGGTTTTGGAAATCAGCGGTAAAATGGACACTAAGTTTACCGCAAGAAGAAACCTGAATTCAAAATTCAGCTTCAATTCAGCATTTCTCCAGACTTCTTGAAAAGCAAGTTTTAAGACGGTTTTGTTTGTTGTTGTTGTTTGCTTAAATAATTCAAAATTTCTTTAAAAAAAAAAAAAAAAAAAACTACTGTCCCTTGGTAGTTGATGCATTTGAACTTTGTGTATCCAAAGTGAACATCATCATCAAGAATCCCCCTAAATCGCCTCAATTTTTATTTTTTAGTCGGTTAGTGATGGAGATTGAACCCAGGGAGTCATGTTTGTTAACTGTGCCTTCTACTGAACTCTACAATTTCTCAATTGTGTTTTTCTGATTGTATGTTTCTAATGGTTTTATTGTCATCCTAAATGATCTCAACAATTGGTGTTATCATAAGTTATTTAAATGAAAAAACAAACTTCCAGAATTTTTTTTTAACTATCTCAAATCTCTCAGACACATGTAATCAATTTTATTATAAAGGTTATATTACTCACTGTTATTAATGATAGCAAGCCATCAAGACTAATAAGTTTTGATGATATAAGAATTCAGCAAATTTATTCTTTGTGTGTTTGTGAGAATCTATTATCTTTCCAGGTTTATAGAGGTACAACTTACAAATAAAAGTTGTATATATTTACAGAGTATGAAATATAAATGTGAGAGTATTAATGTATTTGCTGTCTACAGCTAATAACACAATACTACAGATTAGTAGGTTTGTTTTAATGAAATTTATTTTGGCTCAGACTTGCTGAGGCCCAAAGCTGAGGAGCCACATCTGGTGAGAGACCTCTTGGCAATAAATTCCCAAAGCACTGCAAGGCATCATATCACAAGAGATCAATCAACCATGCATCTTGTGTCTCTGCTCCCTTGCATTCTTTTTATATATCTATCAGAATTAAATTATAAAGGCTCCATTTTAGTGACTATACCTAATCTTAATCTCATCCCAAAGTCCCCACTTCTAAACACCAGAGACAGGTAATATGTCTGCCACCTTAATATCTCAAAATGGGAATTAAATTTCAGTGTATGAAACCTTCAGGGAAACACACTCAAACCACATATAAGCCGTAATAATTAGAAAAGGCTGTGAAATGAAATAAAATTAATTTATGTAGCATATCCACCACCTTGTGCAATTATTGTTTTTGTGTACGGTGAGATCATTTAAGTCTACCCTCTGACTAGATGTCAAGTAAAAAATGCAGTCTTATTGGCTAGAATCACCCTGCTGTACACTAGTTTTCCAGAATTTATTCATCCTGCCTAGCTGAAATTATGTGCCCTCTGATTAAAATTCTCCTGCCTCTATCTCCAATGTCTCCTCTCCTACTCAGCAACCTCTAAGCCGCCCTCTGCTTCTATGCATGCAACTTCTTAAAACATTTTTTTTGAGATTATAATATAATTACAATGTTTCTCCCTGCCCTTTCCTCCCTCCAAACCCCTTGCTCTTTTTCAAATTCATGGACCCTGGTTAATTGTTACTGCATGCATATACATATAAACTGTCACTTTATGCATGCTTTCAGGGCTGAACGTTTGATACTGGATGAGTGGGGTGCTCCGCCCTTGGGAAGACTGTTTTTCCCACTCTCAGAATTCCTTAGCTGTAGCTCTTTATGCACTGTCCCACCACCACCACCATCACCCTGGGTCTACTTTGGCATGTCTCTTGGTGCTGTCTTTGTTTGGCTCCTGTTTGGGCAGTCATAACTAAGAGACAAAGTCTCACAGCAAACTAACTCCTCATTTCTCTGGCCCTTACGTCTTTCCACAGCCTCTTCCACAATGTTTCCTAAGCCTTAGGTATGGGACTGTTTTGTAGAAGTATTCATTGGACTGAGAGTTTGCTTGGTTGTGATTTTCTATAGTGGTCTCTATCTGTTATACAGAGAGGTTTCCTTGATAAAAAACAAACAAACAAAAAACAAACAAACAAACAAAAAAAAACAACACTATATTTCTCTGTTAGGGTTAATTTTATAAAATTGTGTTTGTTTCTCAATTTGTCTCTTAACCCAACTATCACCCAACTAATTGAGGCTCTATAATATTAACAAGGTTCACAGCACAAGAACTAAGCAGCTATTTTTTCTATTCTTTTTTTTTTTGGGGGGGGGTCTTTCTGTTGTTTTGTCATTTTGTTTTGTTTTGTTTTCCAGAGCTGAGGACCTAACGCAGGGCCTTGAGCTTGCTAGGCAAGGACTCTACCACTGAGGTAAATTCCCAACCCCTATTTTTCTATTCTTAACCCACTAAACTAATTTGGCTTCCTCCCAGCATACATCCCAGAAATACTTGCACATTATAGGTTTCTAGTTCTGCTCTTCTCTCCTGAATCTGCTGTACCTCTGCCCTTGGCTAAATCCTCTACTTCCTCCCCTTTTGCTTCCTACCATGGTTGGCAGGAAATCCAGCCCTATTCTCTCTCCTGTTCAGTGATTGGCTTATCAGGGGACAATGGAGGAGAAGTGTTTACACAACATTGAGAATGGAGATTCTCAGAACAAGGATTGCAACCAGATATAGTGGGTACAGAAATCAGCATTTGAGTTAAACAATACCTTATGCCTACACATAATGGTATAAGAACAAATGTTTAGGTTGTTAGATCGATGTTAGAAATTATGCTGACTTAGTAAAGGAGTGGTTGTAGGTTCGTTCCACTCCAATATCCATTTACTTTCACGGGGACAGAGAAGCTAGCTGGGTTTCCAGGACTAGGCAGCCTAAACAACAACAACAAAAAAGTTTTAATTTAAACGTGGAAATCCAAGTTCAGCAAAAGACCCTTCCTTAAAGCAGAGGATTATAGAATGATAGAAGTGGATTCCCTATGTCCTCCTCTGCTTTCACACTCATGCACAAGTGTGGACACATGTACATATCATACACACATACACAATTGTATCAGTATGTTGGTTCCATAATTCATAAGGTCCCCTTTTCGTTCAAGGTAGCCTAGGTCTGTACATACAGGGTGCCGCTAATGCAAAGAAGTAACGGTGGAGAACTTTTGTGCTAATACATGCTTCACTTAAAAATGTACTTGGATCAAATTTCCAAGTAAGACCAATTAAATTTGCTCTGTTTATTTTCCATGAATTGACACGTTTTAGCCATTTCATTGTGTATTGATGTGTGCACTCAAGCACTCATGTATGCACATGGGACAGTAGGATGTTAATGTCTGACGTCTTCATTACTGCTTTTCACTCTAATTTTGCGACATAATCTCTCCCTGAACCTGGAACTCATCTACTCACTAGACTGGCTGGCCAGCAACCTTCCAGTGTTCTGTCTCCACCCTGAGCCCTGGCGTTACAGGCACATGTCACTATGCTCAGCTTTTTATGTGACTACCAGGAATACAAACTCAGGTCCTCAGGCTTGTGCACATGTGCTTTGCTCGTGGAGCCCTCACTTTAACACTCAGATTTTTTCATTTTCATCCATAATTCTATATGTATGTGTATATATGTATGTATATGTATATATTAAATACTGTTTTCCCTGGAGTTTCTAATTGCATTTCATTTCTCCCATAGAATCCTGTGTTCATCACCATATTATCAAAACCCTTTTAATTTTTTACTTGTCAGTCGAGTAAGCATAATTTCTAGGCCCAGAGTAAGCGACATCACTCCATCTTGATAGAGCTATGCCTTTTCTTATAATCAGTTAGGTTCTTTAATGGTCATTTCTCAAGCATCATTTGAGACTGGTTGATTTACAAGATTAGGAATGGCTAGTTATTATGGCCCTACTTCAAACCATTCTTTAAGTTTTAACCTCATTTTCTATTATCTTTCCTTCCAACCATCACTATCCACCAGTTCAAGGGAACTCAGTGGAAAAACTTTCTTATTTATTGTAAGTAATCCTAAATGTTAATTATTGTATTATGCTTTGATACAATAATTCCTTTAAAGTACATGAAGTTCTTTAAGACCTAGGACCTTTATCATCATCGTCGTCATCATCATCATCATCCTGGTTTGCTTTCTATTACTGTGATAAAGGCTGTGGCCCAATGCAACATGGGGCGGAAAGGGTTTATTTCATCTTACAGCTTATAGTCCATCATTAAGGAAAAATCAGAGCAGGAGCTCAAGGCAGGAACTTGGAGGCAGGCACTGAAACAAAGGGCAGAGGCCATGGAGAATTGCTGCTTACCAGCTTGCTCTTCATGTCTTGTTCAGCCAGCTTTTTTTTTTTTTTAACAACTCAAGACCACCTGCCTAGGGTAGTTCTACCCAAATGGGCCCTGTCTGTTCACATAAATCCTTCATCAAAAAAACACCCCTATAGATTTGCCTACAGGCCAATCTGATGGAGACATTTCCTCAACTGAGGTTTATTCTTCCCAGATAACCCTAGCTTGTATCACAAAAACAGTAAGAACAAAAAAATTAACAATCACAGTTGACCTTCTGTCAATTTCTCTTTCAAACACATCACTATTAAACTGTAACCTTTCCTTTCTTGTCCCCCCACCTCAGGGTCTCATGTTAATATCACAATCTAAAACATAGTATAACTTTGACAATTCTACAGTCTTTAAATATATTTAACACTTTAAAAGTCCAAGTTCTCCTTAAAGGTCCAACATCTCTTTTTTATGAGTGCCTATAAAGCCTAAAATATGTTATATATTTCTAATTCCAAAAAGGGAGACCCAGCACAGACCTACACTTAAACCAAATCAAAACCAACATCCAGCAGTGTAATCAAATCCTCTGGTTCAACGTCGGGCATCTGGCATTCATTCACAATCTCTTGGGCTCTGAAGGACTTAAGGCATTTGTGAGTGTCCAGATCTGACATCCTCAGCACATGTATCTTGTCTCACAGGCTCAGGCTGACTCCTCTGCACATCTGTCTGCATCTTTGGTGGCCAGCCTATTGTCTTGGCATCTCCAGCTTCCTGGAGTTGCAAATGTAACTGAAGCTGCATCTTTACCAGTGGCCTCTCACAATGCAGGGCCTCAGCTGCTTCCCTTGATTCCTTCAGTCCTCAAGTCCCCAAACCAGTGCTGCAAGGTCAGCTACCAGCTCAAGATACAGATTTTGCCTCCTCTGGAAACAGCTTCTGTGCACTTGGATCCTGAGTCAACACTGCCTAGAGCTCATCTCACTGATGCCAGTATCTTATTAATCAGCTCATTTTTTAACTTCAACTAACCAGGATTGTCCCAGTGAAAGTTTCACTTCTACAAGTTCTTTTTTTAAAGATTTATTTATGTATGTATATGAATGGTCTATTTGCATGTATGTTTGCATGACAAGAAGAGGGCATCAGATTCCGTTATTGATGGTTGTGAGCCACCATGTGGTTTCTGGGAATCGAACTCAGCATCTCTTAACCCCTGAGCCATCTCTTCAGCCCCATCACTTCTACAAATTCTTAACCCAAAATATCACATAAATGACCCTGATTTGTCTCCCTCTAGAACTTCACAAGCCAGGCCTCCATCATCTGCATTTCTCTCAACATTCTAATTGTCCAAGCTACCACAGAACAACCTGTTAAGATGTGATCCATGGCCATAAGCATCTTGAATAAGAAAGAGCTTATTTCATCTCACAGTTCATCATGAAGGGAGGTTGGGGCAAAAACTCAAGTCAGAAACCTGGAGGCGGGAGCCAGAGCACAAGCCATGGAGGAACACTGCTGACTGTGCTTGCCGTTCATGGCTTGCTCAGCCGGCTTTCTCATACAACTCAGGACCACCTTCCTGGGAGTGGCACCAGCCACAATGATCCAGGCCTGCTCACATCAATCACTAGTGGAGAAAGTGTCCCGAAGACTTGCCTATAGGCAATCTGATGGAGACATTTTCTCACCTGGCACTTCCTCTTCCAATATGACCCTAACATGTGTCACGTTGGCACAAAACTAACCAACACAACCCCAAATCATGATGTGTTTCAATTCTCACCTCTGCTCTTACCACATAAGGAAACTATAACATTTTACTGTTGAGCATTAAAAAAAAAAATAAATAAATAAATAAATAAATACTTGAATAGGGTCTGAAGTTGGCCCAGAGGTTAAGAGCACTTGCTGCTCTTGTAGAGGATCTGGAATTTGTAGCAGGTGGCTCACAACCACTTGTAACTGTGGTTCCAAAAGAACTACCCTCTTCTGGCCTCTATGAGCACCTGCATACATGTCCTCCGTATCCAGACAAGCAAGCACATGGATAGATGTGGCAGGAAAAGGAAAAGATTTAGCTATCTGAATCATGCCTGGGGCACTCTTTTGATTCAAGTACATAGTTCTGAGACATATTTGTTTGTTTGTTTGTTTGTTTGACATCTAGCTGATTTCCATATGGTGAGATATTTAATAAAAGAGTTTTTGCTTGAATAATAGTTTATACCCCTCTAAGAAGAAGAGAAAGGAAAGACTATGTAACATAACAGAATTACAGCTGGTGGGAGAATTCACCAAACCCAAAGAAGCAGCTCACTACTCTATATTAAATTATGTAAATTATACTGAAAAACTAATTCAAAATTCTGTCCTGAGATACTTCTGACTCCTTGGTGTCTTATTAGCAGAGATCATTTACATATATAATCATTTTTAAAAGGTAAGAGTTTTGTTTCAACTCTCTGAAATTAAAGCACAAATAAACTGAAGATTTCTTTTTATATTTATGAATTTTATTTAAACATTCTACATTTGAATAGAAAATACAGAGATGGAATCTTCTCTCATTTATTTAATTCCACCACATTCATCCAATATTTCAGTTATTTTTTTCATACCAATTATTATCTTTAGGAAAATTAAAAATTTTAAATAAAATAAAATTAATGAAAATTCATCTTTGATTGGGCTACTTTTAATGTTGATATGGAATAATTTGAAATGAAAGTAAAAAATTTATTTTTAGAATAACAGAGCCAAAAATGTTGTTTTTCTTTTTAAATTAACCAATCATAGTGTTCTATTCTTTCCATATGCTTCCAAAACATTTGAGACTGGCATGTATGTCAGGTATGTGGATGTGTAGATAAATTCACTTCCTCATCTCCAGAATCTGTGAACCTGACTTTATGTGGTAAGACTGTGACTAAGTTATAGATCTTATAAATAGAAACAACTAGATCATGCAGGCGGTTCCTAGTGCAATCTTCTGGATCCTTATAAAATATGGGCAGAGTATACATTCACGCACACATACACACACACACTCATACACATATACACACTCACACAAAATTCACATACACACACACATACACACACACACAATGATGGAGGCTACAGAACAAATGCCAGCAGCCTAGAACGGAGAAGAGGCTTTCTTCCCTGGAGCCTCTAGAAGAGAGCTCTGCCAACACTTTGATCACAGGTTTGGCCTCCGGACCTTCCAGAGAGTACATTTCTGGTTTTGGTACCTCCCAGCTTTAGGGCACATTGTAACACCAGCCACCAGAAACAACACGGTCAGTATCTAGTTTATTGCAACAGGAAATAGGAAAGGCCACCTCAGAGGAACCTATTGCTTTGAAGGTTTCCAGGAGCTGAAGAGATGGCTCAGAGGTTAAGAGCATTTGTTGCAGAGGACCCTCGATCAATTCCCAGCACTCACACAGTGGCTCTAATTCCAGGGGATCTAACACTCTCTTCTGAAGCTCTGTAGGAACCAGACATGTGTGTGGTACACACACTCACATGTACACAAAGTATCTGTCTACATAAAATAAAATAATTCTTAAAAAAAAATTAGGGAAAGTTTCCAAGGATCCAAAGACAACACCAAAGGATAGCCAAATCAAGAACAAAATAGAAAGTGAGACATCCTGTAGACAATGCTTAGGGCCTAATTGCTAGATTAAGTCAGTCGTCGGTCACAAAGGGGGAACTAATTCCTGTTGAAATGTATTATGTCAGGCACTGTGCAAAGGATAGTCATCAGAATCTCGTTTAATCCTTGTAGTTCCCATCTAAGGATTATTCCATTTGCTAGATAAGAAAACTGGGGGCCCCAACACATGTGGTTAGTGCAGTGACATAAGCTAAAAATATCTAAAGTCTGCCTGCATCTACTGTTTCATAGCTCCTGTAAATTTTAGTGTGAGAAACAACACTCTCCCGAAGCATCAATACAGTGACTCCACTCCTTGTCTCCTAGGCCGGCCCCTCCCTCCCGTCTTTTCAGAAGTGAGCATTTTGTCTTTGTCTACCTCACAATTTTAAGCTTAGTGTACTGAGGAGGTACTTAGCAATGGAGACTAGGGGACAGATGGAGGAAGTCACAGATCTGGCCAAGTAGAAAAGAGGAAAAGCAACGTATGATTACACTACCAAAAAACAATCATTAACACTCTTTAAAGAAAAAAAAAATAACAGAAAAACACAAAAAGGATTGATACAGGTAAAAAAAAAAAAAAGTAAAGAAAGAGAAATCATATAGAATATTTACTGAAAGAAAAAATAAAAGTAAATATTTAAATTTCTGAAACTTAGTTCAACCCCAGTGTTAATGACTATTTTAATAAATCTCCTTAGGTTATTTCTTTCAAAACAGAAAAAAAAAAGAGGGTTTAAAAACTTGCAGTCTAAAGAAGCCAATCTGCTGTTAAAGAAACACACACACACACATAAACACATACACATTTCTCCATCCTTTAATTTTTTGCAATTCTCTTCTCCCTGTCTGTCTCTATAATACACTGCCAGAGCTTTGCAGCTGGTCCTACTGGGGCTTAAGCAGCCTCCTCTCTGTGTTTCCATTTAAAAATCTTTATTTCAATAGGTGGGCCTGGAGCATCTGCACTTCCAAAATTACCACACAACTGATCCAAAATGATTGAAACAAAATTGGTTTCAAAAATTGCCCCTGGGCTGAAAAGAAGATGAAGGCTAACATTTCAGACCTAAAGAAACATTTATCACGATTCTGAGGTCTGTAATCGACTTCTGTAGATGTAATAGAAAATGTTGACAGCTTGTTAATTATAGAAATGCTCGTGAGCATCACTGTTATTCTTTTGAAAGACCTGACAAAAGAGTTCAGAGTTTTTTCACTTAAACCCAGCCTTACAACACCTCAAGTCCAATCTCTTGTCCCCTGAGGCTGCATTCAGTTCGCTTTTCCTGTAAGTGGACAGTGCGCTGACTCAGGGAAAGGCTCTTCTATAGTGCCAGCCCCGGACTCCAGCAGTTTCCGGACTCCATAGAAGACAATGGAGTCCCAAAGCCACATTTGATTCAAGGACTTTTTGGGGGTTGCAAAGGGTTACATCCAAGACAGTTTAAATTTTTCTGAGCTCTTTGAACTAGAGGACTCCAAACGTTGAGGCCACAGCTGTAAGAAATAGCACAGACCTTTATCTGCGGAGTCAGTGAACACCTGAGGGTCAGATCTTCTGCCCTCGACTCTATTAAAATTAAACCATCTCTCTTGAGCGGAGAAAGCAAGGCATGCAATGGATAGAAATGTGAACATGTTTCATTCCTCTGTCTGAACCAATTAGATGCGTAATGTGGGCAATCTTTGGTTTTTGTAAAATGGAAAGGACCAATGTCCATTTGTGTCTCTCCTAACAATTATTCAACATCCATAGATTTCATCATGTCTGAAAGAAAAACCTCATCCTGATCACAAGTTTTTGGCTTACAAATATGACTACTAGTACCAGCTACAGTAATTTTTAAGGAAAAAAAAAAGAGGTCTTAAGAACTGATTTTATTAATGTGGCCTACAAATAAAGTAAAATTAAAAATATACTCATTCCAAGGCTGGAGATATGGCTCAGGGGTTGAGAGCACTTGTTGCTCTTGCAAAGGACCCATATTCATCTTCCAGCACCCATATGGTGGCTCAGAATCATCCATAACTCCAGTTGCAGGGGATCCAATGCCCTCTTCTGACCTCTTCAGGCACCAGGCACAAATTTGGTGCACAAGCATATACCTAGGCAAAACGCTCATGCACATAAGTAAAATAAAAAAATCTCCCCCTAGAAAAACTGTACTGACTTCTTTGCAAACAATTCGTCTCCGGAGTAACCAGAATTTTAGCAAGGCTTCGTACTGTCCTTGTTTATTTTTAAATCCTTTGATACTGGATTCTTAGCAGCGATGTTATTATTCATCCCCAGTGTTGCTCTGCTCCGGTATTAAGATGTTAGTTAGCACCTGACTTAGGTGCTAAGTCACTAGATGGCAATTTTGGCATTCAAAATGTCTTGGATATTGCCAAATGTCTCCTGGAAATAGGGGGAGAGAATAGTAAGATTGTCCTCAGCTGAAAATGGCTACTTTGGATGTAAGAAAGCATATAAAGTATACTTTTTATAATGCAATTTTTTAAACAGTGTATTCTACTAAGATCAACTCAGAGAACTTAAGGTATTTACTAACGATTGGAGTGTGTCTCTGTGTGTGTCTGTGTGTGTCCCGCTACGCATGTTCAGAGGTCAGGACAACTTGTAGGAGTTGGTTCTCTCCTTTCACTATGTAGTATGTGGGGATGTACTCAGGTTGTCAAGTTTGATGGCAGGAGCCTTTTTTTCTTTTCCATTAATTAATTTATTTGATTTACACTCCCATTACAGCTTCCCTCCTTCCTCTCCTCCCAGCTCTTCCCTCACACCTCCCATCCCCCCCAAAACCCCTCTTTTTCTTCTCAGAGAAGGGGAGGCCTCCGATGTGTACTAACCCACCTATGGCCAGACCCCTTATCCAACGAGCCACCTTGACTTCCCATTGCAAGTATTTTAGAAACATACTGGGATTGAAAAATGGTGAGGAAAAAAAAATAATGTTAATAATAATGCGGAAAACGTTAAATATAGTGTTAAATCATAATGTGGGAGGAAATAATGTTCCAGTAGAGATCTATGGATTAATCATTCTTTTAGACAATTAATGTTTTATTACTGATAATAATGTGTTTATAAGTCCCAGGCTGGTCACATAGCTAAGCATTAATCCTTCAGACCATAGCCCTCAATAAGCAGTGAGATCTCTGCTAGCCCTGTGCACTTTGAGGCTGCCTTAAAGGAGCACGAGAGAGACATGTTCACCTAAGACCATAGTTTATATTATATTATGAGGATTACAGCTCACAGTACACTCATCTGCTTAGATTCAAATTCTCAGGCAAAGATCCTGAATCCGCCACAAATGAGAACTCAAAGTGAACTTGGACGGGCAGCACATTTCTAATAAGATTGCTACTCACTGCTTTAAAATAGTACATATATATATATATATATATATATATATATATATATATATTTAAACATAACATTTCCTCTACTTAAGAACATAAGCAATTTAAAAATCATTTAAAATGCCATTTAAGCAAAATCTGGTGAATAATAACAAAATATAACAAATGTCCTCATCTCTTAAAATTAGATCAGTAGTTTCATTGTATCATTTCTCTTGCAGTAAGTTTACAACCTTAGGACAGCCACCGCAAAGGTAGCATTTGTTTATCCTCGGCAGTAGGTGATAAAGGAGATTGATGTCTACGCTTTGTTACAAGGTGCATCCTTAGAGAAGATGCCAAAATATGTGGGAATAACAACGGCAACCTTCAGAGGTGGTTGGCTTGTTTCGCTTTAGAACAGTTTGCATTTTAAAATAGGATCTAGAATTCACTCCACAATCTGAAGATCTGGACTACCAAAGACATTAGCAAACACACACCTCTGTAGTCAGACTGTTAAGTTGAGGAATAAATGCAAGCTATTAAATGTTCATACTGCCACTTCAAAGACTACAAATTACCTTTTGACACTTTCTAGATTAGTTTTGCTGTAAATGAGATGTTTGGGGATAATTATTTTTTAAATAAGACATTTTAGTTAGAGGTATGAAAGGTTAAAAAACAAAAACAAACAAAAAAAGCAGCTTTTGTACACAGCATCAGGCTTTGAAAGGGAAAGGGAAGACAAAAATCTCCAAAAAGTCCGAACGGATACACACAAAAGACTGTGGACTCATTGTCTTCCAGCCTGTGACTCTCACATCAGCAAAACGCCTTTATTAAGGAATTCAGATAGATTCAATTACGACATTCTTAAAGCCCCTGACTATTCAAAATGTGGCGAGGTGGGGGGGAACACGCCATTATTTTTCAGGCATTGCAGTTGGGAACAGTTAGGAGCAGGCAATGGAAAGATGAGATCTGGAACTCAGTAAAAGGGTATTGACTGCTAAGTGCTGTTTTCCCCATCAGCGTGAGCTCCTACGGGCTTCTGCAAGCCTCTGTGCCCGGAGAGGAAAAAAACGGTAAGCCCCATCTATGTACGCAGAAGCGTGGTACTGCGTTCAGAAGGCTTCCCACATAAGCCAGGGAAGGGAGCTGTGTCTAAATCTGAACAGTTACAATCTTTCCTTGAGCATTCATTGCCTCTTATCTTTCTCCACATCCTGCCCCCAAACTAAAACTGACAACATCTCTGGATTCAAATGAGTGTTTGTGGGTCTCCCCGGAAAGCTTGGGGGCAGAAGGCATCCCAATAGGCCTGCTGAAAAATAAAATAAAATTAACAAAAGTGGAGAGTGAAGGGGGTGTTACTAGAGAATTGTCACAACGCCATCAGATTGGTTTTGTTTGTTTGCTTGCTTTTAACACCTTTCATTTCTCAAAATTAGGAATAAAGGTGCGGCTTTCTGCCTGGCAGAGGCAGGCTCTGAGCGGCTTGCAGGTGGGGTGAGAGCTGCGGGTGCGGGTCAGTTGTTTTTTTTTTTTTTTTTTTTTTGCACAGCCGAGGTCATTGCTAAGATGCCCACACAAGCATCGCCCCTCATTCCCTGGGATGGGGACATGGCCCCCTTATCTCACCCAGTTTTTCTTCAGGTGAAGCCCATGAACGGACAGGTGATTCCGAAGCGCCTTAGGCTTGTTTATTTCATTTGATTTAACAAACTTAAATTAAGTCCCTGGCGAGGGCTAAAGATCTGATCTCTCGCCCCAGAGCTGAACCTCCACTGTCCTCCCACGCGGTAACCAGGCTTCTGCCATGCTCCGTCTGCACCTTCTTGGAGTTTGGTCCCGCGGCCAGCCGGGACCCAGCTTCCCTCTGGGACCTCAAAGGCGCAAAGGTCAAAGTGTCCTCATATATATATATATATATATATATATATATATATATATATATATATGAGGAGATATATATATATATGAGGAGATATATATATATATGAGGAGATATATATATATATATGAGGAGATATATATATATATGGAGCTATTGCTCAAGAAGCGGGCAACAGGATATATATTACCGTTTCCCGGATGGGGCGTCTTGGCTCAGAAACTGAAAAAGAATTGCTCACAAAGGTTAAAGGTAAAAGTCAGGCCCCGTGGTCCCTGCCCTGCAACCTGCGGCGTTTAAACTTGTGGCTATCAAACAGTGCTGGGGGCGGGTGGGGAGATCCTGGCACTGTTGGTCTGCACTGGGCCTGGGGGCGGCTGTAGGTCTAGCTGGAATCGCAGCCCCGTTTCCAAGATGCAGGGAGGAGGTGAAGCCATTCTGCCACTGTGCGAAAAGAGAAAAATTCCCCCAACCCCCCAAAAAGAGCTAGGGCGCTTTTCCCAGCCCTGGCCAGAAGGGAAAGCGGCTGTTTTTCTGCAGTCCTCCTTGATCCCCCGCTTTGACCTCAAGGCCCCTGTTTTCATCTGCGCCACGGATTCTCCTCCCCCAAGGGGTCGAGAACCGCAGCACGCGGCGTTTCTCACTAAAATTTGTCCCTGGGGCTGATTCCGAAGCCGCCCCAAGGCAAAGAAGGCCTGCGCGCTCTCCCTACGCTCACCACCCTCCCCGTTTTGCCCCTACCCAGTCGCACTTCAGGAAAATGAGCTCTTCGGAAAGAAAAGCGTCTTGGTTGAAGCCAGCAAGCTCGCAGAAATGATGTAAATGGCCGCAGGGCTTTTCCCGCCCCTTCCCCTCTGCTACTTTTTTTTTTTCTTTTCCGAGTGAACTGTGAAGATCTGTGAAAATAATATCAGGGTTTTCCGTCAGAATGAGCTTTACCCTGCACTCAGGCGTGGCGTGATCTGACCCGACACATCCAGCCATCTGTGCTATCTATCTGCCTTCTGATTTACCCAATCTGTACACGCGGCGTACAAAGTGTACTTGATACTAAAGAAAAGGCAGACAGGCCCAGTTCCGAGGTGAACCTCGTCGTCTGATTTTCTTGGACGCCTTTCCCCAGTATTTCCTTTCCACCAAATAATAATAAGCCCCATCAAAAGGCCCGCATGAGATCGTGGTTTCCTCGACGGAAGCCTCAGAAAGCGGTATGATGTGGATGTCAATTGGCAATCAATACATGTTGCCAATCCAATCTATTGGCCAGAAGGCAGAGTGCCAAAAAAAAAGGCCCATGCTCTCTGCGGGAGGGGTCAGTGCTCCGTGGCTCTACCTTGCCACCTCCCTCCTTTCTCTGTCTTGCTGTCACTGAACTGGTTCTGATCTTAAAGAGAAGAAAAATAAATAAAAAGCCAAGATTCCACCCCCACGCCAGTGGTTGAATGCTCTAGGCAGAGGAGGTAAGATCAGCCTGCGGTGAGAAGGAGCGAATCTATGTTCTCATAAAGATCTCTGAGGTGGCTTTTTCAGTTGCTGTGCTGACCTACGGGTGACTTCTCCCTCCAGATGTGGCCGCCGCGCACTTATTCAGCCCACTGAACTAGAGAGGGGGGCACCATGAAGTATAACTTTATTTGGGTCAGAAGCCCCTGCAGCCACCTTTCCTAGCGCTACCCCTACCCAGACCTTTCTTGGTGGTTAGCACCTACTCCTCAAGCGTGAGTCCTTGCCGCCCTTTGAGACAGTTTCGGGAAGCCTTGGAAGGGAGTTAGAGTGCAAACTGACCTCCTCTAGAGATCTCTGGTCCTGCTCCTTGTCTTCCAGATTTGCTGCCCACGCAAAAGAGGTAAGTGGCAGACAGGCAGGAATGGGTGCCTAGGAGGTGGGGGGGGGGAAAGACCCATTTCCCTCCCTGTCCCTTCGGCGCGTGAACTCGCCGCGGGGTTTGCCCGCTCCGCCACGTTTAAACTTGTGAGCCCTGGGAGGGTTTGCTTTCCTAGTCCTCTTTTGTCCTCTGGAGCCCCTCCGACCCAGGCACGGCATCGCCCCCCAGAGTGAATTCCTGCAGCCTCCCGCCCCTCCGGTGGGGAACCGGGAGGGAGGGGCCGAGGAGGGGGAGCCGGGAGGGCGAGCCGCCGCGGTTCGGTTTTCGCCTCTGCGCCAGCCACTCCTACCTCTCTCTCTCTCTCTCTCTCTCTCTCTCTTTTTTTTTTTTTTTTTTTGTCCTCCTCCAGGTTCAGCAAAAACCCCGAGCAGGCTCCTTGCAAACCGCGGGCGCTGTCGAGTCCGGGGAGGTGCTGAAATGGCCGGGGCGCGCTAGCCGCCGCCTTGATTGGCAGAGCGGCCGGGTGACAGACAGGGGGTCCCCGCGGCGCCCGCGGCTCCAACCCGCCCACCCCCAGTTAGCGGCGCGGTCTGGCTGGCTGGCTGGAGGGCCCTGGCTGAGCAAGCCCTAGCCGAGGCCGACCCCGCAGCCCTCTCCAGGCGGGAAGGCTCTCCCCACCCCCATCCGGCAACCCCCAGCCGCACCCTCCCGGCCCCGCGGGCATCCGCTGCGCGTCCTGCCCCTGGGCGCCCGCGCAGCAGCTCCATGTTCCAGCTGCCCATCCTGAACTTCAGCCCCCAGCAGGTAGCCGGGGTATGCGAGACCCTGGAGGAGAGCGGCGACGTGGAACGCCTGGGTCGCTTCCTGTGGTCGCTGCCCGTGGCCCCGGCGGCCTGCGAGGCCCTCAACAAGAATGAATCGGTGCTGCGCGCCAGGGCCATCGTGGCCTTCCACGGCGGCAACTACCGCGAGCTCTACCACATCCTGGAAAACCACAAGTTCACGAAGGAATCGCACGCCAAGCTGCAGGCGCTGTGGCTGGAAGCGCACTACCAGGAGGCGGAGAAGCTGCGCGGACGGCCGCTGGGGCCGGTGGACAAGTACCGGGTGAGGAAGAAGTTCCCGCTGCCGCGCACCATCTGGGACGGCGAGCAGAAGACGCACTGCTTCAAGGAGCGCACGCGGCACCTGCTGCGGGAGTGGTACCTCCAGGACCCCTACCCCAACCCCAGCAAGAAGCGCGAGCTCGCCCAGGCCACCGGACTCACCCCCACGCAGGTGGGCAACTGGTTCAAAAACCGCCGGCAAAGAGACCGAGCGGCCGCAGCCAAAAACAGGTCAGAACCGCGAGGCCCTCCGGGCGTGGGGCGCCGTCGGGATGGGGCGGGAGAGGCTTTCCCGGGCGGCGCCCTTCCCCGGCGTCTGGGGGTAGTTGGGGATGCAGTCTTGGGTTCTGGATTCCCGTGCCAACTCCCGGCTCCCCACTTTCTATCTGGTTCATGGCGTTTGCAGCAGCTGTACGGGTCACTGGAGTTGGGGGTGCATGGGGAGAGAGAAGAGATGAAAAGCTCAGGATCAATCAAACATCCAGAGGCCCAAAGCTAATTTTTGCTAGCGCGGACCCAGGCTCTTATCTAGTTAGCACGATTTTTAAATCCCGGCGGCATTCCTCCCCGTGCTCTGAAAAAAAGGTTTTCGTTTTCGAGGGTCTCAGATACTGCGAGGCAGAAGGCTCGTCCCGGGCCACGTTTTTTTCATTCTCCAGAGGGTGGATTTTACATCCCAGGCCCGAGCTCGCCGTGCAACCTGCAACCTCCAGGCAGCATTTCTTTCTTTCTTTCTTTCTTTCTTTCTTTCTTTCTTTCTTTCTTTCTTTCTTTCTTTCCTTCCATCTTTCCTTCCTTCTTTCTTTCTTTCTTTCTTTCTTTCTTTCTCCTTCCTTCCCTTCCTTCCTTCCTTCCTTCCTTCCTTCCTTCCTTCCTTCCTTCCTTCCTTCCTTCCTTCCTTCCTTCCTTCCTTCCTTCCTTCCTTCCTTCCTTCCTTTTTCTTTAGCTGGAATACAGCAGATTCCAGCATGAAGCCTGGGCACACATACCCTTAGGAAAAGAATCCACGCCCCAAAGCCTTCTCTCTCCCGCTTTGCATTTTCCTGACAGTTCTCCAGCAAATCTCCGGACGGTGGGTGACAACATAGGAAGCTTTGGGGGAGGCTAAGGCGGAATTCGTGGTGAGCCGAGACAGGGCATGAGGGAGAGCAAGGCAGAGGAGCAGCTGTGCAGCGGTCCAAACCCCTCCGCCTCGCCTTCCCCGCTTTGTGGAGGTCTGAGGAGGAGAGTCTTGCCCCCGGGAGCTGCGGGCAGACCCGCGGAGCAGAGGGAGCCGGCGTGGCAGCTGGGTGTCTCGCTCTGATTCGCGCCCTCTCCTTCCCTCGCAGACTCCAGCAGCAGGTTCTGTCCCAGGGCCCGGTGAGGGTGCTGCGCTCGGAGGGAGACGGCGCGCCGGAGGTGTTGGGCGTCGCCTCCAGCCCGGCCGCCAGCCTGTCGAGCAAAGCGGCCACGTCGGCCATCTCCATCACGTCCAGCGACAGCGAGTGCGACATCTGAGCTGCACACTCGTCCGCTCAGCAACGGAATCCAGTGTAAAATCGAGACACACGAAATCAGAGAAGAGAGGGCGAGGCCGGCTAGCAACACCGGCGGAGGCTGCGGCCGGGGACCCGCGGGCCTAAGTGGCCCTGTTTGCCAGCCGGCGCCGGGGCCCGCGGCGAGGCCTGACCACCGCCGCTCCTCGGCCCTCGCAGCGCTTTTTCTGAAGGATCTGGCTGCAGAGACCCCCTTGGAACGTTCCTGCAAGCTGAGCGCCCGCCCTTGAGTCCCCTGTGGGTATTTCACGTCGAAAGGACGCTATTATATATATGTATAACTTTTGCTTCGAAGGTTTCTTTTAAAAAAAAAACAAAACAAAACATATATATATGCTGTTTATTTACTTATTTAAAAGACTTCCGCGTTAGGTTTCTCTGTAGCTTGGAGAACTTGCTGTTTGGAATGCAAGCTCACGCATTCTGTGTGAAGAAGCCAAATAATAAAACAACTTGGTGGATAACCTTTCTTAACTAAGGGAACGGCTATCTCATTAAAAAAAAAAAAAAATCACTCTTTTTCCCTTTCCCAGGCATAGAGATGGAATCTGATCCAAGCGGCCTGCCCGACTTCTCTATATCCTTCGCTATCTCTCGGCATATGTTTTTAAACAACCGCTGATAGGCGGCTGAGCACCTGCCACATTGTACCCTGTAAAAATGTATGTAGACATATCCATAAACACAGACACATTGCCGTATTAAAACCTGGAATTCGGAACCCAAGCATCCTACCTACAGTACCGCTTTATAGTCACCGCGCGGATCGTGAATTAATTAATTAATCATTTTTATGAAGTGTTAGTGACTTGCAAGAACAATTTGAGAAGACAAATCCTAGACTCGGGTAAGGAATCCCGTTTTACAAAAACGCGAAGACACGGGGAACTTGATAATAAAAGGTGTTTCCATTCTGTTTGAAGCCCCTCCCATTCACAAGCGGAGGGCACTCGGTGGTCATTCAAGGTGGGTGTGCAGCGCGTGTGGAACTGAGCTCTTATTAAGAGAAAAGAAGACAGGAGAGGTTGTCAGTAAATAATCTAGCATCCTCCTGCTTCAGAAGTGGGCTTTACTCGAGTAAATGATTTTTTAACAAGAGAAACGCTAAGACAGAAGACAATATGCAGGTTATATGCCGCCGATAAAGAGACGCTGCAGAGAAATGACAGTCATTTCCTAAATCAATGCTCTGCATTTAACATGAAACAATTCATCAAGGACTTCATTTTCTTGGGAATAGCCTTAGTTAAAATATGAAATATTCTTAGCATGTAATTGTTCTTTCTATATACACGTCTGCATGAACACTCATACACACACACACACACACACAATCTGCCACTTTTGCATTAAGAAAGTAAATGATATCTAGATTACCTAAGATGTTGTTTTTTCCGAGGGAAATGGATTGCACAGTCTGAAATTTGACATTGATCTTTGAGTCACTTGGGCTGGACTTCTCCCAGTTAGAACCCTTTTAATTCTGTTCTCGGAAGGTGCTCCGTGGGTCAGATGGCTGCTAACATTTCTGAAGGCAAAAAAGGCTAAAGCACCAAACAAATGAAAACTGAAGTCCTGGAAGGTACTAGGTGGTCAAATGGCAACTGGAAGCTCAGGACCATGAGTAAGGGTTTATTTTTGTTTGTTTCTATGTCATTTAAACAGAGCTGGCTACTTTGGGCTTTATGAATGTGTACAAATGTTCCTTATCTGGCAAATTCTTGAAAATTAAAACTCATAACAACAACAAAAAGCACTAGATGGATAGGTCTAGGGAACTTTGTGATGAAATAGGTAATTCCCAAATCAAACAAATGCACTTGGGTGGCCCATGAGAGATTTCTATGGTAAAGGTCCTTCCCTTTCTTCCTAAAGCCTCTGGTAGCTCTTTGGATGCCAAGGGGAAGTCTGGAGGGGGGGGAACCCACCAAGAGTGTAAATTTTAAGAAAGGGTTCATTCTCTAGGTCATGTGAGCGACCAGTGCTAGGGGCCTGCAATTGAGGGTCTACTTGATTTTGTACCGTTGGTTATTGGTAGCGTTATGGCTCTAGTCTTGGCAATCAGGAGGCAGAGGCTGGCTGACCTCTGTAGGTCTGAAGTCAGCCTGGTCTACACAGCGAGTTCCAGGCCAGCCACGGCTACACAGTGAGACTGTGTTTCAAAAGCAACAACAAATCCCAAATCTTGCTGCACCCAAGCCTAGAACCAGCCCAGCAGAATCTGCCCAGTAGATTGCACACCAATGAAAATTTCATGGCTCTTGATCTTAAAATCCAGCTCCACCTCATTTCAACTATGGGATGATCTAGAACCTGGAGGAGTTTATTGGCAAATTTATCTTTCTTTCCCCCTTTCAATTCAGGGTTTTTCTGTGTAGATCAGGCTGGTCTTGAACTCACAGAGATCCTCTGCCTGCCTCTACCTCCCAAATGTTGGGATTAAAAGCATGGACTTATCTTTTATTTTTAGGTTGAGGGAGGTGGGGGAGGAAGGAACTAATTACTGAAATGATGTAAAAGAATTTGAGACTCTAAAAAAAAATCCCAGCCTACTTGTCAATTCAAATGATGTCTGAAAGCAGAAGAAAACATCTACCCTGCTCTCCAGAAAATAGAGTAAGGTTTGCAGGAACTAAGCTTTCTCTGTACAAAATAATGTTTAATGATACTTGCAGGAAAATATAAGGCCAAATAGTGAAGGATTTTTTTTTTTTCTATCTGCATTGGTGAAGGCTTTTGAATGAAGATATATCCTTTACCTAAATTAACAAGCTGTCCAAGAATTGTATTTGAAGTAGCTATAAGGTGGAGACTTGTTCATCTCATTTCATGTTGGAATCTTAGGGCAGTAACATTGTTTGAAGGATGTTTTTGTATGTTTACCTGAAATCTGGTGACGCTTTGTGAGTAATCAATTCTTCCAAATGACCCCCAGGTTGGAAATTAGCCTAGATATCCGGAGACTTACTTAATCACCTGAATCCTCCCATAAACATGTATTCTAAAGATTTTCTTTAAATTTTTTATATCAATCTTATCCTGGCCTGCAGAGCGTTAAATTCGAGGCAGTAGAAAGGCTCCATAAAGGTCCTGAGTTGAGGAAAACTGTCCACCCAGAAGGTTTCCTTTCTTCAATTCTCCACAATTTCCTCAAAAGCAATTAGTCCAGCACAGACGAAAAGAGAAGCCTTTTTACATTTCAACAGACCTGACCGAGGCCAGGATTTTTAATTCAGCCTCAGCTCGGCTCTCCTTTGGCTTCTCACCATTTCCAAAAACCCCCAAAAGCTCCCCGAATGCTTGGCTCCCCCCACCCCGGCCTCTACCGCAACCACCTAGTCCCCTGCCACCCCCAAAGCTCCCCTTCTCTCCCACACCAGTTTGTTTATAAAAATCCAGCGGGAAGAGGGGAGGGGAGCCCAGACTGAGGGTGGGGGGGAGGGCTTGCTCTTTGTTTACATTAAACAAATGACAGGCAAAGAGCTCCGGCAAAGTCTTCCTTGACCTCGTTCTCTCTCTCCAATTTTCACCGAAAGGAAAAGAAAAAAATATTGTATCCGAAGAGCCGGTGAATGGGGCGGGCGGAGGGGAGCCTCAGCTTCTGGCTCTATTCAGCCGGGACCCCAACGCGGCCGATTTCCGCTCCCATTGTGAGGCGGGCGGCGGGGAACGGGGGTCCTCGGGGCTGTCAGGCGGCTCAGCGTAATCAGGGCTAATGACAGCGGCCCGGGGGCCCCCCGAGGGACAAAGCACGGGGCCGCCGGGCTTTGTCGGCCTGAATGGCTAATGGCTTTGCCCGCGGGCTGCGAGGGGGCGGGCGGCGAGGGGAGACCCGGTCATTGTCCGCGCGCTGGCCCGGGCGCGTCCCCCGGAGCTCGGCGCGCGCCCCCGAGGCCTCCCCCGACCCCCCCGGCAGGGCCGGTACGCGGACGCGTGGGTCTCCCCGAGGGGGCGGCCCGGTCCACCCTCCCCGGCTCGGCCCGCCGGGTCGGTGCGGAAAGCGCGCTCCAAGCACCCGCGGCCAGCGCGCGGCATCCCGGGGAGCGCGCGGAGCGGAGGCCTCCAGCCGGCCCTGCCCATTGCTCCGCCGGCTCCGGGGCACGAGCGTCCCCAAAGCCGGGGACCCTGCTGAACAAAACCCCCGGCGAGGGCGGAGGCCCCCCGAGGGTGTCCCCGCCTCCCCCGGGCCGCGCTGCGCTCCCGGGGGCGCGGACGCCGCCGTCCTCCCGACAGTGTAGGCCGCTCCAGCCGCTGCGGCCAGTTAAGGCCTGAGCTGAGCCGGTCCGGCCTGGGCCTCCGGCTACACCGAGCTGCTGCCGCAGTCCGGGAACCCGGTTTGCAGACGCCGAGGTTGAGTGCAGAGAGAGGGAGGCGGTGCCATCACCCAAAGCGCCCGCGCTTGGGCCTGGCAGACCAGGGGACACACAGTCTTCTTTGAGGAAACCGCTGCTTCCTCAGGCTCCACCCTGCCTTGCCTACTATCCCCAGACGTTTTAGACCAGCTCTACCTTGAGACGAGCAAGTGGTTTGGTTTCCCTTCCCCTCCATCTCCCGAGACAAAGGGTTGTGAGCCGAGCGAGGTCTCAGTTAAGAGACCCTCTCACCGCAGCACCGTGTCCCCTCAGGCTCGTCTGCCCGATCCCTGACCGCTCATCTGTCAATCCAAACAGGCTCACACACACACCCCCTCCTCCAGATCTCTCGAGTCAGTTGGGGCTTCTCCCTTCGTGCTTATAATGTTTTTAAGCATTCTTTTATTTCTGTTTGATTTCTTTCCCCCTTTCAGAGGAGAATGTAAGCCCCTAAAGGGCAAGGCTTGGGCCTTATACCTCTTTGTTCTACCCTGAGCAATAGGTGCTCAATAAATATTTTTAAAAATACTGCGTCCGGTCTGTTCTACGCCGCTTTCCCTAGGAATGCAGTTGAACGAGCAGAGATGACTCAGAAGAGCCGACCCCCAGTTCGTCTCAATCCTCCAGGCTTGGGTGTCGGCTATTACTTTTCGGATCTTTGGGATGATTTTGGAAGGTGTGACACTCCAAGTATGTGGGTTTTTTTAAACACCCCCCCCTTTTTTTTCCTTGGAATTTTGTGGTTTAGAGTTCAGAACATGAGAACGATCTTCACGCAACGCGCTTTCCCAAACAGTAAGACTCGGGTCTCAAAATTTCTCAGGTGTTAACACTTTCAAAACCTGAAAAGGAAATTTCTGATATTTTTGTCTATAATGGGACGATGGAATTGACACAAAGAACTGCCTGCTTCGAATGCCATGCCCCTTTGCGGTAAGACTTACACCCCAAGCGTGTTGATGGGTAAGACCGTAAATGAATGGGTGCTGGGTGCCTTTGCTGAAGAGCTCCAGAGAGCTCTCTCTGCCTGTGATCAGATGTAAGCTCTCAGCTTCTCCAGTGCCACAACTTCTGGCCTGATGCCACGTTCTTGCCATGACGGACCCTAACCCTCTGGAACAGTTTCTGTATGAATCAGCAATAGGAACTTTGGGAAATTTTCTGAATTCAAAAGACAAAAACAACTGTCTTTAGGCGTAGGAAAGGGAGGATCGTGGAAGTGAAATGTGTGTATACTTTCCTGGGTATTTATTCCTTCGTCAGGCTAAGCCTGGAGGCCGGAGTCTGTAAGGACCATGGCTGGGTCTGGAGCTACCCACAGAGGAAGACCGGTCCAGCACTGGTCCCCTGCCTTGTACACTGTCCCTTTAGCCACCTGGCAGAGATGCAGAGAGCTAAGGAGTAGGAGAAAGAAGAGCAAGCAGCTCACTGGCCCCACTCCAGACTCTGACAACACCTATGGGAATGCGACCTGGGCCAGCTCTTGAGTTGGTTGGCCTATGGCTTCCCCATTATTTATTATCTGTTATGAAATTCTCCCTGGAACAGATTTCTCTTCGGCCTCTCAGCAGGCTTACCATTAATTAGCCCACACAGAACCTTTGTTCAAATGCTGAAAAGAATCACTTCAAGGAGACATTTTGCTGCCGCGTATTGAACAGTTGCAATAAGTATACAAATAAAAACAAAAACGAAAAAATGAGAGGGCAGGTGAAAGGATCTCTCTTACCATAGGGAGATACCAGAAAGATACTGTTTTACTACTCCAGACAGGCGTCCCTCCCCAGACAAGAATCTGCTTGGCCTTGGTCTTGGATGCCCCAGCCTGCAGCACCACCACAAAAAAGAAAGTTTTACTATGGATCAACTTCCTAGGCTATTTCTATTATAACAGGAGAGTGCACCCTCTCTTCTTTCCTCTCTCTTGTCTGCCCCCTCTTCTTCTTGTCTCTTTTATCCTCCCATTCCAGTCTTGACCCACAAATAAAACAGTAATACACAAACAGAATCACAGACTAAGCATCCATTTTCAAAACAGAGATTGATACCTCACTCCCGTGCTTAGACTAATTTAAGATGGAATACAAACAGAGGATTCATGGAAACCTTAGCTCACAAAAGCCTTATGAAAAATCTGCCCGATAACAAGCTCATTCAACTTTAAAATTTAATGAACAGAAGCCAGTGAACTGTATAATTTCAAATTCTGATAAAAAATATATAAGGCTATCTCCTGGAAAATAATTTTAGCCTGGATCTGTCAATTTGCAGCATGAGAATACTGATTTAATGTTTGTTTTTCTCAATAAACTGATTAGATGTGAATTTTTTCTTTTAGATTTTTTTTTCATGTATGTATGTGCACCACCTGTGTGCCTTCAGCCTACAGAGGTTAGAGAAGGGCATTGATTGGATTTCCTGGAACTGGAATTATGGGTGTTTTTGAGCCACCATGTGGGTGCTGGGAACTGAATCTGGGCCCCCTGCCCGAGCAGCGAGTGCTCTTAACCACTGAGACATTTCTCCAGCTCCTAGACTTGAATTTTCTAACCATGAAATCAGATACCTAGTGTTAGGTGACACATATCAATTTGGTACATGAACAGTTTGGATAGTGATAAACTAGGTTTTTTTTTTTTTTTTTGCATGTCAAACCTTTTCAGATATTTAGGATATTACTAATAATTGTCTAAACTAAGCACCATTCAAACATATTTTATTGTATTGGGTATACTCCTGGCTTTCTACAGATCTGTGGTCATTAAATTTTTTTTTTTTCAACTAAAGACATATGCATGCATACTAGAACATTTCTTTTCAAAAAAATATTTTTTTTTTGCAGGTAATTGTGACTGTTTGAGAGCCAAGTTGAAAAAACACCAACAGCGGAAAGAAAACACATTTAAGCGGTCTGTAGCTGCGGCTCGGGACCTGACAAGGCAGATTCAACCAACCTTGTCTGAAATGGCCAATCATTATGAAGCTGCACAAGTCATTCAACTCTCAGGCTTTACCTCTGTGAGTGAGGCATGGGGAGAATCTCTCAGGGCACCTCACATAACAGATGCTGAAAGATTGAGTCTTTGCCTCACTTCTCCTGGTTGAGTGTCAAAGCAAAGAAATGCTACATAAGCTCCCTTTTAAAGCTAGTTTCATTGTGTGCATGTATGGTGCATGTATGTATCCGCGTGTTGCACATACAGCGTGGTGCATATGTCAGCAGACAACCTTGTGAAGTCAGTTCTCTCTTTCTACCTTTCTGTGGATTTGGGAGATGGAATTCAGGTCACCTTTAAACGCTGATCCTCCTTGAAGGCCCTAGGCTCCCATTTAAGGATGGAGTTGGGGCCAACAAGATGGCTCAGCGGGTTAAAGCACTTGTGGCTATACCTGAAGACCTGAGTTCCACACCCAGGACCCAAGCTCTAGAAGCTGCATGGAAGAAGGACAGAACCAACTTCTTCATTTTTCCTCTGAGCCCTCATACACAACCTGATGAGCAGCACCCCCCCCCCAACAAAACAGATAAATAAAAACATAATACAGAAATTTTTAATGGGGTTTACTTTTGTTTTGACAGAGACTTGCTGTGTAATTCAGGCTGACTGAGAAACGGTGATGTCCTGTCTGGGTTTTCCTAGTTTGGATTACAGGCATGTACCACCACAACTGGCTTCAAAAGTTGATTTTAACAGTCACCTTCTACGTAATGGAAATGTTGCTGACTTTTATGTGTACTTTTCTGACACTGGACATTGAGCATACTGCCTCAAGTATGTTTAGCGCCTGCTCTGCCATTGAACAACACTCCAGGCAAGCTGATATTGCCCTTAGCATCAAAATAGCTCCTGTTTACTTTGCCTGGGAGAAGAACCCAGTATCTTGGCCGTAACATGGCGACAATGGATATATCCGTGTTCATGAAACATCATATTTTCTATCTAGAGCTACTTACCATTTACACAGAACTCTTCAAAGAGGTCCTGGTCAGCGTCACATGACCCAACTTTATAGGTAAATATACAGTGTTCAGAGTGTGGCTCAGTGGTACAGTGCTTGACTAGCAGGCCCAAAGCCAAAGTTCAATCCCCAGCAACGCACACACACAGAGACAGAGACACAGAGAGACAGAAAGAGAGGCAGAGAAAACGCCCTAAATTATGAGTACAGAACTGAATAGTAGAATGGAAAGAAATGACAATTTAAAAGGAAATGCCCATGAAGATCCCACGCTTCAGAAAAACCAGAAACAGAAAATGCCCAAATTCTCATCAGCTAATAAACTACCTAAACAGAATGGAGTAAAGCCATATCACAGAATATCACACATCTATAAAAGAATGAAAAGGGAGCTAGGGAGATGGCTCGGTGCTTAAGAGCACTTGCTCCTTCAGAAGAGGACTGGAGCTGACTTCCCAGAACCCACACAGGGCGACTGCCAAACACCCACCGTCCCAGAGGATCTGAGCTTCTCTTCGGGCCTCCCCAGGCTCCTT
This sequence comes from Psammomys obesus, assembly GCF_907164565.1. Lineage (NCBI taxonomy): Eukaryota > Metazoa > Chordata > Mammalia > Rodentia > Muridae > Psammomys > Psammomys obesus. The sequence goes on along the minus strand of NW_026596166.1, from coordinate 7,731,843 downwards.
AAGTCAAGCACACACCGACTTAAGTAAAAATAAAACTTAATAAAAGAAACTGTGGCGTGTGCTACCCCACGCATATGCCCTCAAAATACGATAGACACAGTAGGCTATGTGCTGTATTTCACATTTGCACAAAAAAAACAGACGATAAAAAAAAAAAAAATCATAGGCATTACAATGTTTTTCGTCTAGCAAATAAACTACAAAATCCAGACAAATAACAAAATCATTTCACTAAGTGCCCTTCACACCTTTAGCTTTGCCCTGCTTTTCCTTTCTGCTCCAGATGATTTCTTTATTTGGTAAGGATTTGACAGTCAACTTCAAACAGAAAGGTAATTAGGTTTTCAAGGTGAATTGCCTTAAGTGCTTCTTATTGGCAGTTTAGAAACACCTTTGTCGTCGTCTTAGTTTATTATTGCTAAGTTAGTATATTATATTTTAGACTGGCATACATTTTTTTCTTGAAAGCCTCAATGACATTTCTTTCATATCTGAGCAGTAGCAGTTCATGATGCTTCGAGTTTCCTTGAACCGTGACCCAGCTGAAACAATCTTTACAGGGACAATGATCATCGGTGAGCTTGTGGTCGATGACTGTCGACGCTCCTATCGCAACATAAACACACGCTGGGCATTGGGCATATTCCTGTAAAGTGTTCCGCTCGGCAGCAGCTAGCAGCTTTCCTCAGAAGTGACAGCAAACCATAAAAACCTACGCCACTAAACCAAATTATCCCTTCCTTCCCTCCAGGGACCACAGTTATTCCAGCATCAGCCGGGAAAAGGCCAAATAGAGGGAGAGTGGAAGAGGAAATTGTCTACTGTAGTAAATCACTTAAAAAAAAAAAAAAAGCAAATTTTCAAAAACTGCATGATGGTGTGAATACAGTACCAGGAATTGTTTAGGGGTCTCAAAAGAGGCTGATACAGATGAGGGATCTTAAACCCTAATGAAAACAGACCCTGACGCCAAGCCCATTCTCCTTTTTTATTTCCCAAGATGATGTATTTTCCAGGAAAGTTTTTAACAGAGCTCTACTGAAAACCTGTTTTTAAAAATGATTCAGAGACCAGCCTGGTCTACAGAGTGAGTTCCAGGATAGCCAAGGCTACATAGAGAAACAAACAAAAACAAAAAAAGAAAAGAGAAGGAAAGAAAAAAAAAAAAAGATTCCAGGGTGTCACATGCTTTGTAATCCCACAACTGGAGAGGTGGAGGCAGGGAGATTAGGAGTTCAAGGCCACCCCTGGCTATACTCAGTGAAACTCTCCCATAGAAACCATCACAACAAAAAGACTTGTTGGTGGAAGAAGGGAGAGTTTAAGTTGTTCACGGAAAGCTAGACCCAGGATAAAAATGGCATCCACCTAACTTCTTTGCATATTCCAGCTCAGACCATCAAAAACTCTGTGTTCTTCATCTTCCCTTTAATACAGTCTATTTTCAGTTGTCATGGGAAAACACACACACACACACACACACACACAGAAAATCCAATTCACACCAGCATACAAATAACTGCTAAAAGCTTAATGAATTACCTACAGATGGGGCGCTGGGGTTGTCCTTACTAAACTGTGAGGAGATAATCCTTTAATTCAATACCCCCGACACTAATGACAGCAATTCAGACATCACTAGAAGGCTAGTAGAAAATTATTTTTGTTGGAAGGGAGCCAAGCATCCTTCAATCCTTTGCAATAAAGTAAATAGATAAAGAACTGATTTTTTTTTTAATTCAGATATCATAAATATTTCTTTTTAAATTTAAAGAAGGTGGTAGCACACACCTATAGTCCTAACAGTGGAGGCAGGCAAGTCAGAAGTTCAAGGTCAGCCTTTAGCTAAATAGCAAGTTTGAGACCATAAGACTACATGAGACCTTGTCTCAAAATAAACCTGAGCAAATACGTAAATGATAAAGTTAGAAATGCTAGCTGCCCTTGGAGGCTCTTCCTTCTGTCATCCTGTTTCCCACCAGGCTTCACTGTGTAGCAGCCTACATGTCCTCCTATCTCTTAGACTCGGGTTGGCTCTCGGCTCTGGCTCTCGGCTCTTGCTCTCAGGAGCATCGCCCTTCCCTCAACACAGGGCCAGAATAGGGGTGAGGCAAGCAAGGCGCCTGAGACGCAACTCCCACAGCCTGCCAGTTCAGGCTTGGCGGTTCAGAATGAGGAAGTGCTTAAACGGTTCCGTGGATGCCTCCTGCTCTTCAGTCACGTGTTTTGTGTGTGTACCACACCCCTTTCCTACCTTCATTTGGTAGCAGCACCTTTAGGAAACTGCCTCCTCCCCTTCAGCGTATTTCCAGAAGGGCTGAGAGTAGCGAATCCCAACCTCCCAACCCATAGGGCGCTAGAAACTGGGGCAGCCCTTTCCAGAAAATGTTGAATTGACAAGAGAGGAGCTGTTTTCTGTACCCTTTGATGGAAAGTGTAAAACATGTGACCCGCGTCATATCATGGGTCACGGGAAGGGTCATAAGGAAGAGGCAACCTCGGGAGGTAGAACAAGCCTGTGACCTGTAACCCCTCGAGGGCTGTGGCAGGAGCATCGCAAGTTCAAAGCCTGCCCAGGCTAGAGGAGGAGGAGAAGCAGGATGGTAGGGGTAAAGCCTAGAATGTTTATTACTTTCCCCAGTTGACCCCACCCAGGTAGGTGCCCATGCTCCACTCTCCAGGCTCCGCTCAGAGGCCATTTTCCTCTTTGATCCATGAGTTTTAAGCTCCCCTTTGTGTGAACTACCGTGGAATTTAAAGTGTGTCTTCTAGTCATTTAGCTTCGTATCTAGTCATTTAGCTTCGTATCTGTCATCTCCTACTATATAAGTCTTTAAGGCTGAGATTTACAGTCTCTGTAATCTTCCCAAAATTGAGTGTAGACTCTTTCCAACAGGAAAAAGGCAATAGATATCTGCAGAATAAATGAACTAAATGATCATAATAATTAAAGGATGGCTAGAATCATTAAGTTTCATTTCAAGAAATTTTATTCCAAATGAGCTAAAGTTCAAAACAGAATTTTAAAAATAATGTATTTTATCAAGAATGAATATAAGGTACGGCTATTGATTGCCAGGGAAACAAGTAAAAATTAAAAGGTGTCAGCATTTTATTTTAAGTTCAGGAAATAAGACCTTCTGTTTGCTCATATCTAAACAAATAAATAAATTCTAGAAGCACAAACAAGAAACAGCGGTTTCAAGCTGCAGGGAACAACTGAGCAAATGAAATCCTGAAATTAGAGAAAATTTCCATGTATAATTTGTAAATTATTAACCTTATGATCAATGCCTCTTCAGTAGTTAAGCTGTGGCTTAGGTCGTGTGGCTCAGTGGTAAGATATGTTTCCGCACGGCCCTCCCAGTTTGGTTGAAATCCCATTTTTTTTTTAACCATCTTTGACTTCTGATGTTAACTGTTATGAGGTCCAAGCTCTGTTGTCCAGAAAGAAGGAGGGTTACCGGAGATTGAGGAGAATTTGAGGAGGTTTAGACTGATAAGATATACTTGACTCACTCCAGACCAGGGCTGCTCCTTAGGCAGCTGGTGGCAGGCACCCAGGCACGCCCTGATGTGCACAGGCTACGAACAGGTGGGCACTGGCACCCACACCAACTAGAATGCGGGCCTCATGGAGGTAGGCCCACAGACCTACAGCAAGACACTCCCAGGCAGGCGGAAGGCCTCAGGCCTCAGGGCCGTATTTATACGGAGTCACACGCTCTCAGGCCCCTGGCAACTGCTATTTTGTGCTGACTCGCAGGCTCCCAAATATGCAGTATCAACCACAGCTAACTTATACCGGGTGTTCATATCAGCGCCATGTTGCCTAAATAGAAACTGACCCCCCTGGACCTTTGCTTCCAATTGTTCATCACCTCGACCGGCTACTTTGCTTGTCACCGGCAGCTGCTGCTGCCTCAGACCTTGCGGTTATGTTAAGCTTCCTTTCACAGCTGGTACAGAAGCAGCTGCCTTTGCTTGTCTGAGAGACGGTTTGGGGTCTCTCTCCTAACGTAAGCGGGGAATCTCTTCTCGGACGCCATCCTCCCTTACAATCTAGTCTATTATAAGTTAGCGGTATTAGAAGCAGCAACATATAAAATGCAATGGTGTCTAACAGATTCCTTCAAGGGCACTGAACTGGGGGAACAGCCAGCCTGCTGTCACTGGCCCAAAGCTTGTCTGTCATAGCCCGTCTGCTTGGTCACCTCATGCCGAATCCTCTTCCTCCTCAGTGTTCTGGCTCTGCTGTTTTAACTCTTCATCTTTTCCTTAGCCCCAACCCCTACACTTACTGCAGTTCTCACCACACGCTCTCTCCCTCACTACTTGCAGAGACCTAGCCTCTGCGTCAATATGGGGGCCTAAAGCAAAACAAACCCATAATTCTGAGAGAAGCAGAGCGCCTCAGGCAGGCACCAGGTGAGGTCCATTACTGCATGATGGCGTGTTCGACCTCCCAAGGCCGAAATGAGAGAAAAACATTGAAAGCAGATGAGGTCATACCCAGAAGTCTGCCCACCAGGACAGAGAGAACACAGGGCTTCAGAGCCAAGGCTATAAAAGAAACCAGGAAGAGTCCAGAGTGCTGGTGCTTCCGGCTGGGAGTGGTAGAGAGTCTATCAAATAAACATTCTCTTACGCGTTTGTTAAATCAAACTGCAAACACAAGAAAAAGTAATTCTGAATTAATTCACCTTAATGTAAAACATTAAATTGATTTCCCCTCACTCTGTCCTTCCCACTTAAAAAAAAAAAAAAGGAAGAAAACAGAAAGAACATCCTGCCTGAAATACCAAATTGCTTTCTGGAGTCACTGTGAGTCACCACTGGAATTCTGTGATTTAATTTGTATCTCTTTGTTAACATGTGATTTAATTTGTATCTCCTTGTTAAGGTAGCACTGTTGACATCCTTCCCCACGTGCTTTCTCACCATGTCCTGTCTCAGCCGCAACAGATGATGTCTCTAGGTTTCTTCTCAAATTCTATGACCTTCAGCAGAGGTAAGGCTGGTCTAAAAGAGAGGTGGACTTAGCAGCTATCCCAAGAAAATGAAGGACCCATGGCTATTTTATATCTCAAGTAAAGTACGGCAGTAGAGACCATTACTGACTCTCATTCTGTAAGGCTGGCTCTGAGGGAAGCTGAGGACCCTCTCTACTTCAGAACAAGCCCCAAAGGCTTCTAAGAAAAGCCTGTGCAATGGTTGGTCCTGACTGATGAGAAAGGGGATGGATAAGGAGCAGGGCTGAAGCTGAGACATGAACTGTAAAGATGGAGCTAGGCAAGAAACAGTTTAAAGTTTTTTAATGTAGAAAAAACTCTGAATTTTTGAAAGCAAATCTGTTACTTATCTGATTGTATTACACTGTGGGTAAGTAGTTCGATTTCTCTCTTTGATCCCAAATCTTATTTTTAAGCCCAAACCTATTAGTAAAAAAAAAACAACAACAACAACAACAACAAAAAAAAAACAACCAGCAGAGCTGGGAGGCAGGGGCAGGTGGATCTCTGTGAGTTTGAGGCTAGCGTGAAGTACAGAGTGAGTTCCAGGATAGCCAAGACTACTCAGAGAAACTGTCTCAAAAGACCAACATAAAACAAACAAGCAAACAAAAAACTAGCAGGACCTCTAGGCAGTAACACAACCTTTTGTTGAAAATCCACATATCGTAGCCAGGACTGTCATCCAGAATAGTCCCTGGAGCATGCTGGGAGGCTGTAACCTCAAGACTCCATTCCAGGCCTGCCCAGTTGGTACTCTCAAGTCCCGGAACCAAACTCATATCACCAGGCTCGCAAAGCAGGCGCCTTCGTCGGCTGCACCATCTCGGCAGCCCCTCCACGGTGTCTCTAAGCTGACAATCATCTTGGGGCTCCAGAGTACTGCAAGTCAGACGTCCAAACCCCTCCCTACCCATGTTTCCACAACAGTCTGTCTCGTCCGCTGCCCCTTGGGCTCCCCTCTTCAGGACCCAGCTGATACGCGTTTGTGTTTCTTTCCCGATTGCTAATGTTTCAGAGTATTTTTAAGTCTGAGCAGTTACCTAGTGGACAGGACAATAGATTGCCCTATTTGTGAGTGGATGCTAAGGACACTTCATAGAAGCCCCATGCTTCAATACTACGAGAAGAGCCACCGTTCACTGATAATGACATGGGAATCTAAACGGTTACGAGGCTTTCAAAAACACTGAGTGTGCCGCGACCGTTATAAAAGATTGCTTCCGTTCAGATCATTTGGCAAAATGAAAACAGACCAGCACAGACGTTTACAGGGCAAAAGCAAGCCATCCCATTTACCCCTCGAAATCCAGAGACAAGGCATGCGTTATCTAGAAAAACAGAACATAATCTAAAATGATTTTTGCTATCATCTTGAAAGGATGTGGTCGTTACAATATGGTGACACCCTTTTGATTTCCTTAAAAATAATCACTTTGGGGGCTGGGGATGGGAGGGGGGCTTGGTGGATTAAAGATCTTGCCTGATAACCTGGGATCGATCCCGAGGACCACAAGATGGAAGGCAAGGGACTCCAAGCTTCTGCCCCTCTCCCCAGAGGAATGAATGGATGAAGGAGTGTGATTTCAAGCAATCACTTCTTTCTGCCACTGAGTTTAGGTTATCAGAGGGAAGATCCCCTTCAGGATTACCTCTAACCCCTACGTAAGGTCAGGAAAGGCACTGTTTGGGGATGTTCAGATGGCCCACATCACCGCTTCTCCTGGCCTGGACCACCCTTGGTTAACATTTCATACCCATACCTGCCTCCGTGTTCTTCTCCTTTGTCCGTCTTTCTTTCTCTAACTAACTTTCTCTAACTGCTTAGGGTGAAGGAACTCTTCCTAGCCTGCCTGTCACTACTGGGTATAAATCAAGTTGATAGTAATAAAATCACAACCCCACATCATAGATCCACGAGAAAAATAATAACAGCAAATCTATAAACATGATCCTTATTATATCAACTAGAGTCACGTAAAGCTGCAGCTCAAGGCGGCGCTGGGGATGCAGCACGGCGATAGAACATCCTTTTGAAATGTGGGGAACTCCAACAACACGTGTGTAAGTAGGAGCCTTGCAGGCAGATGTTAGCCAGGCTTGTTACTGACCTCCGTTGCCCTGTGCGTCTGCAATGCGTGTGCTGGACAATTCGTACTCGTACAGCAGCTGGCAGCCACTTGTAGCAATTCAGGATTGATGGGTAAGAAGTTTGCTGGGAGCCGGGCATAGCGGCTCACATCTATAATCCCAGCGCTCAGAGAAGCAGAGGCGGGTGGATCTCTGTGAGTTCAAGGCCGGCCTGGTCTACAGTGTGAGTCCAAGGCAGCCAAGGCTACCCAGAGAAGAAACCCTGTTTTGAAAGACAAACAAACAGGAAGTTTGCTGGGGGGTGCTAAAATTCTAACTAGTTTTTATTGTCTTTCTACAGCAAAAAGGACTTCAAGTTGCTCTTTACACCACTCCTGATACTGTTCATACTGATGCCGAGGTTAGAGCTCAGAGGCAGGTTATCGTCTAGTGCGTGGAAGGTTCTGTGTCCCATCCCCAGCTCCAACAGTAACAACTGCTTTTCTTCAGCAAACATTCAAATATTATTTTGTTCCATTTGGCTAAGTGAAATGTACTTGCAAGTTAATGCTACCTGTTTCTTATAACATTTTTTTTTAATGTGGCTGATGGAAACATTTCAATTTCCTGCATGTCTGGCTTGGTATCTCCACTGGACTGAGCTGTTAAGACACTGTTCAGTGGTTAGGGCACAGTGCGGAGTCAGATTGCCACGTATCTTTTATGCCATCATTCAACTTCTGACTTAGATAACTCTGCTCTGAGATCTTCAGCCATCCGTTCCTCTTGAATGGCTTGAATGGATCCAAATAGGCATGGTGGTTCCCGTTAGGAACCTGTCCAAAGTCAAACAAACTGAAGACTTGATCCCCAGGTGAGGTTGACATTGGGAGGTGATTTGAATTTCAGAGTTGCTAAATTAATGGATTTAGCTATCAAGTGATTAATTATTGAGTGAGCATTTTTAAAATTATTTTATGTATATGAGTGATTTGTTTGCATGTTTGTCTGTGCATGGCATACATACTGTGCCTGAAGAGGTCAGAAGAGGGCATCAGAGTCACTGGAACTGAACTTACAGTTGTTTGTGAGCCACTGAGTGGATGCTGGGAAATGAACCCAGGTCCTCTGCAAGAGCAGTAAGCACTCCTAACTGCTGAGCCATCTCTCTCCAGCCCTAATTCACACAATTAAGTTTGGGCTGATCTGGAAAAGAACAGAAAAGTCCTGAGGATGATATAAGGAACTGTGTTAGCTTTCGATTGTTGTAATAAAATACATAAGTAGCTTAGAGAAGGGAAGATTTTTTTCTGGCTTGTGGTTTTGGAGGTTTCAGTCCTAAGAGCATTGCTTTGGACCTGAGGTGAGGTAAAATGTCCTCATGGTGGGAGGATAGAGCAGAAGAAGCTTCTTGCAGCGGCAGCTAAGAAGGAAGAAGAGGAAGAAAAAGAGAAGGAGGGGGAAGAAGGTAGCTTTGAGAGAGACAGACAGACAGAGAACACGCTCTGCCCTTCAGCTAAGCCTCCCTCTTTTGGAGTCATTGAGCTGAAAATCACCATCTGAAACTCCAGTTACCAGGAAATCCACAGCCCTCTTCTGGCCTTTGTAGGCACCAGGCACACGTACGGTACACACACACATACATGCAGACAAAAACAATCACATACATAAAAAAATGAAAAACTAGTATGACTGTATAATTCTGAATTCATAACACTTAGTTTATAGGGCTGTTTGGAACATTGAGTTTAATGAGTACTGTTGGAAAAAAGTTTTCTTCCTATCTGTTTGAAAACTGCTTTGTGGACAGGCTGTGGTGGAGTATGCCTTTAATCCCAGCACTCAGGAGGCAGAAGCAGGCAGATCTCTGAGTTCAGGCCAGCCTTGAGTACAGACTGAGTTCTAGGATAGCCAGTGATACCCAGAAAATCCCTGGCTCAGAAAGAGAGAGGGAAAAACACAGAGAAAGACAGAAAGAGAATGAGAGACACAAAGGAGAGAGGGACAGAGACAGACACAGATAGACAGATGGACAGACAGAGACTGAGAAGAGCTTGTTGATTATATTTTTCTCTAGGACTTTGTACTTCTATACCTACGATCTATGCTGTCACTCTTTCTTCACTCACAGTCCCCTCATTCCTCTTGCAGTTTTGTAAAATGTTGAAATACCCAAAGTAAAAAATTCTTAAAGTCTAAAGTTCTCCAAAACTTGCAGTAGAAGCTTTAAAAACTTAGTTATGGTATGCAAATATGTTTTTGTTTTAATCCCAAAACAAAAATGGGATATGGAATTGCTTTTAGTTTGTCCACGGCTGATAATTGCTTCGTGTGACTCAGAGAGGCACGTGATCTTTGCCAGCTGAAGTTAGTGGAATTCTGAGGAGGTTCTGGGAAAGTATAAATATGAGAATGCAGAGAGACAGAAGGGTGGTGGGTTGGAGGAGATGGAGAGAAGCCTTTGAGGACACGGATGTTGAAAGAAGGTGCCTGTTTACCTGGACTACTGATGACTAGATTGGTATTGCCCCAAAAGAACCCGACGACCCTAATCAGCAGGAACTAGTTCTAAGGAGGTCTATGTCCCATTTCCCTTCTATCCTTCTTTCTCACCCACCTAGGGTTGGGGTCTTGGAAGGAAAGTAGAGGCTTTAGGAACCCCAAATAAAGCAGTTTAAAAACTAGCGCCTACAAAAAACTTGAAGCTGGGAAGACTGCCCAGGTGACAGAATAAAAGAATGTGGACCGTTCTGTCAGGTAGGAGCCAGAGCATGGTGGCTTGTTCCTGTAATCCCAGCACTGAGAAGTGGACACAGCAGTATACTTGGATTTTGTGGATGGCCGAAAGTGTGAGCTCTAGGTTCAGTGAGAACCCCTGTCTCAAAAAACAATTAATTAAGAGACCAATTAATGAAGGCCACTCTGGCCTGCACACACACAGAAACACATCCATACACACAGAACACAAACAGAAGAAAAAGCTTCCCGAACCACAGTCTCAAAGGCTTGGTCCCAGTATGGTGGTATTAAGAAGTAGGGTCTAAGCTGGGTGGTGGTGGCACATGCCTTTGATCCCAGCACTCCAGAGGCAGAGAGGCAGGGTGATCTCTGTTAGAAGCCAGCCTGGTGGTCTGCAGAGTGAGTTCCAGGACAGCTGAAGCCACAAAGTGAGATCCCTGTCTCCAAAGAGGGAGGGAGGGAGGGAAGAAGGAGGGGAGGGAGGGAGGGAGGGAAGAAGGAGGGGAGGGAGGGAGGGAGGGAGGGAGGGAGGGAGGGAGGGAGGGAGGAGAGCCAGGGTCTAGTGGGAGGTGAGTAGTTCTTTGGGGTGCTACTCTAAAATGTAGTAACAATTGTCTCACAGAATGAGAAAGTACAGTCCCTTGAAAGGACAGTGCTTTAAAAGAGGAGGAGGAAGGGTAGGACAGGGAGGGGAAGGGAGAGGAGCTACAGCTGGGGTACAAAGTGAATAAACCATAATTAATAAAAATAAAATAAAAATTAAAAGAAGAGTCTCTCTGCTGGGCATAGTAATGCACGTCTTTAGTCTTAGCACTTAGAAGCAGAGGCAGGCGGATCCCTGTGAATTCCAGGCCAGCCTGGTCTACACAGTGAGTTCTAGGACAGACATGGATGCACAGTGAGACCTTGTCTCAAAATAAAAATAAAAGACTCTCTCTCTCTCTCTCCTTCCCTCCCTCCTTCCCTCCCCCCTGCTCCTGGCTCTTCCTGTATGGCTATATGACCTCCCCCTCTCATCCCTTGTTCTCTTTCCATGATACCATCCATCCTGTGACACAGCCAAAAGCGCCCTCACCAGAGCCCAAGAGGTGTTGGACCCATGTCCTTGAAGCTCTAAAACTGTAAGCTAAACAAACCCTTCTTTATAAGGGCTCAGTCTTGGTTATGTTTCGTTACAGCAATAGAACTTGACTAATGCAATACTGTCTTCAGTGTTTTGTCATTTCAACACACCACCGCTGGAAGCATCATCAGGTGGTCTTCTCAGTTAGTTCCTTTCAATCAGCAATAAACTCCTGAGCTTCTTCTAACACCTTTTCGTAGTTTGCAGATTCATTTCTTCTCAGCACTGCCTCATGCTCCGCTGTGTGCAATGCACCATCGTGTCTTTGTCCATTTGCCTGCTGAAAGGCATCTTGGATGCTTCCAAGTTTCAGCCGTGGTAATAGAGCTGCTATCGGCATCCTTGTCCTGTGTTTCTCTTTCATAAGGACATCCTTTTAAATGGTTTTGCTGTTGTTTTCACTTTTGACAGGGGGTTTTGCTGTTGTTGTTAGTTTGTTGGTTAGTTGGTAGGTTGGTTTGTTTTGTAGCTGACTAGGACTGCAATTGCTGAATTGCATGCATGAACCATGCTTAGCTTTTCAAAGTGGCCGCTCCACCTTGAATTCCTGCAAGCCATGATCTTTATATCCAAGGCAGCGCTGACTGTCAGTAGTTTGGATTTTAGCCATTGTGGGGGCCAAGTTGTGGGAGAGCAGAGGTCATCTGCTTGCAGTCGGTTCTCCTATTCCGTGAGGTTGGTGGCCGGTGCCTTCTGAAGCATCTCGAGGGCCCTTATTGTTTTAATCTGCCATCCACTGACAACAGCATGTGTTTTGGTGTCTTTTACCATTTGCATATCTTCTTCATATGGTGACTCTTCAGATCTTTTTGATTGAGTTCCATTATTTTTACATTATTGAATTTTAATAACTCTTTGTAGATATTTTGGATATAAGTCTTTTATTAGGCATTTACTTTGCAAAAATCTTCCTCCAGTATGAAGTTTTTTTGTTTTGTTTTCTTCTTCTTCTTTCTTCTTCTTCTTCTTCTTCTTCTTCTTCTTCTTCTTCTTCTTCTTCTTCTTCTTCTTC
>NW_026596166.1:7640452-7719877 GCF_907164565.1 Psammomys obesus | reverse complement strand
TCTTCTTCTTCTTCTTCTTCTTCTTCTTCTTCTTCTTCTTCTTCTTCATTCTCTTAACAGTGTCTTTCACTGAGCAAAAATTTTTCATGGATTGTATTTTTTGGAGTTCTGTCTAAAAATAATCACCAAACTCATAAATTTCCTCTTATGTTATCTTCTACACATTCTATAGTTTTGCATTTTATATTTAGACTCCCAACATATTTGAGATAAATTTTGTAAAACATATAAGGTCTGTCCAGATTTATTATTTTGTTCATTGATGTCAATTACTGCAGCATTGTTTACAGAGAAGGTTATCTATTCCTTTTTTTAAAAAGGTTTTAAAATTTTTCTGTGCATAACTAGCCACGGTGACGGATGCCTGTAATCCCAGTACTCAGGGAAGTAGAGGCAGGCAGATCTCTGTGAATTCAAGGCCAGCCTGGTTTTCAAAGCAAGTCCAGGACAGCCAAGGCTACACAGAGAAACCCTGTCTCAAAAAAATGTGCTGTGCTTGTGTATCTGGGGTGGTGGTTATGTGGTCACTGTGGGCATCGTGGGACCCCTAGAGCAGGAGTCACAGGTGGCCCTCAGAGCAGAGAGTTCTTTAAGCCAAGGAGCCACTTCTCTGCCCCACCCTTTCCCTTTTGAACTACCTTTGTCCTTTCTGTCAAACTCAGTTGACTGAATTTATGTGTGTCTACTCCTGCCTTCACATTTCTGTCAGTGTAAGGATGGACACAGAATCCCATTCTTACAGAGCATGTGCCCCTACCGACTGAGCCACCTGCCAGGCCCTCTTTCTGGCTTTAATTGATTTATGACTCCATTTTCTGTCTTGTGTTAGCATGTCAATCATACCTCTTTTTAGGAGCAGTAGGGGGTTTTTTTGTTTTTGTTTTTGTTTTTTGTGGTTTTTCCACAGGTACAATCTGCATTTACAACTAACCCGGGTCACTTTCAAGTGACACTATAATTACTAAGCCTATCTTGAACAAATTGCTACCTTTTGGATAAATTGATAATAAAGAAGTGTGGGGCTTTGTTTCAGGTTATTTTTGCTTTCTTTCTCTACCAGTCTCGTCTCTTCACGAAGGCCTGGGTTTCTGAGCACACCATTTCCTTCACTCTGCAAAACACTTTGCAAGGAAGTTCTGATGCTAACAGTCCTTTCTTTCCTTCGCATCTGAGAAAATATTCTTTTCTCCTTTACTCTCAGAGGATAACTTTGCTGAACACAGAATTCTAAATCGAAGAGGGGTATTTTTTAACTCTTCCTTGTGCAGTCTCTGAGTAGACAACGTGATACATGGTCTGTCCTATAAGGCATGTCTCCCCCTAGCTTTTCACTGGGTCCTCTCTTTGCCTTTGGTTTTCTTTAGTGTCATCATCCTCTCTTTTAGGGATAATTTTCTTGGCATCTGTCTAAGTCAGGGTTTCTATCGATGTGGGGAAACACCTTGACCAAAAAGCAACTTGGGGATGAAAGGGTTTATTTGGCTTACGTTTCCATAATTACAGGAACTCAAACAGGGCTGGAACCTGGAGGCAGGAGCTGATGCAGAGGTCCTGGAGTGGTGCTTACTGGCTTGCTCCCCATGGCTTGCTTGGCCTGCTTTCTTATAGAACCCAGGACCACCAGCCCAGGATGGCACCACCCCCTATGAGTTGATTGTTTATTGATTATTAATTGAGAAAATGCTTTACAGCTGGATCTCATGGAAACATTTCTTCAACTGAGGCTCCTTCCTCTCTGATGACTTCTAACTTGTGTCAAGTTGACACAAACCAGCCAGTACAGGATCTCCAAACTTCCTATATCTGTGCTTTGGTATCTGACACCAACTTTGGAAAATTCTCAGCCAATTGTTACTGCAAATATTTCTTTTATTCCTTTCTCTTCTCCGGTACTACCACAATACATATGTTGCAAGTTTTGTAATTTCCTCTCAATTCTTGGGTATTTTGTTCCATATTTTTCTTTTTTTTCTGCTTTACATATCAGTTTTGGAACAGTCTGTTGACATTTATTCAAGCTCACTTATCGATTTTTTTGTTGTTTTTATTTTGTTTTGTTTTGTTTTACACAGATGTGCCTATACTTAAAATATATGGATGGTAGGTCTTGCCGAGCATATGGCCTGATTTGGAGGGGAGCAAAGTTGAAAGTAGAAAGATCATTTAGGCAATAGTGGTAATTTGGGGTTTGGGGTTTTTGTTTGAAATAGGAAACTGAATGAGGATGGGAGCGATCAAGGCAGTAGGGACAAGAGACACCAGATAAGCATCTGATTCATATATGTATACACAGGTAAAGCATTCATACATAAGAGAAAATAAATAGACCTAGAAGAGACACAAATGAAGGAAAAGAACAATGAAAGGTAAGAATGAACAGTGAGAGGAAAGGAGAATCAGAAACATGGCAGCACACAGCTGAGCAGAGAGAAACGTTTCAACATGAAGGGACTATCTCAATCCACCTCTATAGGTGAGAAAAATTAAATTCAGAAACTTTAACTTTCTCAGCATTGTTTTAAAAGGCACGCTCAGGGGGGCTGGAGAGATGGTTCAGCAGATAAGAGCACTGTCTGCTTTTCCAGAGGTCCTGAGTTCAATTCCCAGCAACCACATGGTGGCTCACAAACCATTGTACTGAAATCTGATGCCCTCTTCTGGCACGTATGTGTACGTGTAGATAGAGCACTCATACATAAAATAAATAAAATTAAAAATAAATCAATAAATAAAATGTATACTCAGAACCAGAGACGCTTCAAGTCCATATCTCTGGTTTGTAACAAGTCCATCTTGTGGGCCTCAGTTTCCTCATCTGCTGAGGAAGTGGGGACTGGGCAGATCCATTGGACTAAGTGTTCCCTGCTTCCCTTCTAGTTACACACGCAGTAAGGAACGTGTGGAGCCAGAGAGGGGTAGTCGTTGGTACACTCTTCAGATCTGGACTTGACTCTGCATCAGAGGGAGGGAACCTTTAACATTTCAAACCATAACATGGGAAAAGGATAAACGGTGGGGGAGTGGGGGGTAGGGGCATCGTTTAGTGGTACAGGTGAACTTTTGGCTAATGATGACGGTTGCATGAGTGTTTGGGTGTACTGAATACCATCAGCTGCAGGCACAAAGAGCCAAAATAGTAAGTTTTATTTCTGATTTTATTCATTTGACCATTTAAAAATGCTACTCCTGCTGGGTGGTGGTGGCACATGTCTTTAATGCCAGCGCTCTTGAGGCGTTGGCAGGCAGATCTCTGAGTTCAAGGCCAGCCTGGTGTACATGCTCCAGGACAGCCAAAGCTGCAGAGAGAACCCTTGTCTCAAAAACAAACAAACAGACAATTACAATAATAAAACAAAACTACCCCTGAAGCTTCTAGAGAGTATCTGGAAAGAACCATGGTTTGGAGATGAGGAACTCAAACATTCTCCTTCCGAACCTTACACATTGTGTGACCTGGGGAAAATCACTAAGGATGCGAAAAAAGCAAGTTCTTGCCTTTCCATCATCGTTATTATTATTATTGACTATTATTTAAGTTTTTGGTGTTTTTTTTTTTATTTGTTTGTATTTGAGACAGGGTCTCACGCTGAAACCCATGACTCAGTCAGTATATAGCCCAGGCTGGTTTACAAGCTTGCACCATCCTCCTGACTCAAACCTTGCAAGTGCTACTGTTACAGGAGTGAGCCAACATGAGCAGCTTCTTGAGAAAGCAGTTTTTGAGCGGGAGATTTGTAGCAACCAATGCCTAACTCAAAAAAAAAAAAAAAAAAAAAAAGTTCTCAAATAAGTAAACTGGTATCTCTGCCCCAGAAGCTAGAAAAGTCAACTAAGCCTGACTTTGTAGGGGGAAGAAAATAATTATCATCACACAGAGATAAGCAAAACAGAAGGAAAGAAACAGCGGAAGCTGATCAACAAAGCCATGAATTATTGAAAAGGTAAAATCAACAAACCTTTAGCTAGGCTAAAAACAAAAAAGAGAAAAGATACAAATAAAATAATTTAAAAAAAAAAAAAAGACACATTGCAACCAACACCTCAGTGACGCAAAAAGCCGTGAGGCTACAGTGAACAATTACACGCTAACAAACTGTTTACCCTTAAAGAAATGGCTGAATTCCTACACACACTCAGTGCACCAAGCCTGAGGTGTGAAGCAGAAGAAAACCCAAACGAGAAGCAAGGGTGTCGAGGCAGCAATGGAAACTGTCCCAACAAGGAAAATCCAGGGACGGATGGCTTCACTGCTGGGGATACAGCGTGTTTGAAGAACTGATAGCCATATTCCCCCCCCCCCCCAAAACAGACAGACAAACTGAAGAAGCACTGAAAGGGGCACGGCCACCTTACATGCGTGCTCTCAGGGTACTGAGAACATACATGCCACACCCAGCATAAAGCCCTGTATTGGAGGAGGGCTCAGCAAATAGCGTTTTTAATGAAAAGCAATAACAACAACAACAAACAAAATAAGCTTAAGGGCATGTGTTTCCATTTTGAAGCTACATGCGGAGGTAAACGGACCTTCCAGACTTTCTAAGTACGGACGTTATTAGGTCACTCAGAAATGATGAATGTAGGGAAACTTGTTGGATGTCAAAACTTTGGAGCCCTAATGGGTCTTATTTCTAATTTGCCCATAAATCATAGCAGTGAAATCCTGTGCTGAGTAGGTCTGAATTTGTGAGCTCCGAGAGTTGAAGGATTATTTTGTTTTTCATCTCCCTTTGGGTTTCAGCTTACCAATATTTTCATTAAACATTTAATTACTCGGCTGTTAAGTTACCCTTTCTGCATTTAATGCTCAGTTCCAAGCCAGACAAGTGAAGGGATTTGATGTAATTCTCATAGTTAAATGTCGAGGGATGGAATTAATCCCTGGATTACCTGTATGCAGATGTAACTTTAGGAAGACATGCTGAGGAAGCAGCCGTTTCTCCAGGCAGAAAAACAGCTTCTGCTCGGAGGAGGCCCTCAGTGAATTAAGGTTAAAGGGATTTGCCCTTGCGGGACCCGAGGTCTTTAATTGGGACCTTCAATTCCTGTAATCCAGAAGGATTGGGACCAGACACATCTAGATTATTGCCAAAGCCCACAGGTGACTCACAAGGGAAAACAATTAGTGCGCCCAAAACGTTCGGGGGCATTTAATGAAACCTGATGCAAGCCAGCCAGGAAGTCTGTGGAGTACCCTCCTCTCTTAACCTCCTTAAACATCTGGGTCCCATCCAACCCCAGAATCTATCAATTCGTCCCTGAGAAGGAGGTTTTTCTTTGTAGACCCACACTTTTTTCATGGAAAAGTAATGAAACACGTAAAACCTATGTGAAGAGTCTAAAATCCTACATTTCGAACCAACGGCAAGGGCAGTCTGAGTAGGGAAGAAGAGTGTGCAGGGAGGATTCTGGGAACAAGGCTGTGAGCTCACAGTGGCTATTGGCCTGCTCTGCACAGCTGAGGAGTTTCTGGAACCTTCCCCAGACTGTGATATAATTGTCCTTGGGGACAAGCTCTGGCCTCTGAGAGAGTCAGGCAACCTAGGAACCTCTCTGAGGAAAAGTAGCAGAGTCCCTTGTACTGGGACTGGCTACACAATTTTTTTGGGGGGGTACAAAATGACAACACAGAGCCCCTTTAAAGATTCTTAAGACTCTGAGATGGCGATTGCAGAGCATCAAACAAAGCCTCTCTACGCACAGGACCCCGTGTGCTTACACAAGCACACACCCATGGCCAAGATTCCACTCTTTACCAAACCAAGTGCTTGACTTGTGTTTCGAGAGTTGACATCTTTTGAGTAGCGAGGGGAAAAGTCACCTTTCCGTGTGCTGTGCATCTCCGGACTCTCACAAACGGCTCGTCTCCGGGGAGCATTACTGTCTCCTTAAATGGCTTGCTTCGCTTTGAAAGCACCATCGCTTTGTCAGGATTAATGACAGGCTGTGCTAGAGAGACGATGTGTGGAGACACTTGGGTTTTCCTCCTCACATCCTTGTCCAAAACAGAACTATTGTGCAAACCTAAGAAACGATATTTCACCAATGAAATGCTAACTCTGAGTGAAGGGTTTTAGCTCCGGAAAAGGGAGCAGGATAAAAGAGTTTATGACCAGGTCTATCAACCACACGCCATGAGCACGGCGGGCCCCATGCTCATGAGTAGTTAGGCAACATAGACTCCATGATGTGTGTGTGTGTGTGTGTGTGTGTGTGGTTTGTCTTTGTCTCCATTTTATTTTCAGAGAAAGAAGGAACATGAAATTGGATGCGGTGTATGAAGGAGGAGTTGGGGGAAAGGGAATGAATAGGATCAAACTAAACTCTATGAGTAAATAAGAACTTTTTTTTTTTTTCCAACCCTTGATCTGAAGTAGTAGCACTTGAAAACTCAACGACCTCACATCTGACAATCACGACTTGTATTTTTCCTGCTTCCGGAGATCAAAGCCAGGACCTGGTGTGGTCTAGGTGATCATTGCCTGTGCTCAGCCCTAAAACTCAAATTTTGTTAACGAGCACCTATAGTAAAGGGTTAAACTTATTTTAATAAATTCTTCGTGATTTTTAAATAGCATGGAATTTCCGGGAAAACGGTATCGTCAAATGTAGAAACCCCTTTTTGCACATTCTGTTAGGGGGGGTCCCTCGCCTGTCCGGCCTGTTTTGCAGTGTTCGGAGCGCCCCCTGGTGGCAGATTGGAGTTCTACGTCAGGAAAGCGAGGGAAGACTAAAGGATGTTCAGAAATGAACGGTTCTAGAGTAGAAAGGGCAGTTTGTACGCCCCCGTGTCTCCGTCTGCTTACCTCATCGTCAGAGCCAGCAGGGGAAGACGTGGGGAAATGGAGAAATGGGAGACAAGGAGCTGCAAAAACTGGGTTCTCACTGCAAAAGAGATCTCTTAAATCTTAGGACACAAAACTCTTCCTCAGTATGCAAACAGTTGAGCGCACACACACACACTCACACACACACACACACACACACACACACACGCCCACAATTTTCATCTTCTACCCAGAAGCCCTAATCCTAGGCTTTGAGTTTTTCACTTTTGCACTGTCGGTGGCCCACTGGGTTAAAATGACTGAGAAACCTCTCAGGGGGCTCAGAAATCCCACTGCAGGTTTCCGGTGCATGGCAGAGTAGTCTGGGAAACACTGGTCTATGGCACTGCCTCTTCTAATAACACGGAGAGAGTTTACTTGTGAGGCACCCGATCTAACACGCACAAACAGTTCACAGAGATTTCCCCATGAGCCGGGTTCTCAAGACCCGGCCCTAAGAACCCGGCCCTAGGTATTCCGATGGACAGCGCCAGGCTGGAACCAGACACCTGTGATTACAAATGCCCCAGGAGGCCCTGGCACACCTGGCAGGTGGTACAATGGCCTTGTGCCCTGTTTTTGTTTGACAGCTTGGCACAGTCTAGAGTTCTCTGGGAAGAAGGACCTCAAATGAGGAAATGGCTCCATCAGGCAAGTCTGTAGACTTTTTTTTTTTAAATGAATGATTGCCCACTCTGGGAGATACCACCCCTGCGTAGATGGTCCTGAGTTACACAAAAAGACAAAGCATAGGAGAGAGCCAGGGAGCAGCACCCCAGCCCAGGTTCCTGCCAGTTTCCTCAAGATGAACCGCAATCCGGAGTTGTAAGACTAAATAAGCACCTCCCTCCCCAAGCTGCTGTCAGTCCCTGGCCTTCTGTCAGAAACTAACAAAGGTATCCGTGGATGGGGTAACTCCCAGGGCAGAAAGCACAGAGAGCGAAGGTTAGGAAGGAGACACACAATAGAAGGCTTTGAGAGCCGGGCGTGATGGTGCACGCCTGTAATCCCAGCACTGGGAGAGGCAGAGGCAGGTGGATCTCTGTGAGTTCAAAGCCAGCCTGGTCCACAAAGCGAGTCCAGGACAGCCAAGGCTACACAGAGAAACCATCTCAAAAAAACAAAACAAACAAACAAACAAAACAAACCCAAACCAACAGCATTTGAGAAATGCTTTTTTTCATTTTGCACATGTGAGTATACAGGAATGTTTGTGCGAGTGTAAGCACACCCATGCCATAGCGCACACATGGAGGTCAGAGGCTCTGTCCTCCCACCTTGTCGGATCCGGGTTTTGAACTCGGGTCACCAGGACTTTCAGCAAGCACCTCTCTACTCACTAAACTATCTCACTGGCCCCAAAGATTTTAAATAATGTTTCTTTGATAACTCATGTATCAGTTCGGGATTGACAGATTAATTTCATGTTTCATAATTCTGTCTTGAGCTTATGGGTATGCCAGATAGTAACTATAAAGTTCACCAGAAAAAAAAAAAAAAGAAGAATACTAAATTAATACTTAATTTGAGCTCAAAGTCTGTAAGCACTAATTCATTCAGCCCTAAGTCTTACTGAACAGCTGTCCTCATGTTGCCGGCTGAATCCTACAACGTGCAATGAGAAGCAATTGCATACATTAATGTCTAATTAAAGAAGTATGCTTTGTGTCCACATACTAATAGCATGTAAGTCAAGCTTGGTGGTATAATCTTACGGTCCTAGCTAGTTGGGAGATAGGCAACTTTGTAAGATTCTGCCTCAAAACAAAAAGGGTTTTAAAAGGATTAAGGATATAAGAAGTATGAGGTCCTAGGCTCAATGCTCAGCATCACAGGGAAAAAACTCACACACACACACACCAATCATATTCCAATGTGTCATATAAGTGTATATTAGTGTATGTAATAATATGTAATATTATGTAATAATATGTAAATTTATGTAATATAATATAATGCACCTAAATAATCATGTGCGATATGCTTAAAAACAAGCACCATCATAAGATATTATACGACAGTGCACTGTTTTTATGACCTTGGAAACAGCTTAGAAGGAGGTGAGCAGTGAATGCCATAACCATGCCCCTATTCAAAGTAATAATACCTTAAAAAGAACACCTGTTTTGATTTTCTTAGATTTTAGGCCATATAGGTCTGTGGTCGAACCCCTGCCCCCAGGACATTCCAAACCTGACCAACTGACAGAATAAACTTTTCAAAAATGTGACTTGTGGATTCCACAAGCTAGGAGAGCGCACAGAGGCGAGGCCAGTTCTCCCTTGCCCTGCAAAAACCAGTTCAAAAGCAGCAGCTTCGTTTCCAAAGGTGGGCAAACTAGAGCGTCCATGGGCAGCCTCTCTTTAAAACCACACTTCCTCTCTGTGTGCCTCAAGGAACGTTGACACATTTCTTTTTTAAACCTCCTCCTAGAAACTGCCTCCTTCTGGACTCCCTGGAGGAGGCAGATAAAAGGGGGGAACCTCCAGAAACTGAGAGGGGCTCTCCGGATTCAGGAAGACATTGGACGGGCAGAAGAGGCAAACCCGGATTCCTAGGTCTACCTAGCCGAGCTAACTCATCCTCCCCGGGGCCTTTCCTGGCAATCCTATGCGCTTGGACAGCATCCAGAAAACACCCCCACCGCAGCGGGGAAAACTGCCCCTTTAAGCAGCTCATACTCAGCACCCCCAACTCGGGTTCTGTTCAAGGTGTTAAGGAGTCCCCAGGTGTTCATTTTAACACAGGATCTGCGTTTCCCGCCACCCCCACCCCCCATTGGTCTTTTGAAACATCCATAAACACCTAATAACTTTTCTTACCAGAAATACTGCTTCAATTGTATTTTAAAAAGTCAAAACAAGACGAAACAAAACCCATAAACAGCTCGGCGGCGGAGAACAGCCCCTGCCACCTCCACTGCGTTCTTCCCAAATCGCCCTTCCAAGAGTCTGTAAGGCCAATCCAAGCCACGAAATAGAAACCCTGGGGTTCTAGCTAGTAAATACCGTGTTTCCCCAGAAGAGCCTGGATACCTTTTCGTAAAAGCATCCTCTGGGAAGTAAGATAGGAGGAGGACAGGCCGAGGGAGAGTTCTTCTTGCAAAGCAAGGGGAGGGAGAGGTCCGAGAACGCAGCTTTGCAACTCCAACCCCAGGGTGACAGACAGGATGCTAGTGGCGGCGGGTGACGGCGGTCCTTACCGCAGGGCAGCAGCGCCACCTTGCGGGCAAGAGGGCGCCTTGCTCCGTTTTATTGCCTGCTGACTCTTGGGCTCACCGACACCTCTGAGCCTGCCTCCCTCGCAGGTTGAGTGTTGTTGAGGTCCCTTGCTCACCTGCCTACTGCGGTCTCCTTCCAAGAAGATCCTGTCTTCCATCTCTTTATGAGTACCCCAGCTTGCGGCGTGAAACTTGGCAAATGGTAGGGATTCGGAAACGTCTGACAAATTAAAAGATTGTTAACTGTTGAGTTGAGGGGCCCGGGGAGGAGGACAAATCAGTCCTATCAATACCAAATGTTTTCCACCAAGTAGCTCCGCAGGTTAAACTGGAAAACAAACTTTTAGAATTCTATCAGATCCAAGAAATTAAACCAGCTTTTGAGCTACAAGGGCGCCCCGAAGTTGACTGGAAACGCCAACGGAAAATTCAGTATTCACGATTCAGCCTTATCTGAGATAAGTAAGAAGTCCTGAACTAGGAAACCCGAGCCCTAACATGCAAACAAACTCACCAGAATTGTCGTACAAATTCTCACAAACTTAAACCACATCTGAAACGCCAAGACATGTGCAAGGTACTTTTGGGATTCTCATGGCACTAAAACAATGGACAATTTTCTTCCAGGAGTCCTGTGTGACGCTCTAGCGTTAAAAACAAAACAAATGGATTCATGAAAAGCTTGAGAACAAGCGCATCGCAGCCAATGCACAGGCACCCTTCGTCTGTCAGCAGCCACACCAGAGGGCTCAGCAACCTTTAGTAAAATCACACAGGCCCCAGCTTCCAAGAAGGGTCTTTCTGTCCAAAACTCTTATGAATCCCAAGGCCGGACAAGAGCATGACTAATTCTAACTAAAATAAAAACCAGCTGCCTGGAGCACGCCGGTAAGCGCACATAAAACGCTGAGAGCCACACTCCATGTTTCGAGCAGGGGGCTCGAACAAGGTTCAGAACAGTCGGAAGCAGAGGCAGATTTGAAAGAGCCCCTGCCTGCGCCCAGGGAAGACTCTCTGCTACTGATGTCACACCTCACACTGCCAAAGGTGAAAAGGATTCCTGGTGGGATTCGGTGGTGCAAGTCACGGTGACGCCATCCCTTCAAGGCACCGATTCCTGACACAACCTCATTAAAAGGCTGGAAACCTGATTTTTGTATTTTGTCACGGGTGAACGTTAGTTTCAAGCTATTTGGCACATGTGGTCTGTGAATCACACGAGAAACATACAGCAGTCTGCCGTGCTTCTAAAGTCACTGTTTTCTTTCTTAAAAGGTGCCAGCTACGTGTTAGAGAACAGACACTTCTGGAACTTCAGGAGAAACATATTAAAACACTAGCTTTTAAAACCTAAAAGCAAGCCAGGCATAGTGACTCTCAACTTTAATGTCAGGACTTGGGAGGCAGAGGCAGACTGATCTCTGTGTGTTCAAGGCCAGCCTAATCTGCATAGTGAGTTTCAAACTATAGCGAGACCCTGTCTCAAAAGAAATAAAACAAAATAAAAGCCTTAAAAGCACCCCTCTGATGCTTAAATTCTTTTTGGAATTGTGCTTTTATTTAATTCACACACACACACACACACACACACACACACACAGCTGTGCATAGGCTAGGAAATGTGGCCTCAGTTTACAGAATGTTTGCTTAGTATTTGAGTTCAGTTGCCAGAACCTTGTGAACCAGGCATACGCCTGCAATCCCAGCACTCAGGAG
Organism: Psammomys obesus; assembly: GCF_907164565.1. Taxonomy (NCBI): domain Eukaryota; kingdom Metazoa; phylum Chordata; class Mammalia; order Rodentia; family Muridae; genus Psammomys; species Psammomys obesus. Next base: position 7,708,114 of record NW_026596166.1, on the reverse strand, counting down.
GAAGCGGCAGGAAGATCTTCAGTTACACAGCAAGTTTGAGGCTAGCCTGGACTACATGTCTCAAAAGCAGCTATACTAGCCAGTCACCCTGAGTGTGGTGGTGAATGCTTGTAACCCCAGTACTTGGGAGTCAGAGGCAGGAGGATATCACGACAGGCTCAAGGCCAGCCTGACCTACATAGCAAACTCTAGGACAGCCAGGGTTACATCGTCAAACCTTGTCTCAGAGCAACAAACAAATAAGCTGTTCACCACGGAAGGTCACGGGGGGGGGGGGGGGGAGCTATGCTAAGGCTCCTGGCTGTATCAGTAACCTGGACCTAAAATTGACGACAGAGCTGCACCAGCAGCTGTGGGGAAGGCTGGGGCTGTTTTCTTTGAATATTTGCAAATTGAGAGCGCGTGAGAAATGCTTGGGTGCTACGTGGACATTTGTGTTTGTTATTTTTCACAGCAGCCTTAGGAAGGAAACTGAAATTATGCCATTTCCCCCGCCCCCTCCCCAGACAAGGAAATCAGGACCATGACAGGCAAGGTTAAACTGGCAGCCAGGCATGAGCACGTGTGTCAGGGTGAGCAGCTTTATATCGAAGACTCTGCTAGGCTTGTGATGTGGAAAGAGGACATGAGACAAGAAAGCCAGAGTTCAGCTGGGAAAGGAAATGCTCACATTGACCTCTGAGCTAAATGGGAAGACAGGCACATTCTGTTGTCGGTGTTTGCTTAGAATAGTTTTGTTTTTTACATAGTGCTTCAACTTCACATGTCTTTGCGGGTGGGGGGGGTACATTGTCACCCCCAACAGGAGTCGAGGAGACCGATGAAGCAGGTGAAATAGCAGACCCGGAAGCTGAGGAGCCTGGCTCCTACTCAAACTCTTCACACGGAAGAGTTCCATCGAGACCCAGCCTCAGGGAACAAGGGTGCTTTCTAGCTCCATGGTTCCTGACCATTAACCAGGAGGCTGTAAGAGCATCTGTCACGAGCTTACTGTAAGCCAGGCTCTGTCTTGAATTTCTCTTTTCATACACACTATTGTCTCATTTAATCATGGAGTGCAAAGCTAATATGACCAAGGCCACATTGCTGGGGGGAAGAGGCCGTCAGGTGCCAGCGTGCTTGTTCATAGTACAGTGGAGCTGTACATCACCTGGAGAAAATTAGGAAAATACTTGTGTCAGGTCCTCAACCGAACCCAAGGAATCTGACCCTCTAGGGAGAAGGGGAAGCCAGTCTTGCAAGCACAGCTATTTCACATGCCCGGGGACTCAGGGATGGGCTGGCATCTTTAAAACAGTCATAAGTCACCCGTGATGCTGCTAATCCTTGCTTGAAGGGACCACGTCTCTGCCACGGTAGTTAAAAAAGCTATGTTTAAAAGGGGAACTTTAACATAAACAAATGAATGGGGACACTGTTGGGGTGAAACTTTCCTAATGGAACATGAAGCCACATGGCCACAGTGGCAGACAATAATACCCCCAGACTTGGAAGACCAAGGCAGTAGGAACATGGTTTAAACATAGCCCATTCTGGGCTATATAAGTAGATCCCTACTTTCAATTTTTTTTTTTTTAATTTCAAGTAATTTACACATCATGAGATAACATTCTTGATTTCTGTGCTGTAAAATGTAAAGTCCATATTTGATTCACAGGCCTACCAAATTTTACCCATGGCCTTTATTACCAACCTCTGAATTGTACACTAATGCTCCTGAAAAAGGTTACTTCAGGATACCTGTGGAAAGGAGCTCAGGCTACTTAGATAGCTCTGGAGTTCAGAAGGTGAATTTCAACCAGATCTCTAAATCTGAGAATCATACACGTAAGAAAATATGAGTGATGACATTAAATGGAAGGGTTTTTTTTTAAATTTCTTTATTAATGTATATGAGTGCCCTATCCGCATATACACCTGCATGCCAGAAGGGAACACCAGATAGCTGTATAAATGGTTGGGAGCCACCATGTGGTTTCTGGGAATTGAACTCAGGACCTACTAGAAGAGTAGACAGTGTTCTTAACCGCTGAGCCGTCTCTCCAGCCCCAAAACAGAAGGTTTTTAAAGGCTATTTTTAGAGGTTCATTTTATGACTTACTGCCCTCACTACTCTGCTAAGGTGCATATCATGACACTTGGCACTCAGCAGAAGGACATTATTTATGTCACAAGCCAGGGAGCAAATGAGGATAAAGAATAGGTCAGGCTCCTGCAATCCTCTCTCTAGGGACGCCTCGAAGACCTAAGTGTCACCTACTAGGCTCCATTCCCAACATTCCATCACCTACCTATACTATCTCCCTTCAGACCAAACCTGTAAGATGAAAGATGACACCCAAATGATAGCAGTCCCTTCCAGGAACGTGATAGAAAGCTCTCTGCTTTCTTTAAAGCTAGGAAAGGCCGTGTCGTTTGCTTTGACCAGTGAAGAGTAGCAGGAGAGACATGGGTCTCTGCAATCTGACTCCAGATGTCAATGCGCATCACCCTGAGTCAAGGAGACATAGAGTAGAATGTCCCCTCTCCTCACCAATTCAAAGCAGATGCGTGATGAAGGCACAAACAGATCTCCGCTGTCATCAGCCATTAAGAGTTGCAGGTCGGACATCAGAAGAAGAAGAAAACAGGAAACAACCTAGGAACCTGCCACAGAGGGCCTCTGAAAGGCTCTGCCCTGCAGACTATCAAAGCAGACGCTGAGACTTATGGCCAACTGTTGGGCAGAGTCTAGGGAATCTTATGTAAGAAGTGGGAAATAGTAAGATCTGGAGAGGACAGGAACGCCACAAGGAGAGCAACAGAACCAGTAAATTTGAACACAGGGGTTCTTCCCAGAGACTCATACTCCAACCAAGTACAAGGTATGGAGATAACCTAGAACCCCTGCACAGATGTAGTCTATGGCAGTTCAGTGTCCAAGTGGGTTATACATAGTAATGGGAAGAGGGACTGCCTCTGACATAATCTGATTGGCCTGTTCTTTGAGCACCTCCCCCTGAGGGGGGAGCAGCCTTACCAGGCCACAGAAGATGACAATGCAGACATTCCTGATGTGATCTGATAGACTAGGATCAGAAGGAAGGAGAGGAGGACCTCCCCTATCAGTGGACTTGGGGAAGGGCATGCGTGAAGAAGGGGGAGGGAGGATGGGACTGGGAGGGGAGGAGGGAGGATTTATGGGGGGATACAAAGTGAATAAACTGTAATTAATAAAAATAAATAAATTTTTAAAAAAAGAGTTGCAGGTCGGGCTGGAGAGATGGCTCAGAGGTTAAGAACACTGGCTGTTCTTGCAAAGAACCTGAATTCAAATCCCAACAATCACATGGTGGCTCATAAACCATCGAGAATGAGATCTGCTGCCCTCTTCTGGCCTGCAGGCAGTATACTGTATAAAAAAAATAAATCTAAAAAATAAAAAAAAAAACGTTAAAAAGAGTTGCATACCAGCTGAATGTGTGATGCACACCTTTAACCCCAGCACTTAGGAGTCAGAGGCAGGTGGATTTCTGAGTTCGAGGCCAGCTCGGTCTACAGAGCGAGTTTAGGACAAGCCAGAGCTATACAGAGAAACCCTGCAGGGAAACAAACAAACAAAAAACCAGAAGTCAAATCTAGATGCGTGTAATGATTTGAAATCAAATGAGTTTAAGGACCAACTAGCAAACAGATAATATACCCATTTATATATATATATATATATATATATATATGTATATATATGGTTTCTCAGAAGATACGTCGGCAGGTAATTAGGTGTTAATGATAAAAGGCAGCAGTGAAAAATAGATAGGTGGGAACAGAACTTTTGATAGGAGCCTGAAGCAAGGCATGATTTTCTCTTTGAAAGATGAACTGAACGGCAGGGAACATTAGGCTCATTTGATGAATAGAATAAAGAATGAACCGTTGGTAGTAGGGCTAACATTTAGGCTGAGTGTGTGCGTGTGGACACGGTTGCCCGGGCAAGCATGCAGGTGTCTGTAAGTAAGGTATCGAAAGCCTTTAGCACAATGTCCACTCATGATTTTAGACGTGACTAGCATCATCCCTGATGTTCCCATTGTTGATGGCGTGTAAGGACCATGAAGGCTTCTGAGAAATGGGCCACCACAAAAGCAGTACTTTAATCTGGCAGGTTTGCACAAGAGGACTTACTAGAGCACGAACAGAAGAAAATTAATCAGGCCACGGTCCAAGAGGGCGGCAGTAAGAGAAGAGGGGGAGAAAAAAACCAACTGTGCTGCAGCTAGTATCTTTCTTATCCATCCACCACTTCACACGGCCACCAAGTGTGAACAAAATCTTCCTTCATCCAGAACCTATAAAATTAGTGCTTGATAAGTCTACTGGGCATTAAGGGGTTGCCATAGTAGTAGTCTCTGGAATGATCCATATTATCATGCCTGAGAATGGAATTGGGCAGCAAAGAAGCCTTTTATCCCCTTAGCATGTTCTGTTTAGACTCTGTGGCTCTATTGGAACCCACAGTAATTCCTCTCCTCAGAAACCGTGAGTTAGTCAGACCTTCCAGAGGTCCTTCCATAACCAAGTGGAATACCTGAGGGCTAACTTATGAATGAAAAGGAGTTTTGGGTGGGATCATAGTTTTGGAGGCTCCAGTCCTTTGGGATTGGCCCCATTGCTTTTGACCCGCACAGCAAGGCAGCATATCTTGGAGGAAGTGCACAGCCCAGAATCACCTATATCGCTAGCCAGGGAACAAAGAGAAAAGGCTCCCCTTCAAAGACAGTCCTTCAATGTTCTAAAGATCTCTCGACAGGCTGGCTCTACCTCCGGAGTGTTCAACCATTTCAATAGCCTCCTGGACACTAGCTCTTTAATACGAAAGCTTTTGGGGATAATTATTCAAATCATGGCCCCCTGCCCTTCAAACTCCACTGAATGTGCCGGGCACTACCCAACATAGGAGGTGGGGATGAAGCCTTGAGACAAGAAGATGAGCTCAGCCTGCTTCCCGGCAACTTCTCTCCCTCACTTGACAGATTCGCATCCACTTCCTCTCAGAAGACAAGTTTAGCCTTGTCTGGAAGGTCTTGTCTCGGAGGCCAAGGCTGACTGGTCTTATTTGAAATGTTTTCTAATTCATTGCCTTCTACCAAGTACTGATCATGTGACAGATTAGAGCAAGCAGCTTAGAGACAGTCCCTTTGCACGCGGCCGGCCGATAGCAGTTGCTCTGCTGAGCAACCCTGGGCAGCGGCCAAAGGGCAGTGTTCCAGCTTGCTGCTCCATCTCCTGGTAAACAGTCGTATTGGCTTCACAGGGAAGATTGGAGTCTTAATGATTGTTTGGGAGATGTGAGTCTTAATGACTGTTTGCACAACACTTCGACATCTTTTAATGAAAAGCGCTGTGTCTGGGTGACATAATTACAGGCATGTTTGTTTCTCTGATCATTGAGAGAAAAGGGAATGCAGAGAAACAATAATTTGCACATTTATCCTTCTTGTGAATTCAGTGATTCCAACTACACACCACCTCCCTAACATTCTGACCAAGGAAAGAAAGTCTTTAGTGACTAAAAATAAAACCCATTAAATTACCACATCACCTTTCCCTTCCATAACCAAGGACATATTTTCCTCTTTTACCAAGCCAGCAAATCTGGGATCTACTCCAACATACTTACACACAGCAGAGGGAAAAGATCCAGACCCCAAGAGCTAAGTGACTTGCCCAAGGTCAATCTAAATTTGGCCCCAGAAACTTTTATTCCCATTCGATAGCTTTAACTTTTCCTTCTCGAAACAGTTGAAAATGACAAATCAAGTCACGAAAGGATTTAGGAGGCAGAAAGGATACCCCTTTCCTGATAGGAATATTAGACTTGTATGAAATAAGAGCCATTTTCTATACCAGCCAGAGTGAGGACTCCAAAAGTCTTAACTGAGCGGGCCCGTGAGCGGAGACTGCAGCCCAGTGGCAGAGCATGTACGCCTTAGCACGCACACGCCTCTGCCCTCGATCTTCAGCACCAAAGAAAGGTGGACGTGGGCCAATGAATTCTCTTCCAAAATATTTTAGCTTTGCAGTAATGTCCTTCCCATATCTGGGAGGGTGAATTTCTAAATACATAGCAGATTTCTCATATTTTCTCTGGAAGCCTTCCCCAAGCAGTTTCGTAATAGCGGCTTGCTACTAAAGCCTGTGATGGTCCCACAAAGCAGAACTCTCCCAACCCATTCAGCTCCTTGGCTCCAGAGACCAGCATGTGGACAGGTCTGCAAGCAAAGAGTCATCTTGAAAACCTCCATGGGTTTGCATTTAAATGCCCAATTTGTGTGCTTTCCTACCATAAAGAGTTTTACACACACACACACACACACACACACACACACACACACACACACACGAAAGCTAAAATATGGTTTTGAGTATTCCTAACACAAAGAAATGATGAACTTTGTGGATAAAGGATATGCTGGTTGCCTAGGTTTGATTATCATACAATGCATACATGTGTCGTGATGTAATGTTTGTGCCCTGCATGTACAAATTACATGTCAAATAAAAACCCAAAAAAGTGGGGCTGGGAATGTAGCTGTTAGCGGAATGCTCGCCAGCATGAACAAAGCTCTGGGTTCCAGCCCAAGCTCGGCATTATACCAGGCGTGGTGAGTCGTCTGTTATCCCGACATTTGGGAAGCTGAAGGAACACAAGTTCAAGGTCATACTCAGCCACAAGTTCAAGATACATGAGACCCCATCTCAAATATATATACACACACACACACATATAGTGAAAAATGTAAAATATAAAACAGTTTGTGAAAGGTAAAGTTATATTTGTTTCATTTTCATATATATATATATGAAATGTCCTACTTGTCCCTATAATAGCACATTTTACAAAATCTCTGCATGAGCATCCTGGGAAGGGGTTAAATTGTAGAATATTTCTTTCACTTTAGCTGCTTTTAGTGATACTATGAACCACACGTGAAACCTAAAGACACAGATTATTTTATGTGGGTAAATGTGGGTAGCACCCCACTATTTAATTAGTTTTAAATACGTTACTTCCATTTTTCCCAATAAGAACTTATAATGTTTGGGGGTTTTTTTGTTTTGTTTTGTTTTGTTTTTTTTTTAGCTTCTGAGACAGAGACTGGGGATGGAAGCCTGCTCATTTTTCAGAGAAGAAAAATTAAGATATTCGTCCCTTACTGAGGTCTTTGCCTCAGTAAGATGAAAATAACATTATTTTAAAAATTCATTCGAAAATTCTTATCACTCTCCGCCTGTAATCCCAGCACTCAGGGAGGCAGAGGCCGGTGGGTCTCTGTGAGTTCAAGGCCAGCCAAGGCCACATAGAGAAACCCTGTCTCAAAAAAAAGAAACAAACAAAAAGATTCTATTACTCTCTACTGTGTTTACAATCCTAAATAAATGGCATAAACATACGACTGGCTCTTTCTTGTTCGGTGCAGAGGGTGGGCACAGTGACAAGGAATGTCTCCGCAGAAGTGTCACGCTCGTGGTGGGAATCTCACTAGAGTTAACAAAAACCAGCCTGGGAACGAGTGCGGCTCTTGCTGCTGCTTTCTCAGAAACCGTAGAACGCAGATCATCCGTCAAACGCGCTAGCGAGAAGAGAATTGTCTGTCCCCCCATTCAGACTGGAGCTACTCCATGAGCTCTGCTGGGGCCGGGGTGCTGTCTTCCAGGTCGGGACTTCTCCACCTCTGCCATCAAATGAGATAATGCCTCATTAAAAAAAAAAAAAAAAAAAAAAAAATCCCTCCATCCTGTTGCTTTGTCTCTTGAGCAAACCCCGACTAATACAGGAAATAAAGTCCTGCTGGAACCCTTTGCCTCAGTGTCCTCTGAGGATATTTCTGTGTCTTCATATGGATTCTTTTGTTTGGTTGGGGTTTTGTTGTTGTTTGTTTTTCGAGACCGGGTTTCTCTGTGTAGCCCTGGCTATCCTGGAACTGGCTCTGTAGACCAGGCAGGCCTTGAGCTCACAGAGATCCACCTGCCTCTGCCTCCCAAATGCTGGGATCACAGGCGAGTGCCACCACCGTCTTTTCATTCCTAATAACACAAACCTCATCCCACAGATGTTATCTAGACTTAATTTTGACTTAAGACAGCTTCTTCCCATAATTTGGCTTTATTATATGCATTTTCCTTTTTCTCTTAAAAGGTTCTCAATAGCATATATTAATTGTACAATTGTACTTCAGCATGGTGTTTTCATGTGTGTATGTAATATACTGTGCTTAGGTTCACCTTTTTAACCCCCACCCTCACACCCCCACACCCCGGATATTCTTCCTCTTTCCAAGCATTCCCCTTCTACCTCTCAAAAACCTGTGGCTGATTTCCCTTAAGATGATGGTCTAGATTATAATCATTTTCCTGAGAATGAAATGATGGTCTTTAGTTCTTCTTAAAGAACATAACAAACCTTACCAAAGAGGTCAATCACTCCTACCCCATGTACCACTAAGACATAGCCTAGATTTATTTTTCACTGTGGTTTCGTGAGATCTATGCAGCTGAAACTATTTTTAGTACGACCTTGAATTTGCAAGGAAGTTTAACTCCACATAAATTCCTCTGTTCTTACACTTTTTCAAATATTTTTTTTTTACTTTTTAAAAATGCCTTTGTGTTGAGATACTATTTACATCAAGTATTTTTTTTAATGTTCTTTTTAGATTTTCTAAAATCTTTAAAAAGTTTATCTGTATAGTTCTTTTCCTGAGTTTGAATCTATTTCCTGAGTCCTGAAGATGGAGCATCAATTTTTAATTTTCCCGCACGGATAGTCATTTGGCTCAGTGCTATTCCTAAATAACTCGTCCTCTATTCCATCAATATGCAGGGCTCCATTGTCACGTATCACGCATCTGTAGTGTATAGTTCTGTGAAGAGGCTGTATGGTAAAATCCACTTGTTTTTCACCCATCTTTGCCGCACTCTCGCTAGTCCCTGTGACCAATTTGACTAAAGCTTGGCAGTCTGTAGAAGCTTTCACTTTGTTCTTCAAGACTGTGTGTTCTCAACCTGTGGATCATGACCCTTTTGGGGGTCAAATGACCCTTTCACAGGGGTCACCTCCGACCATCAGAAAACACAGATATTTACATTAAAGTTAATAATAGCAGCAAAATTACAGTTATGGAGTAGCGATGAAAATATTTCTTCTGGTTGGGGGTCACCCACAACATGAGGAACAGTACTAAGCCGTCTCAGCATTAGGAAGGTTAAGAACCAGTGCTTTAAATGATATTTTACTGTTTTTTTTTTTATTTTGTTTGTTTGTTTGGAGTTTTTTGTTTTATTTTGTTGTTTGTTTGTTGTTGTTGTTGTTGTATTTTGAGACAGGGTTTCTCTGTGCAGCCTTGGCTGTCCTGGACTCACTTTGTAGACCAGGCTGGCCTCGAACTCAGAGCAATCCATCTGCCTCTGCCTTCCTGAGTGCTGATATTAAAGGTGTGAGCCACCATGCCCAACTTAGAGTTTGTCTTTATAGCAATCATTTATTTTGCCTGGTTTATTATTATATAACATTCTTCTGCTGCTATTGTAAATTTCATCTTTTTGGACTATATTGTCTAACCGTTTATTGATGTTTAGAAATGCAATAGATTTGGTGCATTAATCTTATATTCCATGTCAACATTTTTTTCTGAACTCAAAATTAATTATAACCTTATAATCACTATAAGATTTTTCTGGACTGCCTGTTTGAGCAATCATAATTTATGCCAAAGTTGATAATGTTCTTTCATTTTAAGTTTTTTCTGTGGGTTTGCTCACTAACCAAGGTCTCAAGTATAATATTAATATTCTCATTTGATGTTTTTAAGAAAATTTATTTTATCAATACCCAACTTATCATGTTATCTATAAAAATCTAAACAAAGTAGCCCATTATTATCTTTTCCTACTGTCCATCTCACAGCGCTCTTGTCTGATTTCAACACTAAGCTCATAATCCCCACGTCAGGGATGGCTCCTCAAATGTTGATTGTGTATATGAGTGTGTAATTATCTGTTGTTGTATGTTCAGTAAAATGCTGAAAAGTCACTCGGCTTTTGTGTGCTTTTTACATAGGTAATATACATATGAAGGTCAGATTTGATTGGGTCAGGCTGTACTCATTGATTCAAGCTCCTTACTGTGGCTTTCTACATACTCTATAGACTTTCTATTACTTTTTTCTAAAGTTAACTTTTTGTATTTATTTTATGCGTGTGGGTTTTTGTCTGCACTTGTGTCTGCACACCACATTCGTGCCTTGTCTGAGGAGGCCAGAAGAGGGGGCTTTAGAGCCTCAGGACTGCAGTTATAGACATGTGAGCTGCCATGTGGGCGCTGGGCATCAAACCTGGGGCCTCCGGAAGAGCAGCCAGCGCTCTTAACCACTGAGCCACCTCGGCAGTCTCTCTGTTGTTTTCTGAACCCATATTCACAAGTAGTGTTTCTACAACATGGTCTACTTAATTTACGTTTTCGAATTTACTGGCATAAACACAGTTGTGGCCTCTGTCTATCGTTTTAAAATTTCTGTTGCATGTGCTTTTTAAACTATTAACATTTATTTATGTATTTATTATTTTACATTTTCCTTCAGAACCGTTCTTATCAGATGACTGCTTATGTTATTAGTCATTCTAAAAAGACCAGCTTAAGCTCTTGCTTTCTGATCGCCTCTAACTTATTTATTTATTTTTGTTTCATTAACATCTGATTTTATCTTTACTTCTTTCCTTTTATTTTCTTTGTGCTTATTTTGCTGATCTGTTGCTTAACTTGGATGCTTATCTCATTAATTTTCTGCCTTCTCTCTTTCTAATGTAAACAGTCAAAATCAGAAATTTTTGGCTGGGACACGGCTGTGGCAGAGACACATTCACATTCACGTGGGTTTGATCTAGCCCAGTGCAGAAAAGCTGCAGCTTATGAATTCCGACTGAAGAGCTTACAGACAGCTGTGAACATTTACAAACTTCTCTTTGGCTCTGCCCTTACTTCTGATACTTTTACCAAACTTCTTTTAAATTTCCAAACTTTTAAATAATGCTGTATTTTTATTTAAATTATTGTTTAATGCCTGTGTACGTATGTATGGTGTGTGTGTGTGTGTGTGTGTGTGTGTGTGTGTGTGTGTGTTCTGCCAGTTTCAGATATGGTTCTTGCCCATGAAGCAGGCCTTAAACCCAACAGCAGTTGATTACACTAAAAAAATCATGCTACTATCATGCTGTTGGTATGTCTTGCCAGGCATGTCGGTAGTGTAGGAGCAGTCATTACAGTTCTCCAGCAGCCAGCTGGCACAGTCTTTTCAGCCAGGGGAGAGAGGCTCAGGGCCAGCTTGCCTTCTCCATGTCCTGGAGCCGTGGTCAGTCTTAATCTGTTTTCCACGGATGATCCATTTTCCTTTTGCCTTCATATATGGTATCTTTTTCAACATAGTTATATTTAAACGAACATATGGCTAGATCTAACAATCCTTTTGTTCATTGTGGGGTTTAGATTTAGAGTATTGCTCTAAAGGGGCTTCTCCAATTTAACCCATAAAAATATTTTTAAAGTATTCTATGCCTTTGTCCCAAGTCTATATAATTAAACATGCATTTTTAAAGCCAGGCAGTGGTGGTGCACACCTTTAATCCCAGCATGCCAGAGGCAGAGGCAGGTGGATCTCTGTGAGTTGGAGGCCAGCCTGGTCTACAGTGGGAGTTCCAAGACAGCCAAGGAAACTCTATCTCAAAACAAACAAACAAACAACAACAACAAAAACCATGCCTTTTTAAATAGTTGGTTTCTTTAGAATTTCTTTAACATAAAGAATACATTTAGAGGCTGAGGAGATAGTTTACATATAAAGCACTCACTATACAAGCATGAAAACCAGATTTCTATCCTTGGCACCCATATGACAAAAACAAACAAACAAAAACCTTTGGCTTAGTACCATACAGTATACACTCTATTGCTAGAGAGACAGGAGGATCCATGGGGCTTTCTACTTTAACTGGTGAGCCCAGGCCCTAGCAAGAGACAGAAAAACAAGGTGGACGGCTCCTGAGGAAAAATACCTGAGTTTTACCTTTGGCCTCCATATGTAAACACACACACACACACACTCTAACCCACATGCACACAAACAGACACATACATGCACACAAACATACACACACACACTCTAACCCACATGCACACAAACATACACATACATGCACACAAACATATACATACTTGCACATGAAGCCAGGCACAGTGGTACACGCTTTTAATTTCAGCACTTGGGAGGCAGAGTCAGACAGATCTCTGAGTTCTCAGCCAGACTGGTCTACAGAGCAAGTTCTAAACAGTCAGAGCTACACAGAGAAACCCTGTCTCTAATTAATTCATTATTTAATTAAACCATACTTTAATTAAACCATACTTGCACACGAATATACACAGATGTGTACATACACATTTAGGAGAAACGACTCTGCCAGCAAGTGCTGGCTGCACAGACGGGAAGAGCAGCACCCACATGAAGGCCGGGTGCAGGCCTGCAATCCCAGCCTGCTGGAGGCAAAGTCAGGAAGATCCTTGCTGCTCTCTGGTAAGCCAGTCTAGCTGGATCAGTGATCTCCAAGTTCAAGAGAGACCCTGTCTCAAAACAGTAAGAGAGTGACTGAGAGAGACCCCTGACGTCAACCTCCAGGTTCTGCTTGCATGAGTGTGCGTGCACACACACACACACACACACACACACACACACACACACACACGTGTACACATGCATACAGAATAAACTAATCTATCAGGTTTTGCAAAATCTACCACTTACCTTAGACCTATCTATTCATTCATCATTTACTCCCTCAAATAAACCACCTCTCAATGGGTTGTTTGTTTGTTTGTTGCTTTTTGTTTTTCCAGACAGGGTTTCTCTGTGTAGCCCTGGCTGTACAGGAACTTGCTCTGTGGAGCAGGCTGGCCTTGAACTCAGAAATCCACCTGCCTCCGTCTCCGGAGTGCTAGCATCAAAGGTGTGCGCCACCACCGCCTGGTTCCATAGTGTTTTAAAGATCCCTTTCCTATATTTTACCTACACATTGGTGTCAATTCCTGGATGCTCTCTTCTGCCACACGGATCAGTTTTTTCACTAAACAGCAAATAGTTTTATAATGTATCTTAAGAACCTATGAAAACTGGGTTTTCATCTTAGTTTTGTTGTTTATAACTTAGCTAGACTCACATACTATATTTATTTAATAAATTTAGTCTGGTAAGTTTTAAAACATACATATTAAACATTGTATTGCAATTAAGTGTTGAAGTTGTCTTATCAATAATTTTTTATACTGTCAACTTCATGAGACCATCTTGTTCACCATTGTCAATGTCCAAAATAAAGTGCACAGTAAGTACTTAAACAATGAGTTGGAAAGATGGCTCAGCAGGTAAGAGTATGTACTCTTCTTCCAGAGGTCCAGAGTTCAAATCCCAGGACCCACACTGGCGGGCCCACAACTGCCTGTAACCCCAGCTTCAAAGAACCCACTGCCCTCGTCTGGCCTCCATGAGCTGTACTCACATGTACAAACCCACCGCCACACGTGTGCACACCTAGTTATTAAAATAATAATAAAACACAGTATTTTTAAAGCACTCAAGCAGTATTTGCTGGGTGAATTAATGAGTGAATGAAGCCAAAAGTTACAGCACTGTTAACCTGATAGCCCAAAGGAGGAAGATTTGTTCACAGTTAAACCCTCCTGCTGACTCTTATTTCCTCATTCTCCCAACATCCTGATCCCTGGATTATCACTCAATAAACTTCCTGCTCATAAATCTGTATCTCGGTGTCTGTTTCCCTGGTAACCTAAATAAGATGGAGATGGCTTGCATACCTTTAGGCAATACCCAGAGACATGCTGTTACTCAACCGACATCTGAGAAGCACTGCATAGAGAGCTTTGGAATCTACTCCCCAGCAAGTACTTCAGACATTTTTTTTCATCAATAAAATTTCTATTTACCTGCTTATGGAAATGGAGGAGGGGGGTCCCAGTAAGTTATCAATGCTGGATAAAATGCACACAAACTGCCACCATTGTGCTTTTCTTGAACACAAATTGTATATGGGGTGCATTTTAAGCTAGACCTGGTGGCCCGAGTCTGTGCTCTTAGACTTAGATGGAGACAGGATCAGGAGTTCAAGGCCAGCCTCGACTTCATAGTAAGTTCAAGGCCAGCCTCGACTTCATAGTAAGTTCAAGGCCAGCCAGGTCTTTCCAAGAACCTGTCTCAAAAATAACTAAAGCTAGGCATGTCAGCACACACCTGTAATCACAGCACTCAGGAGGCAGAGGCAGGCTGATCTCTGAGAATTTGAAGCCAATTTGGTCTACATAGTGAGCTTCAGGGTTGCACAGTCACCTGTCTGTAATAAATGTAATAGTAAAACATAATAATATAGTTGTGCCACCTAATAGTTGTGAGGAATGTGTATTGTTTCAATTTTATTTGCTGTAGTCTGGATGTTGATGGGCCTTCAGATTTACAGGTTGAAATCTAGGGCACATCCTTGCCTCATCTGAAACATACCTGACAGATGTCTATATGATTTTTTTTTTCTTGGTGAGTGATTTTTCTATCTTGGCGAGTGTGGCATATCCCCCCTGCGGTTAAACGCAGCGCTGTCTAAGTGTCGCTGTCAGATCGAGCTGGCTGAGGGTGCTGTTCAGTCCGTCTGTAATCTCACTGATTTCCTGCCTGCCTGATCTATCGGTAACTGTAGAATAATGACTGAAAAAAGAAGGCGCCTGGAAGGCGGGTCCCGTTTTCTATCTTGACCTTGGGGAGTTACCGGGCCATGCTCGCTTGGTAAAACTTCACAAGCTGCCCGGCATCATCCACATAACTCTCTGTACCTACGCTCTCATTTAACAAGACGCTCGCTCTGCCTCCGCGTTCCCCAAAGCATTTTTCCTTTCCCATAAAAAGATTTCTTTTTATTTGTGTGTATGGGTGTGTGTGTGTGTGTGTGTGTGTGTGTGTGTGTGTGTGTGTGTCACGTATTCACCAGAGGCCAGAAGAGAGTGTCGGATCCCCTGGAGCTGGAGTTACAGTTGTGTGTAGTATTTTCTGGCACCATGAAGGTTAGACCACAAGGAGGAGGCTTTCAGCTCAGACTGGGGCCAAATCATCTGCGTTTTGTGTCGTAAGAGTCAAATTGGAGTGTCCGTTGAAGTAGAAGTTTCTGGTTTCTTTGGAAACTCAGTTGTGTCATGTGAATATGTTTGTTTTTTTTTTTGGTTGGTTGGTTGGTTGGTTGGTTGGTTGGTTGGTTGGTTGGTTGGTTGGTTGGTTGGTTAGTTGGTTTTGGTCCCAAGTGTGGGATGCGGGAATGTTTTTCCCCCTCAGAAAACAGGCCCTGTTAGAGGGCACATGCTGTTGGTCAGCTGAAAACTACCTTGTGCGAGGGGCGTGGTTTTTGTAAGCTGCAAAACATCCTCGTGTGGACTTTGAGAAGGGTTAACTAGAAGCCCACAAACAGTGAGACAATGCTTTCTGCATCTCTACGCTTTTGCACTGCTAAGGTTAGCATCCTTCAATGGCCTTCGCAGAGAGAAATGCTCCAAAGAACTGCTGGTGCTGCTTTGGGCGGAGTCTCTCTGCTTTGGGCGGAACCTAACGGCTTTGGGCCGAGCCTAGCTGCTTCTGGTGAATTGTTCCGGTTCTTCTGGCACATGTTGCTGCTGCTGCTTTGCTGTTTGATCGGACTGCTGGTATCCTGACGACTGAGTCTGGTAATCCCCAAACAACCCATCTACCCTTGTCAACAGGAAGTGGATAAAAAAGGTCTACAGCCCCTTTCCCTACTAATCTCCTACCTAAGGTCAGGGGGTTGGAAAGAAGGTAAAGGGTCTTAAGAACTTTAAATAAAGTAGGTGTCTGAAATATATAAGCCTATGGTTAGTTTACTGTAGGTATTACAGGGTTCCACCAGGCTGGAATGACACAGGTGTACCACCATGCCTGAATTCAGTCAAGTCATCGTTCAAGGTTTATTTCAAAAACAGGAACCACCAACCCTACCCCCCACCCCCACCCCCGCCGCCCCGTTCTCCTTTCCCTCTTAAGATTCTGAAAAATGCCTATGGTCTTGCTGTGGGGGTGCAGGAGAGGGTGGCTCAGTGATATAGCCCTTGCCTAGCATACACGATTCTCTGGATTTAACGTTAAATATTGCAACACTTCCTATTTTACTTTGCAAAAGAGTGTATGTTCGTGACTGACAGACAGAGTATCTCACTTGCCTGGGACTCACCAAGTAGTTAGACATCAAGCCCCTAGAATCCTCCTGTCCCCACCTCTCCGGCACTAGATCATAAGTAGACCACCGAGCCTAACTTTTTTACAGGGACTCCAGGGGCTCAAACTTAAGTCTCATGCTTTCCAGCCCAGCTGAGCTAACACTCCAACCCTGTAAAAACAAACAAACAAACAAACACACCAAATCAATCTGTATATGCAGTCTTGAGTGATACCATACATATATGTTGTGTACGTATATAGATACACTGAGACTATATACCATATACTACCATATACTAGAATAGGCTCTAGCTCTAGCCCATGCTAATTTCATCAGAACGGGCACCTGTCAGTCAGCATACCCAATGTATTTGTGAAACCAACCAATTTACAATCTTTATTAATAGAACTCTTTCTTTCATTTTTCCCCCTTAAAACACGTAGCCCAAACTGGCCACTGGTCTGCTCTGCACTAGAAGCTCCAGTTCCTACCTGATCCTTCTGCTTCCAGTTTCCAAGTGCCAGGAGGACAGGCCTGTGCCACCACACCTGGCTACCAACTCTCCTTTGTGGAATGTTTGTCCATACCCTTTCTCTATTTTCCTAGTTTATTCGTAATGGCTTCCTTATAAATTTCTCTATATAAAGCAGCCATCTTCATTTGTTCATATTTTTTACAAATACCTTCTCAACAAGTTTCCTTAATTTTTTTTAACTTAATGTGATCTCTAGTCATTACAAAAAATTCTTGAAAGGACCTGGAGAGATGCCCCAGCAGTAAAGAGCACTTGCTGCTCTTGCAGAGGACCCTGGTTTGGTTCCTAGCACCGACAGGTTGGTTCACAATCACCCGTAAATCGATTTTTAGGAAATCTAATGCCCTCCCCTGACCTCCTCTGCCATCAAGTGCTCTGTGATACACACTCATACCTGTAGGCAAAACAAATAATAAAATAAAGTAAAAAAAAATCTAAAAACAATGAATACATACTCTCAAGATATACATATATATATATATATATATATATATATATATATATATATATATATATATACACATGTATTTTTGTTCAGGTATGTGATTTCATGTGATATTAATTATCCATCCCTACAGCCATCAAATTATCTAAGATGACATTTTCTACTATCAAGCCAACACTTTTGTACAGTATTTCACAGCAAATTGGCAGTAGATTTTGGACAATAAGGCAATGACATAAGTTGACCTTTGCAATTTATGTTATTTAGAAGTCAGGTTGCTCTGTCCTCTACCATCCTGCAGGATAAAGTGTGGGATACTCCTCGCTCTTTTCAGTGCTAAGAATGAGCTCACTTGTGGGACAGACTTCAGAAAACTAAAAGACGACAACCAACATTGCAATCCCAATGTTGGGGACGAGGCCCGGAGAGAATGTGTTATCACTGGGAATGATGGTCCACCAGGCCAGCCTGGTTCACAGAAGCAATTTCTAGGCCAGCCAACACTACACAGTGAGATCCTGTCTCAAACAGCAAGAACAAAAACGTTGTTGCTGGTTGTCACACATGAAGACTTTCTTTTTTTAATTTATATTTTGAGCATAAGTAGCTTTCTTGGCTAGGCTGGATAATTTAATTCAAGAAAAAAGGGAAGAAGAGATCTGGAAATAGAAAATAGAGAGATTACGATGACCTTGAGCAAGCCACAGGTACTCCCGGGACATTTGGTTATGCACCTGGGCATTTATGAAAACTAGAGGAAAAGAAAAGGTCCGTGTGTTGTGACAGTGCCGTCCTCCCCCTTTTGCAGGAAGGACTCCTCCTGTGGCTTCTTCCCACACCTGACATGCAAGGGCACTTTGCAAAAGAAATCAGTGAGAATGAAAATCCAAGTCATTTGGCGTCTGCCTCACTCAAAAGGCAAAACTAATCTTGGCTCTCCCTTTTATCCAAATTGGAGAGAAATTATAACTTTGTGTATCCTAGGGGGATGAAATGACTAATACTGTCACAACACCAGCTACCTCGGCATCTGAGAATGAAACCCAAGCCAGACTCCTGTCCTTCACATGCCCAAGGCTTGCGAAGGTGAAAACTGAAAAGATTCATCTCTGCTAAACGATTGACAGCGAAAGATGTACTCAGTCTGTTTTTGTCGCAGTAATAAAACATTAATTTGTACTTTACAGTCAAGAAAACAGCCTTAGTGAAGCATACTGTTTGTTTGTTTGTTTGTTTGTTTGTTTGTTTGTTTGTTTTCAAAATAGGATTTTTCTGTGTAACCTTAGCTGCCCTGAACCCACTTTGTAAACCAGGCTGGCCTTGAACTCACAGAATATCCAACTGCCTCTGCCTCCCAGAGTGCTGGGATCACAGGCGTGCACCCCTACACCTGGCTAAACCTTGTATTTTTAAATGAGTTGCAAAGGTCCAATACCTCATACAAGAATAGAAACAACTATACATATGTGTATCAAAAATAACTTAATGTTTGTATCAGTATATAATAATCTATACAATGTATCAAAAATAATTGAGAATGACAATAGTTCTATAGTTAAAGAGCAGATTCAATAATCTACCCTTTTCTCTTATTATCCCTATATGATATTCCTATTTTTCTTTACCATTACCTAAAAAAGAAAGAAAGAAAAAGAGAAATCCCTGAGTCTAAGTTCTTATCCCTTGTTTTTTCCCAGATCAAGACTATTAATAACTTACAAATTCCCCTAAATGACAACAAACATTCATACATAGCCCATTAAACAACCAAAACCATCCACCCAACCTAAGGGACTAGGACATTGCTCTTCTTTGAATTGCTCATTGCTGATTTGGGGCAAAGGATACCTTTTGGAGGGCTCAAAGGAAATTGGAAAAAAAAAAAAGATTAAGCAAGCCAGCAGTAACATTTGCTGTACAGTCTCTAAATGCTGTAAAACTTCAGGTTTAACTGAAATCCTGTTTGGCACAGTCTGTGATTCTGGACGATGTGAGCTCACTGCTTTGGAGCTGCCCTGGAAGCAAGTTTTGACGAAAGAGCAACTGAAGCAGTCCGAGGCTTGATCATGCAGGATGCTGGAATAAATGTGTCTCAGCATCTTTGAGAATGAGTGTGTCAAGTTCATCTCCATTCTACTGGTGTTTGGTCCTTTTGTTCTGTAAACATGAATTCCTCCAAGTATTATACAGCTCTGTATGCATATGCATGGCCTGTGCAAGTCACATGGGTGAATTAGAGATGATACTTTGCTCTTTGTTTGAGAAGAAGAAAGGCATCTGTCTTTCTTTAAGCCTGTCTGGATTGTATATTGAACTGTAATACCAATTTTTATCTATGCCACTTAAAATTATGACATGGTAAGTCCTGGAGAATTTGTAGCCAACAAGATTTTTGGTTTTGGATATGCATAGACATTACATCTCAGCAAGTCTTACAGTTCCCATAGAGGGACTAGTGCATATACATTACCTGCTTGTACTTAATTTGTTTCTTCTTGTGTGGGGCCAAGATCTCCATGGGGTCTTTCTCTGTCACCTCAAATTCTTGTCAGTGTGGATGGAAGACACAGCTTTTCTTCCCCTGTATGAACATGCATAAACTCTCCTCCCCAACACATCCTGTCTTCCAGTTTGGAATTAGGACCTTTATATGCTGATCTAACTCAGCAGTCCTTTCTAAAAATCTAGCATTTTTTTTTTTAATAGTTGTGCTATTTGTCTCATTGACTTTAAAAAAATTCAAAGTCAACCGAGCACTATTAAATCTATTTCTGGAAACTATCATATCCCCTTTTGGTTCTTTAAATTATTGTTACATCTTTTTATAATTGCTTGTCCTGTAGAATTACAAGATATATCTGTAATAGGTTTCATGCCATAATGTCCAAAAACTTGTTGCATTCCAACGGGTAAACATGCCAAAGCACCATCAGACCCATTTGCAAAGATACCTCCACGGCAGTCACCACCTCCAACAAATGTGTGACCTCAGAATCAGACTCCACAGAATTCAAGCCAAAGGCCCGCTGGAATTCTGAATGTGTATTAGTAACTAAAATCTGGATTTTTTAATTTAATATATTGTATCTCTATGGATTGTCATGCTAATTCCTCAAGCCCCTGTGGGCTTGTCTCATCTGGAACTGTTTTTTCTAATCTCTGTTCTATGGTACCCAATCCAGCAATCCATTTCTCAGTTTGTTCCTTCTCCAAGTCTGTTTTAATCCTTCTTCAGAAGGATATATAGAATTATGCTTATTATTAGACATATTATTATTTGTATGTTGACAGTCAAAACAAACCCGTAGGGAGTCCAAATGTCCTTCTTTGTAGGGTTTTCCATTTTTTGACATGAAATATATGTTTGTTATTATTATCATTATCATTATTATTTTAATCTCTCTATGCAGACTTATTAAACTGTATTTTTTACTGTTTAAGTTCAGTTTACTTATTTATCTATTTATTTATTAGCATAAAAATATAATTTTTAAACAATTTTTACCTGATTAGAAGTTTGACTGAATTTGGATTGTGTGTGTGTGTGTGTGTGTGTGTGTGTGTGTCTGTGTGTGTGTGTCTGTGTGTGTGTGTGTGTTTGCCTTTTTGTGTTTGTGCTTGCCTCCTGCTTCCCGTGCTATGCTGTGCTTGGCCACGCCCCCTTTTATTAACTTATTCTTTTTATTAATTAATTCAACTTACATCTCAATCACAAGCCACTCCCTCCTTTCCTCCCAGTCCCACCCACCCTCCTGCGGGATCCCCTCTCCCTATTTCCACAGAACAGAGGAGCCCCCTATCCAGACACCCCAGCTCATCTATTCACATGAGGACTGAGTTCATCTTCCTCCCCTTGTGGCCTGGTAGGGAATTCCCATCAGGAGGAAATGGTAGAAAAGTAGGTAACATATCAAAGATATCCCCCACTCCCCTGACTACCGCCCACATGAAGCCTAAGATGCCCAGCGGGTATTTATAAGTAGAAGACCTAGGTCCAGACCATGCATTGTCCTGGTTGGTGCTTCAGACCCCATAGACCCCTCTGGGCCCTGGTTGATTGGCTCTGATGGTCCTTGTTCCCACACTTCCACCATTATCTCTGTCTATTCTATTTCCCCTTTCTGACTGAGGTTTACGTGTCTTCCCTTGGGTCCTCCTTGTTACTTATCTTTGTGGAGCCTGTACATTGTAGTACGTCTATCCTGTACTGTATGATTAAAATCCACTTATAAATAAGTATATTCCATGGGTGTCTTCACACCAACAAACTAAATAATCCAATCAAAAAAATGGGGAACAGAGCTAAACAGGGAATTCTCAACAGAGGAATATCGAATGGTGGAGAAACCCTTAGAGAAATGTTCAACGTCCTTAGCCATCAGGGAAATGCAAATCAAAACGACTCTGAGATTCCATCTTATACCTGTCTGAATGACGAGATCAAAAACTCAAGTGACAACTCATGCTGGTGAGAATGTGGAAAAGGGGGAACCCTCCTCCATTGCTGGTGGGAGAACAATCCACCTGTTGCTTTTTCAGAAAACTGGGAATAGCTATACCTCAAGACCCAGCTATACCACTCTTGGGCATACTCCCAAAAGATGCTCCACCACTCAACAAGGACATTTGCTCAACCATGTTCATAGCAGCTTTATTCGTAATAGTCAGAAACTGGAAACAACCTAGATGTCCCTCAACTGAAGAATGGATAAAGAAACTGTGGTACATTTACACAATGGAATATTAAATTGAGCTATTAAAAAAAATCATGAAATTTGCAGGCATATGGATGGAACTAGAAATGATCATCCTGAGTAAAATAACAAAGGTCAGGTTTTAAAGGACTAAGCTTCCCACCAGGACCAAGTGGACAGAAAGGGGTAGTCCCACCATGTTGTGAGCAGCTGGGGGGGGGGCTTCTCGGTGGCATTTGCTAGCCCCTCTGCAGAGGCTGGCCCGGAAAACCATGGGTCTGCCTGAACTCGCTTCAGAGACTGCTGCTCAGCTCCAGACCCCACCCACCGAGCTGCTGTTCACAGCCTTGTTCTCACACGAAGCAGGGTTTTGTTGTTTTTGTTTATTTGTTTTTTTTTTTTTTTTAGAAGCAGGGGCCTTCTCTTTCAAAAGCTGCTTCTGTCTCTGCGGTTTCTGGCTCTTTGGCTAGAAACCCCTCTTTTCCAGCCACTTATGAATGAGCTTTCCCAGGCTCGTTTCAGGATGCAGTTCTGGAAAGCTTTTTGCCTTCAGGGCAAGCCTGAAGTGCTAGTCTGGTCTGCTTTCATTCTCTCTTAAGGAGACTAAAATGCTTTTCTTAAAAAGTCAGAGCTTAGAAGCTGTTTTCTTTCTGGGAGGTTTTTGTGCCTCTACCTTGGACTTTTTTCAGGTTATTTTTTATTCTCCTCCCCATGTTGGGTGCCATTTGTTGAATGATTATTAATAATTAATATTGATCCATATAATTATTAAGGGAGTAATTATTCCTCCCGCCTTCTAGCTCCAGAAGTAATGATTCATGAGACTCAATTATTATCTTACAAATATGTAGGCCGTATAGCTAGGGTCTTCTCTGACAAGCTCATAACTTAAAATAATCCATTTATTCTAATCTACATTCTGCCACAGGGCCAGTGAGCTCTGTCCTGTCCTCCTCACATCTTGTTAGCTGACTCCATGAGCCTGGCTCTATCCCAGAATCCCTTCTGCCTGCCGGATGTCCCACCTATTTTCTGCCTAAGGCATTGGCCATTGTTTTTTTTTTTTTCTTTTTTTAATTGACAGGTGGTACATCCACACAATACACAAGAGATTCCTTCTATAAGAATCTGTCCACATTTGCAATAAAAAATAAAAATCAGCTGGGTGTGGTTGCTACTCTCCTTTAACCCCAGCACTAAGGGAGGCAGAGGCAGAAGGATCTCTGTGAGTTCAAGGCCAGCCTGGTCTACAAAGCAAGTCAGGACAGCCAAGGCTACACAGAGAAACCCTGTCTTGACAATAAAATAAAATAAAATAAAATAATAAAAATCAGGAGGAAGGTAACTACTTCCCTGTAAAAACAAATGTGCTCATTTGTGAAACAAATAAAACAAAACTTTCTGTGGGTTTACTTGACTCCTTGCTCTCACAGATGTGTAACTGTGGCACTTGTACTATAGCAGTGGCAGTCCCAGGAAGTTCCCAGTGCTGTCTACTTTTTTGCATTGAACTAGCAGACGCACTTTTTTTTTTTTCTCATCTGAGACCTACACTTTCAAATGAGTGCGCCGGCGACACCATTTCTTTCCTGTCTCAAAGATGCGTTAAACTCAAAGTCAGCATTCTGCAAAACAAGACCAGTATTTCTTCCACGCTTTGGAAGTTGACCCTGATCCAGCGCTCCCAGAACGCATTCTTTCACTGTCCCATTCAGCTCGACAATGCTGAAACCTAACAGTTCAGCCTCAGCCTCTCACATGCTGTGTTCATGCTCTATTACCAAATCCTCTTCATTCACCTCCTCATGTCTCTTTAGCCGGCTGTCTAACTTCATCCCCTCCTCTGCTACCACCCTTCCCACAGACCACCACAGTGGCCTCCAAACCATCAGACTACACCCACTCTGCCGCCATCCAATTGCTTTCCACACTTCAATTAGTCACTACGTCAGAACATAAGACCAACTGTGTCACACACCCGTCTTGTTAAAAACACCATTTGTCTTTGGTTTGGGGATCAGAACAAAAACCTCTCAGCATAGCCTGCAACATCCCAGCAATCTGGTTCCCATTCATCTCTACAGCCTCAGCTGGAGTGTTCTGCACTGGCTAGGGAGCAAGGAGGCACAGGATACCATCAGGATATAGTCTCCCAAAGTGACCGCTTCCCAGCAACCTTCTTGTAGGAAATGTGTTGACAAAAGACTCATTGTGGCGGATGTCGATGAATACAACCTGTGAGAGTGAGGGCTCGCGCCAGCCTTGACAGTGCAAAGCCCACACAAGCCCCCTCAGTAACCCCCAGCTCTGCCTTGCCACTCGCTCCCTTTTCGGGGATTCAAATCATCACCTGTCTGGCTTGCACTTTCCACCATCTCACCTCGTCACAAGAACTGTTTCTCCAGGTAAATTGGGGCAGCAAAATGGAAAATCCTAAACATAAGCCTCAGCATCGTAGAATAATCCGGGAAATGCGCCTTACTCTCTGTTTCTTTCTAATAAAACGTTTCAACCATTCATCAGAATGCAGAGCAGACACAACAAACCTCCACCTACGCAGCACTTCAATTCATTACATTCATCCTGTCATTTTTATCTATTCCTTTTTTTAAATTTTTTTTTAGATTTTCTTTGCTGAGGGACTTTTTAAAAAAAAATACGAGACAACCTATGACTTTATCCTTACATGCCTCAATGAATGTCTCCAAAACCTGCAGAGGTTTTCTTATGTAACTAAAAATCCTTCAGTGTACTTAATAAAATTAACAATAATTCTGTATGTCTTTTAATTTTATTTACTTATTTTGTGTGCATGTGTGTTTTGCCTACATGGATATCTATGCCAGAGGAGTTCAGAAGAGTGTATCAGACATCCGGGAGCTAGAATTCCAGACAGTTGTGAGCTGACATGTACACGCTGGGAATCAAACCTTGGCCCCTGGAAGAGCAGCAAGTGCTCTTAACCTCTGAGCCGTCGTTCCAGCTCCAAACAGTAAAATGTTAATATCATTTAGGAAGGGTCAACATCAGTTATTGACTGACAGGATCTAGAGTCACCTTGGAGACAATCCTTTAGCCATGTCTGTTGGGGTAATGGAGGTTGGGGGACTACGTTCCAGGCTGAGGTGTGGACCAGGTTAAAAGCAAGAGTCAAACTGAGTGTGAGCAGCCATCGCCCTCTGTTTCTGACTGGATGGATGGGACCAGCTGCCTCCCGTTCCTGCCTCCAGGACCATGGTGACCCATACGGACCCTCAAGCTATGAGCCAAAATAAATTTTTCCTTCCTTAAGTAGCTTTTGTCAGGCGTTTTACTGAGGCAACAAGTAGTTAATATACCGTCCAATAAGGGCCACGAGTGAGGTAATTGCCTCTTCAACTGGGGAGGTAATTGCCTCCCCAGTGTTAGGTCTGTATACGTATACACGTATATGTTCGTGCCGTATTACTACGTGGAGGTCAGAGGGCAACTTGCAGGCATCAATTATCTTCCTTCACCATGTGGATGCTGGGGCTTGAACTCAGCTCACAAGCACCGTGACCCGGGGAGGCAGCCTGCTGGCCAGCTGGCTGGCTTTGTAATAAGTGGTGTCACGTACTTGAAATGGCCTCTTACCAAGAAAAGCACAGTGCTGTTTGTCCTGCTTTTTAATGGTACCTAGTATTGCTTTTTCTTAAGCCATTTCCTTTTTTTCCGTAATATTTTTTATTGATGATTTGGGAATTTCATAGCATGACCCCCCAAGCACACTCACTTGCCAGTCCTCCCAGGCCTTGTGACCTCCCCCACCCCTCAAAAAAAATATTTTTTAAAGCCCAATTTGTCCATATACTCACTGGAACATGCTCAAACTCCCAGTGTCCAGCCCCTTAAAAAAAATAACAACAACAACAAAAAAACCAAACAAACAAAAAACAAAACAGAACAGAAAGAACACGAGTCTTTCCCCACCGGCACCCCCGCCAAAAGCCAGCAGTTGTGGAGAGCTAACGTTTAGCATCCTTATCACAATTTTTAAGAGTTCTCTTTGGTGGTTTTCTGTCTAGACTGCTACCTTTTTTTTGGGGGGGGGGGGGCGAGGGGGTTGTCATTGGAGCCTTCCATGCCCCTCTTTCTCAATTGCGAATCTGCAATCATCAATACCATGGCAAATGTCATTTCCTTGCCCTTTAAGGTCAGTGGGAGCGTGGGTCATGAACTTCCACATGGTTTGTGGCATGGATTACAGGCATCAGCATATGCCAAGGACGTCAACATGGCTTCAGGCTGCAGCACAGACTACAGACATTCACACAGCCTTTGGTGGTGACATGGGTGTAATGGAAGTTTTGGCTTCTTTAAAAACTCAGTTATGTCATGTGAATGTGCTTTCACTTTTAATCCCAAGAGTGGGATTTTAGTTTGGGCTTTAGTTTGCCCACGGCTGGTAATTGCTTAATACTGGGTGTGGTCTTTGCCAGCTGGTAATGGCCTGCCTCAATCGGCACAGAGAGGGGCATGGTGTAGGATTCTGAGGGGGACAGATATGACAGCCCAGGAAGGGGAAGGGTGGCAGTTTGGAGAGTCCAGAGATGGATGATGTGGTGGCTTGTTGAGACGCTTTGTGGTACAGAGGCTTGGAGAAGACAAATGGAGGGGACAGCTTGCTGTGTTTGTTGGGATTGGTATTGACCCAAAAGAACCCATCAACCCTAAAGAGCTATGAAAAGTAAAGTAGTTTACTCCTTCTCTCTCCACTAACCTCCTCTCTCTCTCTCTCTCTTACCTAGGGTTAAGGGGTTAGTGAAAGGGAGATGGAGGCTTAAATACCCCAAATAAAATCATGTTGAAAGGAGTGTCAGCATTTGGGCTACAGACATCAACACAGACCCCAGTTGCAGTAGAACCACAGACCCAGGCTTATCCCCCAGCCGAGCTCAGCCCCAGATATCACCATGTCTTAAGCCATTTCTTATGAAGATTCATAAACTCAACAAAAATAATCATGTATCTGCACAAGCCACTTTCCCTTCTGGAGTCTCAGCCTAAGAAGAAAACAAGGGGGCAGAAGCCTACTTTTGCAAAGCTTCTCTATATTGCTATCATTCTCATCCTGCCGGCTGCACTCGATGCCCTGTAGTGTTGCTGCTCCTTTGTAAAAATGAGTTTATATTAAAATGGTTCTCATATAAAATTTTTATATTTGCTTGCATATGTGCAGAAGCACAGAACTTAGGTTCTCTTTGGTGGGAACCCATGCATTTGTATTAAAATGTCCTCATTGTTGAGAATGCAACTCAGTGATAGACAACTTGGCTGACATATACAGGACCCTGGACTTGATCCCAATCACCACACACACACACACACACACACACACACAGTAAAATGCTTGGGGTCAGTAAAGCGCTCAACGGGTAAAGATGCTAGTTGCTAAGTTTGACAGCCCGAGGTTCATCCAAGATGCACGTGGTAAAAAGAGAGATCTGTGGCTGGCAGGATGGCTCAGAGCTTAGGAGCACTGTCTGCTCTTCCAAAGGTCCTGAGTCCCCATTCCTAGCAACCATCTATAATGAGATCTGGTGCCCTCTTCTGGCATGCTGGCACACATGCAGGCAGACTACTGTATAAATAATAAATAAATCTTTAAAAAAACAAAAAGAAAAGAGAAAGAAAGGAGTGATCTGACTTCTACAGGTTGTCCTCACTCCCTTTGTCTCTCTCTCTCTCCTTCTCTTTCTATCTCTCTCTCTGTATCTACCTATCTATCTGTATCTATGTAGAAAGAGACCTTATAGATAGGTTTATCTATATAAATTTATACATCGAGCTATATAGATCTATATATAGCTATCTCCATGTCTCCATATCTTTATAACTCCCTCCCTCCTTTGCTCTCTCTTTTTCTCTCTACCACCTATGAATAGAGACACTGCAAAAAGGCAGAAAAAAAATTCCTAACTTCTGGTTCTTTCCTTTCCCAAAGACTGACATTTAATTTTTTTCTTGCATTTCATAATCTAGTTTTAAAAATCATGCCCAGTTATTTTCTGTACCTGACAAAAACAAGCACAAAAAAAAATTAGTTAAAACATAGAGTAGAACCAAACATGTACAAAAAATCATGTCATTGTCAAACAATATTTTTTTCAAATAAACAGAGTTAAACAAAAAAAAAATTGTTGATTTTTATTTTATGTGTACATGTCTGCCCGTTTATCTGTATGCCACAGGAGTGCAGCACCTGTGGAGACCAGAGCAGGCAGTGGATTCCCTGGAGCTGAAGTTACAGGCAATTGTGAGTTGATTAACTTAGACATTGGAACCAGAACTCTGGTCTTCTCCAAGAGCAGCAAACGCTCTTAATGACTGAGCCATCACTCAAAGCCCAGACGGTCTTTACACCATGAACATGAGTGGGCCTCTGGCCAGCACTAGATGCAAATGGAGTAATCAGGAAGCCATCAAACCAATTGGTAATGACTACACTCAAGGCCACACCTACCAAGACGCCAGCACTGCAGCTGCCAGGATATCCCCACCCCTCCAACCATAAGTCCTCATACCTCCTTCACCTGTGGATGGAATAACAAAGAAAGAGGCATTTATTTAGATACCAGTTATGTGTTACTGTTCAAGGGAAGGGGGTCCTTCCTTTCATTTGAAACAACTTTTCAACTCAGCAAACTCCCTTCACCTTTCTTAGGAGTGGTCATGAGTGGTCATGGCAGTAACTGTTTCATGAGAAAAGGGAAGGCAGAAGGAGGAAAGTGTGTGAGTGTGTGTGTGTGTGTGTGTGTGTGTGTTTTCTTGTAACAAAAAAAAGGTAGATGTTGGCTCAGAGATTTAGGGAAGGCAGGAGTGTGAGGTGGCTGGACTCATTGTGTCTGAAGTCAGGAAGCAGAATGAGATGGATGCTGGGGCTCAGCCTGCTTTGTGCCTTTTATCAGTCTAGGTTCTCACACAGAAGATATACACCCATATCTGAGGTATATCTTCCACATCAAGGAAAGGCCCAAAGGTGTATCTCCTGGGTGATTTTAAGTACCGTAAAGTTGACAATCAAGGTTAAAAAATCACAAGACGTCAGTGACAAAAGAGTAGGGTATAAAATGTCTGTCCATCTCTGCTATGCAACTGATGACCATTGAATTGAAGTAAGAGCATCCAAGGAAATGAAAATGATCTACTGTTTTCTTCTGTTTCATCAGTTTTTCACTCTTTCTCAAGAGTCTGAGTGTACTGCCGTTATTCACCAGAGTCTAGGGGAAGAGAAGAGAAGGGAAGGTGGGAAGAGAAGAGGAAGAAAGCAATGAGGAAGGGGAGAGGAAAATCAGAGGTTTTTTTTTAAGCCCTCTTTTTTGTGGGTTTTGTGATGGGGACTCCCTCTAGGTGGGCTTCTCAGCCTCCCACACAGCTGAGATTACAGGTAGATACCACCCACCCAGGTTATAAAGACATTTACATTAGAGAGATCAAGCTAACACTAGCCAGCACATCAATCAGAGTTAATCACGGAAGCCTAACACTGTGTGCCTTAGAATGTGGTACAGCCAGGAAGACCAAGAAACACCTAAATCCACTGAACTCCCTGGCTAGAACCATCATTTCACAGGAAACAGGAGGGAGAACTACAATTGATCATAAAACCATGCTATAAGGGAAAAAAAAATCATCCAAATGTTGGCTATCAAAAAAATCTACTGACAAAATGGCCCGATTGTCTTAGGGCTCTTTGGGAAATTAATTCTGAGGTAGAAAATCACATGCAGGAACAGTTATTACCTACATAGGAGGGGAAATGCCCACAGGGAGTGAGACAGTCATGACGGGAAAAGAAAGGTTAAGCTGCACCGCAGTTAGAATGAAGAACTCGACCGGCACACTGGGGCATGCTGGTGCTGCAAAACTGAGGTCAGAAGGACATGGGTGCCTTTGCACCTTCACAGCGACCCGACTCACGTTTGCTGTGTGAGAAGGGGCCAGTGCCTCACAACAGGGGCACTCGGTAGCCACCTCTCTGCAGCTTGTGTGTTCTCTCACCCAGTCCCAGAAGCGCTCCGTGAGGGTTACCCTTAATGACCAAATTGATCAGATTAAAAGGCACCTAGGGGATTAGCTAAATACACCTGCGGGTGTGCCAACCGCACCAGAGAGACAATTAGACAACAAAGGCACTGGCTTCGGGAGTGATTTGACCTATTCAGGGGATTTCAGTTTTGAATAGATGACAGAGAGGCGGCAGAACAATAGGAAGGAATAGGCTGCTGAGGGGGTACCTTAAAGTTCTTGTGTCCGGCCTCTTTCCGTTTCTCTGGCCACTTCCTGTCTACCACGTGGCGAACAGCTTCTTCCTCCACTTGCTCCCGCTGCTGTGAGGTTCGGCCTCACTGTGCTGGCTTGTCTTACGTCAACTGGACACAAGCTAGAGTCATCTAAAAAGAAGGGGACCTCGACTGAGAAAAATGCCTCCATAGATCCACCTGTAAGGCATTTTCTTAATTAGTTACTGATGAAGTCCCATGTGGGGGTGCCACATGGGACCGGTGGTCTTGGGTTCTATAAGAAAGCAGGCTGAGCAGGCTGAGCACCCCTCCATGGCCTCTGCATCAGCTTCTGCCTCTAGGTTTCCACCCTGCCTGAGTTCTGACTCTGGCTTTCCTCAGTGACATATTGTCCCATGGAAGTGTAAGCTGGAATAAACCCTTCCCTTTCCAAGTTGCTTTGGTCATGGTATTTCATCACAATAGTAATTGTTACTAGGGCATTCACCGTAGGCCCAGAATCAACAAAGCCAAAGGCCATGGACTAAGAGAAACCACAAGAAAAATAAATTTTCTGCCTAATTGTTTGCTCTGTCAAGTGTTTTATCTATTGTTATGCAAAATGCAAAAGCACCTAGCACAAGCTGCCCTCACCAATTGATCTCATAATTTTATGCTTCTGACCAAACCCAGCTCTGGCCATAGGGTCATTATAGTCCAACACTACAGGGCCTAGGAACCTAAAGGCAGCTGTTTTGTGAATGACCTATCATTCTCTGCTACAATGAAGATGCCCTTGAGCCATGAAATATTCACTGTGACTTTTCTATGAGAGTTCGCCATGCATTCTTTGTGACATCTTTTTCCTGTCATCAGTGCTTCCTGAGCTATGGTGTGCGGGGCATGTGCCCCAGACAACAGGGTTGCTCTCACCAGTCTGCACCTGCTGAAGATCCCTTCCACCCTACGAGCCCCCAAACAAGCCTGGAAAACCTTCCACGACATTCAGCAAATGAGTCAGAGCATTATCTCTTTGTATAGCCTATCTCCTCCCAAGAACCCTAATGGACCTATCAAATATTTTACTTCCCTCTTAGCAGCAGGAAGATTAAAATGCTATCATTTGTCCTTCACTTTGGGGAGAATGTGTAGGCATACTCCTGATTTCTGGGTGCTTCGCTGCCACAGTGGACCCTTGAATATTTGCAGGGATTATCTCCTATCTGCTGGAAAACAGGTGTCTTAAAGTCATTAAGGACTTGTCACTTATTGCTCAATTAACATGTCTCTGGCAAGCTGTGCACATGTGATGCTCTGAATCCTTGTCCCCTTGGACTGTGTAAGAGACAGAAGCAACCTCTGTAAACAAGGAGAGAGTTAGCTTTGACAGAAGGAAAATGGTCATTTCTTCGGGGCCAGCGATCTCAGAGGAATCTGCTGATTTCCTGCCTCTAGTGCATTAAATCAGATGCAGGTTCCTCCAGCCCCAGTCATAGGGAACCACTTCTTCCCAACCTGGGTCTGATCCCCATACCACAAACCCACCTTATATGTCAGCACAGTCTTCTTCAGACCCTTGCTACACAACCATTTAAGTCCTAGATCTGATAGCCACATCTGCCCTCTGGCTGCCAGAGATAAGAAACCCTTCACCAGCTGCCAAGAAAGCTCCCTGGTAATCAGCCGTAGATTTTCATTCCATCTCCTTTCCCACTGCGTCAATAGCCCCAGCCAAAGCCATCCAAGTTGCCACCATTGTTATGTTTCTTAACAAGGCCTGAAAGACTGTCCCCTCACATCCCCTTCCACAGGACCCAGCGACAGTTTGCCCTTTTTCAAACTTTAAAAACATCACCTCTGTGGCCTGTGGGAGCCGCCAGGATTCCACCTACCAGAAGCAACATTTGAACTGCCAGTTGGCAAGCAGGACAACTCCAAAATCCCATTTGGATTCTGCTTCTGAGAACCATTCCACTGAGTTCTCTTAGGAAACAAACTCTTTCCCCAAGACTTGAGTTCAGGAGTTCTCTGTGAAAAAGCCTCAGGGAGATGCTCGAACGGGGAGTGCAGGAAATAGGGCTGGGAAGGGAGAGAACTGAACGGATGTGGTCACCTCTGACATCTCAAGTCACCTGGCAGAGAAGCCAGCAGCTGAGAGAGCCTTTCAGAGTTGTCTCAAAGCGAGGCAAGAGGGCCAGGCATGTTCACCTTCAGAACCACTTGTTGTTCAAGGCATAAGACCTAAGAAGCTCACACTCCAGCTGCAGAAAAGAGCCCCAACGGCTTAGAGGGACGAGGGGAAGGGGACTATTATCGCAGACTAAGAGCTTTAAGAACAGATCAACCAAAGGTAATGTGTTGGTTTGGCTTTGATCCCGGCCCATACAAGCCAACTATAAAAAAAAAAAGAACCCGAGATAATTAGAGAAAGGTTCGTGCAGACTTTGAGTATTGGCTTATGCTACAGACTGTCATTCCTTTTGTGACAGGTGATAATGGCAGAGTAGCTGTGAAGGCAGAGCCTTGGCCCACTTGGAATGCATACCGAAATGCAGGAGAAACGACATGATGTCTTAACATGTTTCAGGGAAACACTGGAGGAAGAGATGTTTGAAGATTGATTCAGGGGGTAGAGAGGTGGTCAAGAAAAAAATGTACTGTTCTTGTATTCATATCAGGCAGCTCACAACTGCCTATAACTCCAGTTCCAGGAGATCCAATGCCTTTGGCCTCCTCAGGCAATTGCACTCATGTCCACACAACCACAGACAGGCAGGCAGGCAGACAGATACATACACACACACACACACACACGAGAAGGGAGTAAAAATTAAATAAACACACACACATACACACACAGAGGAGGGGAATAAAAATTTTAAAAAGTGTATATTTAGAATTGGCTAGATAGACTCAGTTTAGATGATCCCAATTTTGTTGGCAACATCCAGAGAGCATCAACATCAAAAGCCAACAGAGTCAGGTCTTACCAGGGTTTTCACTTTAACCACAGCAATGTCCTAGCGTTTCTTCACAGCCTGTTGGATCTGGTACTTGCTGGCCTTCACATCCCCAGTGAACACAAGTGTGCTGCTGTCTTCTGTCTTCTTCATGGCTGGTCAGTGGGAAATTTGATGATGGCGTAGTGGGTCATGCTTGTTTTCTCCTAGGTTCATTCTTTTGGGGGTATTTGGGCTGCCTCCAAAGCCTCAGGGTCTTGGGCCATCAGTATGTAGGTGAAGTGGGGATTTTCTTTTTGTGGCCATAGACACTTTTCAGCACTGCCCTCTTGGCTGTCAAGGCTTTGGCTTTGGCCTTGGGAAAGGAAGGTGCTTCCTTCTCTTTTGGCGCCATCTTGGTGAAAAGGCAAAATTAATCTTTTTTTTTTTTAAAGATTTAAGTGTTGGTGATTATTGATATTGAATGGCAAGCGCTAAACATTTACTCTGATGCTATCTTTATGTTTTGTTAAAATTTCCACACAGAAATAACCAGATACGGTGGCTAACACCTGTAGCCCACCCAGGAGTAGCCTGGGTTACATACTGAGAACTTGTCTCAATTTTTTTTTTTCTTTTTCTGAAATTTAAAGATAAACGCTTGCCCAGGCATGGCGGTGCAAGCCAACACTTGCACCCAGTTCTTCCTTGGGAGGCAGAGGCAGGTGAATCTCTGTGAGTTTGAGGCCAGCCTGATCTACATAGTGAGTTCCAGGATAGCCAGAGCTATGTAGAGAGACCCCATTTAATGATGATGATGATGATGATGATGATGATGATGATAATGACAAATTATGGCATGTCATTAACTATCCCTCACAAGTGCCACAAGATTCACTGCTGTCACTCAAGTCCCAGGTTCCTTTCCATGGTGTTTGCAAAGATAGAAAACCCTATCTCAATTTCAAACACTAGATATTAATTTCAAAGAGATGCCAGCTTTTAAAAATGCAATTGAAGCTGTTTGGAGGCAGACAACTTTTTTGTATGTGCTCCATAAATCATACTCAGAGCCTAGCCTGGGATTTAGTTCAGGGTAAGGATGAATAAAAGTTTGTGGAAATTAAAATATTCCCTGGGCCCCCTTCTTGTCACCATCCCTTAGTTTGTTTCTATGCTTTAGATTGTCTGGATTCCACTTGGGCTCTGTACCCAGTAGACCCAGGTCATGAATTCCCCCCCCACTCTTGTTTTTGGCCTTGAGTGAGCGCTGGCTCTTCCTGTGTAGCTATTATTCTTACTGCTGTTATCAATAACGACGTCTTCCCCTTATCACAACCCGCTCCAAGTGGGTGTTCTGCAGCAGAGAGAGAAGCAGAATATGTAAAATGTGCTGAAGAGAATGCAGGGAGTTAAGAGGGGAAAGCTGAGCGCCAGCGCAGGGTCGAGAAGCAGGGAGGGAGGAAGGGAAGGGGACTGGGCAGATCCAAAAACCCTGAGGACTCGTGGGAAACAGTGTCAGACTTTCTGGCCAGGAACTGAGATGTGTGTCTGCAAAATATGGATGGCTCAGCAGCTGACCGCTTCAACCTCCCGACATCCTTTCTCTAGGCCTCTTAAGAGCTGTCCTCCCACACCTCGGCCCCCTCCCTTTCACCAGCAGAGTCCAAAATCAGCAATCAGTGTTGACATCAATGTGCAAAGGGCTTAGAGCCCCAGGTAAAACAAAAGACAGCCTGCAAAAAAGCAAATGAGAAAAGAACCCAAGGAAAGATCACGATGGAAAAATAAACACAGGCAAAACAAACATCCACAGAGAGGAGAAAGAGGAAAACCAAAGAGACAAGATCAGCCAGAAAAAATAAGAACAAAAACAATGAGAAAAGCCAAGAACGGGGGAGGGGGGAAGGGGTTGACTAAAATAAAATACAGGCGTAATCCTTCATACATGTCTTCGGAGAGAGAAGGGACAGGGCAGAGTGAGCGCCCCGACACATGCTTGAGCGCTTTTGCGTACACCACCTCAGTTAATTTTCACACCAACACCCCAAAGCGGATATTGCCATCTATTTTCCAGAGTGAAAACAGAGGCTTTCCAAGTAATGCCACAGGTATATACAATTTAAAAAGGGTTGATGGCACACACCTGCAATCTCAGGACTCAGGAGGCCGGGGTAGGAAGGTCGTGAGTTCAAGACTAGCCTAGACTACACAAGGAGACTCTCAAGAAACAAAGGAAAAATGGTAGGGCGGAGTCTAAACATGGCTCTGCTGGTTTGCGAACCGACTGTCTCTTGCAGGCTAGCCTGGATGTGAAAAGTGAGATGGCTATGACTTCTAACCTTAGTTGGTTATATTCTCTGATACTAAGTCTGTTGCTGAGGTCAAACCCAGGGCCTCCTGTATTCCAAGCACATATTTTCCCACGGACTTACACACTCAATCCTTGAACAATTTCTTAAAATTAATCCTGAATGTTTTTATTTCTTTATAATAATAATGTTATTATTATGTTACTTTATTATACTATTATTATTTTATGTGTATGGGTGTTTCGCCTGCATATATGTCTCTATGGCACTTGTGTGCCTGGTACCCACGGAGGCTAGAAGAGGGTATGAGATCTCCTAGAACTGGAGTTACAGGTAACCATCGTGTGGGTCCTGAGAACCAAACCCAGGTCCTACGCAACAACACCTAGTATTCCTAACCACTGAGCCATCTTTCCAGTTCCTGCCTTAATTTCTTTACAATCACTATCCTCCTCATTACAGCTGACCTCCCACTGTGAATCTCTTCTATGTGGATATGTCACCTAACTACATCCAGGCAGCTGGGGGGGGGGGGGGATTTCCTGGGACTGATTTGAAAGGCTGGTGTTATGGAAGTAAGTGGGAAGAGTCCAAGGTAGCATGGGGGGGGGGCTGCCACCACAATGATAAAAAAAAGGCTGATCTTCCAGAGGCCCTGGGGTCAATTTCCAGCCTCCACGTGGCTGCTTACAACCATCTATGACTGTAGTCCCATGGGATCCGATTCCCCATTCTTGTGTAGACATACATGCAGACAAAACACCCATAAACATAAATAAATGAATAAATGAGTCTTTAAAAAAGAGAGAGAATATCTCTAAAGTTTACGGCAAAGGCATAGTGGCAGTGTTTATCTGGTGTGTGCTGAGGGACCTGAATGGCATATCTTCTATATCTGTGTTAAATCATAAGCTCCAAATGCACAGGGACCATATACAAGATGTTTATCTTGTACAAAATAACACACTGTCTTAAGGCCCAAAGCTGTTCTTAGATCAGTCAATTGACTGAACCAATACCACGTCTGATTACCTTGTGAGTGAGGATATATTCAGATACTGCTCTTTGCATGTCTTTAATCCTAGCACTCAGGAGGCAGAGGCAGACAAATCTCCATGAGTTAAAGACCAGCCTGGTCTACAAAGCAAGTCCAGGACAGCCAGAGCTCTGTTAAACAGAAAAACCCTGTCAAAAACAACAAAACAAAACAAATCCTTTTATTGAGCTAGGATTGTAGTTCAATGGTAGAGTGCTTCCTTACCAAGTACAAGGCCCTGGGAAAGAAAGAGGGACATAGGGAGAAAGCAGGGTGTGATAGCCAAGTTCCAGAGCTAAGCTTTTTCAGCAAGGGAGGTGCTCAGAGGCAATCAGAGAAAAGAGCCACTTCTCAGCCAACCCCGGGGGGCTTTGCTCTATCGCTTAGGTTTCTTCTCTAGTAATGGTTCAGGTTTCCCACTTCCTGTCTTCCACACTGAGCTGTAGCACCTGCATGAAGAGGGCACAGAATATGTGCAGGCCAGATGGCCACACGCCTTGTTTTTCAGGAGGAGTTCTTCAGCCAGTGGCTGTTCAGATACAAAAGTCCTTCCGCTTCAACATGATTTTACAGGCCCCTCTGATTTACTGGCGGGGCTGTGAGCACAGTGTTGATTTTCCTGGTTCATAAAGCCAGGCAGAGCTTCTGCTTGCCAGACAGGTGTATTTGTTTTTGAATGCTAAGGACACTCACTCGCTCTGTTTAGGCTAATAATAAGCACTTCAGAAATCCTTCTAAGTCTGAAAGCGGAAAAGAATTAAAAAAAAAAAAGTCAGTGGCAGAGTCTGTTAATGGAGTCCTTGTCCTATGAGAACACAGCGTCTCGGGCCAAAGCTGGGTGCTTGCTGGCTGACCCCACTGGCAAGCAAACCCCATGGAATATTGCCTTTGAAAGCCCTCTTCCATCAAAGGAGCCCTCAAATTAATGGGTAGTTCCACAGTGAGGAGAAAACAAATAATAAACACAAGTGTGGCCGCCCCAAAGATACCAGGCAAGTGTGCAGCAAGAGGGAGGCCCTTCCTCCCTTCAGCCTAGCGGCCTCTGAGGGCAGACTTTCGGTGAGACTTGAGACAGCCGCCAGGGAAAGCAAGCCTGGCAAAGGACAGTCCAAGCAAGCCACAGAGAACAGCCTTGCTTGTCCTTGAACCCACCTAAAGATCCAATATTGAAAAAGAGAAAGCTTACCGTGAGACGCATGTTCAGGTCACCCTCACAGCCCTCTGCCCTGGTGTATGCCATCCAGGCTCAAGTTGCAGCAGCCCTCACTTCGAAGAGTTCTAGCAGCCCGGAAGGCAGCCTGGCCACAGGGCAGGGACGCTCTCCTCCCCACTGGACTCATGTTGAGTGAGCTCATGCCTCTCGTCTCACTTCTGCCCTTACTTTCCAGTGAAGCCTGTGGTTGAGCTTGTCTCGACCACCACACATCAGCGGAAGGAGACTTGCCGTCGGCTGCAGTCTGATGAGTGTAACCAGCTGCAAGTTGGCTCCTTCTGAGCTCTTGGGCTGAGGTTATCTTAGTGGAAGAGGCACAACTTAGTCCCATTACTTCTACACAAACACACACCTATACATACACGCACATACACACAAATACACTCATGCATCCAAACATAATACACATACATATACACACATACACAGAGACATGCTCACACATTCACAGACAACACATAGACGTATACAGAAATATACATACACACAGAGATACACTCACATGCATAGATTCTATACACACACATACACCTCAACTCTTGCTCTGAGGTAAGCAAGAGCGTCTGTGACTAAGTTATCGTGTGTCTTAGTTTAAGGTTGTCACTGTTGTGAGGAAACACCATGACCAAAGCAACTTGGGGAGGAAAGGGTTTCTTTTTGTTGTTGTTTTTTTTTCACTCACAGTTCCATATAACACTTCATCATTGAAAGCAATTAGGGCAGCAGCTCACACAGTGAGAAAGCCTGGAGGTGGGGCCTGTGGAGGAGGGCTGCTTACTGGTTTGCTCCCATGGCTTGCTCAGCCTGCTTTCTTACAGAACCCAGGACCGCCAGCCCAGAGACGGCTCCATCCACCTGGGCAGGGCCCTTCCCCATCAATCACTAGCTAAGAAATTGTCCCACAGGCCTGTCTGCCTACAGCTTTTTCTCAACTGGGACTTCCTTCTCTCGGGTGAATCTAGCTTGTGTCACCCGACATAATAACTAACCAGCGCAGCTTGTTTTGGTTTCTCTTTGTGTGACTTCCCCTTCAGGTTTTTGGAGTCTCTACAAATAAAACTAATCCTCTGTCCCTGATCACTTTCTTTTGTCTTGTGTTTGGAGAAAGGCCTCGATATGGAGTCAGGAAATCCCAATCCACCTGCCTCCGCTCCTCTAGGGCTGGGGATTGCAGGAGGAGAGCACCACACCTGTCTCACGCAGTCTCTCTTTGAGAATGATATATATTTTGTTCCCTGCCTCATAGATTCCCTGGGCTTCACTTTCTCCATAAAACATCACCTTTTCCCCTGTATTTTTTAAACCATGTCATGACGGTCCAATTAAACATCCAAATATTCCCATGGGTCACCTACTTAAATAGCTTGGAGTCAGCTTCACAGACAAATAAGGTTCATGCATATGTGTAAACACATTTGTATACATCATACATCATAATTCTATGACTTTGGTTATATAAAAGATAAGGTAAAATTAGTAAACTTTGAAACATAATAGGAAGTATGCACATTCATTATTTTCACTCCTTGTATGCTGAAGCTTTTCATAACTAAAAACTTAAGAGAACAAATCAGACCAAAAAGAGATAAAAGAAATGAAAAAAAGAAACGAAGGAAGGAAGGGAGGAAGAAAAGTTAAAATCTGAGTGTGCTAGCATAGTCCTGTAACCCCAGCACTTGGAAGTTGGAGGCAGGTGGATCAGGAGTTCAAGACCAGCCTGGGCTACACAGGAGGGGTCGAGGAGGGAGGAGAGAGACAGATTGCTTCCTTAAGACAGCCCTGAGCTATGTAGTGTTTAACTGGTTTTCCCCTTCTAAGGCTGCTCATGGTCATATCCAAAATAGCCTGCAACATTTTAAAAGACAGATTTCACTATACATCCCAGGCTTGTTTGGCACTGTCTACATAGACCAGGTTAGCCTCATATTCATAGATCTCAGCCTGCCTTCGCTGGGATCAAAGGCACACACAACCACACCAACAACAGTACAAAATAAGTTTTATTCATTTATGTGTTTTATGAGTTTGAGAGTTTTGTCTTCACGTATGTCTGAGCACCCAGAGTTCAGAGTTCCCGGTTAGAATGCCTGTTGAGATAAACAACAGGGTAAACCCAGAACCATGCAGGAGGAAGTTGGCCAAAGCATAGCTACACCGTACCCAACTGATCCAGATTTTGCCACCACCTAGAAGGTGTGGTCTTGGCGTGACAAGTGTCAGCCTCACACCAGGTCCTGATGGTGGCCGAGAATTGGCACTGTCCATGAACTATCGAGGGCGTGGGTTTTTCATGTCACTTTTCCCGAACTGCAATGACAGATGACTCCTGGGTTCTGAGTTTGACGTGTTTCTTTTGTTCTCTTCAAATCTTTAACACGACCAAAAAAAAAAAAAAGGTGTTTTGTGAGTGTGGGTTTTATTTCTGTATTTTAGATTATTGGGAAATGTCCAGTTCCTTTAGGCCAGACAGCATTACTACCTTTACCTCTAGAGAGTAAGTCAAATATTGGGCCAAAAGAGTTGAACATTGCCTATGAATCCTAGTAATCACAGCCATGACTTTTTTTTTTCCTCAAGAAATAAATCTTCTTCTGGTCTTTAGAAATGTCTAGAGACTCTGGAAGAAAGAATGCTGGCCTGCATATCAGATAGAAAGGCAAGGAAAAAAAAATGATTTGTTCTTCCAAACGTCCAGAGAACAGTTTAAGTAAATACATTTCAGCCAGTAACTCTGCTGATAAACATCCCTCACCTTGGCATTGCTGAAGTGCACACCAAGACAGAATAAATTTCCTCAACCCTTAGTCCCCAGGCCTAAGCTTTGAACTGGGCCCTAAAATACTGTGTGTTTTAGAAACCCCAAACCATGCAAAACTCAATAGGTCTGGTGTTTGAACATAGGAAGAAAACGAGCCAAGTTTCCATCTGACCTTGGCTGACCTTGAAACCACTTGTCCTTCCAGTGCTAGCCCAGTCAGGAGTGAAGCTTGTGGTTTCAGCTCCGTTACCGCAAGATTTTGTGATGAAACACTGAAAACCCACTGAGACTTCTGCTCCCATTCCTGTCTCGCTTCAAGACCCTTTCGCAGAACCTAGTGAGTTCTATGGCCCATGACCACACAGCTCTGTGATTTCTGATCCACAGAAGAGAAACAAGTTTCTGCTCAGCAGAACTTTTTTTTTTTTTTTTTTTTGAGAGTTCAATGATGAAAACACAGAGGGAATCACAGCCAGGCTTGGTGGCCCATACTTGTAATACCAGCTCTTGGGAGGCAGAAACAGGGTGATTACACTGTGAGTTTGAGAGCCTGTCTCAAAACCCCACCCCCACAAAAAGGGGGAAGGGATACAGATAGCATTACTAAAATCCATCCTACATAAAAA
Organism: Psammomys obesus; assembly: GCF_907164565.1. NCBI lineage: Eukaryota > Metazoa > Chordata > Mammalia > Rodentia > Muridae > Psammomys > Psammomys obesus. The sequence goes on along the minus strand of NW_026596166.1, from coordinate 7,667,005 downwards.
ATCACTGATCCAACTCAAATCTACAGAATAAGAAAATTAGGCCAGACCTAACAGCAACTCAAATAATTTAAGACAACTGTTGGAAAATTGCTGGGGGTTTAAGAGTATCAGTAGAGCATCTAGGGGAAGGAAACCCAAGAACTGACAAATTTTACCCTAGAGTAGAAGTACAAGAAATATAAAATTGGGATGGCAGCCTGAGGGATGCCAGAGACAAAGAGTAAGTGAGGATTTCTCCTTACGTGGATCAGCTCCACATTTCCAACTCTGAAATAAAGAAAGCATACCCGCTTTATCCCAGAGGAGGCTTTTGTGAGTTATTCATTATGTTGTTCAGGAAACAGGAAGCCATAGCAAGAAAAAGGCACACTACCAATTAGGAGAGCATCCTAGAAGCAGAAAAATCAGTCTCGGCACGTTAACCATGCATTACAGAACACGTGAAGGCATCACTGATGTTGAAGGGAACAATTCCTGGAACTTTAAATTTTCTGCAAAAAAAAAAGACCAAGAATGACCAAAGGGGAAGATAGAGAGACATTGCCCAGCATGTGCAAGGAAGGCCCTGCACTTTCTCCCCAGTGCTGAAGGGAAGGGGAGAGAAAGAATGCCTCAGGGAGAAACGGCTGTGGTGGCCCAGGCCTGTAATGCCAGTACTGAGGATCCCGAGAAAAGAGGGTGCGCTACAGCTCAAAGCTAGCCTGAGCTGCGTAGCAAGGCCTTGTCAGAACAAAACACAAGGAAAAAACTGATCATGAAGCTCTTTGGGGGGAAGGGTGTTTCAAGATGAGTTTCTCCGTGTAGCCTTGGCTGTCCTGGAACCTGCTCTGTAGAGCAGGCTGGCCTCGAACTCAGAGATCTAGCCTGCCTCTGTCTTCCCCAGTACTGGGATTAAGGGCATGTGCCACCACTGCCCAGCTCATGAAGCTCTTAATAGATCAAAATATACCGGTTTCCCTTACAGACCATTTCTTCCTTCTGGCCCTCCGGGGAAACCTTGAGTTGGCTGATGATGCTTGAACCTGTGTCTGCTGGATTACCCATAGGCCGCAGGTGACAGCCTCCGATAGAGTGGGACACACCTTCCTTAAGCACCAGCTGGCACTGCGGCTCCAAAACCAGGAGTCGAAGAGAGGATTACACATTTGGAATTGAAGCCAACACGTGGTCACGTAAAAGGCGCTACTAATTTTCTACCTTCCCGTAAAATACATATGCAGGCCCCCCGCGGTAAGAAGCCACCCACCAGCTGCCTGTGTCACTAACGTATAAAACTCGGTGAGCTCATAAGACAAATAGAGCGCTGTTTACTGGATCCTTGGCACGGGTGCGATAATAAACAATTGCTCGGTGGGATATTTTTACATTTGCGTTTGTTTCCTGGGTATGTTTTTGTTATAAATCTTCACACTTACCCAAAGACCACATTACTCACTAGGATTTACGGCTGTCCTTGTGACCTGTTACTTGGGCACGTTCCCATTAGAAAGCGCAAACGGATTCAGGGTAGAGGCGGTAAAGGTCTGGTGTATCCGGAAGGGGGCGCTCACAGGCAAGGTTACGGGGAGCTTCGGCTGTTCGGATTCGGTTCATTAAAGCTCCGTGAGTGGTCTGTAAACGGCCTTCATTGTTGGGGGAAGGGGAGTGAACTTTATTCTTAGTGTCTTAAGCGGAGTTTTGATAGTGGATACGAGTAAGACTTTTTTTTTCCTCCCTTAATGCAATCTAGAAAGTGGAGGAATTCCACACTGAAAATAAGGTTTTGTGAGCAACGGCCATCAGGCTAAGACATAGACCTATGTCTGTTGGCTCTTTCCCAGTTGAGCAATGTTTGCAATGGGATTAAGAACTCACAGTAAAACCTACCTCACACTGCTAGGGATAAAACCCAGCAGTTTCACCTTGAATGTCTAGGATGAGCAAGGCCTGAGATTCCACCCCCGGCACTGCAAAACCACAGGAAACTCACATGTTGGGACTGGGGCGATAGCTCAGTGGTTAGAACCATCTGAGGCTCTTGCAGAGGGCCCAGGGCTAGTTCCTAGAATCCCCTCGGTGGCTCACATCCGTCTGAAACTCCAGCTCCAAGTGATCTGAAGGCCCCTTCTGGGCTGTGTGGGTACCAAGTACACATGCGGCACACACAGACCTGCAGGGGGAAATGCACATAAATTTTCCAATTAAAAATGTAATTAATCCTTAGATGCCGAAAAAGCATTTGACGAAATCCAACACCCATTCATGTTTAAAGCCCTGGAGAGATCAGGGATACAAGGCACGTACCTAAACATAGTAAAGGCGATATATAGCAAGCCTATAGCCAACATCAAACTGAACAGAAACTTAAATCAATCCCACTGAAATCAGGGACAAGGCAAAGCTGCCCACTCTTTCTGTATCTCTTCAAAATAGCACTTGAAGTCCTAGCTAGGGCAATAAGACAACTAACGGAGATGAAGGGGATACAAATCAGAAAGGAAGAAGTCAAAGTATCACCAGTCACAGATGATATGATAGTATACATGAGCGACCCCAAAAATTCAACCAGAGTCTTCAGCTGATAAACGCCTTCAGCAAAATGGCTGGATACAAAATTAACTCAAAAAATCAGTAGCCTTCCTGTATAGCAAAGACAAGAGGGCTGAGAAAGAAATAAAAAAAAAAAAAAAAAAAACCCTTCACAATAGCCACAGATATCATAAAGTACCTTGGTGTGACTCTAACCAAGCAAATGAAAGACCTGTTGGAAAAAAATTCAAGTCTCTGAAGAAAGAAATTGAAGAAGATCTCAGAAGATGGAAAGATCTCCCATGCTCATGGATCAGTAGGATCAACATAGTAAAAATGGCCATCCTACCAAAAGCAAACTACAAATTCAATGCAATTCCCATCAAATTACCAACACAATTCTTTACAGACCTTGAAAGAACAATTCTCAATTTCATATAAAAAAAAAAAAAAACAGAATTGCTAAAACAATCCTGTACAATTAAAGAACTTCTACAGGTATCTCCGCCCCTGATCTCAAGCTGTACTATAGAACAACAGTAATAAAAACTGCATGATACTGGCATATAAACAGAATGGTGGATCAATGGAACTGAATAGAAGACCCAGAAATAAACCCACACACTCATGGATCTTTGACAAAGATGCCAAAACCATACAATGGAAAAAAGACAGCATCTTCAACAAATGGTGCTGGTCTAAGTAGATGTCTACATGCAGAAAAATGCAAATAGACCTGTACTTATCACCCTGCACAAAACTAAAGTCCAAGTGGATCAAAGACCTCAACATAAAACCAGACACACTAAATCTGTTAGAAGAAAAAGTGGGGAAGAGCCTTGAACTCACTGGCACAGGAGACAACTTCCTGAACAGAACACAAATATCACAGGCAACAATCAATAAATGGGACCTCATGAAACTGAAAAGCTTCTGTAAAACAAAGGACACTGTCATCAGAACAAAACAGCAGCCTACAGATTGGGAAAGGATCTTCACCAACCCTATATCTGACAGAAGGCTAATATCTGGAATATATAAAAACTCAAGAAGTTAAACACCAACACCAGGTAATACAATTTAAAAATGGGGTACAGAGCTGAACAGAGAATTCTCAATAGAGGAATATCTAGTGGCAAGGAAACACTTAAAGAAATGCTCAACATCTTTAGTCATCAGGGAAATGCAAATCAAAATGACCCTGAGATTTCACCTTACACCCATTAGAATGACTAAGATCAAAAACTCAAGTGACAACTTGCTGGAGAGGATGTGGAGAAAGGGGAACCCTCCTCCATTGCTGGTGGGAATGTGAACTTGTACAACCACTTTGGAAATCAATCTGGCGCTTTCTCAGACAACTAGGAATAGCGCTTCCTCAAGATCCAGCCATACCACTCCTAGGCTTATATCCAAAAGATGTGCAAGTACACAACAAGGACATTTGCTCAACCATGTTTGTAGCAGCTTTATTTGTAATAGCCAGAATCTGGAAACAACCCAGATGTCCCTCAGTTGAGGAATGGATACAGAAATTGTGGTGACTTTTACACAATGGAATACTACTCAGCAATAAAAAACAAAGAAATCATGGAATTTGCAGGCAAATGGTGGGAACTAGAAAAGATCATCCTGAGTAAGGTACCCCAGAAGCAGAAAGACACACCTGGTATATACTCACTCATAAGTGGATATTAGACATATAATATAGGATAAACATACTAAAATCTGTACAGCTAAAGAAGCTAAACAAAGAGGACCCTAGGGAAGTTGCTCAGTCCTCACTCAGAAAGCAAATGCGATAGACATTAAAAGAGGGAGAAAACAGGGAACAGGACAGGAGCCTGCCACAGAGGGCCTCTGCAAGACCACTCTGCAGGGTATGGAAGCAGATGCTGAGTCTCATAGCCAGACTTTTGGCAGAGTGCAGGGAATCTTATGAAAGAAGGGGGAGATAGAAAGACCTGGAGGGGACAGGAGCTCCACAAGGAGACAAACAGAACCAAAAAAACCTGGGCCCAGGGGTTTTTGCAAAGTCCAACCAAAGACTATGCATGGAGATAACCTAGACCCCTTGCTCAGATGTAGTCCATGGAGGCTCAGCCTCCAAGTGGGTTCCCTAGTAAGGGGAGCAGAGACTGTCTTTGACATGAACTCAGTGGCTGGCTCTTTGATCACCTACCCCTGGGGGGAGTGGAGCTGCACCAGGCCACAGAGAAGACAGTGTAGCCAGTTCTGATGAGACATGACAGACTAGAGTCAGATCGAAGGGGAGGAGGACCTCCCTTATCAGTGGACTGAGGGAGAAACATGGGATGAGAAGAGGGAGGGAGGGCAGGATTGGGAGGGGATGAGAGAAGGGGCTATAGCTGGGATACAAAGTGAATAAATTGTAATAATAAAAAAAAATAAGAAAAATTTTAAAAAAGAAAAAATGTAATAAAAATTTAAAAGCTTCACATGTTAATTTGAACATTTGAAAGGAAGCCAAAAACTATTTTGGATAAGAATAAATTGAACAGAGAAAAAACTCAAAAAAGCATTCTTTTGTGAAGAAGCTTTTCTTTTCTCTTTTTCCTTCTCTCTGTCTCTGTCTGTCTGTCTGTCTCTCTCTCTCTCTCTGGACAGTCGGGTTGGTGGGGAAAAAAGGTGATCCGGATCTCCTCATGTAGTGTAGGCTGATATGGAATCAAAATCTTCCTGCTTTCGCCACCTAAAATCTGTGATTATAGGCCTGGAGCATAACACCGGGTTAAGGCTATCTCAATATAATAATACTTCCCACAGTTTTAATTAATAGTTCATAAGGGTCCAAATGTGTTCTGTAAAAGTGGTGACAATCTCATAATCAATAAGCTATGCTTAGAATTTATTTCTCCTTGACTCAAATGTACTAATTATTATTAATAATCCATGCTCCTTGAACAAGTAACATCAATCACTCTATTATTTCAGTAAAGTACATGGAAATACAATAAGATATTATTGGCTGTATAAGCTCAAGTAAGCTAATGCTGGCTGATTCTGCATTTACTGAGCAGCTATAGACCACCACAAAAAAAAAATCTGCAACATACAGCAATTTAATGTTTATGACAACCTATAAGGAGGGCAGCCCAGTAAACTCCATTTTGTTAAGAAAGAAAAATGAAATTTAGAGGCAAGTTTATCTACATATAATATACAGTACATTAATAGTTAATATATGTAAGTTAATCATATATAAAAATTAATCTAATTCTATATAAATTAACACAGTTATATATAATTAATATGTTAATTATATATTAGATATAGAGCCTCTCCTCATTATTCAAGTATGAATAAGAGTGAGAACATGACTTGGCTTATGAGAATTGTCCCTACAAAGCTCATGGACTGTATTGGTTCTTTTTCTCTTCACTGTGACTAAATGGATGACATGAACCAACTTAGTGAAGAAGGGATGTATTTTGGCTCACTATTGGAGTACAAACAGTCTATAGGGCCCGGAACCTTCGCTTCTTGCTCATACCTCTACAGAGAGACTAAGGGCAGGCAGGAAGCTGGGTGGGACCACAGAGCCCCAAGATCTACCCACTTCCTTCAGTGAAGTCCACTTCCAGTTTCAAGACCTCCCCAAACAGCAACACCCAGATAGGCACCAAGTCTCCAAACATGAGTTTGTGGGTGCTGTATCATTCAAAATCCCGACAGTGAATATATAAATCTCACGTGATCACTATTGCTGCTGTTACAAGGCTTTACTCCAGTCTGTACGTATGTATATATGCATGCATGCATACATGCATTTATTTTTATTTTAGATATATCGGTATTTTGCCTGCATGTGTGAGGAGGTTGGATTCCCTGGAACAGGAGTTACAGACAGTTGTGGGCTCTGGGACCTGAACCCGGGTCCTCTGGAAGAGCAGCCAGTACTCTCAACTGCTGTGCCATTTCTCCAGCCCTGAGCATTTACTGTTGTTGTTAATATTTTGAGGTTATTTGCTCAGGATCACGGACAGTACATCACAAAGTCAGAAGATGAACTTATGCCTACATATTTCAAACCTTCGATTCACAGCCAGTAAATGGTGCTTTCAAATGACTAAACCCTAGAAACCCGACCACAAAGGTAGAGAAATGGAAGTCTGATTCCTTTTATTGAAGGAACACACAAGAATAGTCTTCAGGCCACAGAAACCATCTCTTTCTTTTTCTTACAAACCCAGATAGACATATGAACAAAGGCTTCCACGCCCATCTTGTGGGTAAAAATTACCTTTTATCTATTTAATCTTAATGGCCATAAAGTTGCATCCTTCTTGAGAGGAGGGCAAAGAACTGAAATTACCAAGATGATCAGGAACCTCAGTGCCGAGCCAGCCTGACCACACCACAGAAAGGAGAGCCAAGTCTTCATCCTGGCTTACCCAGTATCGGTGACGTAACGTAGAGCAAATCAAACCATTGTCCAGGAATGTAAATCACAGTCATCTTGACACATGGCCTTTAAAGACAGCTTCTCTGAGCAGAGGCCTCAGTAAGATGGAGGGAAGGGAGTATTTTTCACTGGCTCTTTCAAGGCTGGCTTTACTCCTGTGCCGTCGCTCTAATCGTGTCTGAAACTGTGCGTCAACAAGCCCCCTGAAGGTTCATTCTTACCTCTGCCCAGTGAATTGATATAAGTGTTTTGGATTTCTGACTCTCAAGATTTCTCCATGAGTCTAAAATTTAAGCTATGATTTCTTGAGCATCTACTATGGGCCAGCGACTATACTTCTAGGTCACATAGTTAGATCTTGTTGTTATTATTGTTTTACTAGGGGTTGAACCTAGGACCTCTTGCCTGTTGGGTAAGAACTCTATCTCAGCCCTGTTTTCACTTTCTATTTTGAGACAGACTCTCACTCAGTAAATTGCCAGGGCTGGCTTTGACTCGGAAATCCTTCCTCAGTCTCCCAAGTAGCTGGGATCACAGGACTGTACCACCAGGCCCGTCATTCTTAGAACACTGACTCATGAAATGATTCTTCTAGACCAGACACTGGAAGCAGGAGGAAGGCTAGAGTATCCATGTTTTAGATTAGGGGGAAACTCCACGCATATTTTTAATGACCTCCTCCCCAAAACGTAACATTTTTTTTTTCCTGTTGCTAAAGCCAACAAACCAAGTGCTTGTCATAAAACTTGTTATCTTTGCCACCGACATAAATTGCAGATGTTTTCAAGATACATTACAGTTTTAAAAATCATCTCAAAATATCATTTGTGCCCATCATTATTTAAAATAACTCTTGATTAATATTAATCCAAATTAGTATTATTAAACTATAATTGTGCTGGGTGGCATTGGTGCACGCCTTTAGTCCCAGCACTCAGGAGGCAGATGCAGGTAGATTCTGAGTTGGAGACCAGCCTGGTCAACAGAGTGAGTTCCAGGACACCCAGGGCTACACAGAGAAACCCTGTCTTAAAAAAAAAAATCTAGTTGTAATCAATAAAAGACAGTATATATGAATAGGCCACCAATATACTAATTTTGATAGGTATAGCACTTTATACCTGATTCCAGTTGCTTAAAGATAAAACGTGACTCTGAGGAGTCTCTAGATTTTACAAAACTGCTGGATGCACTCAGAGCATGGAAAAGGGACTTGTAGTCCTCTATTCTATCAACAGCGACCCCCTCCCGGCCACTGACTGGTGTAGGAATCTGTATGTGACTCAGTTCTAGCCAAGGAGACATGAAAGTCGTCTAGAGAGGGGAGTTCCGGAAGGGCTTCTGCCCTCAGGAGAACGCCAGGAAGAGCAAGTTACTTTTGTCCCTCTGCATGCAGCTGTAACTCGATGCAGTGCCTGGAACTGTTACAGCAGGCTTGCAGCCAACCTGAGGATGACATCAGCGCAGAGAACATCTTAGCCTTCAGCACGCTGCCTGATGGGTAACACCGAGAGCCAGCTCCCTGTCCTATCTAGTTTGGATTATGCTTTCAGAATCCGCCTCTCCCCTGTGCTGCTATACTTAGGCCTTAGAGAAGAGGCCTGAGAGGTTAACCCTTCAGCTGGGGGCTTTAGAGCAGGGTGATCACAAGAGTCAGAGGAAAACTGGGCTGGGGAAGTCCTTGAGGAGTGAAGGACTGCAGGCACGGGGCGCCTGGAACCCCAAGCAAAGGCAGGTCGATGCCTGTGAGTTCAAGGCCAGCCTGCTCTCGCTGGGATGAAGTGGAGCATGAAACAGGGTAAGAAAGAGACCATGCAAGACCATATGAGACGTTTACCCTTAATTCCAATGTGATGGGAAGTTCCTGGAGAGCTTAAAGCAGGTACGTCTGACCCACGGCACACACGAGCTACGGCTGGCCCTGGCTGTTTGGCTGTGTGGAGATGACGTTAGAGAGGGGGGATGGAACAGTGGGGCAAGCACAAACGGCTATCGCAGGAATCCAGATAAACCACAAGACCTGTTCCCATCACTCATTCTTCATTTATTCAGAAAGCACTCATGAAACATAATCCAAACCAGATAGGTGAAACACTGGCTAGGATCTGGCTTCCCTGAGCTGGGAACTGCTCATACCAAACTGAATAAAAAGGAGCTTCCCTGTCATTGGTGCTTGCCTGTTCCCTCTATCTTCCCTCAGAGGCCGCCCGTGATATGTAGCTTAACGTGGATGGAGAAAGGCAGAATTACAAAGAGAAACTGGGCTCTGCAGGAAACAGCGATGGGAGGATGTTGCCTAAGACTTCAGCCATATGGTGGCACACACCTGTAATCCCAGGGCTCCGGCAGTGGAACCCTGCAGGTCAGAAGTGGGAGGCCAGCCTGGGCTACTAGAAACACACTAAATAAAACTTTTTTAAGGAACCAAAACACCAGAGCTGGGTGTGGTGGCACACAGCTTTAACTTTAATCCCAGCACTCAGGAGGCAGAGGCAGGCAGATCTCTGAGAGTCTGAGGCCAGCCGGGTCGACATTGTGAATTCTATGATGACCTATGTAGAGAGACCCCATCTTGAGCCCCACATCACCCACTAAAACAAAACAAAAACCTACTGGGCAATATGAGACTGAGCACAGCCTCCTCCAGGTCCCTCAAGGGGATCAGCTTCTCTTCCCTGAACTTTAGGGAACAGTCTGCCCCTGTTTCAGACGGTTGGGCCATGGGAGAGCACTCCAGGAAAGTTAATTAAATACCCAGAAGAGACAACCGTGTGACTAGTTGTTTACAAACCTCTGGGACTGAAGTTTTCTCCATGAGAGAAAGAAGAAAACTGAGGTTGACCAAGGCAAAGGTCCAAAGCATCACACAGCGACCCCATCTGATGCATGGACAGTTTTAAGAATCAGGAGATGCTATTCGGTTTCAGCTTGAGTCCTGGCCCTTTGAGGTTTATTTAATTAATGTGCTCAGCCAAAAGCTCATGTACACCCTTCCTGAATTAGACTAGAAGGGTTTTATAGAGAGCATAATAGTTCCTTTTGTAACACTAGAAATTCTTCCCTAAAGGGTAAATATGATAGGGTTCTGAGAGGGCATCAGACCTGGCAGTAAGTTTTACACACATCTACCTAAACCCTTTTTAAACGACTGTTGTTCAGTAGGCAACTCGGGCTGTTCTCATGGGTTACCTAGAACATCAAATGTGGCTTCTCCCCTCCCCACCCCCCAGCCACTCCAAGCACCTAACAAGAAAATAAAAATCCATATTAGATCACTGTAATAAACGAAATTATTATGACAGTTTAAACTAATTTTGCCGAGACATTGGGCACAGCGTGGCTTTCTGGCTGCTGAAATACATGCTGGCAAATCTTTGCTGAAGACATGGTCCTGATTAAAAACATAAAATATGCACCACACAGTGGTGGCATGCGCCTTTAGTCCCAGCACTCGGAAGGCAGAGGCAGGTGGACCTCTGTGTGTTCGAGGCCAGCCTGGTCTACAAAGCAAGTTCCAGGACAGCCAAGGCTACCCAGAGAAATCCTGTCTTGAAAAAGCCACTGTGTGTGTATATGTGTCTGCGTGTATATGTATGAAAACATAAAATATGGCTGGCACGCTAACTCCATGCTTGCCACCAAGCCTGACCCCCTAAGTTCAATGCCTGGGGCCTATGCAGTGGAGGAGAAGAGAAGCAACTCCCCAAGGGAGAGGAGAGAAATGACTCAACCCCACATGCCTGACATGTGACATATGCACAGACACACATATGCACAAACACACATATAAATAAACACAAATGGAATCTTCTAAATACATATATAAGGAGGTTTCACATATAAAAATATAGAAACAAGACCCTATGACCTGGGAGCTTTAGTGTGCCTTAGGAAATCTCTGATTTACTGGGGAAAGAGGGCACCTGAAGCTGACAGCCTGCTTTACATTTACAAACTAAGATGGCTGTGGTGGCTCATGCCTTTGATCCCAGCAGAGGCAGGCAGGTCTCTGTGAGTTTGAGGCCAGTCTGGTCTACAAAATGAGTTCCAGGACAGCCAGGACTATGTAGAAAAACCCTGTCTCAGAAAAAAAAAATTAATTTATAAACTATAAGATGGGAACAATGCACGCAGCACAAAAGTTATCGTGCCTTGTCTTGCAAACAGCCAGTTTCCCTGTACTTTAGGTAGTGTTTTATAGAACCATAATGCTCTTTTTATGTGGGCACAGCCTTAAGCACTTGGAAGAATCTGATTTGTCTTTCCTGGTTTAATATGAAGTAAAACACCAGTAAATTCACGGGGTCTGGTTAGATTAAAAACCTTTCTTCCACTAATTCACAAATATTTCCTATGGCTAACACCTTCCTGGAGCACTGGGGCACCATTTTTGTTTTGAGTCTTTTAACGCAAACCATGCCTTGCAAAGGTCTATAGTCACGACCTTAGACAAATGCTCTCTTTTTAAGACTTTTATACTAAAAACATTATTCATTCTCAAACATAAGTGGTAGGCTTATTAAGCAGAACTCAGTGAAGGTAGTCTGCGTCTTCATTATAAAGTGTGTGGTGTTTGCCAGGACTGTGAAACCCCATTTCTCCAAGGCTACCTCAAAAGCTTTCAGTTTCTACCAGCACAATTTTATCAAGATGGAGCAGAGAGATAAGGCTACTCCATATACTCTTACAACTGGAGTCCACGGCCAAATTCTCACTGCCACTGCTACTTTTGACCCAAGCACCATTTTGTGGAATGCTCTTGATAATCTTTTTTTTTTTTTTTACTACTCCCACTCATTTTTAAAGACAGCTTTATTTATATTCAACCGATCAGCTCTTTAAAATAGACGTAACCTCAACTCTTTAAAATAAATATCACCTCAGCTTCAACTCTGTAAATTAGTAAGTGGCCACAGGCAGATTCCTTCGGAGACAACGGGCTTCAGTCATACAGCCAGGAGGGCAGAGAGGCCTTTCAGAATCATGACTTTCTACCCATTGCCAAACTCTCAAGGTAGGAAAAAAAAAAAAAAAAGCTCCTATAAGAGCTAAACAGGCCTAGATTCTAGCTCAGGACAAAGTACTCACCTCGTATGTTCAAGGCCCTGGGCCTGATTTCCTGCTCTGTGAAAATGGAAAGGGGAGAGGTAAAAGGAGCCAAAGGTACAGTCCTTCCTCGCCCTCACATTTATCACAAAGACAGCGGAGTCTAAATCCTCAGGAGATGCTTCCTGCTTTAGGCCTGACGTTCATTAACATTTCTTGCACATACATGGGGTCGGCAATTTCACTTGTGGTGAACTTTCATTCTTGGCAAAATTTCTGATTTAAATGTAACACCAAGAACATATCTAAATATTTGGATTCATTCCTGGCGAAAACAAAGGGGACAGAAATTTAGCAGAGATCTCTGTGCCGGCATGTCTAGGGTTGGAGAGGTTTGCTATGCTTTGTTTTTCTTTCTGACATGTCTGCTTGCTACACGCAAAGCCATTGGCCCAGCCAGGCAGTACAAGTTCCCTCAATCATCTAATCCCTTCTAACATTACATTTTGCCTTTTTCAAATTCTTGGCTCATTATAAGCACAGCTCTATCAGGGAAAGAGAAAATATTTGCTTTTATGCCCTTTAATCCAACTTTATTACCAACTCTCATGTCACCTCCCACTAAGGCTTAGTTTAATTATGCACTATTGATGAATGAATCAATCCTTCAATAAAGATAGCGTCTGCTTCCATTTGTAAAGACAATTGCATCCAATCTACCCAGAATGTGTCAAATATAAAAAAAGGGGGGGGGGGGAAATACAGACTTTTTAAGAGAAGACTACATGGGTCAAATTGCTGAGGAAACAGAGATCCTTCAGTTTTCCTGTTACCCAAAACTGTATTCACTAAGGATCCACTGCTTGTTGAGTTCACTGTATCTAAGTACCTGATTTAAGATAAGATTTTTTCATTAACATTAAGCTGACCTATTGACAGACTCTCTTTGAGATGTTTCTTTATCCATCTTTAATAGCCCACTGGTATATATAAAACCCAATCATTGACTTTTTTTAACTAAAATTTTAATATATATATATATACATATAATATGTGTATATATATATATATATATATATACATATTAACCAATAGTCAGTCACAAAGACACATAGTATACAAACAGACATTAATAGGAGAGTCTCAATAATTCACTCAGATTTATTAAGTATCCTATTTTCTCTAATAGTAAATGTTCCTTAAGAATTTTTATTTACTTTTTAAAAGTTATGCCAATGAAATATACCAAAAGCGTCTTCCATGATCGGCCATTAGGTGACCAGCCCCCTCCACTAAAGTCTAGAAAGGAAAGTAAAAAATCCTACTTCCAGTTACAACTGAAGTGTAAAGGAGCATATGGAAGCCTTCCTCTTGAATTCCAGCCAGGGTATCCGGATTCTCGATACCTCCGTGGAGAGAATAAAGAACATTATAGAGAACTGTGTGGTCAGGCCTTGAGCTTTGTTTCCCGGCTAGGAAATATGACATGCCACGACTCTCCTGGTGTTTAAAGGGCTATAATTCCAGCTCTTTACCAACTGTACTGGATCAGAAAGGGCCAATGATGAATTTACAAGTAACGTCCCAGAGCTGCCTGTTAGCCAGAGAACTATGGAGCTTTCTCTGGACCTTCAGTTTCCTTCCCCACCCTATCAAAGAGGGCAAGTAATCACCAAAAGCATTTCCCACAGGAAACCACAAACCCCAATGCCCCTGGTGCCACCTGCAGTCCTTCTGGACAATGGTTGGCCCACCCCAATTCTCTTTAATTCTCCAGAGCCAACGGGCATACAACTGCACCAAACCACTGAATTTCACAATGTAACCCGAGACAAACTGAATCTGAAAGGCTATTTTATGGGTATTTTGCCTCCACTCTTGCAGGTAACACAATCCATAGTACACCCACTGGCTTGCAGTGTGGGTCCTCCTAATCCTCATTACCATACTTCCTTTGGTTCCCTTCTCAAAGGAAGTATGGCTGAGAGGACCAGCCAGGAAAACCAGTCTTTCTCAATCATTGTGTTGTTCATAAGGAGCATCATGGAAGATTAGATCAATTTTTAATTTTGTTTGTGATTTTTTTTTTTTTTACTTACTTTAACCAAAAAGAAGGGTACTTTTGTTTTTAATATGTTTTACCGGTTTTAAGTGATGGTTTAAACCAAAGTCTTGGTTGTCTTGAGGTTGTTCATGATCTATGAACAAAAAGGAGGGTGGTCTCAAGCCATAGCATTTGTCAGATGAATCTTTTGACTGCAATTTTGCCAACTACATAATACCGAAAACTCAAAAATCCGAAAAAAATAATATTTGGACTTCATTCATTACTTTGCTCAGCTAATATTAAAATTTTGCACTCGGCATGAAACTGTTGTATTCATCTATAATGTTTGGTCTTAATCAGAAGGACGGAAAAATACAATCGGTAGCTGAGGGACCTGAAGGTTATCTGCCATTGACCCATAATTAAAATGATAAAATACCCTGCATGAAATATGCTGAAGACATCTTTGTTGTCTTGTAAGCGTTCCGCGAGGGCTATTTCATTTTCTCTGTAAGTAATTTCCAGTAGGAAGAGGGTGGCTATATTTCTGAGCATATTGACAAATAAGTCTTTAGCTTTCATGGCAGCTGAATGATTGAACAGGAACGCCAGCCTCAGCACTTACGCACAAGTCCTTTCGTCTGAAAAGGGGGACCTACACTACTTCACTACAATATCTGCAGAGTGGACACAAAGCTCTCAGCTTTACCCAACCTTCAAGTTCAGTCATATATTTTTTTCTATTTGAACTGAACTGATGCTGATTTAGGGTGGACATGCCTTTTGGAATGCCCTGAGCCCCTTCATTTCTTGAATGATATGCTAAGGCTTGGAATCTACCCAAACCTCCTTGAAGCACCCTCTGCAAAGTTTAATCTAATTTAAATAAATTTATTCCTCAGCTTAAAATGCTCTCTCTTGTTCCCCTTCTTTTCTTTTTACAGTGGGCATGTGGACATATTTCTGTTTCTAAACATGTGGATGCTAAAACAATTCAGAAAGAGAGAACAAAAAACAAAACAAAAAACCCTACATATTTCTTTACTCCCGTCATGTTAAAAGCAGTGGCAGAAAGGAATAATTCTAAAAACTGTGCAAATTATTTCACAGTACACAAATGACCATGCAGCAGTACACTCACGGTTTTTGTCAAATGTGTCTCCACTATGAGTAATCCCTTAAAGCCAGAGGCCTGACCCTTCCTTTCTATTTTACTCATTCCTGTAGTGTTTACATCCATATCTTTACAAATAAAAGTAACACTGAATATGCATTTTGCCAAAATATGCATGCATGTGGGTAAATGCAATTATACATGCATAAGACATGATATATAGATTTTGATACATTTCAAAACATTTATCTCTACAAGGAATATGTGCGTATAATACAGAATTTCATAAGCAAACAGAAGTGTTGAATTCTTCCTGGACATATATTGGCTGTAACTGATTGGCTGTAAACTGATCAGCTTTCCTAAACAAAAACTTAAACATTTACAGATTGTAATTGACCAGGATGCCTATGAAGATCTTGGAGGTGGGGGAATGTCATGTTTAAAGGAGGGACACAAAAAAGTTCCCCCTGGTAAAAACAGCGATGTAACTGCAAAGGGTCACAGTGCATGAGCCTCATCCTTACAGTTCTCTGCCTTGTGTCACCCCCAACCTCTCCTTTTTTCCAAGCAACCTCCAGCTAAGCATTTTTGCCCTCAGTAACGCAGGAAAGGGGAAGTCCTTGAAATCAGAGATGTGTTTTATATGTTGAAATGAGCTATTCATCCCTGGTGATCATTAGACAATGCCACCAGAGAAGAAATGTCCCCAAGAGGGCCTTGCAAAACTCCAACTCTGGGAATTCTATTCTTTCTGAAGACTTTCTATCGTCTCGGCAGCCCCATTCATTTACTCAAAAAAAAAAAAAAAAAAAAAAACCATTTATCAGGTACCATTATACACAGCACTTTTAACATCAGTAAGGCATTAAATCTTCAAAGCAGTTTTTTTTATTCTATACTGATGTTGACACATTTAGGTGGGGCCTTAGATTCTCTGTTCAGCTGAATGCCTTAGTCCCCTTCTAAGTAATTTGTCATCCAAGGCACCTTGAGGAGGGTGTCATTTTTCACCAGTGGAATTCTACCATGTATGATGGTATCTATGTAAGAGTTCAAAATCATACAGAATATAGATTATAAATTCTAGCTCTACAGATTAAATATTCCAGGATTGGGTTACTGGAGTTAGACTTCTGAATTCTGTACTTATTTTGGAGCTTTAAGAAATAAATTTCCGTCTTGACTATCCTCCAGAAAACCTAATCAAACCTTAGTTCACTATAAAATAATTTGTTTCTTTCATTGTTCTAGACAAAAGGAGGAATGAGTATAATCTCCTTTTAACTGGATGAAACTCTAGCATCATGGGAATTTTCCCAGGCAGCTTTGCGACAATCCAAGGAGGCTTCAAGGATGTTATAATTATAGCTACTATTCATTATATGTCTATATACTATTCATTATATGCTGAGCGTTTTATATTCAATACTCCGGCTTATTTTAGGCTTCCCTGCAGTGTATCATAATTCCTACTTTCCCAACAGGGAAATCAAGGCTCGGAGAGGTTAAGTAACCTTCCCCGAGCTGCACAGCTTGCAAGTGTGCTCAAGAGACGGATTTCTGCTTCCTGGATCAGTATCAGTGTGTTTCTGTGTGTAAGGGGGGAGGGGGGGGACCCGCCATCACCGTGAAGATTGAAGAGATGAGGACTGATACTGCTGTCTAGGGAAGATTTCTTAGTGCAAAGGAGGAGAAGAAAAAAAAAAAATCCGGGGTGGGGGGCGGTGAAGGGAACAGTCGCAGCTGTTGAAGTAAAGGGCTCTGGTCCTCTTTCCTCCCACCTACCGGGAGCTGGATCCTACTCCGGCCAGGGTGATTGACAAGCCACTGCGAGCCACCGACGACGGAGGACCGCGTGGGGGTCGGGGCAAGCGTCAACTTCTCGGCTTAGCTTCTCCCATTACCTCCCCACCCACCCCCTCCAGGCACCCGCTGGAAGCTTCCACCGCCAGCGCCCGGGGCCCCAAGGCAGACGGGGGGGGGGGGGGGGGGGGGGTTCGCTGACTGATGAGGGTGGCCGGGAGGGAGGGTGCTGAGAGGGGACCCGGGCAGCCGCCCCCTGCCTGTTTGGCCAGGTCAGAAGGGACGCTCAGGCCCAAGGCTTGGCCTAGGTTGTCCCTAGCCAAAGGGATATGGCAGAGGTGAGGCCTTGGCCTGCGCTGTGGCCTCGTTGGCTTGGAGACCATGAGGCCTAAGCACCCAAGGCGAAGGTCCTCCCATCCGGGATTGACCCTGAAGACGGATTTCACCGTGTCAGCAGCCCACGAAGGCTGATGAGACGCAGCAAAAGAGCAGGCCCTAGGGCCGTGCCGGCGTAGGCCTCAGGCTCCCAGCCGCCCTGCTCGCCTCCTCCTCGGCCTCCGAAAGCTTGCCAGCCTAGGCCCCAGCCTCCCCTAACCCCTCCCCGGAGCTGAGCTCCGCTTTCCCTCCATCAACTCCGGCCTGAATTCAATCCGAGAAGCCTCCTTTGAGCTTTTGTGTTTGCTGGGGGAGATGTGGGCGCAGGAGAGATCGCGTTACAACTTTCATTTCCTGAAATGTTTGAGGGAACATCCAGGGTTTTTATCCCCACATCAGGCCGGGCCGTGGGCTCGAGTTTCAGGCCTTGTCACTCAGCTGTCACCAAACAAACCAGGCTCTCAGAGCCCAGGAGAGAGGGAGAGCTACCTGCTATTCATGACCCCTGGAGCAGGTGATCGCTCATGGGAAAAACAGGTAGAATTAATCATAGGGCCGGTCTCTGCTTCCTCTCCTTTTTGGCAGACCTGGCCACCGTGTGAAATCTATCAGAAACCAAATTAACCCTTTCGTGTCCCCCACGGGAACAGAAAATACTTTTCAGAGAACTCAAACATAGAGTCCACACCCAATGAGTGTGAGGTGACACATCTTGCGCCCCACCCCCTACTCTGTAGTTTCTCAGCTTCTAGTGTCCCCTGTATTTGGGGTAGACTCACACACCTCCAGGAGACACCTATTACAAGTCCCGCCTGCTAGAAGTCACTCACGGGTGGAATCTCTAACCGCGCATAGATTCCAGCACCTCCCTCCTGTCCACCTGGGCGCCATGGCGGTGCTTGCAGTAAAATGGAAACTTCCAAGGGGAGTTACTAAGAAATTTCCGTGGACAGGTGTTCCCTGTTTCCCATCCTTCCCCCACCCCCCGCCATCTATCAATGGGTAGAGCAGCCTCAAAATCTGCCCCACCATTTTCTTATTAACTTATCTTTTGAGCATTTCATACACACGTGTAGGGTGTTTTGATCAAGCCCTTCCCACTTCCTGTCCCATTCCCCACCACCCTAACTTCATGGACTCCCCTTCTAAAAGCCCACAAAATGCTGTTAACACGTGCACGGGAGTGGGACCACCCACTGGAGCGTGGGCAACTCTCCCCCACCCCAACCCCTTCGTTTTAATTGCGAGTTAATTCTTGCTTCAGCGGGACCAAATCAGAAAAGTCCACATTCCTGTGCTCTTTGCAGATAGACTGTTTGCTCTAAAATGGTAGTATGAATTTTAAACTATCCTATTTTTGTGTTCTGTTATGTCTTTCCTTTTCCTACACCTCTTTCCTCTCCCTCGGAGGAAATTTTTATTAGAGGGAATTCGGTTTTGCTTCTAAGATATATTAATATTGGACAGTTAACTGTTAACCAGGACGGCTTAGGAACTTTAAAGCAGACTTTCTTTTTTTTTTTTTTTTAAGTAGAAATGTGGTAAGGAGCCTGCTATTATCATTCTGCCTCTTGTGGGAAATGAGGAGATATACTGCATGTAAAATAATCCCCCTGGCCTTTCTAATGAAGATTTTGTCTGTTTATTCGGAAAATAGCCATTGGTTCCAGATTCCCAGGACTGATTTTTCTTAGATTAATGATCTGTACTTAGAGGTAGAGCCCTGGGCAAGTATCTTTCTTCAATTAAAATAATGACAATAAAAACCTTGACCTGAGGGGAAGCACGTCATGTTTGCACAGCATCCACAATGCACAGAAGACATCCACCACACGTATCTGAAGGCAGACAAAGGTGCAATTGTTTAAGCGTTCTTTTCCCCTCATACATACTAAGGTGAGTTGACATTCTATCCAGCGCAACCTTTAAAAAAAAAAATGACTATACCTACTTCCACCTTGAAAGCACTCTAAATAAATTCAGCACCAGCTCTGTCTTCCCGACTCACATCTTAGAGGTACAATTAACACCAAGTGTTTCAGAGTATTCCTCTCACTCTACCAACACTGTAAACTTCTGTTCCTCCGACCCCCCCCATACCAGTCCCCACCACAGCAATCCCCCCCCCCACAGCAGCGGCAGCCAAGGGGAGTGTTACCCATACAGATGCTTACAGTAATATAATATTTATGTGAGAGCCAGCCAAAGAAGTCACACTTTGCTGGGCTGCTGTGTTCTGCTCTTGGGTGAGGCAGAGGTTGCAGCCCCATTGTCTTTTCCTGGTATTTAAACCACTTAGATATTTCTAGGGTCAAATTAGAAATTTTAGCAAAGCAGCTAAAGCCTTGCCTGAGGGCAAGAGGAAAAAAAAAATGTGTGTTTGGAGAGAGTGGGAGAGTAGCTGAGTTTGTGAAAGTGCTTAATGTCAATAAAAGAACACCCCCCCCCCCCAATAAAGACATTTTCACAGATGTGAAATGCTGGGATCTGTAGATTATCAAGGGCTCTCTCTATGAGATGAATTCTTTATGAATCTCAAGACGTTTAATGTCTTGTGTCAGTAAAAATATGTAGCCTGGGGCTATTATTTAATTTCCATGTGCACATCAGCTCAAATCCTGAATCACCACCAATTTCCCACCTCCCCCATCAAAAGTTGTTTCTACTATGAATGAGTCTTGGCATTTTCAGTGTCACATCCATTTAAAGTCCCAAATTAAAGCCAACTTATATGGCACATTAAGGTGAATTTGGCTGTGTCAGTCCACTGCGTTCCTATCTGATTCTACCTGTGTCAGTCATGAAGTATCTTTTAACTCTGAGGGAAGGGCAGGAAGCGGCGGCACATATTCTTAGACGTGTTATGCAAAGCGAAGGTCTAGAATCTCTCCACATATTTTTTTTTTTCCTTCCGTGGCAATGGCTCACAATGAGAAGAAAGAGCGCTCAGTATCTCTCAACCAGGTTTTCGTTACAACGGAGCAGCCGCTTCAGGTGCCCTGAAGAAATCTAAAGCTAACCTATTTCCCTTTTCAGTGATGGCTTGGTTTGGATGTGTGCTTTTTAGTTTTCGTGTCCTTCCTTTAATTGTTCCGTTTGATCACAGAGAATGTTTTCGCGTTACGGTAACGGAGGGGGGTGAGTGGCTTCCTTAAAGGCGGCCGTGGGGTAGTGCTGTACCTGCTGAGAAGCCGGGTCTCAGCTGTCCATTAACAAGTTAAAAGGAGAGGATCCGAGGCCCGGGATTGGAGACCGAGCAGCTTTCCACGGGCCTCCGGCAGTCTCTTTCTCTTTGTTTTTAAACGCTACTGCAGTGTTGTTTCTCGCTGTCTGAAGGACCACGGCGTCTAAAACCCTGATTGTCATCCTCAGTAGGAGAACAGGTTTCCAATTTCATCAGCTGGAACAAAGTTGTGTGTGTGCCGAGTTTAAAACGCCCAAGAAAATGAGGCCTTTCCAGGGCAGCGCTTTTTTTTTCGGGGAAGAAGAAAACCCAACAACTCCTACATGATTTTGATGGGTTTTGTCCCTGGCTGGTTCACTCATCTCTTAGCTAATCCACCCCCGCCTCGCTTAGAGCCGGCTCCAGGAGGAGTTTGTGGACCCAGTCAGAGCAGCCTGGGGTGCTCAGAAGTCCTCCCTTGGCTAAGGTAATCCAGCACGCCTGCAGCCTGCGGGGCTAAGTCCTCCTCCCCGTGAAAAATAAACGTTCCTGAGATACAGTGGCCACGGGACGCGAGTTCTTCTGGCATTGGGCAGCTGGAGGAGGTAGTCTAGGAGTTTTTAGAGCCTCCTGGGAGAAGGCCTTGGGAAAGGAATACCCCACCTGTGCCTGTCAGTACCACCCACCACTATAAAATCCCTGTGTACTGTGTACTTCAGCAGCCAGAAGCAAGAATGCCCCAACCCCAGCCCTACCCCAAGCCACCAGGCCACACCGTAGAAGCAAAGCCACCCTTTCCCCAGCCGCAGAAAGGGGGAGACTGGCTCCGAAATTGCCCAGCTCCATGCTAGGCACTGCTAGGTCAGCGCCGGGGTGAGGCAGTTAAGTCACAGAGCCGAAGCCCAGGTCCCGTTTTAGTGGGAAGGGCTGTGGAGGAATGGGCCGAGGTCGCTGAGAACAGGGCAGACTGTCGAGGGCTGGCACCTGCCCTGGGGGCCGAGTGAAGCGTGGAGACCTACCCCGCTACAAGGCCGGCGTCACCCCCGCCGTGGAACGTCCTGTGCCATTCACGTGCGTGTGCTAGGAACTCAACAGGGAGACGGCCGGGCATTCCCGGATGACAGCTGCCCCAGGCCTTCTCTTCTCCCCTGAGGCCGGACCTGGCCTCCTCTGCTCTCAGGGACTTCGCAGGGGTCCACCAGCCCCTCCACCGGGATGCTGCTGCGATGGGATCCGGCACTAACGGCCTCCGAGGCTGGCAGGTGACCGATGCTCCAGTTCTCTGCAGCCCAAGAGGCCTCTGGATCCTGGAGTCCCGCTCGTGGGCCCAGCGAAACGTTCAGGCGTGGGCGAGGCCGCTCCGGTGCAGGGGTGCGGTGCCTGGCGCTCCCAGGGCCCCCCACGAGCAGGGAGGAGGACGCGATCCCGAGTAGACAAACTTGCTAGCCCACCAGCGCGGTCCCACTGAAGGCCTCCACCCCATCTCAAGATGAAGACCAAGCTATCCTGGTTTAGGATAGAGGGTCGGTACCTAAGGCTACCAACTCCGGGATCTTGAATCCAAGTTCTCCTGTCCCTATTACCTGCTAAGCCAAAGACTCAGGAACCGCCGGCCAAACAACTCCTTGGCCTCCAAATACTTAGGAAGCTTCTTTCTCAGCCAAGGGGTCACCGCGGGGGGGAAGAAAGCCGGATTCCAGCGACCTTGCGTTGAGATTAAAAAAACGTTTTAGAAAACAACACTCGATTTGGTGTTTTTGTTTGGTTTTGGTTTTTAAATCTCACTTTGCAAATGCTGTGAAGTAAGTCTCGTCCTGAAACCCCTCTATTTATGAGAGGCTGCTCGTTAATTTTTTTTTGGGGGGGGGGTGGTGGCTATCGCTATGAAATCTGCAGAGGAGAAACGAAAAAAGTGGCTGGAGACTCAGTCAAACTTTGAATCCGAGAGGGTAAATCGGATGCCCCTCGACAGCTGGCTCTCGAAGATTTTCCTCGAGGGGAAAAAAAATGGTTAGTTTCTCCCCCTTCCCCACCCCCAATGATAGCCCTAAAATGATTGCCAAAAAAACCTCAGAGCAATATCCAGCTCTCTCCTCCCGCTCTCAGCCAGACTGGGCCGAGAATAGCAGAGAGGCCGACTGTGCGATTTCTTATTAAACACATCTGGAATATGCACATTCGGGATCGAGTGCCAGGGTTTTTTTTTTTTTTTTTTTTTTTTTACAAAGAGTTTATGGCTATGACAGAAAGCTGTCCTTTTAACGAGTTTACAAGCAGTAATCACGGGGGCTTTTACAGGACCCGCCGTTCCTAGCTGCTAGCCAGACCCGAACACAGACTCTTCCAAGACCCACCAACCGATCCAGCAGGAAGTGGGCCGGCGCGCCCTGGGAGACACAACTTCCACGACTCCAAAATTATGCCAAGAGGAGCGAGGCTGCGAGAGCGGGAGGCGGTCCGGGTAGGAAGCGGGGGCATGTAAGAAATTAAAGTAATTGGCCCTTCCTTATTTTCCAGAGAGATTTCCGCGGCCTCCTTTGAAGCCTGTCAGGGTCACTGAAAGCTATCTTTGTGCCGGCTGTTTGTTTTGGGGAGTGAATGTGAAGAATGTGTGGAGATTCCCCGAGAGAGCCCCTCCTGCAGAGGGTGGCGCTTCTCCGTGGCCCAAGACGTGGAGAATAAACACCCCAGTGACTTAAATAAACACCGACTTAATGATCCAAAACACTAACAGGGAAGATGGGGACCTGGAGCTCCCAGGCCAAAGGATGGTCTCTGAGCGGCTGTGCGCACGTCTGTCCATCACCAAGGGAAAATGACTTTTTAAGTAAAAGTGACTATATTTAAAAGCACAGTGGCCATTTCTCTCTTGAACGCAAAACAATCCGACAGTTAAAAAAAAAAAAAAAACAACTCATAATCAGGCCTTAATTTCACACACACACACACACACACACACACACACACACACACGCTCACGTGGGCGCATACACACGCCATTTCACTCAGTCAGATCAAGAACAAAAGGGAAAGGTAAGAAAGAAATATATTAATGTTGACACTTATAGATGAGGAAAAATCAAAATTATGAAACTGTCATGTCAGAAAAATAAATAAACTCTCCCTGGGGAACAATATTTTACAAAGCACGAGCAAGCCAATCCTGTTATCCTGAGTAGAATTTTAATAAATAATGCCATTTGTTTCACTAGTCTTAAAAGCTAAATACAGGAGACACATTATTTTGCCCCAGGCAAAAAGAACATCGAGCCTTCATGATTACTGGGATTTTTCTGGACACTATCTGACAAAAGAGCTCCCGATGGCCTGCATTTTTATTTGTACAGATCAATTCATAATTTTAAATCCTTGTTCGAGTTCCCTTTTTTCTTAAAAAAAAAAAAAAAGCAGATAAATTACTTTTACTTTCACAGTCTTTCCATAAGTTGTCAACACGAAAGAGCCCAGTTAACATATGAATGCTTCGGAGGAGAAACCGTGGTAAGCAAAACTGCATTTCTAAATAATAAAAAAATAAATAAATACCCAAGGCTAAGTTTCTTCTCTTTTCGTCATATCATTAACCTAGCCACTATTCTTGGTTTCAGGTGATAGACTTCAAAAATACCCTGCAATTCATAACTGCTACTAAGAAAGCAAGAAAACTTGTTCTTTAAATAGGCCCAATGACAGCAATACAGAACTCACCTTTCAGAAACAGAATCAAACTCCTGATGGTCTACGAAGTTTTAATTTAGACTGGTTTAGGTACAATAGAAAAGAAGCCTAAAATCACATGCTGTTTTAGTAACAAATAGCAGGTTGCCGGATTCATGGGCACCCCTTTTTGCAAGTAGAAAGTAGGAGTAGCAGAATCCTCTGGGCAGAGGCAGCCTGGAGACAGGAAAGTTCTGAGGGAAGAAGTGAGGACATTTAGGAAAGTGGCTTTTCCCCCTCCCTCATTGGTACACTTGTGAAGTTTGTCATAAAAATTAAAAAAAAAAAAAAAACCCAAGGAAACAATCACCAAAACCCCTATTAATTTTGACAAAAATAGCTACCATCACTTCTATTCCTAACCACCTCACATAGAGAGCATTAAGACATTTAGGCACTTTTTCCCCCACTAATACTGTTCTTTTATTTTAATCTACATAAAATTATTTAACACTAAATATGAAAAATGTAAACTTAATTTTCCCATCAAAAAAAACAGTTATGATTATTTTTTTTTCCTAATCATCTTAAGAAGGCAGCCAGCTCCTCTCAGACTGGAGGTTTCTTGTTTTCATTATTTTGATACGTCTCTCTTTTCTCTTCGTTTCCTTTTCCTCTTCCCTAAACCGTTTCTCCATTAATAAATTAAAAGAAAATAATTAAGATCCAGTTGATTTGTAATATCTGTTCACTAAAAGAAGACGAAGAGGAGGAGGAGGAGGAGGAGGAGGAAGAAGAGGTGGAGGAAGAGGCTACTGAAATGGGTCGCCCCGAATCAAGACTGGGTGCTGTTCTTTGTTTCCTGACCTTTCCGTGGGGAGGAGAAATGCAAGAGTGTTAAGAGCCGAGGAGAGAGGAGAGGGAGACCGTACTCGACTGAGATCACTGTCGGTTGTAATTTCTAAAAAGACATTTGTGGAACCCCACCGTTCCTTTAGGAGCAAAGAACCCCCAGAAACGAGCATCAGAATTGTTCCTGGCTTCTATGTACAAGTGTCCCTAGTTGCTGCGGTCGGTTGCTGCTCTAGCCATCCCTTGGAGGCCCCTGTAAACCTCCCGACTTAAGAACCCAAGTCCACCAGACTGGAGGTGAGCGGGCCCAGTAGAGAGTCCTGGAGCTGATGCTGATGAGCCTGCAGGCCGTGGCCGGGCTGTGAGGCCGTTAGGCCCGGGAGAGAATAGTTTGAGCTCCTGGCGTGGCCCATATTGCTCTGTAGCAGAAGGACCGAGTTCTGGTCTGGACTTTGGGGAGGTGAGAATTCCTCTTCGGAGCTGGACATGAGCGGCTTGCCCCCTTCCAGAGGAGAGAGTTGATTCTGCTTGTTGGAGGAGGAGTTATTGTTTTCAGTGTTCTCCCTGAGAAATAGAGGATAACACCATATGGTTAAAAAAAAAAAAAGTTAAAAAAAAAGTGTGAGGTGAAGGGAGGGGAGGCTGAAAGGAGGAGAGGGCCATTGTGCAATCTGTCACCAACCCAAATGGAGGAGCTCTTGCCCACCCAGCCCCAAGGGTCATGGGGGGAGGTGGAGAGAAATGGAGAGCCTGATCCATGGAGATAGCTCCCTTCTGTACTTCTCAAAGTAGGGTGAGTCGGGTTTATTTAAAATAAGCAAAAAAGGAGGGGGAAAAAGCGTTTTCAATTTTGTTCAAGCTGCTATGTTTAGGTGCCTATCCACCAGCCCCGAACTTCCAAGTAACTGTTTGGAAGCCTTCCGACAAATGGTGGCTGCGATAAAAAAAAAAAAAAAAAAAAGATCGGGAGACAAAGTGCCCGGTGCACCGACGCTCGCGGTGACCCAAGTCAATCGCCCGCCTCCATCTGAGGAAACAATCAAGACGACCAGTTTCCCTGTCCCCGTCCGGAGACCGCGGTTCCGGAGACCTAGGACAGGTCATGGGGAAGTCGTGCCCAGAGCGGCCCAGTGACCTGGGCGAGGGCAGGGAGCTTAGCCGGTCTCTCGGATTTCACCCGAGAGTGGGGGCCCTCGCCTGGCTTCGGGGGGACCCGCCGATTCTGTAAACCGGAGGCTAGCCGGACCCGTGCCATCTCAGCCCAGCCGCCCTCCGCCCCAGCTGCTCGCCAGCAAGCCACAGCCCCCCACCCTTTCTCATCAGGAAAGAAAACTTGGCTGCCCCGCCCCGGCCGGGCGCCCTCCGGACCCCGCACCACCCAGGGTCAGTCAGTCCCGCACCGGGGCCGGGTCAACCTCAGGACGCCCCCTGCTCGCGCTTCCACGCCCAGCGCCCGCGGCCACCCCACGCCCAGCGCCGGGCCGTCTGCACACTCCCTTCCCAGCCCAGTCTTCTCTCTCTCTCTCTCTCTCTCTCTCTCTCTCTCTCTCTCTCTCTCT